>NC_064634.1:272997956-273618670 GCF_023864275.1 Schistocerca cancellata
TGGCAATATGTGAAGAGTGGAGATCTACTTCCAACTTTACACCTACCATCCAATCCCTGGACTGAGCACTACAGAAGAACAACTACGTAATTTTTCTGATTTGTTCCATTTTTTGCTCTTATTTGTTAATGTGTGTATCCCTGCGTACTTTTGGGAGATGTACTCCAACATGTGTGCGTGTTTTAGTAAATTGGGGCCTGTTGGTAAAATCAACGTACCTTTGTGTTGTATTTCATGACATTTGCGTGACCTCGGCATTAAAAGTCTAGGCTCTGGTCGGACGGCTTGAGCAGTTTAAATGTGACAGATAGACGATGGTGGAAACAAGTCTACTTTCTAAAATAAAAACTATTCCATTCCATCTTGGCGTGTGGTACAGAAACCTTTTATTTGATACTTTTTAAGAAACAGTCGTAGGTTTTTTTCTAAAAGCTGATGTACTGCAGCTCCCTAAAGACATGAATGACCGTAGTTGTTCTTCCAGTTGTTCCTGGACGTTATTACGGTTCACATGGCTTCATGTACGTATGTACATGTATATGTACATATAACGTTTGTTCGTATCTTAGTAATGAATTTTTAGATGTATCCCACGGAGGTAGCTTTATCGGTTCTCAGATGATTCACGTTACTTTTTTACGGATTTAGGCCGGCCGGAGTGGCCGAGAGGTTAAAGGCGCTACAGTCTGGAACCGCACGACCGCTACGGTCGCAGGTTCGAATCCTGCCTCGGGCATGGATGTGTGTGATGTTCTTAGGTTAGTTAGGTTTAAGTAGTTCTAAGTTCTAGAGGACTTATGACCACGGCAGTTGAGTCCCATAGTGCTCAGAGCCATTTGAACCATTCTTTTACGGATTTAACATTAGTATGTCGAATTTTCTTTTTTGCTGTTTAGGTTGCAGAGCGGTGTAACTGTCTCGGTGCAGGAGCAAAATTTTCCTCCCTTACAATGACACAATTGCAATAACTTCATTGTATTGCACACTGAAGGTGTGGCGGTGCGACTTGACATCATCCTTTGACGATGGAAGTTCAAGGTTGTAGTTGTTTCACTATGTCAGAGAAACAACTACATAGTGGAGTACCTACTACATAGTGATGTAGGTACCAAGTATTTCACTTAAGGAGTGGCTGTAGGAAAACTGACACTTTAGTAATGAGCGTTCCAGGCCTGTCGTTGACCATGGTGTGAATTCGAGTCCTCGAAGAGGTAAGAGGAACACGGTGGCAATGTGTCAGGGTGTCGCGTTGCCAGTGTGTTGGCAGTCATTGATCGTGTTGCGGCGGGCGTCCACTTTGTCGTAGAGACGCCTTGCCTTCTCTTGAATGGACATCTTTGAAGGGACATGTTTGTCTCCTCGTGCAGAGCAACAGTACTCGTGAACAGAGGTGCGTGCAGGGTCCATCGAGTCACCTTATTCCCACAAACTATTTTATATTCCGGGCAACCGCTGCTGGTGAAAGTCAGGATGTTAGGAAGAACTCCGCTTACATAACTGTAGTTTATTAAAACACGACCAATTTCGCGGCTCTGAGCCGCACCATCAGGTGAACCTACGTGGTAAAAAGCAAAGTACAGTGTCACCACATTTTGCGGATATTAAAATTAGTAAAGGAATGTCTAAAATATACTCACAACGTTAAAAGATCATGATCATAGGCGTGTCCATCGCTCTTAGTCAATAATTTACTGTTCTGAGAATATTGTCAATACTAAGGCCAGAGAAAGGCAAAGTGGAAGTCCCATAGTATTTAAAATTTATCTGTTTAAAAAAAAAACACAGAAAATACACTCCTGGAAATGGAAAAAAGAACACATTGACACCGGTGTGTCAGACCCACCATACTTGCTCCGGACACTGCGAGAGGGCTGTACAAGCAATGATCACACGCACGGCACAGCGGACACACCAGGAACCGCGGTGTTGGCCGTCGAATGGCGCTAGCTGCGCAGCATTTGTGCACCGCCGCCGTCAGTGTCAGCCAGTTTGCCGTGGCATACGGAGCTCCATCGCAGTCTTTAACACTGGTAGCATGCCGCGACAGCGTGGACGTGAACCGTATATGCAGTTGACGGACTTTGAGCGAGGGCGTATAGTGGGCATGCGGGAGGCCGGGTGGACGTACCGCCGAATTGCTCAACACGTGGGGCGTGAGGTCTCCACAGTACATCGATGTTGTCGCCAGTGGTCGGCGGAAGGTGCACGTGCCCGTCGACCTGGGACCGGACCGCAGCGACGCACGGATGCACGCCAAGACCGTAGGATCCTACGCAGTGCCGTAGGGGACCGCACCGCCACTTCCCAGCAAATTAGGGACACTGTTGCTCCTGGGGTATCGGCAAGGACCATTCGCAACCGTCTCCGTGAAGCTGGGCTACGGTCCCGCACACCGTTAGGCCGTCTTCCGCTCACGCCCCAACATCGTGCAGCCCGCCTCCAGTGGTGTCGCGACAGGCGTGAATGGAGGGACGAATGGAGACGTGTCGTCTTCAGCGATGAGTGTCGCTTCTGCCTTGGTGCCAATGATGGTCGTATGCGTGTTTGGCGCCGTGCAGGTGGGCGCCACAATCAGGACTGCATACGACCGAGGCACACAGGGCCAACACCCGGCATCATGGTGTGGGGAGCGATCTCCTACACTGGCCGTACACCACTGGTGATCGTCGAGGGGACACTGAATAGTGCACGGTACATCCAAACCGTCATCGAACCCATCGTTCTACCATTCCTAGACCGGCAAGGGAACTTGCTGTTCCAACAGGACAATGCACGTCCGCATGTATCCCGTGCCACCCAACGTGCTCTAGAAGGTGTAAGTCAACTACCCTGGCCAGCAAGATCTCCGGATCTGTCCCCCATTGAGCATGTTTGGGACTGGATGAAGCGTCGTCTCACGCGGTCTGCACGTCCAGCACGAACGCTGGTCCAACTGAGGCGCCAGGTGGAAATGGCATGGCAAGCCGTTCCACAGGACTACATTCAGCATCTCTACGACCGTCTCCATGGGAGAATAGCAACCTGGATTGCTGCGAAAGGTGGATATACACTGTACTAGTGCCGACATTGTGTATGCTCTGTTGCCTGTGTCTATGTGCCTGTGGTTCTGTCAGTGTGATCATGTGATGTATCTGACCCCAGGAATGTGTCAATAAAGTTTCCCCTTCCTGGGACAATGAATTCACGGTGTTCTTATTTCAATTTCCAGGAGTGTAGGACAAACCTTCCAGGAGGCCAGATCGTGTGGATCGTGAGATGTACCCAAGCATCGGGTGCATGTGAGTTTTTCTGAGACTGGGATTTTGCAGTTTTGTCAAACATGCGGGCCAGCACACGTGACACACAGCAAATGCATGGAGCAATAATTACTGGTGCGTCGCAATTGTTGACACCTAGGACAGATGAACTATCATTTGCGCCTTTCATATGACTCAATATGCACCTTGGTGCACAGGAGGTACCTGATTTGGTAGATATATATATGACTTATTTCCTAAAATGGGAGACAACATGAGTTGCTGAAGAGATTAATTTCTGGTTCTCAGGTCCCTCTTATTGTATTGGTGGACCAAAGGCCAGAGTATTTCAGCCCTGGCATCTGATTTTGTAACGCCAGAGTGAATGTCTTTGATTACGATCTTCATGCTTCTGTCGCCAGATGCCTGATGCATCTAGTAATTCATGGCCCTTGAATTCACAAAGTTGAGGACTGTGAGGTGGTAGTCCTTTGCATCAAGCAGGTACATGATGTGCTCTTTCTGGTAATCTTCCTGCATTGGGCGTGTAATAAGGCGTTGTAGTTCAGTATCCAGTTTAATGTAATTCATGGGATTGTAACTACGATAGGAGGTATCTTCTCTTTCTTCGGTGGTGTTAATGGTTAGATTCTGAGAAATGCATTCGAGAGGGGACTCATGTCCTGGTCCATGGCACCAACAGGTGTGGCTTCCTCTGGTATGGAGGTATCCGAATCCGATCCATGGCCGCTGCGATTGGTGCGAGTGGATGACCGTTTGAATATTCGGCCATGGGGGAGGGGGGGGGGAATACCGATAGGGGCTGAGCCGCCTAAAGACCTGATGAGCCATTGAGATGGTGTAAACGAAACATCACCCGATGGTGCGTCCACCTGGTGGTTGGTTGCATCAGTGATTTCTGCCGAAATGGGATGACAGTCAGTGGTTGAGAGACCTGTTACCAGTTGGCCAAGGGAGTCACCAGATAACGGGGTGGAAGATTGGTCATTACACGGGATTGTGGACAAGGCTGCCATCAACTAGTATCGCTGTTAGTGGTGACAGGCAACTTGTGGTGGGAGGCGTGGTGCGCTCTGTCCTTAGCCCGTCGGATGGTATAGATATCGGCGTCTCCAGCATCATTCCGAGCTGGACGGCGATCGGCCGGTGTCACACTGCCGCTTGGTGGGGTGGTGGAAGATCCGCCGCGAGTTCCTGTCCTTAGCCTTACTTATGTTCAGCCTCGGTTCGAATGACGCAGCCAGGGCCCCAGCCGACAAATATCTTAACTCCTGTCGCCTATATATCCCAGGTAGTCCGGGACATTAGAAGGTAAACGAAAAAATAACAACACAGACAGTACGGCTAGCTACACTGAGCAGAACTCTTGACTGTTACGAACTACGCGCCCGCACTAGCAGGTAAACACTGTTAGGACTCTAGCCTGACGGAACTCTGGAGATTACTAGATTACATCGCCAAATTTATACCAAAAATTGGCAAGGAGACACTTCCCACATACAGCCGCTATATGAGTGACTACTGCCAGAGTTTCGCGAAAGAAGAATATTGCTCCATCTAAATTCTGATTTGAGATTAACAAAATCAGCTGTCGCTAGATGTATCATAGGAGCAATGGGTAGGCCTATGATCTTTTGACGTCGTTGCACTGAAGATGTGGCTTCAAGCCGCAGAACCGTTTATGTTTATTTAACAACAATTTTACCAGCTTTTAGCAGTGTTCTTCCTAACATCATGTATCATTATCCATAAAATGTTTTCTTTCTGAAGGTAGTAAAGAAATTACCGGGGCCCACCCCTCACCAGGTTGAAGGCCGCGATCACGATTAATAAAATCTTCCGGCAAACGTGTTTCCACTGATGCCTTAATGATTGAATCCCAGAAGAGTATTGTCAGCCCCAACATATTCGTGGCAGAATAATCCATGGAATGCCCCGTGGATGTTAAATGCTCTGCTATGGTCAACTGGGCTGCAAAAGGCGAGTGTGGCGGTCGTGTTTTTTGACCAACGTAGATTATACCACACTGGCAAGGTAGTCTATTGATTCCAGCACCATGCAATCACAGATCGTGATTTGCTGAGCCGAGAAGATCACAAGTCTCTGTAGGTTGGCTGCAGATTGCTTTGACATACTGTTTCCTTAAGATTATGCCTAATTTCAACGAAATATTGGTAAAAAATTGGCTCTGAGCACTATGGGGCTAAACATCTGAGGTCATCAGTGCCCTAGACGTAGAACTACTTAAACCTTACGACATCACACACATCCATGCCCGAGGTAGGATTCGAACCTCCGACCGCAGCAGCAGCGCGGTTCCGGACTGAAGCGCCTAGAACGGCTCGGCCACAACGGCCGGCGAATTATTGGTAACATACGGGGGTAACGCCCTGGACTGGAAGTGTTCTTTCTCTTCTTAATCTGTGGGTGGCCTTCCTTAAAGCTGTGCTGATCTGATGTATCCATTGTCTTCGAACACGGACTGTAGGTTCTTCAGCTCCTTCGCAACATTGCTTCGACGCGACCGGTGCTGCAACGTTCGAAGGATGCCCATAGTTTTAGATGGATGATGGCAGCTAGATGCCTGCAAATAGAGGTCTGTATGTGTGGGCTTACGTAAACGGAATTCCCCAATGATCCGTGCTATTTCCGACTGATGACGACGTCCATAAACGGTATAAAGCCGCCATTCTACACTTCCACCGTAAATTTGATATTCTCGTGGATAGAATTCAAATGCTGCAAAAATAGCGACAGTTTTTCTTCACCGTGGGGCCATACTACAAAATTATCATCTACATATCGCCAAAGGCTTTTGATTTAACTTCTGCCGAATCAAATACCCTCTCCTCAAAGCGTTCCACAAAAGGCTTTGCTACCAGAGAGGAGAGAAGCCTACCCATGACAAAATTCCTCAAAATATTCACTGTTGAATAAAAAGTAGGTTGAGGAAAAGGCGTGATGAAATTGCGCTGTTCTAACGGCTTTGAAGTTACTGATGTTGGGTGTTAATTAATTTATGACAGGGTCACGAGTGAAGAGCGAAACGACGTCGTAGCTTACTAATAAGTCCAACTCAGGGAGTTAAGGTAACTTCAGTCTATTAATAAAGTCACCGGAGGTGCGAATATGATGCGAGCACTTCCTCACAAAAGGTCTCATACGTCGGCACGCAGATATTGCTCAAGTAGGACGTAATGGAAAACATTTTTTTGTGAATCTATGGAAAACCATATAATCTTCGTGGAACACAGCTGTGAGGTCACAATATTTTTGCAATTTATTGCGGCCAGGAAGAAGAATTCAACAACGCTGATGTTTCTCTTTCCACCCTCCCTGTGGGTATTTATCATTCTGCCGGTACTCAGGTTCGCTCAGCAAGCTCATTAATTTGACATCTTAATTTTAGCTCCGCAGCTTACATTCCGACAGAAAGCGCGCATGTAGTAACGTCATTACCGCGCGCCTGCATACCGTAAATAGAGCAATATTCGAAAGGGCTGTGAAACTCGACAGATGTCGCTCATGTAGCATGCGTGTCTGCGCCAGGTTATGGATGTGAACTAACAGTCAGCAGTGCAAAACATTCAGCCGAAAATGGTTGTCAGAGGAAATAACGTGGCAAGAGGTCGACTTCATCCAGCTGCTGTCTTGAAACTACAACGAATAAAGCTTTTAGCTCGTTATAATTTCAGAATGGCTTTGGATAAGGCAAAGGTTACAAGGCATTTTATTTCACAGTCATATAGCTGAAACACAGACGGGGATGGAGAAAGGTTTAAGATAATGTACAGGCACAGTGAAGATGTTGGACGTATCCGATATTGTACTGCAGTTATGAAGTTATGAGTATTTTATAAGCGAGCAGAAGTATCGTGTACCAGTTACTAAGAAACAGATCTATATCTATATCTACATCTTCGCGATTACTGTGCCAATTACAATAAAGTGCCTCACAAAGGGTTCAATGAACCACCTTCAAGCTGTCTCTCTACCGTTCCACTCTCGAATGGCGCGAGGGAAAAACGAGCACTTAAATTTTTCTGTGCGAGCCCTGATTTCTCTTATTTTATCGTGATCATTTCTCCCTATGTACACGTGATAACCGCACGGGAATAGATCAGGAATATAGGGCGGGTGCTCGAGTGTCTCCCACTTATGTTGGTGTACGCAGGTTCGAATCCTGCCTCGGCCATGGATGTGTGTGATGTCCTTAGGTTAGTTAGGTTTAAGTAGTTCTAAGATCTAGGGGACTGATGATCTCAGATGTTAAGTCCCATAGTGCTCAGAGCCATTTGAACCATTTGGTGTAGCTTCCCCGTTACGACCTTCGCGATATGGGGACGTGGGTTATCACGAAGCAGCAGTACCCATTCCTGCAGTTTTCCCGAATGTTTCGTCTTGATTTTCGATAGAAATTGTGCCCCCTACACATTCTCCTATCCTCAATGCATGTCTGCCTGTGTTTGTGCTTCGGCAGCCAAGAAGAGGATAACAGCACCATGGTCCAGTTTTGACGCATTTGGTAATAATCGAGACAGAGTTCACGTGTCCAGATTTACGTCACGCACACTGGAAAGACACGAATTGCCACACTAATCCGTCACCTACTTGTTGGTGCTTTGAGACCCGCATCGGGTTCGCCCTACGTTGCATATATACTGCAGCAACACCCCCGAAGGGAAAATTATTGATCGTCCCTTGCATCTCCCCTTTTTGCAACCGTATGTACCCAATATCTCCTTCGCTTATGAACAATTAAGAGTTGCAGAAGATCCAGTGCATCACTATCGCCTTGCGATTGTGACGAAAATTTCTTGATCCATTCCTAGCACGACCGTCCCGCGTCTCTCTGACAGCGTAACTTCAGGGTGCATTGTTCACGGCCCGCCGCTCCCACCTTCCTACCGCGTCATGGCAATTCTGTGTAAACTTGGTGGAACAAAAACCAACTTTACCTCGTTACATGATCTGGTGTGCACAAAACAAATATCACCAAAACCACATATATCGACTGCGTTAGAATGCACTGTACGGTTATCCCCTATAGACTATTTTAGATTCCGAAAGCGTTTGAAACTTTTTCTTTGAGTTTTACGTATTTTATTCAGCATATCACTACATTAGTTGGGGTTAATCTATCAGTGTATCATTATCTATGAGAGTGGTCTAAGCTCTTGGAAAAACACACACACACACACACACACACACACACACACTCACACACACACACACACACACACACACACACACACCGTTAAAGTATCACTTGCAAATTGTCACAAATGATTACTAGTTACAATCTGTTATCGATCGTTTTCATCTGATTAATCACTTCGTTTTGTAAAATATTTGAGTTTCCAAACTTTTGGTTAACCAAATCTGATATTTTAATAAACGAGACTAAATTCATTTGTGACAGTCTGTAAATGAGATAGTTAAAATAAATATTTTCAAAGAACGTATTGTTGTGGCCTCTCTCATGACAATGTATCACTTCATAAACTTTTTTGCTTGTTTGGAGTACATGTCTGCAGTCCTGGTACACTTTGGAATCCCCGCCTAACAGTACTGTAACACGCCGCTAGATAAGCAAGAACAAAGTGGTACAACCCATTTTCTCTTTATCAACCTGTTGCATTATGTTGACACCTGTAGTCGCGTGCTTTTTTTTTTAATATTATGACGCGGAATTTCAGGGTATACCGAGACTGCATAAATGTGCTCAAACAAAAAGCTAAACATGTTACTCTATTACTATGAAACGATAAATAAAACATAAAGACTGCCAATAGGTTTTATAAAACGCATACATTTTTAGATTACAAAAACATTCCCCTACAAATGCTGCCAACGTGTCCAGCGTACTGGCCTTAATTGTACGCTTACTGTAGTCAATATCCGGTTTGCAGATGGAGCTTAACGTATGTGAAAAGAAAACAAAGTTCTCTAAATTGTTGCGAGCTGGTGTTCTCACTCAGTGGATTTGTGCCATCGCAGTGGATGTGTAGGCATCGGATATTTATCAGGCACTTTTGTTTTGAATTGCTACTATACGTGACTCGGATATTCAGACATACGCAGGTAATTAAGTTACGTAGTCGATATTTCCCGACAGGTGTCGTTTTGTTTATTCACGACACTGCCGTTAGCAAAAATAACAAAACCACCATCGTCACAAAGTTGTGTTTTTACATCGATAAACGATCTGCTATCCCCACGGAAAATAATCCACATACATCACAAATATGCTCTCCATGCACAAATGAAGTACAAAGAACTTTCCTAATACCTAACTGATCTCCCTTAGACACAGTCCCACCAAAAGTAACGTCTCTGGCCGGGAAGACTTTCACTGCGTCAACAAAGATCACTGTTGTTCGTATTAACCCGACAATGCATGTTGCGATTTGGGTTGTTAAATACTTCCCTTCTTTTTCAAGTATTACAGCTACACAATTTTGTAAGCACATTGTATCAAGTAAACTGGAGAGAGATTTTGTTCCTTTATGCAAATTCCTGCAAGTTTCGGCGCTCGTGCTGTATCCCAGTCGCTAATTATGGGGCAGAATTGTCCGCCGGTTCCTCGTTATAAATGTAGGATCCATCTGTAGTGCCGTGTGAAAAACTGCATATAGCAGCTTTCCTTTCTCTCACACACCGACAAATACATTCTTGCGATGTCAACTGCAAGCAATCAGATGTAAGATGCCTTTAACTGACAATAACGTAATCGTGGCTTCAAGGGACAGCCAGAACTGTTACAGTCTATCCCCATATCTACGTCTATTTATAGCACTCAAAGTGACCTTAGTTTTCTTTTCAATTCTATACTTTTCCCTCCAATTACTGTAGCCACTCAGAAACTGCTACTTGTTGAACACTCTGGTATCATTTCGCGCTAATATTCAAGGTGTGTTACTAAAACTGCCTTCTGATTTGAGCTTCTCTATCTCGGGAATGAGAGAGACAGATAAATAAGTAGATACAGAGAGACTGATACAGATAATTAGCCACTGCTAAATTGAAACATTCCCGATGTCTGGCTAGCAAATAACACAAAAACGTTACAAGGGTGCTACAAAACGATGCTCCGTACCGGGGCTAAGATTTCGACATGACATGAGCGCCTCCTGCCAGTTTTTACGTGCTGGGACGGTACTGAGAGCTAACCTTGGTGAGGGGACCGCCCCTGCGCACCCCTGTGGGTTGTTAAGGAAGCTGGCCGCCGGCGAATAACAAGCGGGGAAGACGAAACGAGAGGAGACGAACACTGCAGCAGAGCTTTCGTGGGGACCTCGTCTGGCCCGGGCCTGGCCTGGCCTGGGCGTCCCCTGGGCAGACCGCGCCGGCGGCCTTGCAGATTGAGCGGGTGGCCTGCTCCGCAGGGGCCATGATTCGATTTCCAGCGTTTCGCCCGTCGGGCCCTTTCGGCAATCTTAGCCGCTTGGGTAGGCCTCGCGACTCTCCGCCGTCTGCAGCGCCACAAGCGACGATCTGTATTCTTTTCTCTAAACTCCTGCAGAAACTCCGCATTATCAAGGTACGTTATTCATCATCAAAATGACGTGGAAGGAACACTGAGTGAAATTTTACGACCTCTCATTGAAGTAAATTAAAGACGGTCGACTGCGATGGAATTGGATCTGGTTTGTCTGGAACAAGAATCATAGATAATCTATTTAGAGGTGTACGTGTGTACAGTGCAATAACCACGGCTCCACATCGCTCCCTATCGCTCAACAGACTAACGTCAAAGGATATACCACAGGGAGTAGAGTATTTTACGTAGCGACGATCATCGTACAGACGTTTGGTTATTCTGACTTGCTCACACGACCTGTATGCGAGGAGAAAATACAACCATTTTAGGGCTCGGAAGTGTGGTGTCAAATACGGCTAGGTGAAAGTAACGTAAAATGAACATTCCTGATCAGGGAAAAACATCGTGCAGATATACCAGAACACTTTCGCCAGACATCAACAGACACTGTGTGTCACAAAGCAGCCAAGATCGCAAATTATAGCCTCATTTATGATGCCCGTTTGCGTAATATCTATTTTGCCTTCATCGGATCCGTACAGCATGCAGATCGAAATTACAAGCATAATAGGGTGGGGTACATAGTTACACGAAATGGATATACGCAACATACCTTAAGCAAATATCGTTCAATATATCTGTATCGTATGTACAATACATAGTATCATGTAGTAACAAGTCATTCCAGGAGTATGAAGACAGTCATACATTGACATTTCAGTAATAAACAAAATGTACATAAAAATCATGCATTTTTCACCGACTCCACGAGTTCATATTCAGACAACAGATGAAATAAGACTGAGAATCACATCCGCACAAGCTCATATTCACACAACAGATGAAAGTGGACTGGAAATCACAAGTCACAAGCAGCGATGTTACTAACTACCAGCAGGTGGCACTCTAGCGGTCAACATACAGAAATACAAGTGTAACATATAAAGCATTAGGAAGAGGTTACGAGTACATCAAAACAATAGAATGAACAACACATTACATACGGTTTTGTATGTGATTATATGAAACAAGTAATCCAAATCCGAGTATACTGGAATAAAAAATATCTCTTATGCAAAAATTTTAATTTTTCTTTTAATGTTGAAAGTGAAACACTTATAACAGTAAGAGAAAGTATTGTATGTCCCTTGTACTAGACTACTGAAATAGTATAGTCAAAAGGCAAGTACAATATTGAAATCTGTCGCCACTGTATAAGCTCACAGAAGATCACTCGAGCTCTAGATGATAAGAAGCCAGAAGGAATGAAAGAAGTACATGCCGTAATTTATATAGGTCACAGAAACGAACAACTAAAACAGAGCATTCGTAAAGTACAATACACAAATAAGTGTTATAGACCAACAACAGTACAACATAAAGCATAGGTGCTAATGTAACATGGTGCACGAGATCTAACTTAGGTGTAATAAGCATCAAGTACAAGACCAAAAATTCAATAATGAGTAAATGTACGCAAATAAATTACAACGTAGTGATATAAGTACAATACCAAAGTAACTGTCATTGAATTTATGGTAGCTCACGGTGAACGTGTATGTGTTAAATACATTTATCATACACAAAAGACCTAACCTAGACTGTAGTGATCAAGTACAATCAAAACTGAAATCTAACAGACACTTTTACTTACGATGCTCTAACAGCTCCTGTTAAGATATTCCTCCATAAAGTAGAAGGAGCTACCTATCAAAAGGACTTCCAAATTCCATTTAAACTGTGCTTCATCTGAAACCAAGTTTTTTACGGTAGCTGAAAATTAATTGAAAATGTATATTCCTGAATATTGGAGAACTTGGTCCAAAAAGGGAGTTCAGTATACAGGGACACATTTGCAATAAATTGCCAGCAACCATTAAAAACTTGATTTCAGATAAAACACAACTTAAACAGGGTTTGGAAGATCTTTTGATAGGCAGCCCCTTTACTCCATATATTAATTTCTTAACAGGGACTGTTAGATCAGCCGAAGTAAAAATGTCTCTTAGATTTCAGTATTCACAGCAATTGGTCACAACAGTGAAGATTAGATATTTTGTGTATTATAAATTTATTACAAATGCGTAACCATGCTTCATTTTGACAGTGTATTAAGTATTAGCAGTTCCAGTTTACTGTAATGTATTCACATATTTTGATAACTTCCTGTTAAATGATCTGGGAAGCGAGTATTATACACAGACGTTTTATGTTTCTTATGTTACACTTTCTGATTTGCTTCACACCCACTAGCATCATTTTTGGGTCTGTGGAAAGAAAACTGAACCTAATTTAATATATAGGAGCAGCCATTACCACAAAGAGAGAAATCAGTAATGTGAAGTATATCGCCAATTGCACAGCCTTACAGTGTTCAGTGATGATATTGTTAAAATCTCACAAGAAAATTAAAGTTTGTACAGAAAATATTTAAACACCTGTTGCCAGAAATGGTGATTTAAGGTATTGAACACATTTAATAGTATAAAAGAGTGTAAGGGCACCGAAGAGTCAAAACGTTCTGGCCAATGCCCTCCGCGAATCGAATATCACCTGGTGGCATTGAGGGCACTTGACAACGTAAGGAAAGAAAGAGTATAAGTGGAGCTGAGACGAATAGGCAGTCGTTCTAGCGGCGATGCGGGCCGCTAATGGTGAAATCCTGTGACATAAGAGACTCCGACAAAGGGCAGATTCTTATTATGGCCAGGCGCCGAACAGCAAGCAACTCGGCAACGGCGAACTAGTTGGCTGACGCGTGGAGCCATCGTCACACTCTATCGACACGTATTGAAGGGCGCTGAAAACACGAGCAACCGACAAGGCGGTGGACTTTACTGCCACATCACAGAACGTGAGTTTCGGAGCTCGAAGTTTCTGTGTGGCAGGATAGGCAGCGGCGACTGCACTATTTTCTCAATGACGAAAGTCATCAAAAGAACCCAGATGATGATGTAACATCACCTCTCCAAAAGAACAAAGGGAAAATAGCTTTCTATAAGCGCCCACAACTCGGTCTTCCTACAGTCTTCAGCTATCCTGCAACACCTGTGGAATCTTGAATAAAATCCGAGCACAGGCATCGAAAACTTCAACAACGAGTTTGAAGGCATATACGACGTAGTGTGTAGGTATTCCTTCCTTACTAGCAGCATAAAAAGTGAAAGAGATATTTAAATCTGGTAAAAGATATGCAGTGCATGAAAGTAAGTTTGGCTCGGGGGAAGATACGACACAAATGCGATGGCACGATACGGTTACTACTTCAACATGAGTCAAAAAACCTCCATTTACCTTTTTCATCGTCTATAGTGATTTACGTATGCCATCGCTCGTTTCTTTTCTTCTCGACGTTATCAGGCCCTGGTGGCTACAGTACACCATCATTGTTTGAAAGCATTGACCGCAAAAAATATTATAATGACTTCCACACACAAAGTGATAATAAGTGTACAATCGGACTTCGTAGTAAAGAATGCCAAGGTTCTATTTTCCATGTATGAAATACTAAAAGGACAAGACGCGATAAGCAGTCAGCTGTTTTGGTCTTGAACAATAGGTGCACAATCATGATACACTGACCTCAACGTGAAACTCATGCAACAAAATTATGGTATTCCTTCTAAGGAATTGTAGAAGTAATTGCAGGCAGCTTTAACAGAAAAGTAACAGACATTATTCAATAATAATTTCAAATTTCTCAGACGGCTCACCACATAAGTATGATCGTTTCTACTGAGACATCAGAAGTGAGAGAAAAACGAAAGACTTCGCTTCGGAGACTTTTGTTTTTATAGAAAAATTGAATAACATCGATAGGCGTTCTTCTTATACACAGTCTGTGGATTACAACCGCCATTCGCTGGCCTGAGCTTAACATGACGTTCATTTTGTAGGTGATGGTTTGCATACAGGATAATCTGAATAACTTACGGTAATAAAGAAATGCATTTCATCAATTGTTTTTAATATTGTATGCAAATATGCAAAATGTCTCATTTTTAAAGAGTCGTGCCTTAACACCTCCTTATTAATTCCTTTAAAAATAATGGGCCTATGTTTAGCTTCTTTAGATATAATCGTTTACGCAGGTAATGGAAAACTAGCGTTTGTGAGGAGTAGTGAAGGTAATAACGCCACCTATAAATTCTCTCACATTTATGACAGCCAATGTACCACGTATTGCTCGAAAAAGAAGAAAATGCATAATTATAACCAATAATGGAATGCTCAACAACCATGGAAAAGACGCAAAATTTAAGTATACAATGAACTTGTTATTCAGTCATTTTCACGTTCATCAGAACTACCTTCGCACATTGTACACAGCCCTCAGTATTTTTACAGATCCTTCATCACATGTTTTATGATACCACGTTTTACATTGTGTGCACTGAATCCAATCCTTCTCGCTCTTTTTTCTGTAGAAGTAGCCATCACACTCATCACAGTACATATCCTTATTACAGGACTTGGAGTGTTATTTGAGGTTTCCTTGGCAGCATTTATAAGACCTGATGGTGATGTTGCTAATGAAACAGTACTGAACCTTTTTCTGTTGAGAACTGTCGCTTTCGCACTAAGTGACCTTCTGTTGGCAGCTTTCCTTTCTACCCTTGCAGTTGAATTTATCTGTACAAACAGGTGATTTCTGAACAATCTTCTCGCTTTGTGCCGTCAAGCTGACTTCCGCAATAGGTCTCTCAGACAGGGAACCCGGTAGATGACGTTTCCGAGAAAACGTTTGGATTGTAAAGAAAAATTCCAGTTGCCCTCACCCAGAACCAGCATCAACAGGAGTTGCGGCTCGGTACCATGCTTCAGGAAACAGTTTTTGGAAATTGTAGTTTCCCAGTCGATCGTCCTGAATTCTCGAGACAGAAGCCGTGTGGGGTAGCCGCGTGGTCTAAGGCGCCTTGTCACGGTCCATGCGGCTTTCCCCGTCGGAGGTTCGAGTCCTCCCACGCGCATGGGTCTTTGTGTTGTCCATAGCGCAAGTTAGTTTAAGTTAGATTAAGTAGTGTGTAAGCTCAATGACCGATGACCTCCGCAGTTTGATCCCATAATAAAATGGTTCAAATGGCTCTGAGCACTATGGGACTTAACATCTATGGTCATCAGTCCCCTAGAACTTAGAACTACTTAAACATAACTAACCTAAGGACATCACACAACACCCAGCCATCACGAGGCAGAGAAAGTCCCTGACCCCGCCGGGAATCGAACCCGGGAACCCGGTGATCCCATAAGACCTTACCACAAATTTCCGAATTTTCTGAAGACAAGAACTGTTAACAGGCTAATTCCAAGATAGAGTTCATGACAGCAGTGAGCAGGAAGGTAGAGTATCTTGATACCTTGTTCTTCTGCTATCCAGTACACTGATATCTATGTGACTTCTATAGCCATCCAAGATGATGATGCAGTTTCCAGGTGACCGGTATTGTTTGAAATGTCTCAGAAAACCTCTGTAGAGACGTAGCTCTTTGGCGTCATAGGAAATGTGCTGCCAGTTTCGAAGTCGTTTCCGAATTCCTTCTTTGAATAGGCGCCTTTGTAGAGGACCATGGGAGAAATCTACATACCACAAGAATTTAAAAAATGCAATAACTTTAATTTTTTTTTGTTCTCCTTGTTGTCACAAGCACTCTTTCGATCTAGAACTTTGTCGGCACCACTAAAAATTAACTGAAGACCAATTTCATCCACATTATGTGGCAACAGTTCAGTTTGGTCATATATGAGAGCCAAAATATCAAAAAAGCGCTTCACTGTCTGCATACTGAAGCGCATAAACCTGTCATAACTTAAATTTTCATCCTTCCTAAGAGCAACGTCCGGGTGACTCTAGATATTCTACTTAAACCAATGACTATCTGCTTGATCGCCAGTGAAAGTCGTTTTTATGCCCAAGACTGTGCTGACTGCTGCCTTCTTGGTCAAAAGTCTTTTGATGACACTAAAACCAACGTACTGCAGCCTAACATCTCTTCCTTTAAGTTTTTTTCCAATGTTGATATTCAATACAGGATCATATTTATGTTTTTAATCAATATATGTGTCAAACGACTATTCTGCGCATTTTTCACTCCAGTGGTACACAGTACATTAGTTCTGCAACCTTGCTATGATGGCGACAAACGAACATCGAGAAAGAATCGATGAAAAAATGCGAAATTCACAAAGACATAGTAGTACAGAAATCTCCGGAAACATCGTCCTTAGTGGAAGAAGGTACTAGTAGGTTATCTGAGTTTACATATGACTAACACTGGTACAGAATCAGATCACTATACGTTCAAATGAAGAATAACGTGAACTAAGACCAGATATTCATCACGTGAAATCTGCACACAAGAAACGCGCGAAGGTGGTACGACTTTACTTACCTAACCTGACTTCTACCATCGTTCAGTCACATGAAGGCAAAGGCAATGCTAGCGGCAGGCTACTGTCTCACCGTAGCAGCGATCGTTGCCTGTCGAATGAGTTCGTATTCACACTAGACAGACATCTCAGAAACTGCTTGTTACAACATGAACCCAAATGAAAATGTAGCGGTTTGTTTGGCAAAGCGCCATCGAACGAAACCAAATTCTACGGCCCTGCCTTCCTCAGACGACCTTGCGCTGACGTCTATGGGAAACCGTGGATACAGATTCCGCCACACCTTTTCACTTCGCCATATGGAAACATGACAGGGACAGTTGCCTGTGTTGATTCCGTGTGTGAAGTAACTAATCTATACGTTTTTGACCGTTTCATCTCTATTCACTTTTTGTCTCACACTTATGTAGTGAGAAAAAGTGTGTACTAAATACTCGATTTAAGAAGCAACAGGATTAAAATTTTTTGAAATAGTATAATGACAGTAACAATGAACGTGTTTATTGCACCCCATGCACTGGAGAATTTTCTGCTGCACATAGAGGTAACGGAGCAGGTGAAATCAGCTAAACAAAGCTGCTATTTCACGAAACGTAAGAGACTTATTAAAAACCAAAGTTGAAAATAACAGTTTTGATAAGGTTAATAAGTTTCCGTGGATAAATTTAAGTACTGAATTTTCTGGCCTAATTTAGAAGAGAGAGTGTAAGTTGAAAAAAAATTAAGATATTCAGGAAATAGTGATTATCTCTTTGACGAACGTGTATTGTTGGACCAGATAATACAAAAAATACAAATTGTGGTTCAAGCTCTGAAAAATACCAGATATTACTGCAGAGAAACGGAAAGCAATTTTAGGTTGTTTCAAAAACTAATATATCACCCTATAATATTCCTAAAATGGTTGAGTTTACAATGTCTTTGACCGGGACATGTACTCCAGTTTTTAAATTGTAGTTAACATTTGGTCTGCGGAAAGCGGTAGATTTTCACTGCTTAACGTCTGCGAAATGTTAAAATTAATTCAGTACATTCTTGTATTGAATTTTATTATGTGCTTAAAGCAAACAAGTTCTCAAAAAGTCATGGCTCGTGAAAAATACTAGTGGATAAATGAGGTTCAATGTCTCAGTAAAATATGCCCTGGGTTGTGCCCCAAAAAAAAAAAAAAAAAAAAAAACGGTAATGTATCCTGGGTTGTACTATATTGTAGACTTAGGCGAGATAGGCAAAGATAGCCCGTTCTGTCAGAAAGAGGCGAAGGTGACTGAATATCTCTGAGCATTTCTGCTAGACTTGAAAGGCGTTCGTTCCAAAAAGACCGTGTTTCACGGGAAACCCAAAGTGTTCTGTCTAAGCAGAAGTAAGTCGTTGTGGATTTCTAGACCCGATTTTCTCGCACTCCTACAAAATCAACCAGGCAACCGTAAAACGAAGAATAGTTAGAGTTTCTGGAATTTAGAGTTCTCTGGAAATATAGAACGTGTCTGCATACAACGAAAGCCTTTGGTAAATATTGCGTCACTGGAATGACAAACGTCCACCGGCGATCAGATTCAGAACAGAAAGGCCAACCTAATCTTCGAACTTAAAAGCAGGTGAAATTCTTCACCTACGTGTACATATCTGGCGGTACTGTAAACAGCTGTGCGTAGGTGTGCTTTGCGGCCGTGCATCAGTAGAGTGTGCTTAACGTGAATGATGTACCTACATCTGTTGTAAATGCACTTGAGAACCACGAATGATCAATACAAGCAGTGCTTAATAAAGCACATTTTTAAAACATTGCCTAGTGGAACAACGATTTCATTCTAATTAATTTTTATAAAACCTGCGGTGACGACTATGAGCATGCTTACGACGTGTGTTAGTACAGTTCTACATGTGTTAAGATGGTTCAAATGGCTCTGAGCACTATGCGACTTAACTTCTGAGGTCATCAGTCGCCTAGAACTCAGAACTAATTAAACCTAACTAACCTAAGGACATCACACACATCCATGCCCGGGGCAGGATTCGAACCTGCGACCGTAGCGGTCGCTCGGTTCCAGACTGTAGCGCCTAGAACCGCACGGCCACTCCGGCCGTCTTCTACATGTGCTTTGTTGTACTGTTGCCCAGACTGTTCTGCCTGTAGCACTAAAAACAGTTTTCAGCCGAGAATGGAAACTGCACACACTTTGTTGACTGGTTTATATTATGTAGTGTTGACAACTGTGAGTTGAATTTATGATGTCTGTAATCAAAAACACATCACAAAGTATATGCCACAGTAGTCAACACTACATAACCCAAAACGAGTGTGTGTGTGTGTGTGTGTGTGTGTGTGTGTGTGTGTGTGTGTGTGCGTGTGCAGTTTGTGTCCTGCGCTGGGAATTGTTCTTTGTGCTACTAATACAAGCAGCTTCATCAGTAGTACAGATACAGCACACGTAAAGAATAATAACAAACGTAGTGCGTAATAAAAACAATATTGCGCAAAAGGTACCTAGGTCAGAACTGATTGTAGCTTACTAGTACAATATCAGAATATGAAAGTTGAATGTGATGCGCGCAAATGGAAATGAATATTTATTTCAGGACACTAATACTGCCTTAAAAATTGAAGCCAGACGCATCCGAAATATCAAATAGTGCCCATATTCTGTAGCATACAGTTTGTGCTTACCTAAAAGCATTACTATAAGTATTCAGAATATTGCAAAATAAATGATACTGAGCATATAATGTTTGCTGATTAACATGTACCATATCATTCACATTCGGCCACAAAAATAATCCTTCAGCAAGGCCACAAATGTGAAACATTCTACATCTATACATACACTCCACAAGCGAACTTAGAGAACATGGTGGCGAGTAATATGTACCAATAATAAGGATTTTCTTTCCTATTCCACCCAGGTAATCGGCGAGAGTAAAATGAGAGCCTACTTCCTATTTACCTTTGTAGCCCCCACCCCTCCCGCCAACCATCTAATCTCTCTGTGGTTAATCTAATGACCTCTATTCGTGAAATACAAAGAGTGGCAACAGAATTGTCGTACAATCTTCCCTAAACGGTTTCCTTAAAACCATGTCAACTTTCTTCCCCGGATACCACTTCCAGTCCTCCGAGAGAATATCTGCTACTCTTTTACATGGAATGACCTATAAAAAACACTAGAAAAGGTAAGACTGCAAAATTTTAGAAATTCAGAGAGAAATAGGCGTAAGCGAAAAGGAAAGGCAGTAGATGCACAGTATGTACAAAAATGAAGAGGGAGAAATAAGAATCGAAGGTAAGGGACGCAGTGCCCCTTACAAAGGGTATAAGGTAGGGACGTAGCTTTCCGCCCCTACTGTTCTACTGTATACATCGATGCAGTATTGACGGAAATAAAAAGTTCGAAATTGGAATTAAAATTCAGGGTAAAAGGAATCAGTGATAAGATTGGGTGATGACATTGCTATTCCCAGGGAATGCGACGAGTAACTACAGTGCCTGTTGAATGAAATATAGAGTTTAATGAGAACACAATACTGATTAAGAGTAAACAGAAGGAATACGAAATGAATGAGTAATAGAGTTCAGATTAGTGTTAAACTTTAAGATCAAAATAGGGGACCACGAAGTAGACCTAGTTAAAGATTTATGCTACCTTGGAAGCAAAAATAAGCCGTAACGGACGATGTAAGGAGGATATAAAAAGCAAACTAATAGCAGAGAGCATTCATGGCCAAAACAGTTACACTGTGATTAAACGTAGACCTTAATTTCAGGAAAAAACTTCTGAGAATATACGTTTTGAATACAGCATTGCATGCTAGTAAATCACAGGTTGTTGGAAAACTGGAAAAAGAAGAAAATCGAAGTGTTCGATGTGTTGAAAATGAGGTGGACTGAATGAGGAACTTCTCCGCAGAATCGACGAAAAAGTAATGTATGTCAAACACCGACCAGGAGAATGGGTAGGATGATGGCATACGTGTTGAGGCACTATGGAAAACGTCCATTGTGTTCGTACTAGAGGGAACTTTAGAAGGTAAGATCTCTAGGGGAAAACGAGATTGAAATACATGCAACAAGTAATTATGAACGTAGGGTGTAAGCGCTACTCGGAAATTAAGACGTTAACGCAGGATAGGAATTCGTAGCTGGCCGCATCAGCGCAGTCGGACGACTGAACTCGTTCATGCCTGCGTGAGTCACATGGTTAACTACGGAACTGCTCAGTTCTCATGTAAATATGTTCTTAGACAGTGCGACATGAGTCACAGACATGACGTAAGGACAGTGTAAGTGGCAAAGCTAGTCGCATACGGCACCCTCGAGCCCGGTGGAACGGAAAGCCACAAGTCAGCGGGATTGGCGAACGACGTCATGAAAATAAGCTGCCGGCGGAGAAAGGTCGTTTCGAGCCCATTTGCGGCGCGAGTACTTTGCTCCATTTCACAGTTTTACTCCCCAGCGCCACGACGCGGCAAGGAGGGAAAAAAATTCAACTGCCCGCCTAAGGGGATTAAAAGCGGCACGTGGCCATCGCGGCAAGCGCCGCGTCACACGAGCGCCCGTCTACCGGGTCCGCCCACCCCCTGCTGCGCTGGGGTGGATCTCCCGCTTCGCTCAGCGAGACACCCTACACACACACACACACACACACACACACACAGACTGTCGCCTCTCCTTCTCCTTTCTTTCCAAGAACTACTCTGGTGGGGTGTAAAGAGGCGGCTTTTAGAGGGAATATTCATAAATTACGACCGAGCCACCCCGCCCAGCACCGAGAGAATGGTGATGGCACCAGCTGCGTTGTCGTGGCTCCTGGGATCGGCCTCGTTTCGTGTGTGTGTGTGTGTGTGTGTGTGTGTGTGCGTGTGTGTGTGTGTGTGCGTGGCACACACCTCGTTAACATACGAATGCCACCGGCCCCCGCCGCTGCCAGCCACGCTCGCTGTTAATGATACGAGGAGAATGGCTGCGGGCGGCCTTTTTTTTTTTAAAAAAAAGGAATAAAAAAGTACACCGCCACTCCCGCTTCAGTGAATGTGGACGCGCCACCGCGGCTGCGGAGTCGAGAGGACGAGATGGGGAGGAAGCGTCACAATGTGTCCGCCGTGCGAGCCAAGTGCGTAGGTAGGCGCGTGCGGCCACCCTGATAGGCGGGGCGAAACGCCGGCCTCTGATGCGGTATGGGGTTTCTACTGCGTTCCTGCTTTCTATATGCACGCGTCTCGTCAGAACAGTGATACATACGTACAGAGTGATTACAAATTACACTACTGGCCATTAAAATTGCTACACCAAGAAAAAATGCAGATGATAATCGGGTATTCATTGGACAAATACATTATACTCGAACTGACATGTGATTATATTTTCACGCAATTTGGGTGCACAGATCCTGAGAAATCAGTACCCAGAACGACCACCTCTGGACGTAATAACAGCCTTGATATGCCTGGGCATTGAGTCAAACATAGCTTGGATGGCGTGTACAGGTACAGCTGCACATGCAGCTTCAACACGACACCACAGTTCATCAAGAGTAGTGACTGGCGTAGTGTGACGAGCCAGTTGCTCGGCCACCATTGACCAGACGTTTTCGGTTGGTGAGAGATCTGGAGAATGTGCTGACCAGGGCAGCAGTCGAACATTTTCTGTATCCAGAAAGGCCCGGACAGGACCTTCAACATGCGGTCGTGCATTATCCTGCTGAAATGTAGAATTTCGCAGGGATCGAATGAAGGGTAGAGCCACGTGTCGTAAGACATCTGAAATGTGACGTCCACTGTTCAAAGTGTCGTCAATGCGCACAAGAGGTGACCGAGACGTGTAACCAATGCACCCCATACCATCACGCCGGGTGATGTGCCAGTATGGCGATGACGAATACACGCGTCCAATGTGCATTCACCGCGATGTCGCCAAACACGGATGCGACCATCATGATGCTGTAGACAGAACCTAGATTCATCCGAAAAAATGACGTGTTGCCATTCGTGCACCCAGGTTCGTCGTTGAGTACACCATCGCAGGCGCTCCTGTCTTTGATAAGGGTAACTGCAGCCATGGTCTCGGAGCTGATAGTGCATGCTGCTGCAAACGTCGTCGAACTGTTCGTGCAGATGGTTGTTGTCTTGCAAACATCTCCACCTGTTGACCTAGGGATCGAGATGTGGCTGCATGATCCGTTACAGCCATGCGGATAAGATGCCTGTCATATCGACTGCTAGTGATACGAGGCCGTTGAGATCCAGCACGGCGTTCCGTATTACCCTCCTGAACCCACCGACTCCATATCCTGCTGATAGTCATTGGATCTCGACCAATGCGATCAGGAATGTCGCAGTACGATAAACGGCAATCGCGATGGGCTACAATCCGACCTTTATCAAAGCCGGAAACGTTATGGTACGCATTTCTCCTCTTTACACGAGCCATCACAACAACGTTTCACCAGGCAACGCCGGTCAACTGCTGTTTGTGTATGAGAAATCGGTTGGAAACTTTCCTCATATCAGTGCGTTGTAGATGTCACCATCGGCGCCAACCTTGTGTGAATGCTCTGAAAAGCTAATCATTTGCATAATCTTCTTCCTGTTGGTTAAATTTCGGGTCTGTAGCACGTCATCTTCGTGGTGTAGCACGTTTAATGGCCAGTAGTGTATTCAATCACTACATGTTCACAATCGCTCAGTGGCCCAGAACCAGTAAGCTAATTCTCAATACAGAGAAATCGAAAACAGTACTATTTAGGGATAACAACAGAATAAGAATAGAGGAACTGCCACCATCAGAAGAACTGGGTATGAAAGTATTTCAAACCAGAAAGTTCTAAGGGTTCACCGTAGATAACGTTTTACTGTGGAAAGACCACATTGCTACCCTAACAAGGAAATTACGTTCAGCTATATTTGGATATCAGAAACATTAAACCACTAGTAGCAGATGATGACATGTGAGACGTGAATTCCTCATCTTTTAATGCTACGAGAACCTATGCAATAAAAATATGGAGCCGGTCGAGTGATGTGAAAATAATTTTCAAGCTGCAGAAAGTAACCACCGCCATGATGGCTAGCGCAAGACGAATAGATAATCATAGGTCGCTATTCAAAAAACTTTTTAACCTTTTACTGTATGTATATACATAAATACTACTCTTTGCATGGGAACACAAAAAAAGGTTGAATAAAAATGAATATATTCATAACCATGTGACCAGAAAAAGTATAAAGTTTAAGAATTCCACAACAAAAAGCTGCAAAACTAGAAAGAAGAACTGCTTATATGGCGACAAACTTGTAGAACTGTTAACCATTTCATATTTCAAACATCAGCTTGAAGTGGAAACATAAACAAACATTGAAAGTATCCGTTACAGAAAGTTTTCTTTATTCAATCAATGAATTGGAAATACGCATATAGTGCAATGAAACTAAAATGTGCATAGATAAATACGTAGTAAATTCAAGATATTTTCTCATATATAGTAAAATAGAAATAAGATGTGTGTAGGTAGACTGTACAGTAGATACAAAACGTGTAATTGTGTGTGAAACTACTGCATTTAAAGTGATCAAACTTGGTAATTAAGCCGTATATATGATTACTACGGTGTTAAACTCACAGTCGAAATATGTTGTTGAATCTGATACGTACATCCAAAGCTACTAAATAAATATACAAATAAATAAAAAAAATTCATCATGATAGAATGGAGGTTCCCACGTTGAAAGACCAATTAACATACACAATCACACACCAGCTGTGACAGGTCGGCAACGCTACTATGTTCTGCAAGTCTTGGCGTTATGAAACAGTCCAGTAACTTCTCATCTCTCAGTAAATATGTTAAACATTATGTAAGTCGCTCTTATCTTAAATATGAACTCAATGAGACTAATAAAAACCATAATATACTTACTACAAGAATTATCTCAGAGAATTTTTAATTTCCTCGTGTTATTTTTTGAAAAAACTTCTCAGTACTCCCGCTTTTTAACATAACTTCTCATCCCTTCCCTACATAACATCATCTCTAATAAAATTATACACTTTTTTCGTCTACTTATTAGTTCTCCTACATTATTAAAACCCTAAAGGATGAATTCATTTTGCACTTTAGAACCCTACAGAACAAGCAACTTATGTGCATTACAACCCTTATAATTAGCTAACTTTGCATATTTATTTTCACGTCTGTCTAGCAATGATTTTTAATTTTACTGCAAATTACAAACTTGTTGATTAACACAGCTTCAAATTTCATCCAACTGTAGTATTATATTGTTAGATTGTAGCTGTGCGTTTCCTCCAATTTGATAGGTCGCAACCGTATGCAACACTGTCTAATGTTAAAATTTTCCTCATATAATTACTTGTGCAATTACATAAAAGTAAAACAACATACAGCAATTACTGATGTCAGCCTTATGATTTCTGTTAGCATTTTCAATATCCTTAAACGGTACTCGCCAATGTACGTATTGAGTTACAAATGCACAAACAGAACCACAGCAAAAAAAAAAAAAAAAAAAAAAAAAAAAAAAAAAAAAAAAAAAAAACTTGTCATTAAGTTTCTTGAAGTGAACTATTAAATAACGTACCATTATTAGTACGTGCATAGATGGATTAACGGTTAAATTAGAATAGGTTACTGAATTGTTTTAAATGTTGCTCTCCTGCGATTTTACTGCAAAATATCACATCTTGATGTGTCAAAATAGTCGTCTATCTGTTCTGTAAGTGTGTTCAAAACGTGTACTGCTTCGAAAATTACTGACAGACTGACCCACTCTACTCGACCGGGACACGAAACTGGAAATTCCATACCCTGGTTGGAAAGAGTGCTTTCCGTGAAAAGCAAGGTATCGGTTTCGTTTCAGAGTCCGGCAGAAAATTTTAATTTCCCAGGAACTGTCCAAACATTCCGCTGCAAGGTTAAATACTCATTTTGGCATTCTTGTTCCATTTCTTGTGATAGAATAGTGGATATTAATGGTTCAGGACACAAAGGCCGCAGAGAAAACTACGTACACATTCCTGAATGGAAAGTGAACATATATCTAACAGAACATATACTGAACATATACTGTTCTTGTGGTCTTCAGTCCGAAGGTTGGTTTGATGCAGCTCTGCATGGTACCGTATCCTATGCAAGCCTCTTCATCGCCGAATAGCTACTGCAACTCACATCCTTCTGAATCCGCTTACTGTATTCATCTCTTAGTCTCCCTCTACCATTTATAGCACCAAAAGTTGTCTTCCGTATTAAATTGGTGAGCCCTTGATGCCTCAGAAAGGGTCCTACGAACTGATTAATTCCTTCTTTTAGTCAAGCTTTGCCACAAATTGATTCTGTCCCACTTGTTGTTCACTATTTCATTACTTACGCGATCCACCCTTCTGATCTTCAGTATTGTTATGTAGCACCACATTTCAAAAGCCTCTATTCTCTTTTTGTCTAATCCGTCCATCGTCCATGTTCCACTTCCATACAAGGATACACTTCAGTCAAATAGCTTCAAAAAAGTCTTCGTAACATATCTAACGCTTTCTAACTACAAACATAAAAACCAAAGCAATATAAGGATTTTGTAAAGTGTTTCTACGATATTTCCCTATGCGTGTTTCTCGCTCCGTTGGTGACTGTCTTTGACAGAGACTTTTCAGTTAAGCAGCAGCTTGAATCGAAGGCGAAAGGTGCACGCTAGCAGTAGCTCCGAAAGCGAAACCTGTTAACGACAACCGGAGTGGGACAATAAACGTCAATTATATTTATACTTAGCCACACTGTCGTTGTCAGTGAAGGCTCTGCGCAATTTAACTTTTAAATTCGCGCTGTAAAACTTTCGGACCTATAATTAAATTTTATGTCCTCAATAAAAGTTACGTTCTCCCCATATTTTAGTTTCTGGTCGGTTATTTTAGTCGACAGCAATACTGCGCAGGTCGAGGGGCTAGCCCCCCATTTCTACGTCTAATAATTTCCCTCCTTACCTGCCCATGTCGGACAAAGTTTTCGTGCCTGACTGATGAGTACTGTCACCGTTGGCGGGTGGTACGAGACTCAAAGTCCAACCGCCACACCTCCAAAGTGTTTTATAGTGACGCAGCGTCACTGACCTTTGGTTAAATTTACTGCCGCTCCAACACAGTTACACCACGAAAGACCGGTGATACTGTGTTGTACCGTATCACATAATAAAAACTGTGCAGTTGGGAGCAGAAAGAATGGCAATACTGAGCAAAATCGTCAACCCTGTTCTTAGCAAAAAGCCTGCTTATTAATTCTGACAGGCGACGTGCTCACATTTCAACTGAATCTGAGAGCCGTAACTAGTTAAGTACCGAAAAATCCTATAACTTATTAAGAAAATCAGAGAGAAGTTCAGGTTTGCATTATTTACAGTTTTTACTGGAAATACGACCTCGTAGTTGTGTCCGTATGGACTGTACTACATCATTTGCCTTGTAATCGCCGGCCGCTGTGGCCGAGGGTTTCTAGGCGCTTCAGTCCGGAACCGCGCTGCTACTACGGTCGCAGGTTCGAATCCTGCCTCGGGCATGGATGTGTATGATGTCCTTAGGTTAGTTAGGTTTAAGTAGTTCAAAGTTTAGGGGACTGATGACCTCAGATGTTAAGTCCCATAGTGCTTGGAGTCATTTGAAGCATTTGAACCATGTAATCGTGAAATGGACTGTTAAGAATGTACCCAATTTTGTCTCTGAACAGGACTTTTTAAGAGTGCATTTACTAGAAAAGTCGAGCCAAATTACTAACACGTAATCGAATTAATGATCGCATGTGGCCGTCCACACAGACGGGTGTACAGAGTTCATAATTTTGGGTATGCGAAAACTAACATGTGGGTAACTGGTAGCACTGTCTAGAACGCCGTTAACTATACACCCGAAAAGGGAAACCTGACATATGAGGGTAGCTATTACCGACGGTAACAGTATTTCTCAAGAAGTTTTATACTTCCGCTTTCATTAGCTTCATCAAAAGTAATACGCTTACGAGAAACATAGCACAAAGTCTCTCGAAGAAACCGCTTTCTAATCCGCTTTCTAATTGACAATTCGATTATAGTTTATAAAAGGAGAACTTTAAACCTGCACCATATTTTATAGTTTCATCGAGTTAAAGTTAGATCCATCACTTCTCCCTCTGAAAGCTTTTTAGATGTGGCAAACGAAAAAAAAAAAATTGCAGATTATCAAGTGAGGCAAGAAATGGTAATTAAATTGTTCATAGCGTAATACAAGAAAGAATTAGTTTTAATTGCGAGAATCTTGAGATTTTAAACATTCGAACCCACACATACACATACACATACACACACACACACACACACACACACACACAAATGAATACGTCACCACTTGGCGAAGTTCGTGAGATTTTCACCGTACAATACAGCACTATTAATGAGCTACCTAATTATGTTCGATGGTGAAGTCTAATAATTTGTTTTTTTTTTTTCGTGTGAACTGAGTTAATACCTACGAAGATCTCTACAAGGCAGGTCCACAGTGACAGAAAATGTGTCCACGTGCACAAATGAAAGCACACTACGACATAAAAGTATTGTGTACGCCATTGTAAGGTCCGTGTGAGGCAATGTTTTACGGATCTCTGTTATATCGACGCATTATTCTCGGGGGGTAAATCACGATCGATCTGTAATAATTAGATCTTATCACATATCTACTTACATTTTAACATAATTTGTTTCACGGAGCTAATACCAGGTGATATTGCTCTCAGCTCCCTAGCTAAGGGCCTAATTTCGTTTTACTGATGTTTTTCGCGTATTTCCAGGTTTGAGAAGCAATAATTAAATGAAGGAAGTAAATCGCCTGGATAACGTCGTCGGTATTGGACTTTGAAAGAAAGGAGAAGGACAAGACACGAAAAACTACACACCTATCAGCTACTTACAAGATTTTCATTAATACTGCCCCCAAAGGTACAGACAAAGCATTTGATTTTAGTCACGTAACGAAACATGCTAGCTTTAGAAGTACTGTAGCGCAATGAACCACACACAAACCGTAAACGAAATTACAGAGCGGAACAATGAGCATGATCATCATTTCAACTGGAACATTAAGCAAAATCTTGATTAGCAACCCAAGTTTTAACATATGTTACAATACTGAAGAACACATACGTTCCTGCAACAGATTTCATAAGAAATCGTGAGGATAAGAGGAAACTGACGAGTGATACAAAAGTCAGACAAGGAAGTAACATATCATCAAGTATATTCCCTTACGTTCAAACAGCGACAAAGAATACGGAAAATAAGTTAACGGAACGTATGAGAATAAACTTGGAGATGGTGATGACACTGCGATATTTACCTCCGACGCAGTCAAATTTCATGAACAAAAGTAAGAACGTAAGAGCTATTTACATAGTAGACGTGAAAGTCATTTATAACTAAACAACAATAACATATAATTAGCACTCCGTCTTCAGGCCACGAGTAGCCTACCGGGACCATCCGACCGCCGTGTCATCCTCAGTGGAGGATGCGCATAGGAGGGGCATGGGGTGAGCAAACCGCTCTCCGAGCCGTTATGATGCTATTCTTGACCGAATCCGCTACTATTCGGTCGATTAGCTCATCAATTTGCATCACGAGTAACCCAGTAAAATGACAACATCGCATGGCGGCCTGGATGGTCACCCATCCAATTGCCGATCACGCCCAACAGCGCTTAACTTCGGTGATCTCACGGGAACCGGTGTACCCACTGCGGCAAGGCCGTTGCCAATAACATGTAATTAACTCATTAAAAAGAGAACAGTGCACATTCACATTGCAGTTTTGTAGCCAACTGCAGCGTTTTTGTACTCAAGACAGTAAACATCTGGATCGGTAGCAAAAAGAAATAAAGAGTAAAAATAGCCACCAGTGCATTTTGTTAACTATACTTTCTAAAATAAGACTCTGAAGCATCAAATCGAAACTTTATAATTATTTTTTCTCACCAGATTTAATTTTGGCGGTAGGGTGAGAGCTAGATCTCAGAGCATTGGAGAAAAAGAATCAGACTAGTCATGGAGTAGAAAATTAAACGATGGTGGGTGGGACATCTAGCAAGAGAGCCGTTTGGCGGCTCGTATGGACAGAGGCTTTCCCTCTGTCGTATCGTTGACTGTGTAACCTAGCAACTCGTACTGTGACGTCCCAACAGAGTGTGCAGTGTACCCCGCCAACTCGCTTTTAGAGCGCTGAGCGTGCTGGCTCGCTCTTATTGTGTGACCCTCGCTGAGTGGGTTAGGAGAATTCATGCCACCGCTGGCCAGCCGCTCATCGAGTCGCTGCGGTGCGCCACGCTAGGCAGACCAGCACCTCTGAGAATATCTCAACCTGTCTGAAGAAATGGTCGTCAAACCTTTTCGCTCAAGAGCCAATACTAACATTGAGGGACGGCGCCCGGGCCGCACACGTGCCGTTTTTATCAATGTGAAAAATACTTTGGATAAGAAGTTTTCATTGCTTTGACGCTTGTATGTATACTAGATTAAGCTGCCATCTTCAGGTTCACAGTGTACATTTGATGAAATCATTCTGTGCGATAAACTGCACTTTATTTCTGTACCACTGTAACGGACTCGTGATGGAGAGAGTAGAGTAAAACATTAAAAAAATACACGATGTCCATAAAGTAACTAACTATTTCGTGTTTGCGGTAACTTAGAAATGACTTTTTGTTACAGGTTGGTCACTGAACAGTGTGTCGACGATTCCTGAACGTACTGCCATTCTCACGTGGGGTCTACGATGAACTGCGACGACGGTTTCAACGGAAGTTTTGGGAGTGTGCACCAACGAGTAGAAGCTGAATAAGTTCCAACGAACAGGCACTGTTGCCGACGAGCCTCGACCAGGTCGGCCTTCCACAAGTTCAGTTGACACTGACACCATGCGGAAGTCAGCTGAATGGAGTCGTAAATCTGTATTGTGTCTTTCACGTCAGTTTCAAATTCCGAAATCAACAGTGTTCAAAGTGCTGAAATTCACACTGAAGGAGCGAGTGCATCATTTGCAAGTGTTACATCAGCTCCATAACGAAAACTTATGGGGAGGCATGAAGATGTGCACAGGTTTCTTGTAGTGTGTGGAGACTGATGATTTAATGTCACACGTGGTGTTAAGTGACAAGCCAGCCTTCTATGTAAGAGGACATGAAACTGTCGTAACTGTCGCATTTGGGCAGACACAACTGCAACTGAGTTTACTGAGGATATCAGGGGCAGTCCATAGATCAACGTGTGGTTGGGAATAACGCGGACAAAAATCTGTGGACCATTATATTTCAGAGAGCAAGCCATTGATGGTGCTTGTTACTTGGATGTGCTGACGGAATTTCTGCAGCTGCAATTGAAACAAGACGGTATCTTAGACACTGTTGTTTACCAACATGATGCTGTCCCATGCCACTATGCGACAGTGGTCAAGGACCACCTCAATGAAGCGTTTCCCAGTCGGTGGATAGAACTAGGAGGCTGTAGACCATGGAGCAAAGTCCTCGGACCTTACTCCATCAGCCTTTTTCGTGTGGGGATTTGTTAAACCAAAAGTCTACATAAGAAAAGTAGAACACATGCCCCCGGTGACCATGCAGCTCTATAGAATGAAGCGATAGCTAAATCAAGACCTTAAACTGCCGACAGGCGTTGACATACATCAACGGGGACAGCTGAAAATGTGCGACCCTACCGGGAATCGAAACCGTGGTCTCCTGCTTACATGGCAGACACTCTATCTATCTGAGCCACCGAGGACACAGAGGATAGTGCGACTGCAGGGATTTATCCCTTGAACGCTCCCCGTGAGCCCATATTCCAAACTTAATGTCCACACACTACACTCGTAGTGCCCCTACCCATTACACTCATTACTCGCGGCAGACAATCTTATAGAATCCCGTAAGAGTTCCGGCAATGCGTGTGCATCAGCACAGACGAAGGTCAATGACCGGTTAGCCTTAACTATACGAAAATGGTATCTGGTCTTTCAGACATGTCGGCAGCTTAAGGTCTTGATTTATATATCATTTCATTTTAGAGAGCTGCACGGTCACCGATGCCATCTGTTCTTTCGGATGTGTCCGAAAGAACAGATACATCTTCATATAGTTAAGGCTAACTGGCCATTGACCTTCTTCTGTACAGATTCATACCGATTGCCCGAACTCTTAGGGGACTCGGTATGATTGTCTACCGCGAGTAATGAGTGTAATGTGCAGGGGCACTACCAATGTAGAGATGGACATTAAATTGGGAATGTGGGTGTCACTGGGAGCGTGCAAGGGATAAATCCCTGCAGTCGCGCTATCCTCTGTGCCCGCGGTGGTTCAGATGGATAGCCGGCACGGTAACTCAGCGTGTTCGGTCAGAGGTTTATCTACCCTTTGTAATAAAAAAAAACTGAGAGAACTTATGAACGAACAATCTGAACAGGTGTCATGAGATGACTGCCCCGAACATACACAATGAATAAAACAGAACAAAATGGGATGAAAAAAGATGGATAGAGCGTCCGACATGTAAGCCGGAGATCCCGGATTCGAGTCCTGGTCGGGTCATAAATTTTCAACTGTCCCCGTTATGTATGTCAACGGCTGTCGGCAGCTTAAGGTCTTGATTTAGTGACCATTTCAACTAGAACGATGGGGGCAGGTATTGTAAATCAGGTTGCAACAGTATAGATGCATTTCACTGAAGGTTGTAATACACAGACTGGCTAAGAAAGGTTAAGAAATGCCCTTGTCCAGCTTTGCACGTGCAATACGTGATAACAACGATGATTAAATATTTAGGTTTAGAAGTCCATTTCTAATTTGTTATCGCCTAACAATGTCATTTCGAATGCCTGTGAACCCTCTAAGACATAAAAACCGACGGTATTATCCTAATAGGCCGTAAATCGGTATATGAGATGTCACTGCACACACACAAACAAATTAGTACAGTTTCAGAAAATTTGGATGATTTATTCAAGAGAAGAGCTTCATAAACTGATCAACTCAATAACACGTTGTGCCACCTCGGGCCCTTGTGCAAGCATCATTTTACTTAGCATCTATTGACAGAGTTTCCGGATGTCCACCTGAGGATATCGTGCCAAATTCTGTCCAATTGTTGCGTTACACTTTCAAAATCCGAAACTGGTTCGAGAGCCTTCCCCATAACGCGCTAAAAGTTCTCAACTGGGTATAGATCCGGCGACCTTCCTTTCCAAAAGATAGTTCTGCAAGTACGAAGACAAGCAGAAGAAACTCTCGCGTGTGCGGACCGGCATTATCTTGCAGAAATCTAAATCCAGGATGGTGTTCCGTGTAGGACAACAAAACGGAGCGTAGAATATTGTCAACTTACTGCTGTGCGGCAAGGGTGCCGTGGATGATAACCAAGGGGGTCCTGCTATCAAATGAAGTGGCATCCCTGACCATCACTCCTAGACGTCGGGTCTAATGGAGAACGACAGTTAGGTTTCTATCCCTCCGATGTCCTGTACGTTTCCAGACAGGTCTTAGCTGGTCATCGCGGCTCACTTCGAAGCGGGACTTATCACTGGGAGCAATTTTACTCCACTCAATCAGGTTTCAGGCCGAATGTGCCTGACATCATTGTAAACGTGCTTGTTGGTATAGAAAGGTTAAAGGGAGTAAGCGCAAGGGTCTCCGTGAGCACAGTCCCCTTTCTGTGAGCAGCCTATTAATGGTCCTTAAAGTTACTGAAACACTTTTTGCACGTTGGATGATAATTATGAATCTGGGCTTCTGAGTGCCTCCTTGGCGATTGTTTGGTCCTCACTTTCTGTCGCGTCTTTAAGTCAAATGTTCAAATGTGTATGAAATCTTGTGGGACTTAACTGCTAAGGTCATCAGTCCCTAAGCTTACACACTACTTAACCTAAATTATCCTAAGTACGAACACACACACCATGCCCTAGAGAGGACTCGAACCTCCGCCGGGACCAGGCGCACAGTCGATGACTGCAGCGCCTTAGACCACTGCAGCGCCTTAGACCGCTCGGCTAATCCCTCACGGCCGTCTTTAAGTCGACCGCTACCTTCTTGGCGCTGTGTTCAGCCATGGTTCATCCATTCCTCCCAACATCATCAAATAGTGATGAAAGTCTCCCGAAAATTGAGAACAGGAAGCACTGTCACTTAACGAATTTGTTAGCACAGTCATTGAAAGAAGTTTGAACAAAACTGATCTCATGCTTGAATTGAGAAAGGAAACAAAATTCTTCTGAACAGTCAACAAAAGGTTAACTTCTTGAAATTTCCAGGTCCAAAGAACGAAACTGATCACTTCCAGCCGGCCGGTGTGGCAGTGCGGTTCTAGGCGCTTCAGTCTGGAACCGCGTGACCGCTACGGTCGCAGGTTCGAATCCTGCCTCGGGCATGGATGTGTGTGATGTCCTTAGGTTAGTTAGGTTTAAGTAGTTCTAAGTTCTAGGGGACTGATGGCCACAGATGTTAAGTCCCATAGTGCTCAGAGCCATTTGAGCCATTTTTTTGATCACTTCCCAACAGGAAATTCAAATACACTTGGAATAAAAAAATCTGGATAAGTCATTACTTTGACACGTAAAATGTCCTGCCTTGGTTCTGAGCTGAAGTCCGTGTCCAGCACGGCATACCAAAGTTTGTGTAAGATCGATAGTCGCTACTGAAAGCTTCGCCAAGGCTGAAAGTGTCGTGCTGAGCAGGACCGCTCCCCAGAAGCGCGACGTCGAAAGCGGATGGCGACGGCGATGAGCCGTGACCATGCGGGGCGGCAGCAGCGGCGGCAAGGATGGAGATGGAACATCAGTCTTGAGGAGTGGATGAACTGCCGGTTGCCGCCAGAGCGCTGTCTTAAATCCTAGCCTCGCGGATGACCACAACATTCGTATTGTCTGGGTCCCTTGTTGGTGGATCGATAATGTAGTCCAATCGACGCGCGCCACTGGTTGATGAGCGCGTAGATTGCTGGCTCGGTGTCTCCACTACTATCGCCCTCAAGTCCCCCGGCCGAATGTCGGCTGCTGGTAGTGCGGAGTCGCGGGAGTTCAACTACCGCGACTCTTATGGCTCCCGGATGGTCGGCTGTCGGCGCTCTACAGAGGGCGCGACACAGCAAGTGGCTCCGCTCCTATCCGAATGTCGAGCTATTCGCCGATTACTCCGACCGGCTTCTTTGAGCCCAACTACAGGTCCTCTCTCCAATAATGCGATCTGGGTATATTGTTCTCGCGCCCCTCTGCGGGGCATAGTTACTGTATAACTGAGTAAACGAAATGAAATTCGCAAGGCTTTATACCCTGGTATCGAAATGTCCCCTGTTTATTATCCTTGCCTGCTGCGCGGAGAAATTGGGCAGCGGTATCACACATTCATCTATAGGTCATCAAAGTTTATAGTTTTGCATTTTCCGTGATACCTGTATCAATTCGCGACGCAATGTCTATTAATTCATGGTGGTGCGTCTCTTTTCCTTTTTTCTTTTTTTTTCTTCCTTTCTTAAATATGGCTCTTGCACAAGTTTGAGTTAAATATTTTGTCACAAATCGAAATACTTCATATAATTGTAGAAACGTTACGATGTGGCTTAAATATATGCAATGATGAACATTTTGACCACCTGCGTAATAGCGGGTTGGTCCAACTACGCAACTAACTATAAAAGCGACTCTGCGTTATACGGATTCAGCAAGTCATTAGCAGGTCCGGATGCACGTTAAACCACGTGTCTAAGCACGGGTCACGCAATTCCTATAAATTACGGGTCGGTGGTTAGCGGACGTGGGGCTGATGTCCATAGGCATTTCAGAAGTGTTCTACCTGGCTCAGATCAGGTGGCCACGACATCAACGTGAGTCTCGAGCAACTGTAGAACGAGTCTGGTCTTGTGAGACAAGCAGTTGTCCTGATCGTAGATGCTTTCAGCGTCGGGAACGACATTAACACTGAACGGATGCAGGTGTCCCGTAATTATACTCACGTAGTCCACAACTGTCTCAGTGTCTTCGATTACTACCGCACAGCTCTTGGAAGTCCAGGTGCATGTCCCCCAAGGCAAGCAATTGCCTCCACCATTCATGGCTTGGTTCACGTTTTAAACTGCCGTTACCTTGATGATCTGGACACGAACTATACCTCGTGTAACAAAAAAATGTATGTGCGACCAAGTGACGAGTTTCCAGTGTTCCATTGTACTTCCTGACAATTCCCACTGAAATCGTAAATGACATTGGAGGAGTCAACATGGGAATATGTTGGGGTTGTGAGTTTATCCCGGAACATACAACGTTCAAATAATTCACACGAATCCCGCCAGTTGATGTCTTTGACAACCGCTCATAAATCTAAAGGACCACCCCTTCTCAATGTTGAGGCAAGACTGCAGCAAACTGTGCTCCTGTCGAAATATCAGTGATTGTCGGCGACGGTACCCGATTGCACTCGTGTACGTTATTTGAATGTTGGAGTCGTCTGCTGTAGAGTCCCATGTTCAACAATCTGCTCTAAACAGCGTGCTAAGAAATACTAATGTCTGGACAAATATTGTACTTCGTCGTCCTATATGCCACAGATTGGGACGGCTCCTGCTTTACGGAGCAGAGAAGCCTCCAATTTCCAGTTTCTGTGATGAGGTGCGAACACCTTGTTGCATGCGTGTGGCTCCACCTTCAACAATTTTGCTCACGATACTGGTACACAAACAGTCATCCAAGATCGCGATTGTACGAGGGTTGAAAGTAAGTTCCGATCGGTCTCTAAATGGAAACCACAGTGAAAATCATAAACATTTCATTTGCAAGAGCTAACCACACTTCCCAGATACTTCTCTACGTGGTCGCTGCTCCAACTGAGACATTTGTCGGAGCGTTATACCATATTTCCAACACCATCGTCATAGAAGACAGCCACCTGTGCTTTCCGATGATTCTCTATTCTGGTCTATAGCGCGTAGCCTGCGCCCAAGTGTTGTCTTCGTATCCAGCGTTTCATGTGAACAGAGATGATACTCAGGACGAGCCAATGAGGACTGTCTTGTGGGTGATCGAACATTTCCCATCGAAAAGGCTGCAGGAGCGTTTTCGCTGCCCCTGCAGAGTGCGGCTGAGAATTGCCACGGAGAAGGAAGTGCGTGGCAGTTGTGTTAGGTGGGCTGCATTCATTAAAGCGAAGCCTCTCAATGGGCCCCCCTACTTCGCGGGAGCCATCGTTGTGGTAGGCTCCTTTACTCACTCACAGTGCGCTCACAGCTGAAAAGAGCGCCTTGATGCGATCGACGGTCATACTAGAGACACTACCCAACATATCTGTGCAAAGCTTCATCGGGTTTTCACTGTGGTGTCCGGTTTTCACTGTGGTGTCCGTTTCGCGACCAATCGGAACTTACTTTCTGGACAACCCTCGCATATACGCAAGGTGCAACGGGTAGCAGTGCAGATGTTTCTGTTGATGAATGAGGATAGTATGCTGCACAGCATTACATCACTATTTAAGGCACTTGCATACTAATAATTGTAGCTGTTACTAATCATAGGTTTTTAAGTTGGTTATTACCTCCAAGTACACGTGTCAAGATCAGACCATTGATACTGATTTTCCCATGGGCAGTGTGTTTGCGTGGACGCAAAATGGTTAGTCTATACTGATATGCGTAGTCTACTTGGTGGTACAGTGACGACCGTGCAAAAAACATAAGGTACTAAATCGTGTGACGTCTTTGTGGCACCACTGTTGGACGCAGGGAGAAAAAGAAAACAACTCACACATTTTAATGGGTACATATTATGGTACCAACGACCAGAATATCTGTACACGCTATATGTACGAGACTGACTTTTATGACACAAATAGACACACATTTATCAAATACGGACTACTCCTTTCAAATATTATAAATGACCTAATGTCTGAGACTTGGAATACCACAAACAGAACAGGTGGATACCTCGTCACGAAAATAAATTAGTCAATGTATCCCCTAACTCTCTAAATCATTTACTGAACAGACCGATACGCCTAACCACAATAAACATTCCTTACCGGCTTGTAATCATAGGGAAGGAGTAACGCACCACTCGTTAAATTGTAGGCAGGGCGAGATATCCAATTAAGTAGTGTCACTGGATGATTCACTTTTGATTCTCAGGTTCACAGGTTCGAAGAAAGTTCTTCCTCTGGACGAAAGGTGCGAAGAAAAAGGTCCCTCGATTGTCCGCTCCCATCACCAGGAGGCGGGCGAACGGACTGCGGCTACTTCCGTGCTGTCCTCCCCCGCCCCTAACTGCCGATTTGTCACGCGAGCTCCGAATCAGACGGGCAGAGCACGGCGGGCGGCTGCACCTGCCGAATAGAGTGTGGAGTTCCTGCAGCTCTCCCCAGCTGCCGCTCTGCGGGCAATCGCTCACGAGCGCCGCATGCCGTCGAGGGGTCCTCCGTATATTTACGATTCAATTTCCCCTAATGTCTCCCCTTCCGATTTCTTCGCCAATTTCCGATTGCGAACACTCGGGCCGGGCCCGTCTCAGCCTCCGTCGCTGACGAAGTCTGCGCCCCTCCCTCCCTCTCTCACTCTACTCGCTCTTCCTTCACCTTCCTCTCTCTTACAAGATTCCGTCAACACAGTAGGAGAACTGACACGCAGGAACGTCTGGAAGAGGACGCGTGCGATGCTGTAAGATTCAGTTTTGTTGTGTGGAACGAAGATTGCATCTGACGCTCTGAGCCGATACCGGCTTACACCGTCGAACCTCGTATGATAAATTTCGTTTCTCTCCGTTTTGAAAGAATAAAGCTGAATTTCTTGGAGGGATGTCACGAGAAGGATTCTGAAGACTTCAATGCCTTGTCCATTGCGTATTTTGTGTAAGTGTGCAAGTGCACCAGAGCAACTGCAGAAAGAATTAATGCCAATTTGTGCCTGTTCGTCTATAATGATCATCAATTCGTAAACTTAATCCTTGCGGAAATCATAAAGATACGAGATTTTAACGACCGATATTCCTGAGTGGACAAGCAAAACTACAGGTGGGGTATTTATTTGGGCTAATCTGGGTGAAAATGTGTTGCAGAAACCTCTCATTGTAACGAGTCACGCAATATCCACAGATGGGGGGGGGGGGGGGGAGATGAAATTACCTGACACCTGGCTGCGTGAGCAACGACACCTCTTCGATAAGACACTGGCAGCCATAGATCGTCTCGACGCCGATGCTGCAGAACAGGAAAATGATATTAATGCTGAAGGCAAAATCATTTGGGTTGCTAAGCCACGTCTTATTTTTTCTATACGGCCGATGGTTCCATCCATCTGTTGGGATATTCTACAGTATCTTGTGATGTCCACAGACAACTGAACAGTGTTTAGTTGTCTTGTGGCGTCTATAGTTAACACACCAGTGTTCTATACTCTCGACGTCTCGGCGCTTCTGATGAGATCTTATTCGTGATCTTGAGGTGTCCACGTTTAACTGAACAGTATTCTGTCATCTTGTGCCAGCCACGGTTAACTGAACAGTGTTCTATACTACACCTTCTCTGGATCTGCTTCAGCGTCTTGTGGTGACCACAGTTAACTGAAAAGTATTCAGTTGTCTACGATTAACTGTACGGTGTTCAGTTACCTTGTGACGTTCACGGGAAATAGTGTTAAGTTACCTGAACAGTGTTCAGTTGTCACTGGACACCACAATATTCTGAAGAAGATGCCAGCAGACAGGTCGAAATGTCGATCACACAGAAGAAATATGACGCGCCATTGCTACCCCAAAGACCTTGTCTCCAGAGGCAATGTCCACGAAAGCTTGCATTTTTAGATTCAGTTTTGTTACAAGCCAGTCTTGCTCGTGTATTCATAATCGATTGATGTATACTATATTTTGAGGCAGGCCTGTCCTTTATTCAATAGAAATTGGATTTGAATTATTTGAATTACTTAAAAAATATGGCTCAAATGGTTCTGAGCACTATGGGACTTAACGTCTGAGGTTATCAGTCCTCTAGAACTTAGTACTACTTAAACCTAACTGACCTAAGGACACCACACACATCCATGCCCGAGGCAGGATTCCAACCTGTGACTGTAGCAGTCGCGCGGTTCCGGACTGAAGCGCCTAGAACCGCACGGTCACCACGGCCGGCCTTAAAGAATAGTTAGAGAAATACGGCACATTTAATGTATCTGTGTTTTGCAGAATATACGCAAGAATTCGATACAGCATTGGTATTGAAGAGTTTCATTTAATTCAATGTGTGAAAAATAACTGAATCAGAGTCGGAAATGGTATCTTCTTCCAGAAAGTAAATTCTGTCTGGTTACAAATAATAGTGTTATCTCAACTTAATACGTTTTCATTTGTTAAGGATGTGGTTAATAACGTTTCCTTATAATGCATAAAGCATGTATTAATGTTTAATCCATTTAAATACATTGGAAGCGATTGATTTGGTGACGTGACGACCGTTTACCAACAGCGCGCTGTCGAGTGGAGACTTTCATTCTCGTAAGTCGAACCTGCAGTCTAGATTTATTTTTCGAAGTGCGGCTACTATTGCTGTTGTCATGTGAAATCATTTATTACTTTGAATTTTATATCTGGCATCACTAAGCTTCCGCGCTGTTCAAGGACGACTTCTGTGCCCATAGTTACAAGAGTTTCAGTATACAAGTATTAGGATTGGAGTTTTAGTTCCATTCCACCTGAAAATTCTACTTATCTGTGTCACAAACGTTCTGTTACGATCAGTGTGATGTGTTCCACCTACCGAACAATTAACATTCTAAATTTCACTTCATCGTTTTATTAATTCTGTGGGAAACGCCACACAAGTTTGAGTCGTTTATTCAGTTTCCAGTAATTCGACAACACGTGGATTTTTGGTTAGATACCCGGTTTGTTCTGTAACGGAAGGTATACGGTGTTTCATAAAGCTTCATCTAATTTCACGAAACTGCATCTTCCACATGAACGAAGATACAAAGTTGAGGTGAATTATAACTTAGGAATAAGATGACATGGTTCTGTTTTCAAAAGTACCATGCAATTTTATAAGACAACTTTTAGTTTCATAAGTAAAGATACAGTCTTGTGAAATCGGATGAAAGTTTTCGAAACATCATGTTTCAGTACACAAGGTGCGATGGGCACTGTATATTTTATAAAAATTCAAAGTAGAAATTTGAAATACCGTTATCTCACATGGTGCGTTCAGAATTTGGTGTATTTCACCAAGCCAATCTAAAGTAAATTGTTATTTTTTCCTCGTGTTGGTCTTTATTATATTAGCCTACATTTCCTGACAACGCCCCTGCCAGAGATGTGACTCACGATGTGTGTCGCCAGGTATGACAGTTACTTCCAGTAGCATTCTTCTTTGAAGCTGTTGCATCTGAATCCAAAATCTACTAATAGATGTGAAAAACATGAAATTAACTTCCATTAGGAATGTTGAATAGGCTAAACGACTGTGATATCCCTTTCAAAATGATGGATGTCAACAATCAACCGTGTTTTCCTTTCAGGCTTTATTAAAGCAAATCTAGATTTCTGCTAACAACTAGCCATTATCAATGCAGTATTTCAGCGTTTTAATACATACCCTAGTACGTCAATCCCGTGTTGTTTGTACTCCTGTCACTGTTCATTCAAAACTCAAGAGTCTTGAATGCACAGTGACAAGAGCCCAATAAACTAGGGCACGTATTAAAACTCAGTTTAGTTAGGTTTAAGTAGTTATAAGTTCTAGGGGACTGATGACCTCAGATGTTAAGTCCCATGGTGTTCAGAGCCATTTGAACCATGTTGCAATTTTCTTTAACGAAGATTGCATGTAAGACACTAGTACGACTCACTCTTGAGTAGTATTCGAGTGTCTGGAATCCCAGCCAGGGCCGATTGAAGGAAGACATCGAAGCAATTCAAAGAAATGATACTAGATTCGTTACCGTAGGTTCCATCAAAACGCGAGTATTACGGAGACGCTTCGGAAACAGAAATTAAATTCGTGGAGAGTAGGCGAAATTCTTATAGAGAAACAACACTAAGATAATTTAGAGAACCGACATATGAAGCTGACTGCAGAACGATTCTACCGCCGCTTACGTACGTTTCGCGTTAAGACGACGAAGTTAAGAGAAATAGGTTTATTTCAAATAGAGGATGGGGAAGAAAAGAGAAAGGAGAAACTCGTGACTTCCAGTCGCATAGGGCATTGTGGTAAAGCAGTGGTAAACGTTGAAGATTTGTCAGGTCGGAAATCGAAATCGGATGTTCAGCTTCTCTAGAACAGTCGCCCTAACTTCCTTAACCATTTGGACATGCTTTCCACTCGACCCAGAGTCTCAACTTAGCACACACCACAATGCGGCCCTAGTCCACAAACCTAATTAAACCTCTACTCGCAAGTTATTGATTTCCCTCGCGCTCTAACAAAATACTGAAAAGCGAAAAAAACTGGCACACCTGCCTAATATAGTGTAGGGCCCTCGCGAGCAAGCAGAAGTGCCGCAACACGATGTGGCATGGACTCGACTAATGTCTAAAGTAGTTCTGGATGGAACGGACATCATGAATCCTGCAGGTCTTCCATAAATCCGTAAGAGTACACGGGGGTGGAGGTCTCTTATGAACAGCACGTTGCAAGGCATCCCAGATATGCGCAATAATGATCATGTCTGGGGACTTTTGTGGCCAGCGAAAGTGTTTAAAATCAGAAGAGAGTTCTTAGAATCACTCTATAGAAATTCTGGACGTGTGGGTTGTCCCATTGTCCTGCTGTAATTGCCCAAGTCCGTTGGAATGCATAGTGGATATGAATGGATACAGCTGATCAGACAGGACGCTTACGTACATGTCACCTGTCTGAGTCGTATCTAGACGTACCAGGGGTCCCACATCACACCAACTGTGCACGCCACACGTCTTTTACAGAGCCTCCACAAGCTTGAGCAGTCACCTGCTGACATGCAAGGTCTTTGGATTCCTGATGTTGTCTCCATACCCGTACATGTCCATCCGCTCGATACAATTTGAAACGAGACTTGTCCGACCAGGCAATATGTTTCCAGTCACCAACAGTCTAGTGTCTGCGTTGACGGGCAAAGGTGAGACGTAAAGCTTTGTGTCGTGCAGTCATCAAGGGTACACGCGTGGGTCTTCGGCTCTGAAAGCCCATATTTAAGATGTTTCGTTGAATGGTTCGCACGCTGATACTTGTTAATGGCCCAACACTGATATCTGCAGCAATTTGCGGACGTTTTGCACTTGTGCCACGTTTAACGATTCTCTTCAGTCGTCGTTGGTCCCGTTCCTGCAGAATCTTTTTCCGGCCGCAGTGACGTCGGAGATTTGATGTTCTACCGGATTCCTGAAATCACGGTACACTCTTGAAATGGTTGTACAGGAAAACCCTCACTTCATCACTACCCCGGAGACGCTGTGTCCCATCGCTCGCGCGCCGACTATAACACCATGTTCAAACTCACTTAAATTTCCATAACCTGCCGTTGTAGCAGCAGTAACGGATCTAACAACTGCGCCGGAGACCTGTTGTCCTATATAGGCGTTGCGAACCGCAGCACCGTATTCTGCCTGTTTACATTTCTCTGTATTTGAATACCCACACCTGCACCAGTTTCTTTGGCGCTTCAATATGTTCTCTTGGACATGTCAGATAGAACAGACACCACTCAGACACATACATAGAATTGTGTTTGAAAGGAGTATACACTCCTGGAAATGGAAAAAAGAACACATTGACACCGGTGTGTCAGACCCACCATACTTGCTCCGGACACTGCGAGAGGGCTGTACAAGCAATGATCACACGCACGGCACTGCGGACACACCAGAAACCGCGGTGTTGGCCGTCGAATGGCGCTAGCTGTGCAGCATTTGTGCACCGCCGCCGTCAGTGTCAGCCAGTTTGCCGTGGCATACGGAGCTCCATCGCAGTCTTTAACACTGGTAGCATGCCGCGACAGCGTGGACGTGAACCTTATGTGCAGTTGACGGACTTTGAGCGAGGGCGTATAGTGGGCATGCGGGAGGCCGGGTGGACGTACCGCCGAATTGCTCAACACGTGGGGCGTGAGGTCTCCACAGTACATCGACGTTGTCGCCAGTGGTCGGCGGAAGGTGCACGTGCCCGTCGACCTGGGACCGGACCGCAGCGACGCACGGATGCACGCCAAGACCGTAGGATCCTACGCAGTGCCGTAGGGGACCGCACCGCCACTTCCCAGCAAATTAGGGACACTGTTGCTCCTGGGGTATCGGCGAGGACCATTCGCAACCGTCTCCATGAAGCTGGGCTACGGTCCCGCACACCGTTAGGCCGTCTTCCGCTCACGTCCCAACATCGAGCAGCCCGCCTCCAGTGGTGTCGCGACAGGCGTGAATGGAGGGACGAATGGAGACGTGTCGTCTTCAGCGATGAGAGTCGCTTCTGCCTTGGTGCCAATGATGGTCGTATGCGTGTTTGGCGCCGTGCAGGTGAGCGCCACAATCAGGACTGTATACGACCGAGGCACACAGGGCCAACACCCGGCATCATGGTGTGGGGAGCGATCTCCTACACTGGCCGTACACCACTGGTGATCGTCGAGGGGACACTGAATAGTGCACGGTACATCCAAACCGTCATCGAACCCATCGTTCTACCATTCCTAGACCGGCAAGGGAACTTGCTGTTCCAACAGGACAATGCACGTCCGCATGTATCCCTTGCCACCCAACGTGCTCTAGAAGGTGTAAGTCAACTACCCTGGCCAGCAAGATCTCCGGATCTGTCCCCCATTGAGCATGTTTGGGACTGGATGAAGCGTCGTCTCACGCGGTCTGCACGTCCAGCACGAACGCTGGTCCAACTGAGGCGCCAGGTGGAAATGGCATGGCAAGCCGTTCCACAGGACTACATCCAGCATCTCTACGATCGTCTCCATGGGAGAATAGCAGTCTGCATTGCAGCGAAAGGTGGATATACACTGTACTAGTGCCGACATTGTGCATGCTCTGTTGCCTGTGTCTATGTGCCTGTGGTTCTGTCAGTGTGATCATGTGATGTATCTGACCCCAGGAATGTGTCAATAAAGTTTCCCCTTCCTGGGACAATGAATTCACGGTGTTCTTATTTCAATTTCCAGGAGTGTACTTCGGCACACTTGTATGTGGCACTACAATAAGATAAGAATATTAATAAAATAAAATGAAACTAGTGTACTATAAACAGTGAATGCCTCAGATAGGCTCGAAATGCGGATCGCTGAATATGCGCGACCGCAGAGCCAAAGATACTGTACTGCTTTGTTGGAGTAATAGAGCGCTTGGCGCTCAGTTGTAGGCAGATGTCTGTGAGGGAAAGAAGATGCAGTAGGCAGTATTTTTGGTGTGCTGTGTGAAGCCACCAGGTGTTAGATTCATGTAGGTATGTCAATATTGTTGAACTTGCAAGCACAAATCTTCATTCAACCACTGTAAAGATATTAAATTATTATTATTTATGTTTTTTCTAGTGCGTTAGTACGGATGAGTTGGCTGATAGTTTGTAATTGTAGAGTAACCCCAGAATGTACGTTAACTGTTTTGAGAAAAAGACTAGTTAGATATGTCATATTTGTAATGCTTTTAAGATTTGTTAACTGAGCTGTATGTAATTTGATGATTTATGTTTATGTTGGATTAATAAATTTAGATAATACTTGCTATTTAAATCTCATTGCTTGTGAAGCAATTGTTAGTAATGTAACTTCAATTGTAAGATGTTTTTGAAAAGACAAACTTAACTAGCAGTATAATTTTGCTAAGAACACTCAGTATTAGTAATTCACCATTAATCAGTACCGCTTACCAGTCTAGGTCAATTTTTTGTTGTTGAAGAAGTTGAATTTTCTTATATGTTCTCGTTCATCAGCCAAAAGATTTTCAAGTGGATTTCAAGTACTATGGCCAGCATTGCACTCTGCTGAGCCCGTAGTTAGCATTTACAATTTTTTAATGAGAGACCAGAACATATCGCGTTACTCCGTTTCTGCTTTAATTTCTTATTTAATTTACTTGTTATGTGAACAGGGCCTTAGGATTCAGTGCTTAAGGGGCTGAATGTGTTGTGCAGTGACTGTATTTCTTTATTGGTATGGGGAGCTGCATTGCCCAATCGATTCGTTAAGTTTTGCGAACAATAACAAAGAGTAAGCACACCACTTGCACTTACAACACGCAACGTGACGGTTCGAGTTCTGTATCCATTCCTCAGATCAGACGTCATTCAACGTAACAGTCATTATTCTCATTCATGTTTTCAAGAACGTTTCATTTGGAACGTTACAGGTTTCGTAAGGAGGGGTATAAAAAGTCGATATTCCATCGCTCTGTTTGCGAGTGGAACACGACAGGGAATTACTTGTAGTAATATAAGGTACCCAAGGCCATGCAGATATCGACTCTGACGATACGTTTTCAGATGGTTCAAATGGCTCTAAGCACTATGGGACTTAACATCTGAGGTCATCAGTGCCCTAGACTTAGAGCTACTTAAAGCTAACTAACCTAAGGACATCACACACATCCATGCCCAAGGCAGGACTCGAACCTGCGACCGTAGCAGCAGCGCGGTTCCGGACTGAAGCGCCTAGAACAGCTCGGCCACAGCGGCGGGCGATACGTTTTCCATTTTGAAAAAAAAAAAAAGAATATCAACAACGCTATTTTAGACTGTGTCGCACAGCTGTTAAGATCCGCTCAAGATTGAGGGCCGGAAGCAGGCTGTAACGGGAGGCTGTCGATCGGCGAGGGCAGCACAGGTCGGCGCGGTCACGTACAGGAGGGGGGCGCAGCCCCTCTCGGCCAGACACCGCTGCCGGCTCCTCGGCCGGTGCTGAAGACAATCGCCTGCGTAGCCTCGCTGATGGCCGGTGTCGGGCGCCACCTAGCACGGCTATAAAACCACCTCCCTCAGGAGTGCGCCGCTCCCCCGTATCATCTGGCAGCAGCCTTCATTTACTCCCCTCCCTCATTTCCTGCCACATTCCGCCCTTCCTCTGCCGACGAAAGACGTTCGATATAAGGCGTAAGGCTCCGGTTCCAGAGACAAAGAAGAAGAGCTGAAATGCTCGTACCTCGTGTACCAAATAGAGGGGACTAGCCAGAGTTTGGGATATCGTCCTCCAGAGATATGTTACTAGGTCCTACATAAAGGGACGAAGCAATAATTAGCCTCAGTTTTGCTGGAGAAATCATTCTAATATTCAGTAATGCCAGATAGGGTCACAGATGAAGGAAGGAAGACTACTTCTACCCCTATTCTTCGAAAACTCGCTTTATATATCGTGACAGTAGATGCTTTGTGTAGCTCAGTTACTTCATTATTACCTGCTCCCGTCCTGAATGGTGCAGGGGAAGAACTATTTTTGGTAAGCCACGGTGTGAGATTAGATCCCTTTACCATCGTGTCTTTTTACGGAATATACACAGGATTAGCAAAATACTGGCTGACTCTTTCAGGAAAGGACGCTCTCAGAATTACAACTGTAACCACACTGCGATGCAAAACGCGTCCCTTGTAGCCCCTCCCAGTGGAAAAGGATGTGCACTTCCCTCGTGTTTTCGAGCTTACTGAACGAACCTGAGATAATTTTTTTTCCCATCTGCTCTGTTTCCTCTATCACTCATTTCTGGTATGGTTCTCAGATTGACCAGCAGTATCCAAGTATTGACCCCACAGGGGTTTTGTAATCTTCATGGAAGGACTACATTCCTCAGGATTCTTTTAAAGAACCACCGTCTAGCATCTTCTTTCCCTGCAGTTAGACTTAAGTGGTCGTTTCACTTAAACATACTGCCAGATATTTATTGGATGATGCTGCTTCCAGCCCATTTTCAGCAATCGTGTAATCATGTAATGACATACTTTCCCGCCTACTTATGAGACTATATGTTACATTTATTTATACTGAACTTAGACTGTATATATATCCATACAATACGTGGATGTTTTGCACATTTTCCTGCAGTTCTTTAAAATTTTCTCTGTTTGCCTATCTTTTTGTAATGACCTGGACTGTAACAATGTACTCAACTAGTATGTCAGGTCATTGTTTGCGTTATTGGGTGCTATTTACCATACAGGTTGTTTTAATCGTATGGCTACGACCCCCGGTCGGCAGACCGTTCGCCGGGTGCCGGTCTTTCAATCTGACGCCTTCGGCGACCTGCAGTCGATGAGGATGAAAGGATGATGATGAGGACAGCACAACACCCAGTCCCTGGGCGGAGAAAATTCCCCTACCGAGTCGGGAATCGAACCCGGACCCAGAGGTTTCACAATCCGTCACGCTGACCAATCAGCTACCGAGAGCGGACATCATACTGGTGATAATACCAGACATGTTCATGTTGACTTCTAATTTTGTAAAGTACCGGTACTGCGTCATACGTCTGAATTGCGCGCCGTGATAGCCTGGAAACCTAGCATCAGTTCCGAAACGTGAGCAAAGGTGGCGAACGTGTTCTACTTTACTAATGTCCGCCACCGGTAGCTGAGTGGTCAGCTCGACAGAATGTCAATCCTAAGGGCCCGGTTTCGATCCCCGGCTGGGTCGGCGATTTCCTCCGCTCAGGGACTGGGTTTTGTATTGTGCTAATCATCATCATTTCATCCCCATCGCCGCGCAAGTCACCGAAGTGGCGTCAAATCGGAAGACTTGCACCCGGCGAACGGTCTGCCTGACGGGACATTTATATTTACTCTTGTAAATTACAGTAATTCCTCTCTAAGCTTCCTAACGTTAAACCTGTACTTAATTGTGGAAACTCGTGTCGTGCCAAGCCCGCATTGGATGCTAGAATGTGGCAAAATATTCGTGTACGTGCACATTTTTGAGCAATGGTGCGAGGGAGTGCCATGAACAATCCTTAAATGCTGACCAATGGATTATGAGCGTTTGGGCCATGGGGCGTTTAAAGATCGCTTTTTTCTTATTAGTGAATATCTCGAAGACCACAATCTCCAGCGAAAATGTTTTCTGCTGCAAAATTAAACTACAGTAAATTTCCCACGAAAAGAGTTTAGTTAATTTTTTTTCCATGACTAGTGATTTCCGTGTTGGAGGGGATAGAAAAATCGCAGGATTAACGGTAATTCGTCGAAAACCGAAATTTAAGAACGATGGGCTTATTATTATAAGGTTTATAATTGAAACTGCAACCAGTCACAAATTGTTTGCTGTTCCAGTTGTAAATCTTAGTAAAAGTTCTGTTTTAATAGTAATGTTTATCTTTAAATGAAGTGGATTAAAAGCAAATACTAAATTTGTCCACTATGTTTCAGCACGGTTAAGCCATGTTAAGAGACAAATTGTGCACCGTGGATGTGACAAGTTGGAGGGGTAGGTAGTAAGAAGATCGAGGGAAGTGTATATTAGTGCTCATGCTCCTCCTCCCTCCACAGGTCAGCAAATGGAAGGTCGAGCTCGTGATTTCCACTCTGTCCACTCCACTAAGTCACAAGAAGCACTAAAGGGTGTATCACAAAGTTATAACAACCTTCCACAGCACGTATCCGCACGTGTTATGAATCACTGGCGACACAGTGGGCTTACATGCCTCTGAGAGAGGGGGAGGGAGAGGCTTATTTTCCACACCGGAAGCAGCTACTAGGGTAGCAGAGTACGTGTGGCGTGCACACGGGGGTTTTTTAGGTTAGAGGGACCCCCCCTTGGGCGAAACGATAAAATACCTGACGGCTTACCAGAGAGGACATTATCATCGTTGATAAAGAACGTCCGTCCTCAGAGACCAAAAACAGGAAAAGTTAACGTAATGTTGGTAAACTGCAGGAGTATCCAGGGCAAGGTTCCTGAATTAGTATCTCTTATTGAAGGAAATAGTGCGCATATAGTATTAGGAACGGAAAGTTGGTTAAAACCGGAAGTGAACAGTAACGAAATCCTAGACACAGAATGGAATATATACCGCAAGGATAGGATAAACGCCAATGGTGGAGGAGTATTTATAGCAGTAAAGAATTCAATAATATCCAGTGAAGTTATTAGCGAATGCGAATGTGAAATAATCTGGGTTAAGCTAAGTATCAAAGGTGGGTCAGATATGATAGTCGGATGCTTCTATAGACCACCTGCATCAGCAACCGTAGTAGTTGAGCGCCTCAGAGAGAACCTGCAGAACGTCGTGAAGAAGTTTCGTGATCATACTATTGTAATAGGGGGAGACTTCAATCTACCAGGTATAGAATGGGATAGTCACACAATCAGAACTGGAGCCAGGGACAGAGACTCTTGTGACATTATCCTGACTGCCTTATCCGAGAATTACTTCGAGCAGATAGTTAGAGAACCAACTCGTGAAGCTAACGTTTTAGACCTCATAGCAACAAATAGACCGGAACTTTTCGACTCCGTGAATGTAGAAGAGGGTATCAGTGATCATAAGTCAGTGGTTGCATCAATGACTAAAAGTGTAATAAGAAATGCCAAGAAAGGAAGGAAAATATATTTGCTTAACAAGAGTGATAGGGCACAAATCGCAGAATATCTGAGTGACCACCATCAAACGTTCATTTCTGAGGAAGAGGATGTGGAACAAAAATGGAAAAAATTCAGAAACATCGTCCAGTACGCCTTAGATAAGTTCGTACCGACTAAGGTCCAAAGCGAGGGGAAAGATCCACCGTGGTATAACAATCATGTACGAAAGGTACTACGGAAACAAAGAAAGCTTCATCATAGGTTTAAGAGTAGTCGAATCATAGCTGATAAGGAAAAGCTGAACGAAGCGAAAAAGAGCGTAAAGAGAGCAATGAGAGAAGCATTCAACGAATTCGAACATAACACATTGGCAAACAATCTAAACAAGAACCCTAAAAAGTTTTGGTCATATGTAAAATCGGTAAGCGGATCTAAATCCCCTATTCAGTCACTCGTTGACCACGATGGCACCGAAACAGAGGACGACCGAAGAAAGGCAGAAATACTGAATTCAGTGTTCCGAAACTGTTTCACTGCGGAAAATCGTAACACGGTCCCTGACTTCAGCCGTCGCACGGACGCCAAAATGGAAAATATTGAAATAAACGATATCGGAATTGAAAAACAACTGCTATCACTTAGTAGCGGAAAAGCATCCGGACCAGACGAGATACCCTTAAGATTCTACAGTGATTATGCTAAAGAACTTGCCCCCTTTATATCAGCAATTTATCGTAGATCGCTGGAAGAACGTAAAGTACCTAGCGACTGGAAGAAAGCGCAGGTCGTTCCCATTTTCAAGAAGGGTCATAAATCAGATGCGAATAATTATAGGCCTATTTCGCTTACGTCAATCTGTTGTAGAATAATGGAACATGTTTTGTGTTCTCGTATTATGACGTTCTTAGATAATACAAATCTCCTTCATCATAACCAACATGGATTCCGCAAACAGAGATCATGTGAAACTCAGCTCGCCCTATTTGCCCAAGAAATTCACAGTGCCGTAGACACTGGCGAGCAGATTGATGCCGTATTCCTGGACTTCAGGAAGGCATTTGATACGGTTCCGCACTTACGTTTAATGAAAAAAATACGAGCTTACGGAATATCGGACCAGGTTTGTGATTGGATTCAGGATTTCCTAGAAGAAAGAACTCAACATGTCATTCTTAACGGTTCAAAATCTGCAGATGTAGAGGTAATTTCGGGAGTACCGCAAGGAAGCGTGATAGGACCTTTATTGTTTACAATATACATAAATGACTTAGTTGACAACATCGGTAGCTCCGTGAGGCTATTTGCAGATGACACGGTTGTCTACAAGAAAGTAGCAACATCAGAAGACTCGTACGTACTCCAGGAAGACCTGCAGAGGATTAATGCATGGTGCGACAGCTGGCAGCTTTCCCTAAACGTAGATAAATGTAATATAATGCGCATACATTGGGGCAGAAATCCATTCCAGTACGATTATGCCATAGGTGGTAAATCATTGGAAGCGGTAACGACCGTAAAATACTTAGGAGTTACTATCCGGAGCGATCTGAAGTGGAATGATCACATAAAACAAATAGTGGGAAAAGCAGGCGCCAGGTTGAGATTCATAGGAAGAATTCTAAGAAAATGTGACTCATCGACGAAAGAAGTAGCTTACAAAACGCTTGTTCGTCCGATTCTTGAGTATTGCTCATCAGTATGGGACCCTTACCAGGTTGGATTAATAGAAGAGATAGACATGATCCAGCGAAAAGCAGCGCGATTCGTCATGGGGACATTTAGTCAGCGCGAGAGCGTTACGGAGATGCTGAACAAGCTCCAGTGGCGGACACTTCAAGAAAGGCGTTACGCAATACGGAGAGGTTTATTATCGAAATTACGAGAGAGCACATTCCGGGAAGAGATGGGCAACATATTACTACCGCCCACATATATCTCGCGTAATGATCACAACGAAAAGATCCGAGAAATTAGAGCAAATACGGAGACTTACAAGCAGTCGTTCTTCCCACGCACAATTCGTGAATGGAACAGGGAAGGGGGGATCAGATAGTGGTACAATAAGTACCCTCCGCCACACACCGTAAGGTGGCTCGCGGAGTATAGATGTAGATGTAGATGTAGAAACAGGCATTTCAGGTATGAGATGTTAATAATACTGACACAAGTACAACATATCTACAGGATGCTTGTACACTGAGGTGAAAAAAGGTCATGGTATACCTCTCAATATCCAATCAGATCTTTTGCGACTCGATGTCGCATAGACTCAACGAGTCGCTGAAAGTCTCTTGCAGATATATTGACCCAAGCTGCCTCTACAGCTGTCCATAATCGTGACAGAGTTTCCAGTGCAGGTTATCAAGAATGGACTAACGTCTGTATTATGTCCCATAAATTTTCGATGAGACTCATGACGTTTGAAAGACCCGGCCTGGTCATATGAGTCCTGATTTCGGTTGGTAAAAGATGTTAGTAGGTTTCGACTGTGGCGCAGACCCCACGAAGACATGGGCCCAAATTGTCAGCAAGGTACTATGCTACGTGTTGGTGGCTCCATAATGATTTAGGCTGTGTTTACATGGAATGGACGAGATCCTCTAGACAAATTGTGTGGTGTCACCGCCAGACACCACACTTGCTAGGTGGTAGCTTTTAAATCGGCCGCGGTCCGTTAGTATACGTCGGACCCGCGTGTCGCCTCTGTCAGTGATTGCCGACCGAGCGCCGCCACACGGCAGGTCTAGAGAGACGTACTAGCACTCGCCCCAGTTGTACAGCCGACTTGCTAGCGAAGCTACATTGACAAATACGCTCTCATTTGCCGAGACGATAGTTAGCATAGCCTTCAGCTACGTCATTTGCTACGACCTAGCAAGGCGCCATAGCATTTGATAATTAATATTGTGAAGTCTGTACAGTAACGAGAGATGTACAACAATAATGGATTAAAGTTAAGTATTCCAGCAACTACGTTCTTTTCTTACTAGACTCAACTACTTTACTGTTCCAGACCTCAGACCAGTCAGCGTGAGCTTTAACGCGTGCCTTTCGGCCTCCTCTAGCTACAAGGTGTTGGCTCTTCTGCCAACACTTCAAATTGAATTCAACATTTACTGGACATGGTTATGTTCGGCTATATGGAACAATTTTCAGTCATTCGTGGACTTCATCTACCCAAATAACGATGGAATTTTTTATGGGTGACTTCGCAGTATGTCAGACGGCCACAGTTGTTCGCTATTGGTTTGAAGAACATTCTAGACAATTTGAGAGAATGATTGGGGCACCCAGGTCAAACAACATGAATGTCATCGAACATTTATGGGACATAATAGACAGGTCGGTCCATGCTCTAAATCCGGCACTAGCAACACTGTCACGAGTATGGACGGTTATAGAGGCAGCATAGGTTAATATTTCTGCAAAAGACTTCCAGCTACTCGTTGAGTCTACGCGACATCAGAATGCAAAAGAAGGTCTCGTACTATATTGAGAGGTATCCCATGACGTTTGTCGCCTCAGGATACATATATTCCGCCCATCTGCGTTACTTGTGTCAGTATTATTAACATCTCATAGCTGAAATGCCTATTTAACACACTTAGTGGAAAATAAGCCCGCCCCTTCCCCACGTTACTCAGAGGCACGTCAGCCCACTGCCTCGCCAGTGGTTCATAACACGTGCAGAGACGTGTTGTGGAAGCTTGTTATAACTTTGTGAAACACCCTTTAGTGCTTCTTGTGGCGTAGTGGAGTAGATAGAATGGGAATCACGTGTTGAATTTACTGACCTATGAAGGGGGAAGAGCATAAACACAAACCTACTTCTTTCCCTCGCTCCCCCCCCCCCCCCCCCACTCCCCACTCCACCTTGTTTCACCCACGGAGCACAGTTTGTCGCGTAACATAGCTCAGCCGTCTTTATATGTGGTTCTCAACTTCAGCATTTGTTTTTAACTCACTTCGTTTAAAGATAAAAATTAATACTATGCCGTTGAAGCGCGATTTGTAATAAGAAATAACAAAACATTTGTGGCCTTTTGCCGTTTCAGCTTTTAACCTTACAGTGTAATTGCCACGGTTCTCAAAATGTCTGTTTTCGAGGAAATACAGTCAATCTTTCTAACAAACTGCGATTTTTCTATCCCTGCAACGCAAGAGCTATTAGTCCCAAGAAAGAAATTAACTAGACCCTTTTTAATGTAGTTTAATTTTGTCCCGGAAGAATAGCACAGCTGCCGTACAGGATGACCAAGAATCAGTTTCCCTTCTAGCAGTGTCGAAGTGAGTGCAGATATTTGCGTAGATTCTGTCCTTATCCGTATCTTGTGTCAGCGCTATAGCTGCACTGCATGTTGTGTTAAGGCATATTGTGGAAAATAAACACGCCCCCCCCCCTCCCTTACCGACTCATTCCCTCGTGCATGTCGCGCTGTGTCACCAGTGATTCATAAGGCACGCAATGAAAGGTTTGCACAATTCTGTCACACAGTATGTAGTTTCTTCGCATGATGTAGTGAAGTAGAGAGAGTAGCGAATCACCTTCGCGATCATGAATTTGTAGACCTATGAGCGAGGAAAGTGCATGACTACGGTGTATCGAGCCGTCTTTATTCGCGATTCTACCCCACACATCACTTGCCACCTCCACCGTGTTACTTGCTCGGAAGACATTTTATCCCTTAATACTGCTCTACTGCATTTACATAAGAGACACATACTATATTTTTGTTCTTAATCCTCCTCATTTAAAGATAAACGTTAATTTTTACCGTTGAAACAATATTTTTAATAATTGCGATTTTTTTATCTCCTGAAGCACAAAAACTATTAGTCCAACATAAGAATAGATGGGATCTTTTTTGTAAGAGATTTATTGTAGTTTATTTTTACACTGAGAAATATTTTCACTAGAAGACACAATTTGTGAGTTATTCAAGACAGACTTAATCAAGACAGACTTAAAGAAGGGACCTTTGAACCCCTCCCCTGCCGACCCAATGCTCACACCCCGTCAGTGAGGGTTTAAGCATTTTGCTCATGGCCCTACCTCATACCCCTGTGTAAAAATTTGCGACTACACGATTTTTCCCCATATTCCACCTTGTTTTGTCTCTGTTCACTGGGTCAGTTGGCAGCGCAGAGTTGGCATCGCTGAGCGTTAATCTGCGGCGGAGTGTGCCTGATGCTTTTGTCTCGTCCTTTACCTTTGCGAACAGGCACTACGTTGCGGATGATTGACAGTTGTTGGAAGCTGAATGGTCTGTCCACATTGTTCAAGAAGAAAGCGCCGGTGACCACTGGCGCGGGAGATAGAGCGCGTGTGTTCACCGTTCAGGGATCAGCTCTCCTAATGGATTGAGTTTTTGCATGCAGCAAATTATAGAGGCGGCCACCAAGTACACTGCATGACGAAATATCAGTACCAGACAACAGACGAATACTACTGGGCAGTTTTCCTCTCGAGTCTTTGTTCAGTGGTGCCAACCTCTTCTCCAAAACCCACTAAAATATTTCAGTTGTGACCAGTTGTTGTGAATGACCCTTCGTATGAACGGTCTCCTCTACCAGAGTGACGGCCGGTATGTGTCGCTTACCTTCTCAAGCGATCTTCAGCTGTTTCGGATTTGTCGCACACGTGCTTGAATATTGGTCGCCCCCCCCCACGGAGGTGCATATTCAATGAAACAAGGGGTTTTTCCAACCCAGAAAGGTGGCGAAGCCCCTCTGTCTTGTATGCATAACAGGGACTGGGAGGTGTATTGTGTATTCAAGCAGTTTAGTGCGCAAAACTGTGTCACGCCCATTACTTGAAAATCTAAATAATAGAATCCACACATTTCAAAACAAATGGTACCAAGACTGTGTGCATATTTGGATAAAGCATCATAAACAGACATGAATGATGTATATAAAAAGGAAAACCAATAAAGTAGTGATTCAATAAATTCTTTAACACCTCATTGGCTGGATAAAACACAGATACTAATATAGTGACCATGAAAATAAACAGGCACAAAAATGTAACGCATGATATTAAGCTACGTTTAAAGACAAATGTCAACATTAAACCATAAATAATGAAATGGTCGTATGATATAATTATGAAAAAAGATTAATGACAATAAAAACCTAACATATGTGACACTTCACACTTGAATGAGTTTCCAGAAAAGCACGAGATCTATTCCGTATCATTAGTGCTTTAACAACAACCATGTGGGGAAGAGCTGGTGCCGGCCAGAGTGGCCGAGCGGTTCTAGGCGCTACAGTCTGGAACCGCGCGACCGCTACGGTCGCAGGTTCGAACCCTGCCACGGGAATGGATGTGTGTGATGTCCTTAGGTTTGTTAGGTTTAAGTAGTTCTTAGTTCTAGGGAACTGATGACCTCAGAAGTTAAGTCCCATAGTGCTCAGAGCCATTTGAACCATTTGATTTGAAGAGCTGGTACGCATGAGGCAGGATGCTCTACATAATACCTTGCAAAACGCCGTGCATACAAACAGATTCTTCTGTGGCTCATTTATCAGGTTATGTTGGTAATAGAAAGGTAGGGTGAAGTGGTTTTGTGTAACGTTTGAGCTAGGGACCTTTCTATACGCAGCAGAAGGATCGTCTTATTGTCACCATCCTACAGTACAGGATCAATGTATGAATATTACATTTGCTTAGGCAAATGGAGACATTCGGTTGCTTTATTTGTAATCTGATGTGGTATAAGGTGAGCGTTAAGGGGTTTACGGAGGCACCATTAATTCTTCTGCGGTTCATTACAAAATCCCAAAAAAGTTTCTTACCTTTTCTTCGCACCAAAACTGAGTCGCAGGTTCAAGAAGGCTAAACATAGCAAATCGCTGTAAGTCATACGATTTGTTCCTAAGATTCCGATCTCGAATAACCCCGATAATTTTCTTGATATCTTTATCCGTTCCAGAGATACAAGTTACCCTATTTGTACAAGTAAAATACGTACGTAAAATTCGGGCGTAGGCAAAAACGTAATTCATAAAGTGACGTAGTACTGAATTATGCTGCAAAGTGTCAGAGGTATCATCAAGAGGAGTTCTGGGAACCCCATGCTGTAATGGTGAAGAACGTGGAAAACTTTTGCGTTATTTCAGATTCACTTAAGTAAATGATCAAAATTTTACTGCCCCATAAAGCTTTTTTTTAAATATAATTGAAACGCTGTGGTGTGGCAGGGAAAAGAAAGAAACAGCGGAAAAAATGCTTTTATCGGAGCACAAAAGAAGCGAATATGTTTCATCAATCTACAGACACAAAAAAAAAATTATGCATCAAGGAACTGTTGGTCTCCCACTCCTCAACGGCGATTCGGCGTAGATCCCTCAGAGTGGTTGGTGGGTCACGTCTTCCATAAACAGCCCTTTTCAGTCTATCCCAGGCATGTTCGATAGGGTTCATGTCTGAAGAACATGTTGGCCACTCTAGTCTAGCGATGTTATCATGAAGAAAGTCGTTCACAAGATGTGCACGATAGGGGCGCGAATTGTCGTCCGTGAAGTCGAAATGCTTCATCAATATACTTCCGATATGGTTGCACTATTTGTCGGAGGATGGCATTCACGTATCGTACAGCCGTTATGGTGCCTTCCATGACCCCCCCCCCCCCCATAATGCCACTCCAAAACATCAGGGAACCTTCACCTTGCTGCATTCGCTGGACAGTGTCTAAAGCATTCAGCCTGACCGGGTTGCCTCATAACACGTCTCCGACGATTGTCTGGTTGAAGGTATATGCGACACTCATCGGCGACGAGAACGTGATGCCAATCTTGAGCGGTCCATTCGGCATGTTGGTGGGCCCATCTGTATCGCGCTGCATGGTGTCGTGGCTGTCATGGACGTCGGGAGTGAAGTTGCGCATCATGTAGCCTACTGCACACAGTTTGAGTCTGAACACGACGTCATGTGTTCACGAAAAGCCTTATTCAACATGGTGGCGTTGCAGTCAGGGTTCCTCCGAGCCATAATCCGTAGGTAGCAGTCATCCACTGCAGTAATAGCCTTTGGGTGGCCTGATCGATGCATGTCATCCACAGTTCCTGTCTCTCTGTGTGGATTCAAATGGCTCTGAGCACTATGCGACTTAACTTTCTGCGGTCATCAGTCGCCTCGAACTTAGAACTAATTAAACCTAACTAACCTAAGGACATCACACACATCCATGCCCGAGGCAGGATTCGAACCGCGACCGTAGGGGACGCACGGTTCCAGACTGTAGCGCCTAGAACCGCAAGGCCACTCCGGCCGGCTGTCTATCTGTATCTCCTCCATGTCAGAACAACATCACTTTGGTTCACTCCGAGACGCCTGGACACCTTCCTTGTTGAGAGCCTTTCCTGGACCAAAGTAACGCTGCGGACGCCATCGAACTGCGGTATTGACCGTCTAGGCATGGTTGAACTACAGACAACATGAGCTGCATACCTCCTTCCCGGTGGAATGACTGGAACTGATCGGCTGTCGGAAACCCTCCATCTAATAGGCGCTGCTCGTGCATGGTTGTTTACATCTTTGGACGGGTTTAGTGACATCTCTGAACAGTAAAAGGGATTGTGTCTGTGATACACTATCAACAGTCAAAGTCTATCTTCAGGAGGTCTGGGAACCAGGGTGATGCAAAACTTTTTTTGGATGTGTGTATCTTCCTCAGCACCTTTAAAACATTTCCCAAAAATTTTGGCATTCAAACGCATTTGCGCTTTTTTATGCTTAGGGAGAAGGTGGCGCTAGCAATGGGGAATAGGCGCTAAAGCAATAATTATTGGAAGATAGTCGACAGAGGTTGTTGTGTAGTAAGATAGAAGAATACAATGCTAGTGTGAGACAAATAGAGGGACACAGTGGTAGAGTAACACAAATGTCAGTGTCAGACCTGTGCTAGAAAAACAGTGAAGGACATAGTGAAAGTGGGAGAGGAATAAAGACAAGGAGAAACTGGAAGTCGGTAAGAGCCAGTGATAGAGACAGACTGTGTTATAATGACAACGGGGAAGACAGATGTCGTAATAGTGAGAAGAGACAGCAGCAGTAGAAAGGAAGGAATGAGCTATTAACAGTAAAAGAGATCAAGATAGAGACAGTGACAGTGAGAGGGGACAATACTAGTTGGACAGAACGAAGGACAGTGTGATTGTGAGACGGGAGACAGCGACGGAGAGACACAAAGGGATAACAACAATGAGTTGGGCTGGATGAGTGAGTGAGAATTAGAAAATGGGAGTGGATAGGTATGAGCGACTTACAGCAATGGGTTACTTGGTGTGAGCGAATTACAGTTAGGGGATCTCGTGAGAATTCCAAGCACTAGTTTAGATACTAGGATCACAGCTTCCTAAAGAACTTAACGCAGTACCTCTTGTTTCGTTCTTACCTTTCTCGCTCGCGTGGGATCATGTGTCTCTGGATGCTGCAATAAGCTTACAGGAGCGTTGCCTGCGGGTGGCACTCATCACCCACGCCAGTAGAGGCAAACATACGCCGATACATTAACATTTGGTCGCAATGCTGACAAACGAAACAGTGCATTTCTATGACTTGCAAATAAAAAAACCAAAACAAAAATAGGCAACAGCAATGCCTCAGTGCAGTACAGGCTTAGATGCACGGCAACGAGGAGAGAGCTGCGAAAGACGGTAGCTTGGAATGGCTTGCATGCAAGCATTTACATCACATAGATATTAATGTTACGTAGATCACTCACTCAATGCTGACTCTTGCGAAGTAATTACTGTTATCATTGCAACGAAACATCTTATAGCAAAACGAAAACGTAAAAACACTAAAAGCAGTCGAATTAGTGACATAAACAGAAGGTACTAAATACTCATTCCTAACAACATCCACGCTATCGTGAATTAAGCTATGGGGTACTGTAGGCTCGCAGGCTACGGGTGTTGAATACCCCAACCTCGCGTTCACTGTCGAAGATTGCATAGGCGTTGGGCGCATTACCTGTCGCTTCGTGAATGGGCCCTTATATAACCCGTAAGCTATTATTTTGCGTTTATTCCAGCTATGAATCACAATATCTTACATCAGGTTTCAGTCTGTAGTGAACATATTCAGGCAGTACAAGAAGTTTTCCCATCACATCTTGCCAGCATACGTAAATAAGGTAGCAGTTTAAGCAATCATCCGAAGAACCTCCATCTTTGTTATGTATGACTGTATCACATAAACTGTTTTAAAATAATAAGCAGTACTAGAATGTTCATAGTCAAAGAATAATTTTCATAATAAATCATGATATTAGTAAGTAAGATATCGGTGAAAGACAAGAAGATGACGCGGCACAAGTATTGAGTGGACAGATCACAGCTGAAGGCAAGAAATGAGAAATAAATGGTAGCGTACGACATAATCATGTGCGGAATATCCCATTATAACTTTGAGGTCTATTTTGAAGGAACAGTTATGAAACCGGCCTTTTTTTATACCAGTCCAATAATTTATGTAAAATCATAGTGAATGACCCATCTTATCAGAATCTGTAATTGACGGCAAGGAATGAGACGGATAACAGTACTAGTGATTGTCGGTAGTAGAGTAAATTAGTATTACTCTTCATTTACTCTTTCATTCCGATTTGCATGCCGTATAGAAATGAGAGGACGTTGAAAGCAGATTTGGGGTTGCAGAGAAGCACCAGGGCTGTCAAGGAAGTAAAGATGGCCACCATACTAGGAACATTTTAGCAGAAGGGTGTCAAATGACTTGCAGGCCACCACAAAGCATTTTATAATGTTGACCTGGGACACCCAGAACATCAGAGACAACTCTGAGGTTACTCTCTAGAAACAGTGAGAAAGTAAAAGGCGCAGGTAAGCTACGAAATACTTTTGTTATACACTCTTAGCCTCCAGTTATAAGAATAAAAATTGTTAATGGGAAATCTGAAATTGTTTATGTTTGATTCAAGCTTAGTTCGAAAATTATTGATTTGTAAAGTGGAACAGAGGGATGTGTAGTTAACATAAAGAAGATAATACAGATTTATCATACAGCGCTAGAAAATGCAATTCCCTCAACAAAAGGGTAAAATAAAAAAACGCAGAATAAAAATATCTCAAAAATCGCTTCAACACTTCGTTATTCGTAAACAGCCTTCGGATTTACCAGTAATAAATGGAAACTCTTGCCTTTGATCATATAAAGAACGTTCGATTTGTTTACAAAAGGGCGCAGAAGCTACGCGATGAACTAATTTTTATTACTTCTAAAATTCAGTTTACATTCTGTAGGGATATAAACACACAATGGACTAACACTGAATGATGTGCGGCTGTAATTATGTGCAAATCAAACAACCAAACAAACGTAAAAAGGAACTCGTCGGCCCCAATTTTCTCTCTTAGACATACATTTAAGTTTCTTTTGCTGCGAATTCTATCAATTCTACTTGTAGTCCTACCATTTACTATGTCATTTCTATAGTGTATCAAAACTAGCGAACCTTAATTTCAAAATAGCGCAACTCTAGTACTAATGTTTAAGAAATCGAGTATTGAATATCTGATACCACAAAGAAAAAAAAAAAAGAATGCTATGTCATTACGTCACTACCATGAATCCCTTTTCGTGAGACATTGTCAGTGCCTTCATCAAGCAATTTCCCTCATAGTGGACGACCAGTAGCACCGCAGGCAGAGGACGTCTTGCTACACTGTGTCTGAGCTCCTGAAATTATAATAAGGCAATCTAAGTGCTGTTTTAAAACTTGTTAGGGAACATATTTCAACTTTGCCGGTCAAGGCTCTCTGCCGCGGCACCTCTCTTCGGAAATCTCCGAAGCACCGCGGCTTCTTTAAGGCTCCTCAAAGAAGCTTGATTAAAAATCTTTGAAAGTTGTTTTTTTTATCTTCTCCCTTAGAGACGAATTTTCGCCTGCGCAGCATAGTGCCTTCATCGGCACGTAATAACTTCCAGGACAGCGAGCAGAAGGGTTTCATCTTGACGTCATGCCATAATCCTGCAGCCGCCGCTTCTTCATTCACAGTGATGCTTACGCAACTCATTCAATAGGTCGCTTCTGTTTCGCCTGTGTGTGTTCATCATAATTTTAATTTTACGAGATCAATACTTATTTTATTTCATGAAAGTACTTTCAAACAATGTCACTTGAAACAACGATTCTTTCAACATATGCAAGTCAGTAACATCAAATCTTGCTGTTCTGTTGGTAAATGGAATGCAAATCTTATATGGGATCCATAGATTGGACTTCCTCTGTGGTTTCAGCAATGTAAATCGGAATGTCACATTTACACTACTGGCCATTAAAATTGCTACACCAAGAAAAAATGCAGATGATAATCGGGTATTCATTGGACAAATATATTATACGAGAACTGACATGTGATTACATTTTCACGCAATTTGGGTGCATAGATCCGGAGAAATCAATACCCAGAACAACCACCTCTGGCCGCAATAACGGCCTTGATACGCCTAGGCATTGAGTCAAACAGAGCTTGTATGGCGTGTAGAGGTACAGCTGCCCATGTAGTTTCAACACGATACCACAGTTCATCAAGAGTAGTGACTGGCGTATTGTGACGAGCCAGTTGCTCGGCCACCATTGGCCAGAGTTTTCAGTTGGTAAGAGATCTGGAGAATGTGCTGGCCAGGGCAGCAGTCGAACATTTTCTGTCTCCAGAAAGGCCCGTACAGGACCTGCAACATGCGGTCGTGCATTATCCTGCTGAAATGTAGGGTTTCGCAGGGATGGAATGAAGGGTAGAGCCACGGGTCGTAACATATCTGAAATGTAGCGTCCACTGTTCAAAGTGCCGTCAATAAGAACTAGAGGTGACCGAGACTTGTAACCAATGGCACCCCATACGATCACACCGGGTGTTACATCACTATGGCAATGACGAATACTCGCTTCCAATGTGCGTTCACCGCGATGTCGCCAAACACGGATACGACCATCATGATGCTGTAAACAGAACCTGGATTCGTCCGAAAAAATGACCTTTTGTCATTCGTGCACGCAGGTTCTTCGTTGAGTACACCATCGCAGGCGTTCTTGTCTGTGATGCAGCGTCAAGGGTAACCGCAGCCATGGTCTCGGAGCTGATAGTGCATGCTGCTGGAAACGTCGTCGAACTGTTCGTGCAGATGGTTGCTGTCTTGCAAACGTCCCCATCTGTTGACTTAGGGATCGAGACTTGGCTGCACAATCCGTTACAGCCATGTGGATAAGATGCCTGTCATCTCGACTGCTAGTGATACGAGACCGTTGGGATCCAGCACGGCGTTCCGTATTACCCTCCTAAACCTACCGATTCCATATTCAGCTAACAGTCATTGGATCTCGACCAACGCGAGCAGCAGTGTCGCGATACGATAAATCGCAATCGCGATAGGCTACAATCTGACATTTATCGAAGTCGGAAACGTGATGGTACGCATTTCTCCTCCTTTCACGAGGCATCACAACACCGTTTCGCCAGGCAATGCCAGTCAGCTACTGCTTGTGTATGAGAAATCGGTTGGAAACTTTCTTCTTGTCAGCACGTTGTAGGTGTCATCACCGGCGCCAAACTTGTGTGATTAAATGACAATTACTTGGCTACGAACAGTAAAAAAGACAGTTTTGTACTCCAGACATATATGGGGCGGTTAAATGAAAACGAGAAGGCCGGAAAAAAATGCTGTAAACTGATTATTATTTCAAAAGTAATCGACGTAACTGTTAAAACATTTATCGCACTGGGAGACAAAGCATCCAATGTCGCCATAACAAATGTTGGAGGTTGCTTATGGAAAAATTATTGAACGCAAATGTTCACCTCTTCATCCAAAGCAAATTAAGAGCCAGAAATTCTTTTCTTCAAGGCTCCAAAACCATGGAAATAGCATGGGGGGAGAGATCGGGACTGTATGGAGAACGTATAAGGGCTTCTCAGCGGAAGTTCTGAACTGTAGTTGAGACAACCTTCGGATGTGGGGGCTCTCCCACACATTTTACAGAAATTCCCATGTGATTTCCATATTTTTGGAGCCCTGAAGAAACACATTCGTGGCCGTCGGTTTCGGTTAGATGAAGAGGTGCACATCTGGGTACATTCGTGGTTCCGTAGGCGATTGTACATACTGTTCAGTGGAAGCACTGATCATCTTATCGCACAGTGGGATAAATGTGTTAATAGCTACGGTGAATTACACTTGAAGTAATGAACAATTTACTTACGTTTTAGGGTTCTATATCTTGTAGGATCACTTGGTTGACCATGTCACTGTCTGTCTGTCCAGCTGCTAAAATCTCTTTTTCTCAGGAGCGGATAAACGTATTACGTTGAAATTCGTGTAACTTACTACGGTCTAAAGTTCGTTGACGATGTAAAAAAATAGAAGCTTCTAAGTCCATGTAATCATGAGATACGGCTATTTACGTAATTTATTTTGTTACTCGTGAACTCATTCATTGAAATCCATAGGGTAGTTCGCGTTGACCTACAATCATAAAATTTAGCTAGAAGCAAACTTTCACTGTATCTGTAAGGTTACAAATCAGAAAATTGTTAATTTATAATTGTATTATACGAATAAATGTTGTTCTTTAAGTGTGTTATCCCACTTCAAGCTTGAAATTAATACATTCTCGAAAGTCTTGGAAACGCTGGGTCCGATATGTCGACAGTATAAATCTCCCTAAAAGACAAAAATGGCCGAGATTCTCTATTTCCGAAATGTATACGCTGTCTATATACTTAATTAAATTTTCACGTAACCCTCAGAGCATGAACCCTAATAGTACCTGATCAAATGTTTCCTTTTGTTTTCATTCGACTACCCTTGTACAGTAATACCCAACTATAGTGCAGATCATTTACGCGTGACTATAAGCACCAGAATAAAATCAAAAATTTAAGCTGAATACTATTATATACGCTTCACAGTACTCAACTGCTTAATCCAGTAAAAACATTCATATTTTAATATCCCTAAACAACATCCGAGCTTTCGTCGGTAGTGCTCGGGTTCACTCCGTATAAAACTGTTAAGTAAAGATTACCCGTCCTGTATTAGAAATAATATTTCCAGCACCGCACTAGCGTCTCAGCAGTCCACAGTGCGGTGGAACTTGAGTTCCGACCTCCCGCTTCGCCGCATTTTGCAGGGTCGCGCTGGGCGTTGCGCCTGTGTGATGGGCGGGGCCATCTTGAGAGACGAACTCCGCCGCGCAGTAACGCAAGCCCGGCACTTGCAGCGCGGAATCTGTTACCGCCGCGCACTAACAGTTTATAAAAGGGACGCCCCAGGGAGGAGTTGGCTGGCAGACTTATCTGGGCGGAGGCAGGCGTGTGCCCCGGCCCGCGCTTTAGCATAATCCCTGCAGAGGGTGGGAGGGGGCGTGATACGCCGTCCGGCAGCACGCAGCGCCCCGTTGCTGGCTCTCTGGTTCCGCTACAGCAGTACAGCCGCTAGCGACGGCGCTCCGCAACCAAGATTACGCGCGCGAGCTCTGTTCGGGCTGGCACTGCCGGTTGCCGCTTTCTCAGGGGCAACGGCGTCCGCGCGCGCAATCAGCGAGAGAGCCTACGGCCGCATTGCGGCGCGGCGCGTGCATTTTCAGGATTAAGGCGCGGCAAAGGAAAGGCCAACCGGCCTCCCGTCCGTCATAAAACTCTGTCGGCGCCAAAGCGCGTTCTGCGTGGGCTGCCAAAGGAGCGGAACGCTCAGTATTAGCCCAACACGCACGGAGGCTTGGCCGAACAAAACCAGTAACATCAATATATTATTTTCTTAAAGTAATTTTGGACTGTGAAAGGTACTTAGAAACGTTCATTGGACATCCTCTGTGGCTGTATACGTCCTATTCTTCTACGAATTTATTGGCTGCCCCATTTCTTATTACTGAGGGTGTTTAAAATTCGCCTACCTGTACCAGCTCTCATCGTATACCAACTCATCCATATCCCACACTTTTTACTGTTGTTGGAGCCGGTCAGATCCAATATATCAACCACAAAACCCAACCCCAGACCCTACTCCTACTCACTAATCACGAATCTAAATACCCTACTGCACCACAACGATCATACCCCCCCCCCCCCCCCCCTCTTCCATGCACGTTCACGCTTTGTACATTTTCTCCTGTCGAAACTTCAACCGAATCTCATTACCCAATGATGAAACTTGCCGCGAGATATACCTTTCTTTCGAAACCTAAACCTAACCGTCCAACCTCATACCATCTCTTCACGTATAGCATAGCCTCCGATGAAAAAGGAGAATAAATACGTTATCGATACGCAACGATAAAGAAGCGTGATCTGCGCTCTCCGAATAGAAATAATTAAGATCTTTGTCCATTTGTATAAAAAGAATGAGCGTTTCTTGTTTCATTGTCTTGTCGACTCTGATGTTCTAGCTGACGGACGCTTATTGTTCACGGTCTGTAATTCATACAATTATCTGTAGTTGTCTGTAGCAATATTAGAATTTGTTTGAATAAATATGAAATAATTTTTGTTATGAAATGTGTTTTTGCGGGTAGCCAGTACCTTTCCTGATTATGATTTATAATTAAATGTTGCCCTGGCCATTGTAGGCTCATTGTTGTGGCGATGTCATTAATGATAAAAATGATATTCTTTTAATAGTCATTTAATTCTAAAACTGTTCAAAAAATCTCAATAAAGAGAAAACGGCGTCTTGTAATATTTTCCAATTCATATGAGTCCAGAGGTACAGAGTTTCAGGGAGAGTATAAGGGAACAATCGACGGGAATGGGGGAAAGAAATACAGTAGAAGAAGAATGGGTAGCTTTGAGGGATGAAGTAGTGAAGGCAGCAGAGGATAAAGTAGGTAAAAATACGAGGGCTACTGGAAATCCTTGGTTAACAGAAGAAATATTGAACTTAATTCATGAAAGGAGAAAATACAAAAATGCAGTAAATGAAGCAGGCAAAAAGGAATACAAACGTCTCAAAAATGAGATCGACAGGAGATGCAAAATGGCTAAGAAGGGATGGCTAGAGGACAAATGTAAGGATGTAGAGGCTTATCTCACCAGGGATAAGATAGATACTGCCTACAGGAAAATTAAAGAGACCTTTGGATAAAAGAGAACCACTTGTATAAATATCAAGAGCTCAGATGGAAACCCAGTTCTAAGCAAAGAAGGGAAAGCAGAAAGTTGGAAGGAGTATACAGGGTGTTACAAAAAGGTACGGCCAAACTTTCAGGAAAAGAAAGAAAATATGTTATGTGGACATGTGTCCGAAAACGCCTACTTTCCATGTTAGAGTTCATTTTATTACTTCTCTTCAAATCACATTAATCATTAAATGGAAACACACAGCAACAGAACGTACCAGCGTGACTTCAAACACTTTGTTACAGGAAATGTTCAAAATGTCCTCCGTTTGCGAGCATACATGCATCCACCCTCCGTCGCATGGAATCTCTCATGCGCTGATGCAGCCCTGGAGAATGGCGTATTGTATCACAGCCGTCCACAATAAGAGCACGAAGAGGCTCTACATTTGGTACCGGGGTTGCGTAGACAAGAGCTTTCAAATGCCCCCATAAATGGAAGTCAAGAGGGTTGAGGTCAGGAGCGCGTGGAGGCCATGGAATTGGTCCGCCTCTACCAATCCATCGGTCACCGAATCTGTTGTTGAGAAGCGTACAAACACTTCGACTGAAATATGCAGGAGCTCCATCGTGCATGAACCACATGTTGTGTCGTACTTGCAAAGGCACATGTTCTAGCACGACAGATAGAGTATCCCGTATGAAATCATGATAACGTACTCCATTGAGCGTAGGTGGAAGAACATGGGGCCCAATCAAGACATCACCAACAATGCCTGCCCAAACGTTCACAGAAAATCTGTGTTGATGACGTGATTGCACAATTGCTTGCGGATTCTCGTCAGCCCACACATGTTGATTGTGAAAATTTACAATTTGATCACGGAATGAAGCCTCATCCGTAAAGAGAACATTTGCACTGAAATAAGGATTGACACATTGTTGGATGAACCATTCGCAGAAGTGTACCCGTGGAGGCCAATCAGCTGCTGATAGTGCCTGCACACGCTGTACATGGTACGGAAAAAACTGGTTCTCCCGTAGCACTCTCCATACAGTGACGTGGTCAACGTTACCTTGTACAGCAGCAACTTCTCTGACGCTGACGTTAGGGTTATCGTCAACTGCACGAAGAATTGTCTCGTCCACTGCAGGTGTCCTCGTCGTTCTAGGTCTTCCCCAGTCGCGAGTCATAGACTCTAATGTTCCGTACTCCCTAAGACGCCGATCAATTGCTTCGAACGTCTTCCTGTCGGGACACCTTCGTTCAGAAAATCTGTCTCGATAAAAACGTACCGCTCCCACGGCTATTGCCCCGTGCTAATCCATACATGAAATGGGCATCTGCCAACTCAGCATTTGTAAACACTGCACTGACTGCATGAGCACCAACCTGTTGATGCTACGTACTGACGTGCTTGATGCTAGTACTTAGAGCAATGAGTCGCATGTTTACACAAGCACCGAAGTCAACATTACCCTCCTTCAGTTGGGCCAACTGGCGGTGAATCGAGGAAGTACGGTACATACTGACGAAACTAAAATGAGCCCTAACATGGAAATCAAGCGTTTCCGGACTCATGTTCACATAACATCTTTTCTTTATTTGTGTGTGAGGAATGTTACCTGAAAGTTTGGCCATACCTTTTTGTAACACCCTGTATAGAGGGTCTATACAAGGGCGATGTACTTGAGGACAATATTATGGAAATGGAAGAGGATGTAGATGAAGATGAAATGGGAGATATGATACTGCGTGAAGAGTTTGACAGGGCACTGAAAGACCTGGGTCGAAACAAGGCCCCGGGAGTAGATAACATTCCATTGGAACTATTGACAGCCTTGGGAGGACCAATCCTGACAAAACTCTACCATCTAGTGAGCAAGATATATGAGACAGGCGAAATACCCTCAGACTTCAAGAAGAATATAATAATCCCAATCCCAAAGAAAGCAGGTGTTGACAGATGCGAAAATTACCTAACTATCAGTTTAATAAGTCACGGCTGCAAAATACTAACGCGAATTCTTTACAGACGAATGGAAATACTAGTAGAAACTGACCTCGGGGAAGATCAGTTTGGATTCCGTAGAAATATTGGAACACGTGAGGCAATACTGACCCTACGACTTATCTTAGAAGCTAGATTAAGGAAAGGCAAACCTACGTTTCTAGCATTTGTAGACTTAGAGAAAGCTTTTGACAACGTTAACTGGCGTACACTCTTTCAAATTCTGAAGGTGGCAGGGTAAAATACAGGGAGCGAAAGGCTATTTAGAATTTGTACAGAAACCATAAGGCAGTTATAAGAGTCGACGGGCATGAAAGGGAAGCAGTGGTTGGGAAGGGAGTGAGACAGGGTTGTAGCCTCTCCCCGGTGTTATTCAATCTGTATATTGAGCAAGCAGTAAAGGAAACAAAAGAAAAATTTGGAGTAGGTATTAAAGTCCATGTAGAACAAATAAATACTTTGCGGATCGCGGATGACATTGTAATTCTGTCAGAGACAGCAAAGGACTTGGAAGAACAGTTGAACGGAATGGATAGTGTCTGGAAAGGATATAAGATGAACATCAACAAAATCAAACCGACGATAATGGAATGTAGTCTAATTAAGTCGTGTGATGCTGAGGGAATTAGATTAGGAAATGAGACACTTAAAGTAGCAAAGGAGGTTTGCTGTTTGGGGAGCAAAGTAACTGATGATGGTCGAAGTAGAGAGGATATAAAATGTAGACTGACAATGGCAAGGAAAGCGTTTCTGAGGAAGAGAAATTTGTTAACATCGAGTATAGATTTAAGTGTCAGGAAGTCGTTTCTGAAAGAATTTGTAGGGAGTGTAGCCATGTATGGAAGTGAAACATGGACAATAAATAGTTTGGACAAGAAGAGAATAGAAGCTTTCGAAATGTGGTGCTACAGAAGAATGCTGAAGATTAGATGGGTAGATCACATAACTAATGAGGAGGTATTGAATAGAATTGGGGAGAAGAGGAGTTTGTGGCTCAACTTGACTAGAAGAAGGGATCGGTTGGTAGGACATGTTCTGAGGCATCAAGGGATCACCAATTTAGTACTGGAGGGCAGCGTGGAGGGTAAAAATCGTAGAGGGAGACCAAGAGATGAATACACTAAGCAGATTCAGAAGGATGTAGCCTGCAGTAGGTGCTGTGAAATGAAGAAGCTTGCACAGGATAGAGTAGCATGGAGAGCTGCATCAAACCAGTCTCAGGACTGAAGACCACAACAACAACATCACCGTATTATAAGGTTATATCACTTTTTATGTATTTCACTGTTATTGTCACTTGATAATGGCACTTTGAAGCCGAAATCATGATTGCGTAAGTGGAAATGTAACCCTGTAAATAAACAACAGTCTAATGACTGTACTGACTTTAAAGAAACATAATGTTTAAGTGTTAATACAAACAAAGACGCTTAAGTGATAAACGAATGTTTTATTGTGTTTCCTTTGGAATCGTTACCGAATAATTGGACTCCGCCACGCCTATTGTATTCCTCAAGCAGAAGTGGATAAGTAATACACCTGAATTGAAATCGTCGTAGAACAGCAACGGTACGCTTCCGGACATGGGTTCGTATTCAAAACATTACGTTTCCACTCCTCTCTACAAATCCTAGAAGTTTGTAACTAGTATTTCCTACAACTCTGTATTTTTAAACTTTTCTTAGATGCGTAAAACCTTTTGCTGAAGCGCTGTTCTGTCTGCTAACAGGCTACCCCTCCGTGGGAAATGAAATAACAATAAGGAAAAAAATTGCTTGTAGGCTAATTGATAGTCTCAAGGTCCTAGAGCTAAAAATGAAATGAAAGTGTGGTATTGATGGCTGGAAAGCCCCATCTGGAAATGTTCGACCGCCGGGTTGCAAGTCTTACTACATTGGACGACTTGCATGTCGGTGATGATGAGATGCTGACGAGGACAGCATAACATTAAGCTCACGATAGGAGAAAATCTCCACCCCTGCCGGGAATCGAACCCTCGCCCGCAAACGCTCAGCCAAGCAGGTGGACGCGAGAGCTTGTAATGTCCCCACAGAAAATATCCTCTACCACGCACCAATTAATCATTTTCAATCAAACCATCCACATTCATTCAGTTTGGAAAAGTTATCTGATCTGATTTTCTCGTAATATATGCGGCGACAACTCGACGACGCCAAAATATTTTCTAGTGTGTTTATTCTTTGAAATAACAAAGATGCATATATGCATTCTCCATGGTTGTTAGAGTGGTAACGAGGACATCTTCTGGAGTATCTGTTGAGGGATTGACGTGTTTCTGAGAGATACATATTCTGCTTTTCTTCTCGCTAAAGCGAGCCAATTAACATTTGTGCCGCTAGCGGTTTGTTTGAGGAGAAAGAGACTGTAAAAGGAAAATAATTAAGGCGTGGAATCTCCGGAGATCTGGATATGTAATGGAGATGGATTTAATACACAATTTCCTCCATAAATAAGGTTTGTGACTTTTTTGTTCTGGAGTGAATGAACGAATGAGTTTTTTCCGAATCATTTGATGATCACGTTGGCCCTGTAATTAGTGGGGAAGTTTCAGCTGTGTCGAAGAGATCCTGCAATCACTGAGTCTGTGTTAAATCGTCCAAAAAGGCTTCGTACACATCTGGAATTCGCAATCTTTCGTAAAAGGAACAAATTGTCCAAACGATTGATTCTCCCGACTGACTGCAGTGTTTAACAGTAATAATAAATGTAAAGATCTCTTAGAGCAAGCCAGCCGCTGATTACCAAGACGAAGGACTCCGCCAAAGATCCTATTTGGCTGATTTCACATAATGAGATATTATATTAAAAACTGTACATAGATAAAGGAGAGAAAGAGAGGGAGCGAATGAAAACAGAGATAATACTAATAATCCTCCATTTGTCTAATTTTTCGCCTGTCTTATCACGGATCAGCCAAGAACGGGGGGGGGGGGGGGCCTTACTTTACTGTATAGATTTATGTGTGAACGTGAAGGGATCTTAAAGGCAACAGATACGCGTCTATACAGACATTACACAGAGATAGCGGCTAGCTGCATTCATCATCTATTCTTATATAAAGAGACGGCAACTTATTATCCGAACATTTAAGCTGCAGTCCAGCCTAAACGTATGTTCGTTTTTACAATTTTGGTCCGATGAACCACCGCAACAAGGAGTCCGAATAGAAATAGCTTGGGAGAATCACCAGTTTTAAAGTCATAACTGGGGCCCTAGATTTAGCATATGACTGCAATGAAAGATTCCGCCGCGACGGCCGCCACTAAAAATTAAAAAATGAGCATAAAACGTTAATCAACAAAATAAATAAACGTACCCAAGCGCACAGATTAAAAAGTGCAATGTAATTATTTGGAATTAACTTGAGTACATTTCCCCAATAATCGGGCAATGATTTAGAAACATAATGTATTCTCCCAACAGAAATACAGGCGAATCGCCTCATAGTATTACTTTCCCTAATAGTTTTTAAAAATATCGGTGATAGCTTCAATAGCCCCGACCAGAAACAACAACAAACATGTCACTCCAGAAAGAATATAATGCTACAGACTTTTCCCAAACTATTCATAAAAAGTACTTTTCCCACACATGACCTTTTTCCCATTAGTAATCGTTTAAGATTATTTATCTTTCTTTGTGATTGTTAATCTTATACTCTAGATCGGAATGAAATAATGGACCGTTGAACATTGCTCCTTACTTAGGGCCACGCAGTCCTGGCGTTTTTGTAAGTTTTCAAATGGCCAATGGCAGTATTAATGAAAACAGAAGTGTTGCTGAAATTTGGTGAGGTGAAGATCCTTACATTCTCCTTACCGTGTACAAGGGCCTTGTCCTGAGAATCACAGAGTAGGCATGCCTCTTAAATCACAGCACTGCTGAACATGCAGTTGATTAACTTGACACGGTACAATGCCGATGCCCACGGATATGCCTTGGAGCAACGTGACAGACTCAGACGTATGTCTTACAAGTATAAGAGGATGAAGTTCCACTGTACGTTGAACGTCGATACAAGGCGAAAACATGCAGGTTGATTCCGTGATGACGTTACGAGCGTTATGGAGTGATAATGGATAAGGTAAATGGGTCAATCTGAGATAAGGGACCATGGTCCGGAAACAACCGAGTCTAGATTTCTAAGCGAAAGTCGTACAGTGGATCTCTTCTCCTGCAAGCCGTTTGCTTTCCATATTTCGGGAAGAGGAAGTATGGACATACACAAGAAAAATGTCTAGTAAACATAGTCTCTAAAATACATACCTTAAAAGCTTTGAGTACTTGTTCATTAGAAGAAATGTGTTTCACAATAGGAAAGATGAACGAGTGCTTCTAGCTCTTAAGATACACATCTTTGAAATCAAGTTTACTGAACTTTTTCTTGTTTCCGTTGTTACTATCTCTTTATCTCATCTCAAAATGCAGTAGAAGAAGTCAACTGTCAGAGGTATCAGGAAGATTTTCGGTTATAGCTTTCGACTTTCGATATACATGTTTTCGGGCCATGGTCTTTGACCTCAAAATTCATACATTTACCCGTCTCCACCATTCCTGAAAGTTTGTAACAGCATCACGATTCACCTTGTATATTTGCCACAAGATTCATCACTCTGAATAGTAGATTAATCGTCATGCTACGACAAATTAGGGACAATCGCCCGCTCATAAGGTCTACAAGGAAAGGTGAAATCTTTGTCCTCTAGTAGCAGCAGCATTAGACTCAGATTTTTAGATTCAGTCGGAGAGTTCAGTAGTCTCATTAAGAATCCATTCAGATATTGATTGGAAAACCTCAATGCTCACTACTTCAATTATGTTAGACCGGAGCAGTTCAAGTTTCAGTGCTTAAGTCGATATTATTGGCCGAACTTTGTTCACATGCGTGCTGATGGCTCTCGATATCAAAAGATTTCAGCAAGAGAATGTGAGTTTTTTGTCACCAACCAGAAATAATACACGTAATTTCATTTGCGTCCCATTGTTCAGCTTTTACTGTGGGTATTTTGTTCTCATTTGCAGCTACAAAACCTGCTGAAGTATCAGACTAAAATCGTATTGCAATCTATAGTAAACCCGAAGTGAGACAGTAAAATCAACATCCAAATACTGGAAGCAGTATGATAATCACAGTTATTATGGATAGGGAAACTGGGAAAAGAAGAACTGGCAGAGGTATGGTGCTTTTCAAACCGCCGTAAACGTCCAACCAGCGCTGCAATCCAGCCAGTAATTAGGAACTCTCATGGATTCGGGCGAGCGGGTAGCTGACAACAGCCCTGGTACTGATGCAGATCAATCATGGTTCAAACACCTTCCCACACACATAGGGTAACCGTGAAGGATAAAAGCTTCTGTGACTGCTTGAAGAAGAAAGGAGGAGTTCTAAACATCTTGCTATTTTCCTGCAGTTCCTTCTAAGCCCAGCAAAACTGATTACTATGAACACTTTAGAAATTGAGCTAATGAGATGCGAACATACACGAATATATACCTCAGTTTCTGAAAAATGGCAGTAACGAAGAAAAACCTTTTTCTCTTTCATTTTATCTACGTCTGGCATCGTATCGAGCTTCCTTAGCTATGAGTATTGAGCGTATATACTTACCGTAAAACAATCTTAAATAATTGCTGAAACTCTTTATACTGGTATTTCAGAATACATAATCACTTCAAGAGGTTGTTGAGGAGACTTAGCAGATCATGTTTTACATAGGAACCCATATCCGAAAGGGTCATCCAACGATGCTACAGAGCGTCAAAGGTATAGGAACCGACGCCTGTAAATGAGTTTATGGATGTATACAGGATGACTCCGTGATGATGTTACAAATTTTCTTAGATGATAGAGAATATAAATGTATCAATTCGAGATAAGAGTCCCTGTAACGGAAACGAAAGAATCGAAAGTTATAAGCAAAAAGAGTTCTCAGACATCTGATAGTGGAATACATGTACTGGTACTGTTGTTACTGAGATTGTGGGATAGGAAAAGAAGGAAAAAATATCCAGTAAATAAGTGCTCTAAAACGCACACCAGAGGAGCTATGAGCTCTAGTTCGTCTACGCTACTGTGAAACAAACCTCCTCCCTTGAACAATTGCTCATAATAGTTTAGGTATACACTTTAGAGCCCATTTTACTTGACATTCCTTTCTTGTTTTGATCCATACTACCACCTCTGAAAGTTTCCTACCCATTAGTCTTAGCAATAACAATACCAGTAGATGTATTCCGCTGTCAGACGTATCGGAACGGTTTACGTTTATAACATTCGACTCGATTATTTACGGTACAAGGAATCTTACCTCAAGCTGATACATTTATCCTTCCCTATCAACGTACAAAATATGTAACATCATCACAGGACAACCCTGTTTAAAATCAAAACTGTTTTATTTGCAACAGTTATCTACAACTTCCAGCTACTTACCTCAAGAGTCGCCGATCCGACTTAGACGTTTGTCGTAGCGTTGTATAGAAGGCAGCCGCCAGTGCTTTCCGCCAATTCTTAATGCTGGCCTATAGTTCGTTGTCTGTGCCAAAATGTTGTCTTCATAGCCAGTGGTTCATTTGAGCAGAGTTGAAACTCTGAGGGAGACAATTACGGCCTATTTTGTGGGTAATCAAACATTTCCAATTGAAAACGATGCAGGAGCATCTTCATTGCCCCTGCAGAATGCGGCTGAGAATTGTCTTGAAGAAGAAAACGCACTACAGCTGTGTAATGTTGGCTGCATAGCTTCAGGCGAAATGTCTCACCAGGCCCACGTACTTGGCTGGAGATACTATTGTTCTAGGTGTCTTTATGTGCTCCCTGTGTGCTCAGAACTAGAAAGAATGACGTAACGCGGTCGACGAGAATAATAGAGACTCTGCCCAACACACCTGCGCAAAACCTCATTGGATTTTCACTGTGGTTTCCATTTCGCGACCGATCGTTCCCTACGTTCCCAATGACCCTCGTATACGCACCGGCGCTTATAACATTGACGCTCTGTAGCGTCGTTGGACGGTGTTTTCAGACGTGGGTTGCTATGTAAAATTTGATCTACCAAGCCTCCCCTCCCCCCCCTCCCCACTCCCCACGGGGCCTACAGAAGTGTGTAACACGAATTGTAGAATACCCTGTATTGTGATAACTCTCAATATGTATGTTTTTATATTTTACACAGCCATTGGAAATGCAGTTCAATAGACGGAGGAAAAAACATCGTATCCAAAATATTCCTATTGTTAATATTTTCTATTAGAGATAACCCTCAAACAACAACTAAATGCATGGTAAAGGGAGCAAAACGTATGGGATCATAGAATATTTCTAGACTGCTCACTTAGGACTCCTTCGGGAAATTTTCAGAGTAGTTGGCGCTATTTTGAATGTTCTTGTAGTCCGGGTTTTTAGTGTCTCAGTGACGCTTTCCCTAATTTCCGACAAATCCATGACCAAACGTACTGCTCTTGCATATATGTATACGTTTAATTTGGCTCATATCTTACACTCTTGTCTCCGGTCTCTGTCGGTTATTGTCTTTTAGAAGTTTTCTTGTGCCTTGTTACCTAGCTGCGAATGGCACACTATCCTTTGTAGACAGGTTGGAGAGTACGCGTTAATACACTCCTGGAAATGAAAAAAAGAACACATTGACACCGGTGTGTCAGACCCATCATACTTGCTCCGGACACTGCGAGAGGGCTGTACAAGCAATGATCACACGCACGGCACAGCGGACACACCAGGAACCGCGGTGTTGGCCGTCGAATGGCGCTAGCTGCGCAGCATTTGTGCACCGCCGCCGTCAGTGTCAGCCAGTTTGCCGTGGCATACGGAGCTCCATCGCAGTCTTTAACACTGGTAGCATGCCGCGACAGCGTGGACGTGAACCGTATGTGCAGTTGACGGACTTTGAGCGAGGACGTATAGTGGGCATGCGGGAAGCCGGGTGGACGTACCGCCGAATTGCTCAACACGTAAGGCGTGAGGTCTCCACAGTACATCGATGTTGTCGCCAGTGGTCGGCGGAAGGTGCACGTGCTCCATCGCAGTCTTTAACACTGGTAGCATGCCGCGACAGCGTGGACGTGAACCGTATGTGCAGTTGACGGACTTTGAGCGAGGACGTATAGTGGGCATGCGGGAAGCCGGGTGGACGTACCGCCGAATTGCTCAACACGTGGGGCGTGAGGTCTCCACAGTACATCGATGTTGTCGCCAGTGGTCGGCGGAAGGTGCACGTGCCCGTCGACCTGGGACCGGACCGCAGCGACGCACGGATGCACGCCAAGACCGTAGAATCCTACGCAGTGCCGTAGGGGACCGCACCGCCACTTCCCAGCAAATTAGGGACACTGTTGCTCCTGGGGTATCGGCGAGGACCATTCGCAACCGTCTCCATGAAGCTGGGCTACGGTCCCGCACACCGTTAGGCCGTCTTCCGCTCACGCCCCAACATCGTGCAGCCCGCCTCCAGTGGTGTCGCGACAGGCGTGAATGGAGGGACGAATGGAGACGTGTCGTCTTCAGCGATGAGAGTCGCTTCTGCCTTGGTGCCAATGATGGTCGTATGCGTGTTTGGCGCCGTGCAGGTGAGCGCCACAATCAGGACTGCATACGACCGAGGCACACAGGGCCAACACCCGGCATCATGGTGTGGGGAGCGATCTCCTACACTGGCCATACACCACTGGTGATCGTCGAGGGGACACTGAATAGTGCACGGTACATCCAAACCGTCATCGAACCCATCGTTCTACCATTCCTAGACCGGCAAGGGAACTTGCTGTTCCAACAGGACAATGCACGTCCGCATGTATCCCGTGCCACCCAACGTGCTCTAGAAGGTGTAAGTCAACTACCCTGGCCAGCAAGATCTCCGGATCTGTCCCCCATTGAGCATGTTTGGGACTGGATGAAGCGTCGTCTCACGCGGTCTGCACGTCCAGCACGAACGCTGGTCCAACTGAGGCGCCAGGTGGAAATGGCATGGCAAGCCGTTCCACAGGACTACATCCAGCATCTCTACGATCGTCTCCATGGGAGAATAGCAGCCTGCATTGCTGCGAAAGGTGGATATACACTGTACTAGTGCCGACATTGTGCATGCTCTGTTGCCTGTGTCTATGTGCCTGTGGTTCTGTCAGTGTGATCATGTGATGTATCTGACCCCAGGAATGTGTCAATAAAGTTTCCCCTTCCTGGGACAATGAATTCACGGTGTTCTTATTTCAATTTCCAGGAGTGTACATCGGAAAATCAGTCTATTTCGGTCACGGTGTGGTAACAGGGACGTCAAAAGACGGTAACTGCTCTCTGTCAAGTTGCTACGTCTCTTCAGACAGCCGACTGACACATTCACACCCCTTCTTTGACATAATTTACGGCAACTGTACAGGGTAACACGACAGCCTGATGTCAGCTGTACAGCATTTGTAGAGCTCCAAAGAGAGCAGTCTGTTGTTCTGAAGAGTGTGACCAATATTTTGTCCCTTGGGCCTAACTGGAAAATACGCCACACAGTTTGTTCATTTTAAATAAAATAGCTTTTATAACACGATGATAAGTTTAGTTGGAGAACTATGGGGCTGTTATGTGACAGAAGGCGACAAATATGTTTTCAGCAGGTTGTACCTCAAAGCCCGCGAATATATGAAAAATCTCATTATTAGCACCTCGAGCTGCTGACGAACTTCTTATTTTACAACCAGTTTACGTCTCGGCAGATCTTCACCATTTCCTATCGTCAATGATTTTACACTTAGATTCATGGGATACCTCATAATACCGTGACGGGTCTCTCTTTGCCTGGTGTAATGCAGCAACTCCGACGTAGTATGGACTCAACAAGTCACTGTATGTCCCCTGCAGAAATATTGACTCATGCTGCCTCTATGGCCTTCCATAACTGCGAAAGTATTGCCACTCCAGGATTTTGTGCTCGAGCAGACCTCTCGATTGAGTGCCATAGATGTTCGAGGGTTGGCCAAATCGTTCCCTCGAATTGTCCAGAATGTTCTGTAAACCAACAGCGAACAATTGTGGCCTGCTGACATCCGCATTGTCATCCATCGTTGTTTCGAAACATGAAGTCCATGAATACCTGCAAATTGTGTCCAAGTAGCTGAACATAACGATTTCCAGTCAATGATAGGTTCTGTGAGACCAGCCCACGCCATTACGTAGCCACCACCAGCTTGCACAGTGCCTTGTCGACAACTGGACTTTGTTCATGGCTTCGTGGGGTCCTACCAGCTGAAAACGGAACTCATCTGACCAAGCCATAGCTTTCCAGTCGTCCAACCGATATGGTCACAAAGCCAGCAGAGGCGCTGTAGGCGATGTAGTGCTGTCAGCAAAGGCAGTCGCGTCGGACGACCTCTGTCATAGCCCCTTAAATCAACATTTCGCCACACTGTCCTAACAGATACGTTCGACGTACGTCCCACATTGATTTGTGCCGTTATTTCACTCAGTGACAACGCATAATTACAACTCTACGTAAACGCCTCTGCTCTCGGTCGTTAAGTAAAGATCCTCGGCAAATGCGTTGTCCATAGTGAGGAAAACTGGGATATTTGTGGTAAGATCCTATTGGACCAAACTACTGAGGTGATCGGTCCCTAAGCTTACACACTGCTAAATATAACTTAAACTAACCTACGCTAAGGACAACACACACGCCCATGCCGGAGGAAGAACTCGAACCTCGGACGAGGGAGCCGCGCGAACCGTGACAAGGCGCCCCAGACCACGCGGATCCGTGGTGAGAGGTGATGCCTGAAATTTGTGAAACGTCCCCTCTGAAAAGTTATACAAGACTGTGCTTAAACTAACACACAATATTTTCAGCGCAACGCAATCTGACTTTCAAAAATCCCTACAAAAGAATGGCCCTGACAAACATTAACCTATACCTTTCACAAATCACTTACCTCACAAAAATCTTCATTACTCGAACTACTGCAATACAGCGAGCGCCACTACTGCCAGGTAAATAAAAGATTCAAAGTACGGAAGGTACTAACTACTGATAGGCATAGTTAGCAAATGAAAGATTTTGATAGAGAACAAACAATGTACACTCCTGGAAATGGAAAAAAGAACACAATGACACCGGTGTGTCAGACCCACCATACTTGCTCCGGACACTGCGAGAGGGCTGTACAAGCAATGATCACACGCACGGCACAGCGGACACACCAGGAACCGCGGTGTTGGCCGTCGAATGGCGCTAGCTGCGCAGCATTTGTGCACCGCCGCCGTCAGTGTCAGCCAGTTTGCCGTGGCATACGGAGCTCCATCGCAGTCTTTAACACTGGTAGCATGCCGCGACAGCGTGGACGTGAACCGTATGTGCAGTTGACGGACTTTGAGCGAGGGCGGATAGTGGGCATGCGGGAGGCCGGGTGGACGTACCGCCGAATTGCTCAACACGTGGGGCGTGAGGTCTCCACAGTACATCGATGTTGTCGCCAGTGGTCGGCGGAAGGTGCACGTGTCCGTCGACCTGGGACCGGACCGCAGCGACGCACGGATGCACGCCAAGACCGTAGGATCCTATGCAGTGCCGTAGGGGACCGCACCGCCACTTCCCAGCAAATTAGGGACACTATTGCTCCTGGGGTATCGGCGAGGACCATTCGCAACCGTCTCCATGAAGCTGGGCTACGGTCCCGCACACCGTTAGGCCGTCTTCCGCTCACGCCCCAACATCGTGCAGCCCGCCTCCAGTGGTGTCGCTACAGGCGTGAATGGAGGGACGAATGGAGACGTGTCGTCTTCAGCGATGAGAGTCGCTTCTGCCTTGGTGCCAATGATGGTCGTATGCGTGTTTGGCGCCGTGCAGGTGAGCGCCACAATCAGGACTGCATACGACCGAGGCACACAGGGCCAACACCCGGCATCATGGTGTGGGGAGCGAGCTCCTACACTGGCCGTACACCACTGGTGATCGTCGAGGGGACACTGAATAGTGCACGGTACATCCAAACCGTCATCGAACCCATCGTTCTACCATTCCTAGACCGGCAAGGGAACTTGCTGTTCCAACAGGACAATGCACGTCTGCATGTATCCCGTGCCACCCAACGTGCTCTAGAAGGTGTAAGTCAACTACCCTGGCCAGCAAGATCTCCGGATCTGTCCCCCATTGAGCATGTTTGGGACTGGATGAAGAAGCGTCGTCTCACGCGGTCTGCACGTCCAGCACGAACGCTGGTCCAACTGAGGCGCCAGGTGGAAATGGCATGGCAAGCCGTTCCACAGGACTACATCCAGCATCTCCACGATCGTCTCCATGGGAGAATAGCAGCCTGCATTGCTGCGAAAGGTGGATATACACTGTACTAGTGCCGACATTGTGCATGCTCTGTTGCCTGTGTCTATGTGCCTGTGGTTCTGTCAGTGTGATCATGTGATGTATCTGACCCCAGGAATGTGTCAATAAAGATTCCCCTTCCTGGGACAATGAATTCACGGTGTTCTTATTTCAATTTCCAGGAGTGTATTTACCTTACTAGTGTTCAAAGGTCATAATATATACAGCAGTTCATGACAACCAGTGTTACAAATTTCAGAACTCCGCCATCTCTCTCCCCACATCCACCACTGCTGGCGACTCACCTCCAACTGCGTAACGCTACGCGCTGTTCACATCCAGCTGCCGCTGCCTAACACTACAATGGCAGACAACAATGCAAACTAGCCACAGACTGCACACAGCACAGCCAGTGATTTTCATAGAGAGAGCGCTACGTGGCGGCGGCGTTACCAATATAAGAACCTAAACAGCCTACTTACATAGTAATTAGTGAAACAGCTTTTAGCAAATGCAACAAAGCGAACGATTGCCCCACACTTCCGTTACGTAAGATTAAATTACAAGGTGCAATCTTTGGAAAAAGTTAGATGTACGCCGACAAACCAATTTAGAATTCTTTTGCCAAAGTCTCAGCTTCTCTATGAACTTTCTTATTGTTCCATTATTGTCGACGGAAATTATACTGGGAGTAGACTTTTTGAATGAATACAACGCAATCTTGAGCGTTCACGCTGCTGAAATAAGTTTAGAGAAAGAAGTTAAGTCAATAGCTTTGAAATTTGAAGACTGGCTCTCAAACCATGATGAGGAAATTAATCGGCTTTACCTTCTGTTAGACAACAGTTTGGAATTTTCTACGTAACTAGACACTAACAATCACTCTGCAAGTACTGACAGGTATGATATCGACGGCATATTTGAAACTAATGAGTTAATTCAGAATAAAATTCAAACAACTGAAAATTGTAATGACACTGATAGGCAGGATCTTTTTGAGATTTTACAAGCACATTCCACAGTTTTTACTCAAAAAACAGGAACAATCAAGGGATTTCTGAAAGTCAGATTGCGTTGCGCTAAAAATATTGTGTGTCAGTTTAAGCACAGTCCTGTATGAATGTTCAAAGGGGACGTTTCATTTGGTAATTTCGGAACACTCTTGACACTGCGGATCGCGGAATATTGAACTCCCCAAAGATTTACGAACTGGAATGTCCAATGCGTCTAGCTCTATCATTCCGCGCTCACAGCCTGATCACGCCCGTTGTGCGGCCATAATCACGTAGGAAAACTACTCACATGAGTACAAATGACCGCTCCGTCAATGCTTTGTGCTTTTATACGTTGTGTACGCGATACTACCGCCATCTGTATATGTGCATATCGCTATCCCATGACTTGTACCATCTCAGTGTGTATTCGTCCAGTATGATGCTGTAAACTCTTTGATGATCCAAGTGACTGTCTGTTGATCGAAACTAGTTATTAAATAAAGAATTTTATCAATATCTGGAGGCAGTAATCATGAGATTTTTCAAAAGCCGAACTGGCGTGTGATGGGCCACTTGCCTGTTTTCGGTGGTACGTTTAGGGGGCGGGCTTCCGGCCTTGGGCTGCAGAGAGTGAGCGGTCGCAGGCCGTGGATTACGTTCCCGGAGTCTGTTGCCTGAGCCCTGCCTAACGTTGCCGGGAGCCCTGCACGACTCTTCGCGGTTTGCGGGATTACAGTGGGGTGCATCGCCTGTGAGGCTGGATTGGCGGGGGAGGGGTGGGAGGCGGCTACGCTCGGTCCATGGGCGCTCGCATTTTAAAATGAGCCTCTGAGGGGGCTTCCCCATTCCCCTAACCTCTAACGTACACCCCCGTGATAGATTCCTACGCGACGAACTGCACCCTCGCTAATGCAGGCAGACAATTAGTCTACTGAGCCGTCTGCGGTTCGGGAGTCCTAAGCCGGACGAGATAGGGGTATGATTGCCGTAAGCTAGTGCAGGCTTAGGAACGTGGCAGGAGGAGATTTGACGCGAGGGGAAGTCACTGCTAATGAAACTGTACTTAGTAAACTGCGTATGTGGGAGAGGGACACCTACACGGGAAGAAAGAGAGAGAGGGGGTGAGAGAGAGGGAGACAGAGTGGGAGACAGCGAGTAAAGGGAAGTGAAGGGAAGCAGACACCTCCGAGGGTCATCCAGAAACCAATGTATCTCATTTCTTTTCGTGGAAATTATAACAAACACAGAATCCACAGTAACATATATAAATAGAGAAAAATTTCAGCCACATACTGTTATTCTTCTACATGTCATTACTATTCGTTATCCACCTTTCCCGACGATGAAGACGAGCTTACATGGCATGCTTGTAAAACTTTGATCCACATGAGACTAGCCGCTGTATAACGGAATTCACTTAGCTACTGAGTCTATAAAATGCTCCAACTTTCATAAGTCCAAAGAGTTGAAGATATCTGACGGTGGCGGTAAGTTCCACGGTCACAAACCTGTGCGCGTTGGCGTTACGAGGTTGTAAACGGGAATTAGTTCTTCAGAATAAAATTTTCACTCTGCAGCTGATATGAAACTTCCTGGCAGATTAACACTGTGTTCCAAACTGAGACCCGAACTCAGGACTTTTGCATTTCAGTGGCAAGTGCTCTACCAACACGACTCAGACTCGTGAAGTTTGGAAGGCCCGATACGAGTTACTTGTAGGAGAGAAGCCTGAAACCAGAGGGACGGGTCGTGAGTCGTGCTGAGGTAGCTCAGTTTGCGATCAGGGTTCGATTTAAAAAAAAAAAAAAAAAGAAAAAGAAAACAGAAAGTTAATAGAGCACTAGCTCGCGAAAGGAAAAGTTCCTGGTTTCTAGTCTCTGTCCGGCACACATTTTAAATCTCCGAGATGTTATGGAAGTTACTTTTCTACTGTGGCCTATATCAAAATTTGAACTCTCAGCTCTAGCTAGTGTCGTCGTGTAGCGTTCTGAACTGACACTCGCTTTAGAATTCAAGACGTCCAAAACACCCACACCCAGACTCTCCCAAATTATCAGTAAGATATTAAATTCCTGTTTCATACGAACCATTTTGGAAAGCTCTCCACCTGCTGCTGCTATTTGTCATAGGACAACAAAACCAACAGGACATCTGCAAGAGGTTGAAAAAATTAGTACTACTACATAATCTGGTTGGGTACGCAAAGGCAATACAAAAAAAAACTGGAGGCATTAGTTTGAGAATGTCTCATACAAAAAATTAACTTATTTTAACAAAGGAAAAGCGCACTAAAAGTAACAGCCTTCTTTCCTTACCCAAAGCTAAATTATCGCTATAGTGAGCATTTTGTCTTTCTAAACATTCATTTTCTCCTTATTTAGTTGACTGGCAAAGCATCAACGTTATGCGAAAGCGAGGTGTAAAGCGATTCTTAATAGCAGATCACCAAAACATTATTGTAATTAAAATGTATACCTTATACGGAAAACATGAGAGATTGGTGTGTTATGGGGGTGGCACTTGAGGGGCACTTATGAAAGAAGATTAAAGAAACAAGAGCGCAATGGTATGGGCATATAAAAGAATGAATGACAAGATTGTGTCCAGAAAGATACGAAATGAAACTGTCCGGCAGTAGACCAAAGGGCCAACGAACAAGTGGCTGAAAGCAGTAGAAGATTAACGACAAAGAGGTGGCTAGTACTGCAAAAAGACACTGCCAGCGGCAGGAAGCTTTACAAATGAAGATGATATTAGTGACGGTTATTATTATTATTATTATTATATGCAAAAACCAACCATAATCTAGTATTTATTGTATCTTTTAAGATCTGTTTTGTCCGAATAGATCCATCTTAAGATTCCTGTGACCATTACACAGTGACCTTATGGAATAAAACAGGAAATTAGCTTAACAGTTAAACGTATAATACGAATAATGTAAGAATATGGTCACTGATCCATATTATACATAACCACGGCTGTTGTAGTGCAAGAATATGTATAGAGAGCCAGCTAATAACTGGAGTATCGCACCTTAACAAAGGGGGACATTTTGTGGAAGGGGTCACACTGTACACCTATGAAATGTAGCCGTGACCCTAAATGTAATGTTCCCGCGAAGAGAAACTCGTTTTGTGAGACTTTTATAGCCACTACTTAGAGTATGTAGGTTTGCAGAAACGAGTGAGCTCACTAGATTTCAGTTACCTGTGAAAGCCTATAAGGATAATACACGGTTATCTACATCATACTCCGCAATCCACCTATTGGTGTGTGTGGGAAGGTACTTTCGGTACCACCATCTGATGCCTCCAACCCTGTTCAACTTGCGAATAGTGCGTGGGACGAATGATTGTCGGTAAGCCTCTGTATTGGCTCTAATTTCTCAAATTTTCTCCTCATGGTCAATACGTGAGATGTATGTGGGGGAAGTAATTTGTAGTCTGACTCCTCCTGAAAAGTGCTGTCCCGAAATTTCAGTAGTAAAACTCACCGTGATGCACAACGTCTCTCTTGTAACGTTTGCCAGTGCAGTTCGTTTGGCATCTCCGTAACGCTCTGTCGCCAGCTAAACGATCCCGTGACGAAACACGCCGATCTTCGTTGGATCTTCTCTATCTCCTCTATCAGTCCTAACTGATAGGGATCCCAGACAGATGAACAATAATAAAGAATAGGGCGAACAAGCGCCTTATAAGATGATTTACATTTCCTTAAGAGTCTTCCTATGAATCTCAGTCTTGTGCCTAATTTTTCCACTATCTGTTTTATATGCTCATTCCACTTAAGGTCGCTCTGGATAGTTACGCCCGGATATTTTATGGCAGACGCTGTCTCCAGCAGTTTGTCATCAATAGTGTAACTGTACAGTAGTGGATTTCTTTTCCTTATAGCAATACCTGGAACGATGCAGGACAACCTAAAATAAATGTGATGTCTGTCGTTTGCAAATGGCTTTTATGTTGGCTATTTTCTTTTCCATGAGCGAAATGTCTTAGGATGAGTGAACATGAACCTGCTGGAATATCGGCGACTGTCAAAATTCACAGCGTGGAGACGAAACTGGGGTTTATCTTCCAACAACCAACCAATTGGGGCTCCACCATGAACTTTTGTAATGAACATCGCTTGCCACATCGATGACTTGGTTGCAGATTCCTTAATCCTAGCTTGCGCTTCAACTCTAATGGGATTGTCGTCGACGGAACGTTAAACCCTAGTCTCCCTCCTTAGCTCACGCACTGACCTCAGATCCGACAAGGGCACAGTTAACTATGTTCCAGTTACAGTGAGCTATGAAAATTAATTGAACACCACACACGACCTCCCTGAAAGGGACCACAAACAAGTGCTGTCATCTAGGCGGCCCTCTAAAACAGCCAGAAAGTTCGGAATAAAACCTTTCAATATTAGTTCGTGTGGAAATGATGCGACCATGTTTTTCTGAACAGTACTAGTAAAAATGCAAACATATTATATTACTGATAATTTACCTGTAAGTTAAAGAAAATTTCAGAAGAAAGACAAAATTCCAACTGATGTGGATACCAATGGTAAAACTTGCACACGACATCGCTCTCGGATTTACGAAAGACGTAACCACTGGGAGGAATCCGCCACATACTTAACTTTGAACATCGCTCATAGGAAAAACAGAGCACAAATGCAAGGGATGGAACAGTAGAAAAGTTAATAACAACAATTTGAAGAACAAAATGTGGGCCGGCCGGAGTGGCCGAGCGGCTGTAGGCGCTACAGTCTGGAACCGCGCGACCGCTACGGTCGCAGGTTCGAATCCTACCTCGGGCATGGATTTGTGTAATTAGGTTTAACTAGTTCTAAGTTCTGGGGGACCGATGACCTCAGAAGTTAAGTTCCACAGTGCTCAGAGCCATTTGAACAAAATGTGGAACAAGATAATAACTGAAGAACTGAAGTGATTCACCTACTACGGGAGAAAACTTACATCAAACAGCTGAATTGAAGAAAATGTCAGAAGTAATTTAAAGCTTTGTGCCGGCCTGAGACTCGAACTCGGACCTAAGTCTTTCGTGGTCCACGCTCCTGATGACTGCGATATTCAGGAACGACTCGCAAATTGTCCTCACATTTCCACGTATATCAGTACTTCTTTTTACTGTCCAGACATCTCAGAAGCTGTCTTACTTATCTTGCAGGAGAGAGAGAGAGAGAGATTTAAAATGAGCAGTAAGAGGAGGAAGGCACGTAAAACATTTACCAGAAGAAGATGTAGTTTAGGTGAAAAGTAGTAGCAACTTCCAAAGACTAGAGTATATGAATTGAGACACATTGTAAAATGGATGTACGTATAAGGGTATTTCTGTATGTATGTTCCACTGCGGCCGTTTCAACCAAACTTGGTACAAATATCACTCACTCTCTAGAAGGAATCACTCTGAGTGTAAGAAACAGCTATCTATCATATGTGTGGATATGGGGGAAAAAGACATGCATCCCACGACGCACAAACTTTATTCAGCCAGTATTACAGAATGAGAATTCTTAGTAACTTGTAACGAACTTTACATATAATGTCACATTTCTAGGAAAATTTTTCTCTTCAACAGCCCTCACAAAATGGTGAAGGGAAAACATTCATCGCTTACTACCTTTCCAATGTTCATGCAGTAAAACTGCCACATCAGGCATTACGTATTTATTTGTTACTTATTTACTACTAAACTAAAGAGCCAAAGAAACTGGCACATCTGTCTAATATCGTGTACGGCCCCAGGGAGCACGCAGAAGTGCCGCATCACGATGTGTCATGGACTCGACTAATGTCTGAAGTACTGCTGGAGGGAGATGGCACCATGAATCCTGCAGGGCAGTCCTTAAATCCGTAAGAGTTTGAGGGGTGGAGCACAGCTTGTTGCAACGCATCCAAATATGCTCAGTAATGTTCAGAAGAGTGTTCCTGGAGCCATTCTCTAACAATTCTGGGGTGTCGGATTGTCCTGCTGGAATTGTCCATGTCCGTCGGAATGCACAATGGATATGAATAGATGTTGGTGATCATAGATGATGTTTACGTTCGTGTCACCTATCAGAGTCGTATCTAGATGTATCAGGAATCCCATAAGCCTCCAATTGCACACACCCCAGACAATTACAGAGGCTCCATCCAACAGCTTGAAGAGTCTCCTGCCGACATGCAGGGTCAATGGATTCATGAGATTGTCTCCAAACCCGTACATGTCCATCCACCCGATACAATTTGTAACGAGGCTCGTTCGACCAGCCAACATGTTTCCAGTGATCAACAGTCCATGTCGATGCTGATGGGCCCAGGCGAAGCGTAAACTTTGTGTCGTGTAGTCATCAAAGGTACAGGAATAGGCCTTCGTCTCCGAAAGCTCGTATCGATGACGTTTCGTTGAATGGTTTGAAAGCTGACACTTGTTGATGGCCCAGCATTGACATCCGAAACAATCTGCGGAAGGATTGCACCTCTATCATGTTTATCATGTTGACGATTCTTTTCAGTCGTCGTTGGTCCCGTTCTTGCAGGATCTTTTTCCGGCCGCAGCCATGTTGGAGATTTGATGTTTTACCGGATTCCTGATATTCACGGTACATTCGTGAAGTGGTCCTACTGGAAAATCACCACTTCATCGCTACTTTGGTGATACTGCGTCACATCTCTCACGCGCCGACTATTACATCGCGTTCAAACATTTAAATATCGATAACCTGCCATTATAGCAGCAGTAATCGATCAAACAACTGTGCCACACACTTGTTGTCTTATATACGCGTTGCCAAACGCAGCGCCGTGTAATGTATGTTTACGTATCTCTGTATTTGAATACGCATGCTTATATCAGTTTCTTTGGAGCTTCAGTATACCTGCTCCTGTGAAACTGTCATCGACAGCGATCTGAAGCAGTAACTTAACAGCTGATGCTAAAGTAAAACTTTATTGTCAATACAGAACTTAAAATTCGTCTTTAGTTTCTTTTTTTTTTTATTTACTCATGAAGAAGATATAGTCTTGCAAAGTCGACAGTATCTCCTAAATACACATGTGCACGCCGCAAGACACCTTGCGGTGTGTGGGGTGTGTGGTGAAGGGTACATCAGGTATCATTATTATTTGCACTCTTCGCTGTTCCGTTCTCGAATGCTGCGTCGGAAGAACGATTATTGATAAATGTTCATATGAGCACTAATTTCCCTATCCCCACTTTCCCACTACGCGAGACCTACGTGCGGCGAAGTATTATGTTGCCCGTCTCTTCTCCAAACGGACGGAGCGGGGTAGCTCAGAGGTTATCACACTGGATTCACATTCGCGCTGACGACGATCAAATCCGAGTCCGGCCATTCTCATTTTGGTTCTCTGTGATTCCCCTAAAATGCTTAAGGCAAATGCCGGAATGGTTCCTCCGCAAGTGCGCGGCCGCTTTTCTTGCCAATCCTTCCTTAATCCGAGCTTCTGCTCCGTCTATAATGACCTCGTTGTCGACAGGACGTTGAACACTAAACTTCTTCCTCTGCCGCGTCTCCGAAGGTGCGCTCTGGGAATTTCAACAGTAGATAGTTCAAAGGGCTCTGAGCACTATGGGACTTAACATCTGAGGTCATCAGTCCCCTAGAACTACTTAAACCTAACTAACCCAAGGACATCACACACAAACATGCCCGAGGCAGGATTCGAACCAGCGACCGTAGCGGTCACGCGGTTCCAGACTGTAGCGCCTATAACCGTTCGGCCACTCCGGCCGGCTTCAACAGTAGACCTGTGCACGATACAAAATACCTATCATGCTGCGTCTGCAACAGGTGTTTGTTGTAAATCGCCGTGTAGCTTTCGCTTTTCCTAAACGACATCGAGACGAAACGTGAATCTGCTCTATCTCCTTCATTAACCTTGGTATCGGTCCCACTTCCTTCCTGAATGAATGCCATTTGCTTAATATCCTGCCAATAAAATGTCAGTCTGGTATCTGCTTTTTCTGCACTTAGTTCTACATCTACATCTACGGTACATAGTTATTCCGCAAGCCACTATGCGGTGCGTGGCGGAAGGTACTCTGTACCTCTACTTGTCATTTCCTTTCCTGTTCCACACCAAAATAGAACGAGGAAAACACGACTATCTGTGTGCCTCCATATGAGAGCTAATTTCTTGTACCTTACCTTCGTGGCCCTTACGCGCAGTGTATGTTGGTGGCAGTGGGATTGTTCCGCAGACAGCTTTAAATGCCGGTTTCTAAATTTACTCAAAGGTGTTTCTCGAAAAGAACGTCGCCTTCCCTCGAGGGGTTCCCGAAGCATCTCGTAACACTTACGTGTTTTTAGAACCCATCGGTAACAAATCCAGCAGCCCTCCTCCGAACTGGTTCGATGTCTTCCTTCAATCCGACCTGGTAAGGATCCCAAACTCTCGGGCAGTACTCAAGAATAAGTCGCACCAGCGTCCTATTTGCGGTCTCCTTTACAGGTGAACCACTCCTTCCTAAAATTCTCGCAATAAAACTAAGTCGACCATTCGCCGCCCCACCACAGTTCTCGCATGTTCGTTGCACCTCATATCGCTTTGCAGAGTTATGCCCAGACATTTAAGCGACTTGGCTGTGTCAAGCAGAACACTAGTAATACTGTACCCGAACATTACAGGTTTGATCTTCCTGCTCATCCTCATTAAATTACATTTTTTCCACATTTAGGGCTAACTGGCATTCATCACACCAACTGCAAAATTTTTCTGATTCGTCTTGTATCTTCCTACAGTCATGCAACTTCGTCAACTTACCGTACACCATGACAACCGCACCAGCAAACAACCGCAAATTGTTGCCGACCCAGTCAGCCAAATCATTTATGTACACTCCTGGAAATGGAAAAAAGAACACATTGACACCGGTTTGTCAGACCCACCATACTTGCTCCGGACACTGCGAGAGGGCTGTACAAGCAATGATCACACGCACGGCACAGCGGACACACCAGGAACCGCGGTGTTGGCCGTCGAATGGCGCTAGCTGCGCAGCATTTGTGCACCGCCGCCGTCAGTGTCAGCCAGTTTGCCGTGGCATACGGAGCTCCATCGCAGTCTTTAACACTGGTAGCATGCCGCGACAGCGTGGACGTGAACCGTATGTGCAGTTGACGGACTTTGAGCGAGGGCGTACAGTGGGCATGCGGGAGGCCGGGTGGACGTACCGCCGAATTGCTCAACACGTGGGGCGTGAGGTCTCCACAGTACATCGATGTTGTCGCCAGTGGTCGGCGGAAGGTGCACGTGCCCGTCGACCTGGGACCGGACCGCAGCGACGCACGGATGCACGCCAAGACCGTAGGATCCTACACAGTGCCGTAGGGGACCGCACCGCCACTTCCCAGCAAATTAGGGACACTGTTGCTCCTGGGGTATCGGCGAGGACCATTCGCAACCGTCTCCATGAAGCTGGGCTACGGTCCCGCACACCGTTAGGCCGTCTTCCGCTCACGCCCCAACATCGTGCAGCCCGCCTTCAGTGGTGTCGCGACAGGCGTGAATGGAGGGACGAATGGAGACGTGTCGTCTTCAGCGATGAGAGTCGCTTCTGCCTTGGTGCCAATGATGGTCGTATGCGTGTTTGGCGCCGTGCAGGTGAGCGCCACAATCAGGACTGCATACGACCGAGGCACACAGGGCCAACACCCGGCATCATGGTGCGGGGAGCGATCTCCTACACTGGCCGTACACCACTGGTGATCGTCGAGGGGACACTGAATAGTGCACGGTACATCCAAACCGTCATCGAACCCATCGTTCTACCATTCCTAGACCGGCAAGGGAACTTGCTGTTCCAACAGGACAATGCACGTCCGCATGTATCCCGTGCCACCCAACGTGCTCTAGAAGGTGTAAGTCAACTACCCTGGCCAGCAAGATCTCCGAATCTGTCCCCCATTGAGCATGTTTGGGACTGGATGAAGCGTCGTCTCACGCGGTCTGCACGTCCAGCACGAACGCTGGTCCAACTGAGGCGCCAGGTGGAAATGGCATGGCAAGCCGTTCCACAGGACTACATCCAGCATCTCTACGATCGTCTCCATGGGAGAATAGCAGCCTTCATTGCTGCGAAAGGTGGATATACACTGTACTAGTGCCGACATTGTGCATGCTCTGTTGCCTGTGTCTATGTGCCTGTGGTTCGGTCAGTGTGATCATGTGATGTATCTGACCCCAGGAATGTGTCAATAAAGTTTCCCCTTCCTGGGACAATGAATTCACGGTGTTCTTATTTCAATTTCCAGGAGTGTATGTAGAGAACAGCAGCTGTACTATTCAACTTCTCTGGGGCACTCCTGACGATACCCCTGTCCATGATGAACTCTTTCTGTCGAGGACAACATACCAGGTTCTATTATTTAACAAGTCCTAGAGACACTCACATATCTGTGAACTTATTCCATGTGCTGCTACCTTCGTTAACAGCCTGCAGTGGGGCACCGTGTCAAATGCTATCTGGAAATCTGTAAGCATGCTATCGGCCTGTCGCCCTTCATCCATAGTTCTCCGTATATCATGTGAGAAAAGGGCAAGCTGAGTTTCGCAGCAGCGATGGTTTCTAAGACCATGTTGGTTCGTAGACATAATCTTCTCAGCCTGAAGAAAGTTTATTATACTCCAACTGAGAATGTGTTCAAGTAAGCTGCATCAAACAGAAGTTGGGGATATTGATCTGTAATTTAGCAGATCTGTTCGTTTACCTTCCTAATATACTGTAGTCACCAGCGTTTTTTTTTTTTTTGTCTTTTTTTTTTTTCAGGCGCTTGGGACTTTGTGCTGGGCGAGAGATTCACGATAAATGCAAATTAGGAAAGGGGCCAAGGCCGTGGAGCGCTCTTCGTAAAATCGAACTGGCATTACATGCTGACCTGTTAGTTTATTTGCCTTCAAATCTTTCAGTGGTTTCTTCACGCCGGGTATGCTTATTACTATGTCATCCACACACCTTATTCTCCTTTAAGTTGACCTGGATGGTTACACCTAGGCCTTTTATGGTTAAGACTTTAATTTTTGCATAAACTTCGTAATGTGTTAGCTTCATCTTGTTTCAGATTCTACAACAGCGCGACATTAGTTATATACGTGCACAATTACGTTCATCTTCCCGACGACCCTCCTTGGGAAGTGGAACAACCTGAGTCTTTTTATTTTTTATTCTTTCATTTTTTTAATCTCGCTAAATGCGAATTACACATGTGCAACAGTTTGATGCTGACTGAGAAGTTTAAGTCAGACGTAACGATATCAGAGTCTGAAAATAATGTCAATGGATCACGGACAACTTTCAGAATACATATACGTGCTACATGCACGCATGCATCTTACCTTAACCATGCGCTAAATGCTTACACACACATATATATATATATATATATATATATATATATATATATATATATATATATATATATATATAAGCATTTAGCGCTTGGTTAAGGTAAGATGCATGCGTGCATGTAGCACGTGGTACAAAAAGCCACTACACATGAGATGTTCAAATAAATCGAAATACCATATTTAAGAGAATATTGAAAGAAGCCCATTAAATGGGGAGATGATAAGTTTATGTGTCTTAATCTTGAGGAGGATTAATGGAAAACCCATTTAGTACCGCGTCTCACGGGTTATACATCCAACACAGCCACTAACGTATTGCCGACCAATAGAAAGTGCTCATTAAAGTTCTGTAAAAATTGGCAATATCGCCACACCAAGTGTTACAATAACAATCATAAAATAGGCACACATTTATGACAGGATGCCTCCGAATGCACGACAACCTCTCACTTGAATTCCACGGAAATCTTATCCCACCTGCATCTCTCAACCACCAGCTGCCAACTAGAGACGCTTCGTCCATTCAGACCCGAGTATCCCTTACCAGGCACGTGCTGCCTTCGAGTCTGACTGGTTCGCGAAACTCTGCTCCTCAAAGAGCATCTGATAATCATCCTACTGACCGTGGTCAAAGATAGTCACGATTTCAAAGATACATGGCTTGGCACAGAACATATCTTCGCAAACCCATCTCAGATACGAGAACATGTGAAAGGAAATCACTACTGGCCCTTCTGAATTTGACAATCAACTTTTACAGTTGGCTGGAATATATGCAGCTAATAATTCAGGTCGTTGGATGTAAGTGCTTCTTTGAGATGAAGTGCTTCTTTGAGATGAAGATATTGGTAAAGCAGAGGAATTCGTGGTGGACTGCACGAAACGAACTAAGAGACAAATGATTCAAGAAAACAAGACCCGCTGGACACAAACGTCCCTCTGCGGATACAGGAGATTGTCTCAAGTGTTCACATTGGTGAACATGACCTGGTGAAGGGCGCCGATGGGAAAGATATGTTGCAAAGTGATCGCAGCCTTAAAGAGGACTAAAGAATGGTATATCCTTCGCGTACTTTTCAAGAAGGGATGTCGAACAGATGTGCAGAACTATAGACCTATATCTGTAACGTCTATCAGTTGTAGGATTTTGGAACACGTATTATGTTCGAGTATAATGACTTTTCTGGAGACTAGAAATCTACTCTGTAGGAATCAGCATGGGTTTCGAAAAAGACGATCGTGTGAAACCCAGCTACTCGTCCACGAGACTCAGAGGGCCATAGACACGGGTTCCCAGGTAGATGCCGTGTTTCTTGACTTCCGCAAGGCGTTCGATACAGTTCCACACAGTCGTTTAATGAACAAAGTAACAGCATATGGACTATCAGACCAATTGTGTCATTGGATTGAAGAGTTCCTAGATAACAAAACGAAGCATGTCATTCTCAATGGAGAGAAGTCTTCCGAAGTAAGAGTGATTTCAGGTGTGCCGCAGGGGAGTGTCATAGGACCGTTGCTATTCACAATATACATAAATGACCTTGTGGATGACATCGGAAGTTCACTGAGGCTTTTTGCGGATGATGCTGTGGTATATCGAGAGGTTGTAACAATGGAAAATTGTACTGAAATGCAGGAGGATCTGCAGCGAATTGACGCATGGAGCAGGGAATGTCAATTGAATCTCAATATAGACAAGTGTAATGTGCTGCGAATACATAGCAAGATAGATCCCTTATCATTTAGCTACAAAATAGCAGGTCAGAAACTGGAAGTAGTTAATTCCATAAATTATCTGGGAGTACGCATTAGGAGTGATTTAAAATGGAATGATCATATAAAGTTGATCGTCGGTAAAGCAGATGCCAGACTGAGATTCATTGCAAGAATCCTAAGGAAATGCAATCCGAAATCAAGGGAAGTAGGTTACACTACGCTTGTTCGCCCACTGCATGAGTACTGCTCAGCAGTGTGGGATCCGTACCAGATAGGATTGATAGAAGAGACAGAGAAGATCCAACGGAGAGCAGCGCGCTTCGTTACAGGACCATTTAGTAATCGCTAAAGCGTTACAGAGATGAGAGATAAACTCCAGTGGAAGACTCTGCAGGAGAGACGCTCAGTATCTCGGTACGGGCTTTTGTTGAAGTTTCGAGAACATACCTTCACCGAGGAGTCAAGCAGTATATTGCCCCCTCCTACGTATATCTTGCGAAGAGACCATGAGGATGATATCAGAGAGATTAGAGCCCACACAGAGGCATACCGACAATCCTTCTTTCCACGAACAATACGAGACTGCAATAGAAGGGAGAACCGATACTCAAGGTACCCTCCGCCACACACCGTCAGGTGGCTTGCGGCGTATGAATGTAGATGTAGATCTACTGGGCAGCTGAAGGTTGCCGCTGCTCTCTTTGGCAGCACGCTCCCCGCACGTGTTCCGGCGGCTTTCCGCCTCCACCTCCGCCTCCTACGACGCTCACACCGCCGCCGCCGCCGTCTCCACGTCCCCTTAATTTGGACTCAATCTCGGCGGATCCTGGCGGCATTCGGCGACGACAGCCGGAGAAATTCGATTGTAAATTTGAACTGCGCCGCTGCTCCCCTACAACTTCCTCTCCACCGGCACTTGAGCTTCCGGTGCGCGGGAGGTGGGCCGGCTCGGCTGCGAGCCATTCTTACACGGACTCCCTCCACCGCTTTTGGTCTCGCATCCATCACGCTGCTCGAATTAAGTCGGGCTGCGACTGGGGGAAAGCGTCCCGCTGTGATTGCGAAATCTCGGGGCGCGATTAAGTGAAAACCTTTCTCCGCCATTTGCTGTCGACCTCTTTTTCCTTCGTTTTTGCTGAAGCTCGATCAGAGCTGAAGCGCCCAAGAGAGACGAGCGACCGTAGAACGATGAAGAGATGAAGGTGGCTGCCTCCAATGGCACTGTTCCACCCAATAACTACAGAATGTAAAAATCACCTTGATGGGATGATCGTAAGTGCCACACACCTATGTACAGGGCTATTACAAATGATTGAAGCGATTTCATAAATTCACTGTAGCTCCATTCATTGGCATATGGTCACGACACACTACAGATACGTAGAAAAACTCATAAAGTTTTGTTCGGCTGAAGCCGCACTTCAGGTTTCTGCCGCCAGAGCGCTCGAGAGCGCAGTGAGACAAAATGGCGACAGGAGCCGAGAAAGCGTATGTCGTGCTTGAAATGCACTCACATCAGTCAGTCATAACAGAGCAACGACACTTCAGGACGAAGTTCAACAAAGATCCACCAACTGCTAACTCCATTCGGTGATGGTATGCGCAGTTTAAAGCTTCTGGATGCCTCTGTAAGGGGAAATCAACGGATCGGCCTGCAGTGAGCGAAGAAACGGTTGAACGCGTGCGGTCAAGTTTCACGCGTAGCCCGCGGAAAATTGGCTCATGCCACAACTGGAGACCGACAGCGCCGACTTCATCTTTCAACAGGATGGTGCTCCACCGCACTTCCATCATGATGTTCGGCATTTCTTAAACAGGAGATTGGAAAACCGATGGATCGGTCGTGGTGGAGATCATGATCAGCAATTCATGTCATGGCCTCCACGCTCTCCCGACGTAACCCCATGCGATTTCTTTCTGTGGGGTTATGTGAAAGATTCAGTGTTTAAACCTCCTCTACCAAGAAACGTGCCAGAACTGCGAGCTCCCATCAACGATGCTTTCGAACTCATTGATGGGGACTTGCTGCGCCGAATGTGGGAGGAACTCGATTATCGGCTTGATGTCTACCGAATCACTAAAGGGGCACATATCGAACATTTGTGAATGCCTAAAAAAACTTTTTGAGTTTTTGTATGTGTGTGCAAAGCATTTTGAAAATATCTCAAATAATAAAGTTATTGTACAGCTGTGAAATCGCTTCAATCATTTGTAATAACCCTGTATTTACGCCGTGTACGATGAATAGAACACTTAACAATTTGATAGGCATGCGGAGTATATAGACATAACAACCTTTGAGATAGTGTCTATTACTCTGCATCTAATCTCCAAACGTTGTCAGCTAGAAACGATGTAGACCAGGCACTGACCATTTTTGCGCTGTTGGAGTGCACTCAATCTACGCGAGTGGGACCTAGCCTGCCCAGCGCTTCGGCATCCACTACTGCTACGCTGGTCCGAAAAGATGTGTTAATGAGACGGCTGAATGCCTAGGGCTGAAGAAGTGGGAAACTTTAGGAAGACGCTGTTAAGAGGATAACATTGCAGCATAATTTAGTAATCAGGACTTTATCACTGTTGAAATTTTCAACTTTTTTTTCGCAAAATCAGTAACGTCTATTACTTAATTCAGTAAGTACGTTAGTCAGTGCTAATAAGGTGAGCAGAACTACAAAAAGCCTTATGTGCTGACATTTCACATTAACAAAGAGCCTATTGACTTCTGTCTCGGGTTCTTTGGCCGACGTTCATCTAATGTTTTTACTGACGTTTCGCCAGCCCGAGTGGCTGGCATTGTCAAAGTTTCACCCTCCATTGCCGGTGTGAACTGGAGCCGAGCTCGCGGCCACAGACTATATGTACCTAGCGCGCCAACGTTCGAAGGCTTCTCCGCGGTCATTTCCGGTGCGGTTCTCCTCTTGCTACCTGCGACGGTCGTTCGCTGCAGTACGGGAAGCCAGGATCCGTTTACCTTAAGGCTTTCCTCTTTCTTGTTGAAACTATTCGCGTGTTTTCGTATTTCTACAGCTTCTCTAAACAAGCGAGTTTGACAGTGCTTCTCTACAGCCAGAACTTACGTGTCGGCGAATTTTATTACGTGGTCGGTCTCACTCAGTGCGTGCTCTGCCACGGCCGACTTCTCCACCTGCCCCAACCTGCAATGTCGCTTATGTTCTTTGATCCTGGGGACATACACGGACTGATACCTGCACAAACTATCAAACCACCACCCGAGCCAGAAAAGAGGCATGATTAATACGCTCGTAACGTGAGCAGGACGAATATCTGAGCCGCAGCACCTCATACGTGGAATGCAACACCTGGGACGTGTTGTGAGGAGCAATGGGTATTCCAGAAGTGAAATTAGAAGTGTACCAGAGCCAAACACTCGGCGAAGTAAGGAATCAAAAGAAATGTCGGATACGTTCTTTCTGCCACACATTTTTAGAGTGACGGACAGAATCGCCCGTATATTGCGCAAACACGCCGTAAAAACGATTTTCAAACCGACAAGGAAGATCAGAGAGTGCCTTAGAGAAAAGGAACCCACTTCCAGTGTCGGGAATACACCGTGCACCATGCACATGCGGAAAAGTTTATGTCGGAATGACTGGACGATGAATCAACACCTGGATCAAAGAACATCAACGACATTGCAGGTTGGGGCAGGTGGAGAAATCGGCCGTGGCAGAGCACGCACTGAGTGAGACCGATCACGTAATAGAATTCGCCGAGACGGAAGTTCTGGCTGTAGAGCAGCACTCTAACACGCGCTTGTTCAGAGATGCTGTAGAAATACGAAAACACGCGAACAGTTTCAACAAGAAAGAGGAAAGCCTTAAGCTACACGGATCTTGGCTTCCCGTACTGCAGCGAACGACCGTCGCAGGTAGCAAGAGGAGAATCGCACCGGAAATGACCGCGGATAAGCCCTCGGACGTGGGCTCGCCAGGTACATATAGTCTGCGGCCGCGAGCTCGTCTCCAGTTCACCACCAGCAATGGAGGGTGAAGCTTTGACAATGCCAGCCACTCGTGCTGGCGAAAAGTCAGTAAAATCATTAGATGAACGTCGGCCGAAGAACCGGAGACAGAAGCCAATAGGCAGGTTGTCAGCAAGTGGCCACGAAAGTCTTAACAATTTTGTATTTTACATTAAACTGTGATGTTATAAATTTATACACATTTCGGTTGTAAAATACATGATGTATCTGGAATTATGGTTCGTGATCCAGTCAAACACATGGAGTTAGGCAGATTAAAATATGTTAAACCCGAACGTCGAAGGGACTTTGTCAGTTTCATAACAGAAAAGGAAACGATCCTACACACGTGTTCAACCAAAACAGTGAAATTACTTTAGTGGCCTGTCTGAGCAGTCGAGGATTTTGCTCCTACAGTAAGACTTTTAAAAGTCTTGTTAATTCCTGGATTGGACAAATATGTACACCGTACGTCTTTCATCTCCCGTTGGATGTAATGAGGTACAGTAACAGCCAAAAGCAAGAACGGTCTGACAAATACATTGAAGTAAGTCTCCAGTCGTACGGATTTCTGGGAATCTCTTTGAGAAGTCGTGATGAAATGTTTCACTCGCTGAAAAGTAGACAGCAATGTATGTTCCATAAACGAGCGTTTTCAGTTCCGGGAATTGTTCCACGTCATGAACTTTAAGCTGATTTCTCCGAAGGATTATTTTATTTCTTAGCATCGTTCTTATCCGCCATACACTACGGGATCCAAAGTATCCGGGCATCCCCAAAAACATACGTTTTTCTTATTAATTGCATTGTGCTGTCACCTTCTGACAGGTACTCCGTATCAGCTCAGTTGTCATAAGACATCGTGAGAGATCACAATAGGATGCTCCGTGGACTTCGGGCTTCGAAAGTGCTTAGGCGATTGGGAGTCACTTGTACCATACGTCTGTACGAGAGATTTTCACACTCCTAAACACTCCTAGGTCCACTGTTTCCGACGTGATAGTGAACTGGAAACGTGAAGGGACACGTACAGCACAAAAGCGTACAGGCTGGCCTCCTCTGTTGACTGACAGAGACCGGCAACAGCTAAAGAGGGTTGTAATGTGTAAAAGCAGTCATCTGTCCAGACCATCACACAGGAAATTCAAACTGCATCAGGATGCACTGCAAGTACTATGACAGTTAGGCGGGAGGTGAGAAAACTTGGATTTCATGGTCGAGAGGCTGCTCGTAAGCCGCACATAACGCCGGTAATTGGCGAACGACGCCTCGCTTGGTGTAAGGAGCGTAAACATTGGACAACTGAAGAGTGGAGAAACGTTGTATGGAGTGATGAATCACAATACACAATATGGTGATCCCATGGCAAGGTGTGGGTATGGCGAATGCCCGGTGAACGTAATCTTCCAGCGTGTGTCGTGCCGACGATGTAAATCGGAGGCGGTGGTGTCATGGTGTAGTCGTGTTTTTCATGGATGGGGCTTGCACCCCTTTTTGTTTTGCGTGGCACTATCACAGCACAGCCTACATTGATGTTTTAAGCACTTTCTTGCTTCCCACTGTTGAAGAGCGATTCTGGGATGGCGATTGCATCTTTCAACAGGATCGAGCACCTAATCATAATGCACGGCCTGTGGTGGAGTGGTTACACGACAATAACATCCCTGTAATGGACTGGCCTGTACAGAGTCCTAACCTGAACCCTATAGGACACCTTTGGGATGCTTTGGAACGTCGAATTCGCGCCAGGCCGCACCGACCGGCATCTATACCTCAGTGCAGCACTCCGAGAAGAATGGGCTGCCATTCACCACGAAACCTTCCAGCAACTGATTGAACGTATGCCTGCGAGAGTGGAAGCTGTTATCTAGGCTAAGGGTGGGTCAATACCATATTGAATTCCAGCATTACCGATGGAGGTCGCCACGAACTTGTAAGTCATTTTCAGCCAGGTGTACGGATACTTTCGATCACATAGTGTATGTGTTACAAAGTGATTCTCCCCTTACGTTAAGACACTTAATGAATTCAAATAATCTGTGAGATCAATCATACTGGCCGCTGTCAGTTCAGCCAGCCTTCACTGTCATTCGTCAGAAAAGAAGTGCATCAACTGTCTTTGTGGCTGGTGTTGTAGTGACGATCCAAGAAGCGTTTCTCCAGTTCCTTATAGTACGATGGCATATTAGCACTTTGAATGGTCTTCTGGGGATACGAAAAGTAAAATAGTTCAAATCCGTCGTTGGATGACGTGGTTTCTCGACTTTTTTTAAAAGTGCGTAGACGCAATAGTGTTGCTACGGCAGAACGTAAACCTAATTTAACGCAAGTAGTACCGCTAGGAAACCGCTTGGCACTGAAGAAGGCGACTGCCTCTTCTTTTCTCTCCTCAATCCTGAGTCTCACTCACCATCGCGTTCGGAGCACAGGTGTCTCGCTGAGCGAAAATAAATGCACATCTTCAGCATTATAAACGCACTATAAAGGTGTCAGAAATGTTAATTTCTGTTTATTAGATAGGATTATACTTTCTGTTTAATGTAGAATTAGATGGAAAGAACCCATGTACAAAATAAGAAGATTCCATCAATGTCTGATACATTGGTTAGTAGTCGAACTAGGTCGTATTCTCCATATTATTCACCCTTCCTTTAAATGTTGTAGGCGATGATTTCAACACTGTTAAGTTTATACAATTCTGTGCCCAAAGTCTGCTGTTATATTGTGTAAGTCAGAAGTTTTAAAAACTAAAGAACAGTAATATTAACTTTAATAATGTTGGATAGGTAATTTGGAAAAGCTAATGGAAAAATTACTCCACAACATTCGTGATCATCAAGTCCTCTTTCGCTATATGACCTTAAGCACTTGTCATCAATACCGTCACCTGTCATCAGGGAACAGAGTGAAAAAGTGAGCGATAGAAAACTGTATTCTGCTGCCCGTTTCTTTGCGGCAATAAAGTACCTATTCTGGTTTCTGTAAGGTAGGTAGACATTAAGTTTCTTTAACCCTTTGTGGATCGAGGTCCTCTAACTTCCCTTCCCGTGTTATCGAACAAAATTGATGCAGAGACTACTGAGACAACCCCTAGAAATCCCTAGCTCGCAACGAAAAAACGCAGTACGAATGTAGCGTCCTTTCTATCGAACTATTTCAATTTTTCGATTGTTCTACCTTTTATTGATCGCATGATGACAAGTAAATTAAAAAGGTAGGTCTACGAATTCTGATGCATTTGTACAGCCATTCTAATGAACTGCAGTATGACAAAAGCTTTCCACACTACTAGATTCACTATATCATTTAGCAGTAACATTCGAGTGTATTTGGTCTATTTCACTAACAACGTAACTGTATATATAAAACAGGAAAGAATTTAAAATGGTTCAAATGGTTCTGAGCACTATGGGACTCAACAGCTGTGGTCATCAGTCCCCTAGAACTTAGAACTACTTAAACCTAACTAACCTAAGGACATCACATACATCCATGCCCGAGGCAGGATTCGAGCCTGCGACCGTAGCAGTCGCGCAGTTCCGGACTGCGCGCCTAGAACCGCGAGACCACCGCGGCCGGCGGAAAGAATTTAAGTGCCATAAAGATAACTTTCCTGAAGACCTATTGCATACAACAACCGTTCATCAGAAGGGCGAGAATTCTTTGTCATCGTCGTCCGTCCCCGGTAGCTGAGTGGTCAGCGCGACAGAACGTCAATCCTAAGGGCCTGCATTCGATTCCCGGATGAGTCGGAGGTTTTCTCCCCTCAGAGACTGGGTGTTGTGTTATCATCATCATTTCATCCGCATCGACGCGCAAGTCGCCGAAGAGGCGTCAAATCGAACGACTTGCACCCGGGTAACTATCTACCCGACGGATGACCCTAGTCACACGACATTTACATTTTTGTTTCACCGTTAATGTCACGCCGAACAGTCCTTAGAGATCAGGGACCATAGGTCATACCTAGATAAAGAGTAGCGGACTGTCGGCTAGGGAGACTGGCGGATTCCTATAGCAAGCTTCAAACTCGGCAGTTGAAGAAAGGAAGATTAGGGTCTGACGTCCCATCGACCACGACATTGAGCTACTTTGCACGCGGAGAAGGATGAGAAAGGATATCGGCCATTATTTGCAGAGGACACAATTCACCAAACCATTTAAGTGGCACAGAAAAACCACAGAATAATGTAATTGGTCGGAAGAGGATCTGAACCTCTCTAATGCCAGTCCAGGGTCTCGCAACTGTGCCACCTCACTTGCTTTCGATAAAGAAATACCGTCATAAGCTGAAGGGTGCTTGATGTAAGGTAGTTTATATGATGAGGGCAGTCACTTCACTGAGGCTCTGGTAAATCGCAAACGCCCAAATTGGTTTCAGCTCAAATTATGTGAAGCAGACAGCTGTCAGTAGGAGAGATATGTCCCACAAAAGCGAAGGTGAAAAAGTGCTCGTGGCATTTAAGCTACGCATTTTACAGCCCATGTTTAATAGACATATTTTCTTGTTCCGATCCATATTAGCACCTTTAAAAGTTCGTCGGTGGAGTTCTGGTTCGCGCAGTAGCTTAGTCTCATTCAGAACGTTTATCGTAATTGTGAAACTTTCTTGTCAATGAATTCGACAACAGACTCACAGTGCTAGCGACGCGATTCCACATTTCACCCGATCGGTCGTGGGAGCCGCAGAGGCGGCCATGTGGGCGGTACAGACCGCAGCGAGGAATGCTCGTTACGCACACATACGCACACGCACACACACATACGCTCGCTCTGCGCCTGGAGCCTGATTGGAATTTACGGTGACCGGCAGCGGCCGACGCAGCCATTGCAGTTGAGTCATCCGCCGCCATGAGCGTGTACACACATACGGACGAATAAACGCTTGCCCAGCTCTGCGTACGGTTCGAACAAATTGACACAGCGATAAAAAGTATATTTATGGGGCAGTCTGAATAGATAGAGAGAGAGTGGGGCAAAGGGCTGCCCTCTCGTTAGTCCACCTCACCCGGCCGCCCCGAGGCTCCCTGGGAAGTACCCATCCCGTTATTTACTTCAGCTGAAAGGACGTACCGCCGCGTCCACATTTCTCTCTCCGGACGTATCGAGTATTATCCTAATTGCTATTACTATTGCCCTTCAAACGGGTCGGGAAATCCCGAGACTTTACATATCACCGGCCCTCGAATATTAATTTGTCGTGGGGACAAACCACTTTCAAATTTCTCAGCTAGACGTCACAATAAAAACATGGAGTGTCGGTCTCGGCGCCACTTCGTAGGATATGTTCCCGGAGACACGAATATATGGACGGATAATTCATTCTGTCGTTTAGGAATTAACTTAGTATTTATGTCTCAATTAGGCCGGAGAAAAAATTCAGTCTGGAGGCATTGTCTTCCGCGTCATGAGATACGCGCCTGGAGTCTCATGCATTTTAAGTATCTCCGCTGTGAGGAGTGAAAGGTGTGCTTCCCCACCTACCACCTGCCGCTCTACAAATGAGCGGCGAGAGGAATTACACATGCATTACTTTGCATGACAAGCGAGTGTGCCGCACGTACGGCACGCTCTGCCGTGGACGCACCCTAATCTTCGTAGCCGGTTAATGGAGAAGATTTCGCACTGCGTGAGTGACTTATCCTTCGGTCGCAAGGAGCGGAAATTAACCCTGAGTGAAAACGTTAAAAACCTCAGGGGAAATAAGGACATGTCATTTTCGTTGATATTGTCTTCGTCATCATGAAATTTCACACTAGGCAATACCACGTCTTCTCCTGTATAAGACTACAGAATTTCGGAGCAAAACCACTTTCCAGGATACAATCAGTTTTTGGTGGCTACGTCTACTTCACGTTCATTTACTTATCATTAAAAATGTCTGCATTCGCTTTGCGAATATAGACAAAAACGATAACGTGGAAGTCGCAACGCTTTTTATTACAGGGTGAAAATTATTGATCTACATAAAAAAAGTTAGACGTGCACACACTTCATTCAACATGTAAACGTCACTACAGATATTCGGATTGATGTTATGACATGTTCGAATACGCCTGCCATCACTGACGATGGCGTGGCGCAGACGAATAGCGAAATTCTGTATGACACGCTAAAGTGTCGGAGCATCGATGATGTTGATGATCTCCTGAACGCCTGTTTTCAGCTCAGTAAAGGTTTTGGAGTTACTGCTGTAACCTTGTCTTTTATATAGCCCCACAAAAAGGAGTTGAGATCCGAAGAATATGGCACCCAGTCGAGGAACACGCCTCCGGGTACCCCAGCGTAGGAATGCGGCCCCCAAAGTGCTTCTCCAAGACATCAGACACCCTCCTGCTTCGGTGGAGTCGAGTTCCGTCTTGCATTATCACATGTTGTCGAAATCAGGGTCACTTTCGATAATGAGGATTAAATCATCTTCCAAATCCATCACGTACCGTTCAGTAGTCACCGTGTCATCAAGGAATATCGTACTGAATACCCCTGGCTAGACACTGCACACCACACAATCACCCGTTTTGGGTGAAGAGACTTCTCGAACGCGAAACGCGGGCTGTCGGTCCCCCAAACGTGCCAGTATTGCTTATTGACGGACCCATCCAAATAAAAGTGAGCTTCGTCGCTGAACCAAACCATGCATGCGCGAACTATTTCCCATCATGCCCAGCGATCAACCTAAGGTAGACCGTTCAGAAGCTACGACGATTTTATTTCACGTAGTTCAGTGTCACCCTGTAAAAAGAAAAATGGTTCCAATGGCTCTGAGCACTATAGGACTTAACTTCTGAGGTCATCAGTCCCCTAGAACGTAGAACTACTTAAACCTAACTAACCTAAGGACAGCACACAGATCGATGCCTGAGGCAGGATTTGAACCTGCGACCGTAGTGGTCGCGCGGTTCCAGTCTGTAGCGCCTAGAACCGCTCGGCCACCCTGGCCGGCTCTCACCCTGTAAGTTAGCGCCATATTGGGAGACCTTTGTTTGTAGTATTACTGTTTTAAGCACAGGTAGATATCTGTCTACACCAAACTCCGCAATTCAACTAGAGGTGTGTGGCGGCGAGTATTTCTCGTACCACTAACAGTTACTGATAACCCCCTTCCCTTCTCCACTCGAGAATGGCCCGTGGGGAATAATTGTCTGTAAGCCTCTGTATTAGCTCTAGTTTCTCAAATTTTCTCGTTGTGGTCATTTTATGAGATGTATGTTGGAGGAAGTGATTTGTTTTGGAACTGTTGCCGAGAAGTGATGATTCGAAATTACAATAGTAAACCTCTCCGTGACACACAACACGTCTCTTGTACCGTCTGTCACTGGAATTTATTGAGCATCTTTGTAACGCTCTCCCTCCGATTAAACGACCTCGTGACGAAACGCGTCCCTTTTCGTTGGATCATCTCTATTTCTTCTATCAGTCTACCTTTTAAGGACCCCAAGTCGATGAACAACACTCAAGAATGTGTCGAACAAGCGCCCTCTAGGCCATTTTCTTCGTGTATGAGTTACATTTCCTTAAGGTTCTCCCTATGAATATCAGTATCGCATTTGCCTACTAATTATTTAGTGTGATCATTCCACTTTCGGTTTCTCTGGGTACTTAGTTATAGACATTTTACGATAATACTGCTTCCAACAATTTGTCATCAGCAGTGTAGTTGTGCACCAGTGGATATCTTTTCCAATGTATACGCAACGTGATACATTTATTTACGTTCAGAGTCATCTTCCATAGTCTGCATCATTCATTAATCCTCTGCAAGTAATTATGCAAATCGATACTGTCTTCTTGCTTTTCTACTTTGTTATAAACACACATACACAGCATACACATTAGAAGTTATATTGACTCCTGGTAAACTTCATGGTACTATCTGGACATTCATATAAACAACACATTCAACACATCGTAACATATTACGCTGGAACCTCGGTATCTAACTTGTAACTGGACATTCGATTCTTGCAGAAAATGGGCAACACTGACATAGTCCGTTGTGGTCAGCTGTCGAAACAGGTTCCTCATTGATATAGATTGGGAATTCACAAGGAAGGTTGGAATCCAGTCTCAGTCGCAGTCCGTTAGTCCATAACTCTCTCTCTCTCTCTCTCTCTCTCTCTCTCTCTGTTTTTTTAAATCTACACGGCAGTACGGGACGGTGTCGAAGGACTTCTGAAACCAAGAAACACGTCATCAATCTGAGCGCCACTGGTTACAGTGCTCTCAGTCTCATGGAGGAACAGAGCGAATTGAGTTTGTAAGATCTCTGTTTGCGTAATCCATGTCGATTTTTACAGCGGAGATTTTAACTCTCCAAAGACTTCATAACTCGAGAGCATAAAACATGCTCCATACCTGTTCAACAGATTAGCGTCAACAACATTGGCCTATAATTATATGCATCTGTCCCTAGACCCTCCTTGAAAACGGGAATGACCTGTGCTTTTTTCCAGTCACTAGGCATCCTTCGGTGTTCAGCGATCTACGAGAAATTGCTCGCAGAAGAAGAGCAAGTTCTTTCGCATAACCTTTGTAGAATCTTATGTATATCTCACGTGAACCTGATGCCTTTCCACTACTAACGGATTGTAGTTGCTTTCCCATTCCACGATCGGTTATCTCACTATCTGCCATCTCGACGTTCATACGATTATTGAAAGTAGGTACCTTATTACAAACTTTCCCAGTGAAACACTTTCGGAAGAGCGAGTTCAGTATTTCGGCTATCTCTCTGTTACATTCCGTTTCGGTGTCAGCATGGTCACTCAGTGAATGAGTAGAGAACTTCGAACCGCTTGCTGATTTTACGTAAGACCAAACTTCTTAGGATTTTTAGTCAGTTCAGTTGACCAAATTTTATTTTCTAAGTCATCGAACGTTTATGTCATTTCTGTCCTTAAACTCTTTTACACTGCGTTCAGCTTTTGTTTGTCAGCTTTGTTTTAATCTCTGCTGCACCTGTGATGGAACCCTCTTCGTTTACTTAGCACTTTTCTGACACGGCTATTAAACCGTGGTGGGTCTTTCCCATCCCTTATGACCTTGCTAGGAACATACTTGTCTAAGGCATATCGCACCCGGGCAAGAACGTGACAAAATTCAAAAATATAATACCTGAAAACACTTACTAAAAGAATTCTTTAAGACTTTTATCCAAAAGATATAAGCGTTCTTCAAACTTCAAGTGAGTAATTTTAGCAGTAAATTCCGTTGTAGTCTACATAACAGCAATATTGACATGTAGTTCAATATTTGTCGAATGTGAGGTGTTATCAGGTAATTATCAATTAATTCTTTGAGTTGTGTCACTTTTTTGATTTTCTAAAACGTTTTTTTTTTTTTTATGACACCTCATGTAATACTTTTGCCACTCTTCCACCCCAAATAACATAAATTGTTTTCACTTAGTGTAGTGTAATACGACATTCGAACATCCACCCGGAAAAATTAGTACTTGAGTTGAAATAGAAAATTGAAAAACAATTTGAAATTGTTCAAAAAAATGTTCAAATGTATGTGAAATCTTATGGAACTTAACTGCTAAGGTCGTAAGTCCCTAAGCTTACACACTACTTAAACTAAATTACCCTAAGGACAAACACACACGCCCATGCCCGAGGGAGGACTCCAACCTCCGCCGGGACCAACCGCACAGTCCAGACTGCAGCGCCTTAGGCCACTCAGCTAATCCCGCGCGGGTTGAAATTGTTGTATTAGAAAAATAAAAAGAAAAATTGTAATTTAAGAAAATTAACACAATTTGATAAGGAACATCAATCTGGTATAATTTACGAACACAGTTTACGAAAACACAGAATCTTCAATGGGTTTACGCGAGTATAATGTAGGAATACTTTTCGCCAAGAGAAGGAATCCAATTGTGGTAATTACAACAGCAGTAAACGTCAAATCAGTGTCACTTCCTTCAGACATGTATGACTTAAGGGGCTCCGGAACGCCATATACTTGCAATGTTAAAATAACGCTTATAAATTACATCTTTCATCACAAAGTACTTGAGGTAGGAAGTTGAACTTTTTACAGATTATTTATTGGAATATGGGCTACAACAAAACACAGGGATTTTACAAAATTTTAGTTCAGTTATTAAAGATGATTTTTTTTCAATTGTAATGAAAATTCACAACATTTTTTTGCAATATTTTATTTATATATTCAAAAATATACAGTTTTTTGGAAAAAGGCTGTGTTACATTATGCAGAAGGTACTGTGTAACATTTACTGAAAGTTTGAAACAAATATGTTCGGAAGATCTTTAGAAAACATGTAATTAGTTTGAGAAAATAAAAGTTTTGGGAATCGAGCGACAAAGATTGGATTAACTTTTTAGTGCATTCCAGGTCCATAGGATGGATTATCTTCATCCTCTGCAAACTCCTCCTCCAGCTTCCTCTTGTTCCCCCTCCTGTTTACTCTTGCTTGTATTTCTAGACTCTTTACAGCCCTGTCTGCAGCCCGAAGGCGTTCCTTGTCTAAAGCAAGCATCGCTCGTACCATGTTAGAACCTATCTTCATTCCCATATTTCTAAATACCTTGCACCTTACAATGTTGCCATCATTGAAAGTCGCAACAGCATCATACACACCAAAGTGAAGTGTTTCTATTCCAACAAATACAGTCTTGGAGATTCTCGACCATATAACACTATTTACACTTTCATTGGGGTTTTGAGTTTTTCCGTGAATACACTTTTTCAACAGTTCAGATGCTGCTAAGTCTCTGAAAATAGGTTTTATCACCTCCATTATTGCATGAGGCAGACTATGCTTATGAGTGTACACTTCACCAGTTAGCAATCGTTAATAATAACACCATTTGACAGCAGTTTAACAACGCCACAGTGGGTCACGCCCATGTAGAACACATTTCAAAAAAATTTAAAAATAGTTGTAGTCTTCGGAATTGAATAAATTATATATCTATTAAAAGGTAATAGTCTGCAGATTCAGAAAACGCAAAAAAGTAAAAATTGAACTTTTCATGATTTTGAGCCTTTCCGGAGCCCCTTAAGCAAACCTGTGAGTATCGACGCTGAAGCGACACTACTCTCGCCACGGCGAATCATGCATGAAGTACCCTGCAACAAAAATGACACAATTGTCCCGAAGTGAACAAATTGAGAGATGGAGAGGTGGCGTTTTCCGCTCAAACCGGGGCACTACATACGTATATTTCACTGAAAAATCTGAAAATTGTCATTTTTTGACTTATGTCACTTTTCGTCGCGGATTGATATAGATTTTTCATGTTTTGACAAGTAAGAAGTAATAAGTAACGCAGGACACGCTCTTCGTATTCAAACATAGGAAATATAAGTCTGCTGAGTAAGAAACTGCAATCACGCAGGAAAATAAGTCGTAGTTGAAGTAGCGATGCCATAAAAGAAGCCCTTATGGAATGGAATGCGGGCATAGTCACTTAGCTACTGGGTAGTACTACATCTGTATGTACAGCTACATCTACATGATAAAAAGTACTGTGAAATGTAGGGCAGAGTGTACGTTACGCATCGCGGAGTGGCCGCGCGGTTTGAGGCGTTATGTCACGGGCTGCGCGGCCCCTCCCATCGAAGGTTCGAATCCTCCCTCGGGCATGGGTGTGTGTTGTTCTTAGCATAAGATAGTTAAGTAGTGTGGAAGTATAGGGACCGATGACCTAAGCAGTTTGGTCCCTGAGGAATTCACACACATTTGAACATTTTGAATGTACGTTCCATTGTACCAGTTATTAGGGCTTCTTGCTGCTCCGTTCACGTATTTAACCAACATACTACAGTACAGGAAGTATCTGCTGCTTTCAATTTAACATTGACCGAAATTAAAGATCCAGAATAAGCACCACAGACAACACATTAACTCAGTTTGACTAATAATATCAACTTCATCCAAAATTTCTCTGACAAGTAGCCTTCGCTGAATATCTGCCATAGTTAAAAACATCGTACCGAGACTTATCACCTTACAATTTCTTCTTACACTGCTCCGCAGATCAGTGACATGGCTGTTTTTACCACTCATTCTGTTCATTCCACCCTTCGACTGTGAGATTCAGGAACGCAGTCATACTGTCTCACCATAGATTTTGTGTCCCTACTTGAAAGGAAAAAAGTGAAATGAGTGTGTGGCATTCGTTGGCCGGGAGGCCCCTTCCGGAGAAGTTCGGCCGCCAAGTGCAAGTCTTATTTCAGTGGAGGTCACACAACACCCAGTCCCCAAGCGGAGAAAACTCGACAACCTGGCCGGGAATCGAACGCAGGCCCACTCGCAGGGGAGGCGAGCACGTTACCACCCAGCTAAGCAGGCGGGCACTTGAAAGGAAAACCTTCCATAATAGGATTTGATACCTGATGATTGATTTCCTCCCTCGCTACGGCGACGCACTCCAGTAGCGACCGGAGCAGCGACTTGTGAAAGATGATACCGGGTGTTTCGATAGCGTTTACGATGGTATCAACAGTGTACTGAGACGTCTTGTCCCACTCTCTCACGATGTGCCGTCGCCACGTCAGTCCAGTGCCCCGCAGGACGCCGGGGTAGAATGCATTGCCGTTCCAGCAGTGTTGAGTTCGATGAACGTAAACAGGCTGTTGGTTGGGATGGATGTTGCGGCCGCTAAGTTAGTTGGTTTGTTAGCTAGTAACTTAGTTACGTAGTTACTTGTTTCATCATATTCACGATAAAGGTTATGATGTGTAAGGTCTCAACAGAGCAAACACAGAGCAGATATGACGGGTGCAGAGCAGAAGTAGTGTACCTAAGTCAAAAATGGACGTTTTCGAGATAAGTCCACACCGATACAAAGCATTAAGTGCTCTTTCCGTTTGTTATTTTACAGATGACAGCACTATCCGTTGTGCTGAATTCGCGCCTTTCTTAGACCCGTGGCGAAATAAGTGCAATATTATTTTTTGTGTATATTTGAGTATTGAATTATAAATCTATGACATTTAGTGTTCAGAGGATTCTGAACATACACCGAGCTGTCATGAGTCACCATCCGAACACGAAGAAAATGAAAGTTAAAACACTTAAACTGTAATACTCATTGCAGTTACATGGCATACCAATGTTTACGTAGTAATCGCATATCTATTATCTCTGGAATGCATTCATAAACTGCGAATACTGTACAGCAATAGGTATTTACTGAAAAATTCAAGCAGGCATGCATGTCCGAAGGAATACTGAATCGAACTATACATATACTGCCAAATACGGCCATTTCACTAGTGTAGCTTATGCCAAAGCCAAGGTAACCTGACAAGAAAAAATAAATTTAAGTCTCTACCCCAAATCACATAATTGTGCGAGCACTATGGGAAGCAGACTTTGGAAACGTATGGAGATTTGGATCGATTCTGGAAGCTAGCTCTGATACCTGAGGTTGTCAAAGCAACCGCTCGCGACAAGTGGGAAATCCTGGTTCGAGTGCTGGTCCGGTACAAATTTTCATACGTTTCTAGTAAATAGTATAGGTATTGTGGTATGATATTCGCCATTTGCGAATTCATTTCATGATTTAATTCAGCTATCGATCGTCAGCGGTGCCTGTTCCTTTGGGCATGCATGTGTGTGCGAAAGAATATTGCATCGAACTATACAAACACTGCAAATACAAGCGCTGCAATAATACATGTTCGTTAGCCATCAGTAATACGTAGTAGTATACTTAAAAAACATTCTGCTAAAGAATAACATCTGCTGGTAAATCATTCGAGACAGCAAAAGTGGGAATGGAGGTTCATGTACGCAAAAAGGAAGATAAGCCGCAATTCTAGCTGACCTTACATTAATCAAAATAGAAATGAAGCGCGTGGAAAAATATTTGAGAATTTAGGCTCCCAGATAAAACTTACGTTCCCTTCTAAAATTAGCTGCGAACAAAGAGATATTATTTTCCGCTATTTTTGGACACATGATGATTTTGGAAGCAGAATGTATCTGTATGAGGATTCATTCAAATGAAAAGTGTAGATTTTGTCAGGAAGAGAGACGCAAAAGCAAGAGTGTTTAAAAGCTTCGTATGGGTGCAAGACACCACGGTGAGAGTGTGTAACAGTTATTTTTAGAACACATTGCAAATTATTGTTGAACCGATTTACAGGTGTATATAAAATGATTAAAATCATACTATACTCGTATGTCATGCTGGAGACCACCAGGTCCCTGGCAACGAAATTGATGACTGTGATGTTTCTTCACAGGTTTCATAATTTTCATTCTAGCACAGTCCCTACTCCAGAGAAAACAATATTAATAGAAAATACCTACACACCTACAACCCAGGATGACAGTAAAAAAAAAGAATGATATTATCTATATATTGCATAGTGTATTAAAAACAGGATATTCCTGTGAAAGAGAAGCATTGTTACCAATTATTAATGTACAAATTTGATCTTCAGCTTAAACCTCAGTATTCGGACACCTATCAAAGGTGTGACAAAGTACAACAGCTCCTTGACCATTCTAAGTGATTTTGATGCAACACTGAGCTTTCTTATCGAATGAAGCCTTCGAAAATTGTGTGAAAACGTAAAACCATTGTTGATGGGAAACGTTTGGACTGCTTAAAAACTGTGTGCTTGCGATTTGAGAAAGGGGCAACATTAACTCCAAAGAAACTCGCAGCTCTGTCACTGAATTCTTCTCGGTAAACCTAAAGAAAGGGTGAGACCGTCAGTTGAGTTCTCTTGCCCATATTTATCAGGACAACCTAGAAGGCCAGTATCAGTTAATAAAAAGGTTGGCATGCAGTCTTTGCTTCATTTCAGTTCCCAAATCGACAAGCTTTTTAAAAAAGAATGCCTGTGATTGTAGATACGCAACAGGAGAAAAATAAGCATGTAGAAATTGAATGAGCATAGGTTGAAACAGACCGGAATTATCATGAAACAACTGATGGTATGTAACCTGCTATGTTAGGTGCTGTTTAGTTTCTTTACTTCAGCGATCATTGTAAAGTTTTCTTCTTCAGAGCGGTACCGCTGTAGGTCAAGTTTATTTAATGTTTTTCAATTTTCAAACTACTGCTTACATACAAGTGCAATAATTTGTTTACGAACAGGTGTGTTGGTACATTGTGCATATGACTGCTTCAGTAAAATTTATCTTCAATTTACATATACACTGATGTAAAAAAACCTCAACGTCCAAAAATAATTACTGTAGAGAAAAGAAATTTGGAGAATACGTTAGTCTAGGTAACATATTTGGGTGATTAACACTGCAAGCATACAGGTTAATGTAAGCGAGAGATAAGCCATTGAAATTATGAAATGCTGGTACTTTAGTAACCGGTTTAACTGCCAGAATATCGAATGCAAGTATGCAGTCGTGCATGCATCGTGTTGTACAGGTGCTGGAAGTCAGTTTGTGGAAAGGACTTCCATGCCTGTCGTACTTGGACGATCAATACAGGGACGGTTAGTGCTGTTTCTGGATTATGCTGGAATTGTCGTCCGATGACGACATACGTGTGCTCCCTTAGAGACAGATCTGGTGATCGAGGAGGCGAAGGCCACATGTCGACACTCTGCAGGCCATGTTGCTTTACAACAGCGGAATGTGGACGAGCGTTATCTTGTTGGAAAATACCCCCTCGAATGCTGTTCATGACTAGCATAACACAGATCGAATCAGCACACTGAAGTACAGTTTTTCAGTCAGGGGGCGTGGGATAACCATGAGAGTGCTCCTGCTGTTAAACGAAATCACACCCGGACGAAAGCTCCGTTTGTTGGTCCAGTGTGTATAGCACACGTACAGATTGGTTGCAGGGCCTCAACTAGCCAGAGGCAGAACCTGTTTTCATAAAAAAACACAACAGATCTGTTCTCCAATGGGTTCTCGTTTGATACGACTAAAGTCGAAAATGGTGGTGGTTTGGGGTCAGCGGAATGCACGCTACAGGGCGTCTGGCTCGGTGGTGAAGTAATCGATTCGTAACCGTTCGTTGAGTCTCTTGGTGCCTACTTCTCCTCAGACTGCTGCGGAAGATGGAGTACAATGCGCCATAGCCGTGTGCCTAACACGATGGTCTTCCTTTTTGATCCTGCCATCTCGCGTCCGAAGCACATTCTTTTTGCGATCGTACGTTCTTTAAATCACCGCTGCCAGCAATAATGTATATTGTCTACATTTCTTCCAAGGCTTTCCTCAATATCGCAGAAGGAAAACCCAGCTTCTCCTAGCCCTGAAGTTTTGATAATGGCGTCTTTGTCACCTTAAAGGAATTCTTGACTAACATCAATTCACCACCTCCTTTCTCAAAAGAAACTATCGCTCAAAGTGATATGCTTTTCATTCTCATAGTGGCACTACTAGCGCCACTCTTAGAAGAGTGACGCGAAATCTAAAAAGACACGCCTACCAACTTTTGTTTATGTCGCAGAACTCCTTATCATTCTTATGGACACAGAATACAGGAAACAATCCTTGAGAGATAAAGGAAGAGAAAAGGTCATCTGGAAATTTGCCAAGAAACGTGCTCCAAGTGGGGTACACCCACTTGAAGGTGGAGGCAAAAGATTGGAAGGAGTCTACTCGGGTACTCTTCTATGTGGTACCTGAATATTGTAATGATACTAATGTAAACCAAAATGAAACTATTATGTTGTAAACGATGTATGCCTCTGATGGGGTCGCTGACTTGGCATGACCGCAGAGCCAAAGGTACTGCTTCTGGTTTGAGATTGCAGCCCAACAGTATCCGGACACCGCCAAAAACATTCGTTTTTCATATTAGGTGCATCGTGCTGCCACCTACTGCCAGGTACTCCATATCAGCGACCTCAATCGTCATTAGACATCGCGAGAGAGCTGAAGGGGGCGCTCGACGGAACTCACGGACTTCGAACGTGGTTAGGTGATTGGGTGTCAATTGTGTAATAACTCTGAACGCGAGATTTCCACACTCCAAAATATCCCTAGGTCCACTGTTTCCAACGTGATAGTGACCTGAAAACGTGTGGGGACACGTACAGCACAAAAGCGTAAAGGCCGACCTCGTCTGTTGACTGACAGAGACCGCCGACAGTTGAAGAGGGTTGTAATGTGTAATAGGCAGACATCAATCCAGACCATCACACAGTAATTCCAAACTGCATCCGGATCCACTGCAAGTACTATGACAGTTAGGCGGGAGGTGAAAAAACTTGAATTTCATGGTCGAGCGGCTGCTCATAAGCCCCACGTCACGCCGGTAAATGGCAAACGACGCCTTGCTTGGTGTAAGGAGCGTAAACATTGGACGACTGATCAGAGGGAAAACGCTGTGTGGAGTGACGGATCACGGTACACAATGTGGCGATCCGATGACAGCGTGTGGGTATGGCGAATGCCCGGTGAACGTCATCTGCCAGCGTGCGTAGTGCGAACAGTAAAATTCAGAGGTGGTGGTCTTATGGCGTGGTTGTGTTTGGCACCGCTTGTTGTTTTGCGTGGCACTATCACATCACAGGCCTACATTGATGTTTTAAACACTTTATTGCTTCCCACTGTTGAAGAGCGATTCTGGGATGGCGATTGCATCTTTCAACACGATCAAGCACCTGTTCGTAATGCACGGCCTGTGGCGGAGTGGCTACCCAATAACATCCCTACAATGGATTGGCCTGCACAGAGTCCTGACCCGAATCCTATAGAACACCTTTGGTATGTTTTGGATCGCCGAATTCGTACCCGGCCTCACCGACCGACATGATACCTCTCCTCAGTGCAGCACTCCGTGAAGAATGGACTGCCATTCTCCAAGAAACCTTTCAGCAGCTGGTTGAACGTATGCCTGCGAGAGTGGAAGCTGTCATCTAGGCTAAGGGTGGGCCAAGGCCATATTAAATTCCAGCATTACCGATGGAGAGCGCCACGAACTTGTAAGTCATTTTCTGCCAGTTGTGCGGGTCTTTTGATCACATAGTGTACAAGCTACTTATATATTTCCCTTTTGTAATATTTCTAATATATGTTAACACAGTTATACGTAATTTGAAGATCTGTCTTTATGCTTTTTACTGGTGATTTTTCTGAGTAATGTAATTTCAATTGTGAGGCGTTTTGAAAAGCCGAACCTAACTTTGAATGTATCATCACTATTGGAAAAATCAATGGTAATAATTCACCCAAATCACTACTGCCTCCTGTCCATGTCGTATGTTTTTTAATGACATTGTATTTTCCTTAAATGTTTTCATTTATCAGGCAAAAGAATGTCATGTATATTTCAAAGTATTACGGCCAGCAATGCACACAGCTTAGTCGGTAGCTAGCTTATTTTACACTTCTTCATGATACAGCAGAATGTAACGCTATTCACCGTTGCTGCCGTAGAGGATAGCAAATTTTATTTATTTGTTATACTCACAGCGACTAAAGTTATTAGTTTTGAAGAGGATCAGAGGATTCAACACTTAAGGGGCTGAATGTATTTTACAGCGGCAGTATTGCTTTATTGGTATTGGGAGTTGCATTGCCCAGTTAGCTCGTATAAAGTTTTGATAACAATAACACGGAGTAAGCACACCACTTGCCGTTACAACACGGTACACGATAACTCCAGTTCTGAATGCATTCACAGTTCTGGCTTTCATTTAGGTATTTCAATAAATTTAGAAAGAACGTTACAAGATCTTCGACAATGTATGTTTCAGTAACTGAGAGCACATATAAAAGGACGGTGCAAGATCTTCAACAATGTATGTTTCAGTGAGTAAGAGCACACTTGAGAAAACAGCAGGCAAATGGGTATATTCTGTCTCTACTAGAGTTATACCCCCACACTCAAGAGGGCAGTAATGCTGTCTACGACGATTACGATTGCCCGTCACATTTACAATCTGGACTAAATAACTCATGTCACTATAGTGTAATCGTTACGTATTTAACTCATGGTTCTGTAATATTCGTAACTGTCAGCACCTGCCCTGTTTGAATCTGGAAAATTACTATTGATTCCTTGGGAATGTGGTGCCCCGCGATTGTGATGTAGCCCAGGACATAAAAAATGTCAGCATCGGTCGTAATGTCATTTATCTTCGTTTTTATTGCATTACAGATTTGGATTTCGACTGACAGTGCAGCTCTGCAAAGACACACGTTGTAATTTAACTCAGGCATGACTGCGTTAGATTAGAATGTGTGTCGTTATAATTACGTTCAGTTTACATGACTACTTACAGCGCACTGTCAGTTGAAATCCAGATCCGCAAATAGTTCAAATGGCTCTGAGCGTTATGGGACTTAACATCTGAGGTAATCAGTCCCCTAGAACTTAGAATTACTTAAACCTAATTAACCTAAGGACATCACACACATCCATGCCCAAGGCAGGATTCGAACCTGCGACCGTAGCGGTTGCGTGGTTCCAGACTGAAGCGCCTAGAACCACTCGTCCACACAGGCCGGCCCAGATCTGCAATGTAATTATAAAAGTCAGATGACATAACGACCTTTGTGATCTTCTTTCTATCCTGTATTAATTATTGTGTTCTGAGGATATTTCCCCTCTTTCATATAATTTGCGCTACACGTGGAATATAGTTTTACCCATTGCTAAACGCCATAGCTGGTGGCTGTCGATTGTCGTCACCTCGTTAAGAAGGTGATGTCGAACACCGCCAGTCATGATGTTAACCGCCAGTGGCTGCCCAGTTAACAGCCAATAACGTCTAACTATTTAGCCTCTGAAGGCAATAAACTGAACGCTGTGGCACGGTGACAGGTAATAACCAATTAACAAAGCAGCTCTTATAGACTTGTACGCTCTTGAAACACGATTTCATAAAACATTTAACAATCTATTTATGCTGCGGATACTGTGTTACGAAACAAGTAAACATATCGTTACATTATGTTTGTTAAACATACATAGTTTCATTCGTACCATCAAGAACGGCTACGTGGCCCGCTTCACTCTCTTTGCTTATTTGATACGATTAATCTGTTCGAAACTCAGTTGTATCCCCAAACAGCAGATAAAATGACGGAAGTATATATATATAGAATAGGGTGACTCGAGTTCTTTATACATTCCAAGAGATCTAGTGTGTACGGAATGCATCACTCTAAGGCCACCTAACAGTGGAATTTGGAGCTACCTTCATCAAGGGCTCTTTAATACGCTCACCTCCAACGTGCCTTTATTACTAGTAGCGCCCGTATTACAAAACGTCTGTAGTGTAGGTACACGGTATGCCCTAGAAGCCTCAACTGATTAGGCGTGTCGAGATTAACTACTCCGATTAAATTATCCATGAGAACAATATCTATGCGAAGACAAAATGTCTAGATGATTAGTGTCCTCTAATAAAGAAGTACTTGAGAAGCACTTCAGAAATTTTATCGACAAATTGAGACGTTGATTGCCTTGATCCGGGGCTTGCAAGTTTCCATGTGAGAAGTACATGAGTTGTGTTTCACGTGACCGATATAAGTGCACTTAATTTTCAACATTCTTCGGAAGCACCACATCTCAAATGTTTCGAGTCTCTTTGTTCCAGTTTTCCCAAAGGACATGTTTCACCACCATACAGTTCCGTGCTCCAAGCATACATTCCCTCATTTTAACGGCATTATTGTTAATTTTCTCGGTGTTCTCATTTCAGCTACTTCTCAATACTTCCGTCTTTTTCCAATTTACTCTCAATACATATTCTTTACTCATTAGAGTGTTCATTCCATTAAATAGATACATTAATTCTTCTTCACTTTTACTGTGGATAGCTATGTCATCAGTGAATCTTATCACTGATGTCGTTCCACAATGAATTTTAATCCCGTTCTTGAACCAATCTTATTTATATTTGCGTTATAGCTTCTTCGACGTATATACTGAACAGTAGGGGCGAAAGACTACATCCCTGTCTTATACCCTTTTAAATCCGAACATTTCTTTCTTGGTCTTCCACTCTTATTCTTTCGTTTTGTTTCCTGTTCATAGTGTATATCACCTAAATTGCCCTATATCTTACCCCAACTATCTTGCACCGTTTTAAATTGTCGAAAGCTTTTTCCACGTAAATAAATCATATGGCCACGCTCTGATTTTTCTTCAGTCTTACATCCATTATCAACCGCAAAGTCAGGATTGGCTTTCTGGTGCCTTTATCTTCCCTACAGCCAAACTGATCCCCAGTTTTCTTTTCCTGTCTTTTGTCTATTAGTCTCGTCAGCAGCTTGCATGCATGAGCTGTTAAGCTGAGTCTACGGTAATTCTCGCACTTGGCTTTTGCCACATTCGGAATTGCGCGGATGATGTTTTCCCGAAAATCTGATGGTGCACCACCAGTCTGTACATTCAACACACCAACTTTATAGCCATTCTGTGGTCATTTCCCTCAATGATTTTAGAAATTTTGGTGGAACAAAATCTATCACTTCTACCTTATTGATCTAAGCCTTCCAAAGTTCCTTTAATTTTTGATTCTAATACTGAATTCTCTGTCTCTTCTTTGTTGGCTCCTGTTTCTACTGTCACTATACTTCTTTAATCCACATAGTGTTCCCATGGTAAACACTTGATAATTTCTGACACCGAATGTGTTACAATACCTGGCCGAGGAAGATTCACATTTTCCATCCATATACGGCTTTTATCTTACTATTTCATTTCTTCGTTATTTATAATTTTTCTACGCGTTTAACGAGTATGGTGCTGTAAATGGCGATTTACTTTCCATACGTGTTACTGCTGTTTTTGACTTTTGTAAAAGTGATCAAATGTTGTTGTTCGTCGTAATTCGGTGTTCATTAGTTTTACCAGGTTACAACTTGTAAACGTCCCGGTAAATATATAGCAATATACGCCCGTACACACACGCCATAATGAACGCCCCTATAACGTCCACGAACCCTAACTACCACTATGCGTCAGCCACGTGCTCCAGTCCCATCAGTTTCTCCCATTTCTGGAAATTTCTAATCTTACAGGGCTGGGGAACTACACACTTTGAAATTACTCATACGGAACTCTAGTAAAAATTTTCATGCGTTGTAACCAGAAGCAACATATCAGGTACGAATGTTGGCTGCAAAGTTCGTAGTTTGTTATTATTCATAAGTTAAGTTTAATTGTTGGTGTATTCTAAGAACATTTTGTATCATCCACTGTTTTTCTTGCCTAACTGACATGGAACTTTGAGTCCTGATACGCACTGCTCACGATATTGGCACAGTCTAACACACATAGTCGCGGCACTCACTGCCGTGAAAGTTTTTATCGTCTGAACATGGAGCGACACTAGAGACCCTAACGACGAGTAAGAAAGCCACAATATTAAAGTCTGTTTTACTAATTCTTCTACTTAATTTGCGAAATAGTTACTACATTTTTCGCCCTAAGCATTAGTCAATTACGAAGAGAAACGAACGGTCGTGAAATAAATGTAATAAGAGCTGATTCTCCCTAATTAAATGATATGATGTAAAAAATATGCGTATAGAGAAATGTTTGGCCTTCTCGGAAGCTGTGCGGTCAGCGTAGCTGGTTAAAAACAGAAAGGGCGCTGGTTCGTTTCCCCGCCGGGTCGGGCATTTTCTCCGCTAGGAGGCTGGGGGTTCTGTCGTCGTATCGTAATACTTGACATTCCACTATTGATATGGCTGTATGAACAGTTCCCTTAAAGAAGGAGTAAAAGAAACTTCCGAATTTGCGAATAATTGCAGCTTTCCCTGCTGAAAACGAGACATGTCAACTCAGTATTTAATGCAACAGAAGCATATAATTCTGACGATATCTGTTCTTATCACGAAAAGCAATTTCCTTGCCACCTAAAAATTTTTCCTGGTGGCTAACGATTTATAAATTCTTACTCGAATAGCCAATACATGAATATTTTCGTACATGCAAATACAGTTGCCCCCAATGACGACTGATCTCATGTACACAGCGCAGATTTAGCAATAGTAGCGAAAATGGTTTCTTCTATTCTTGCTACGTTGGGAATCAGTTTTACTGCTTTTGAAGTTTTTTATAGCTCTTGCGTTTTCCGCTTCGGCTTCAGTAGCGGTTGTTTATTTGATACTTTAAACAATGTAGATACTGCAGTTCGTAAGATCTCCCGTGTTTCGCATTCTTCACCTTATTTTTTGTGAAGAGCAGTGAACAAAACTTCCCATAATTGACATGACATTTTCCTTCAAAAGGTCATGTCTTCTTCTGTTTACTAGCTTCTCTTTGCTCCTAGAAGAAAAGTACATTCTTTACTAAATGTTTGCAAGATGCAAGTGAATCGTAATTAAACTCTTCTGTAATAAGTTTTTTCATACCTCTCAGAAATCTTGTGTCGTCTTATTGACATTTCTCGACTTGCATATGCTGCCTTTTCTAAAAAACTATATTACGTATCGGTTTGACGGTATATTCTTACCTATCCGACATCGCATCCAAAAATGTAGTTAACTATCCTCCTGGAGTGCTGCTCTTGCATTGTATAAGAAAAGTGTGAGGCTATGTGGCGATTGCATGTGTTATGATTTTGATACCGGCGTACCATAATGTTTCACCTCACAAGGCCTCGAGCAATGACTCGAAGTGAATATTTAGCCACGAGCAATATTCTCATATGAGATAACTTTTTCTAGAACTTATCTTTTACACGAAAACATCAAGCCGGTTCACATCTCCCGAAAGATGGTAATGGTTAATCTCCACAAGGCAAACCTATCTGAATGCCAATAGTTGTTATGTAACTATTTACTCTCGTATTCCATACGGAGTACATGTGTTAGACGTCTGGATATACTATCTCTTAGCATGGTTGCGACCGTTTAGAAACGACTTTACTGTTAGTGAAGCACAACCTACTAAACTATCCGCTAACGAGAAGCGCGTGCCAATACACTCTGGTCTTTAAGCGTAGCTCGTTCTTCCAACAGTGACATTCGTACATCCAGAGGAAGTACGGTACCGACACGAGCAGCAGACAGTGATATAACTATACGCTTACTAATTGTATAAGCTAATTGCTTAACTTTGATTTATACTACACTCCTGGAAATTGAAATAAGAACACCGTGAATTCATTGTCCCAGGAAGGGGAAACTTTATTGACACATTCCTGGGGTCAGATACATCACATGATCACACTGACAGAACCACAGGCACATAGACACAGGCAACAGAGCATGCACAATGTCGGCACTAGTACAGTGTATATCCACCTTTCGCAGAAATGCAGGCTGCTATTCTCCCATGGAGACGATCGTAGAGATGCTGGATGTAGTCCTGTGGAACGGCTTGCCATGCCATTTCCACCTGGCGCCTCAGTTGGACCAGCGTTCGTGCTGGACGTGCAGACCGCGTGAGACGACGCTTCATCCAGTCCCAAACATGCTCAATGGGGGACAGATCCGGAGATCTTGCTGGCCAGGGTAGTTGACTTACACCTTCTAGAGCACGTTGGGTGGCACGGGATACATGCGGACGTGCATTGCCCTGTTGGAACAGCAAGTTCCCTTGCCGGTCTAGGAATGGTAGAACGATGGGTTCGATGACGGTTTGGATGTACCGTGCACTATTCAGTGTCCCCTCGACGATCACCAGTGGTGTACGGCCAGTGTAGGAGATCGCTCCCCACACCATGATGCCGGGTGTCGGCCCTGTGTGCCTCGGTCGTATGTAGTCCTGATTGTGGCGCTCACCTGCTCGGCGCCAAACACGCATACGACCATCATTGGCACCAAGGCAGAAGCGACTCTCATCGCTGAAGACGACACGTCTCCATTCGTCCCTCCATTCACGCCTGTCGCGACACCACTGGAGGCGGGCTGCACGATGTTGGGGCGTGAGCGGAAGACGGCCTAACGGTGTGCGGGACCATAGCCCAGCTTCATGGAGACGGTTGCAAATGGTCCTCGCCGATACCCCAGGAGCAACAGTGTCCCTAATTTGCTGGGAAGTGGCGGTGCGGTCCCCTACGGCACTGCGTAGGATCCTACGGTCTTGGCGTGCATCCGTGCGTCGCTGCGGTCCGGTCCCAGGTCGACGGGCACGTGCACCTTCCGCCGACCACTGGCGGCAACATCGATGTACTGTGGAGACCTCACGCCCCACGTGTTGAGCAATTCGGCGGTACGTCCACCCGGCCTCCCGCATGCCCACTATACGCCCTCGCTCGAAGTCCGTCAACTGCACATACGGTTCACGTCTACGCTGTCGCGGCATGCTACCAGCGTTAAAGACTGCGATGGAGCTCCGTATGCCACGGAAAACTGGCTGACACTGACGGCGGCGGTGCACAAATGCTGCGCAACTAGCGCCATTCGACGGCCAACACCGCGGTTCCTGGTGTGTCCGCTGTGCCGTGCGTGTGATCATTGCTTGTACAGCCCTCTCGCAGTGTCCGGAGCAAGTATGGTGGGTCTGACACACCGGTGTCAATGTGTTCTTTTTTCCATTTCCAGGAGTGTATTTGCAACATGTTTCTCGGTAACACAAAGTCGTGAAGGACAAAGCTGCCTTCAAGCCGGACTCCGAATTCCCCCCTATACTAGGTAATGGAGTCTAGACATTGTTTATCATTTATGTGCGACAGTTCACCCCTGTCAAAAGAGAACTCGTTTCAAAGTATAGTGAAGACGCCCCGCTTTCGCCCTCCCACAGCGGGTTACATAACGACAGAAGAATGACACTTGAGTATCCCGCCTCCTTCACACTTCCCCTTATCACCCTAAGCTGCTCTCGATCCATTCTTTTTCACTTTTGAAGAAAACAAGCCTTGCCTTTTACCGAGCCGACTACGGACGCACAGTAAGGGGTGCGGGCTGTCAAACGTATCCTCCTGCGTGGGGTGTGATAAAATATGACTGGAATTCCTTTGTGTCGTTGCCGAGACCGGTCCCCCACGGCGGGTGCGGCGAAATAACTCCTCGATTGTAGCAAGGCGGCGATGATCAGATATGAATCTTAATTGAAAACGCCGGATGGAGTGTATTGTTCCTCGCGGGAGCTGAGATTCTGTGGCGTCCAAAAAGGAAGAAGAAATGGGAATAAGCAGACAATAGCCTCAGAAAGAAATCCGTCCATTCTTAGTAGCGTCTTTATAGTAACGTTGTCCCCTCTGGAAGCCGATGTGACTGTCTTTCAATAGCCCATTATCTTTAATGCAGATTAACCTAAATCAGGTGATGAATCATTCTAATAGCTGAGCTGTGAACGTTAAAACGTTGTCACTGGCGATCACTATTCATCAAAATGTTACCACTTCATCTTCGTATTCTGTCACCTGTATAATTTGTGTATAATGTGGCCATGCACCTCCCATTTGCTGTTACTCAGATTTCAGTATTTAATTCGACATCTGCCCACATATCTCAAAAATTCTCCTCTAGGAGAACGTAAGAGCTCTTGCACACATACAAGGTGTGTTGAAAAAATATCGGGAATTTTCATTTTTAGGGAATAATTTTATCTCTTCGTCTACAGGCATGTTATCTCCTTCAAAGTAGTCATTACATGTTATGCACTTAAGCCAGTACTTTATCCAATCCCGGAAACCTTTCTGGATCTCGATCTTTTGGATTGCACGTAGCCCTTTCAGCTATGCACTTTTAATCTCATCTCTCGTAACTTGTAAATCGACGGCCCTTCATTGTTGTCTTTAGTTTTGGAAACGGAAATAAATTCACACGGGACCGTATGTGGCAAATATAGACGCTGGGGCATTATTAAAGATTTTTTTGCCAAAAATTCACGAACAAGCAATGAAGTGAGAGCAGGTGCGTTATCGTAGAGCAAAAACCATGAACTGCTTCGCCACGACACCAGGTGTTCTTTTTTTCGGATTGCTTTCCGAAAATGGTATGGAACTTGTAGGTAGTATCGATTATTAATAGTCTGACCCCTTTGCACGAACCGCTGACTGCATTATGCCGTAAGAATCGAAGACAACAGTAAGCAGAACCTTCATATTCGACCGCCCATGCCGAGCTTTATTCGGTCTTGGCGATCCAGAATGCCTCCACTGCGACGGTTGAGCCTCAGCTTCGACATCATACTAGTACACCCATGTTTCGTCAACACATTTTACTTTACAGTCTCTGCATGGTTATTGAATTCAATTGGCGACTTCTGAGCCACTCACATTCGCCGCTATTTTTGCTCGATATTCAACACCTTTGCCACAAATTTTGGTGTCACATGTTTCGTACCCAAAACATCCGAAAATATTTCATGGCATGAATCAGTTGATATGCTAACATCATCAGCAACTTCTTTGATTGCAATCTGGCGATCGCTCATATTTATTTCTTTAACTTCTTCCATCTTCGTCATCTAGAAATTCTTCACTGCTATATAGGAAACGCTTATATCACTGGCAAATCTTTTGTTTTATTCGCAGAAAGATCCATTTTCATAGCAAAATTTGATACTAATTCTCTGATCCATTTGTAAAACGAATCAATAATCGCCACTCGTAAGTAAACGTATGTAATCTGTCTGACAACTGACAAAAGACGGAACATCCAATATGGCTAACAGTGTACAGTTACGTTTCACATACGTTTACCAACACAACAACGAAAAGTCGTGCAAATCAGACTAGTATAACCCGCGAAATTACAACATTCCCAATACTTCTCGAACACTCCTCGTATGCGTGTATTTGTTGGGGATTTAGGGATCAAAACAGCTAATGTCATAAACGCCCAAATATGACTGAAAATGGGCTGTTTTCTAAGTAGAGCACTCCATGGTTCTTGAAGTTAGTTGGTACGCAGGAGACGAAACGACATTAGAAGATTGGTAAAACTATGATGGCGTGCTGGAAAGTAGTGCCTCCGAATTTTTTATGTGAAAACTGTTAAAGTTTACTACCTAAAGCATACGTTATTAGCATTCAACTTCTTCATTTTTCATGTCTACATTCTTATTTCTCATAATAGTCACCCTGGCGACGAACAAATTTCTCCCAATGAGGACCAATATGTTGATACCATCCCTGTAGAAAGTCTGAGTTGGTTGTGGGAGCGACCACCTCACCTCTGCTCGCGCCGCTTCATCTCTATCAAAGTGAAGTCCTCGAATGTGTTCTTTATGTTTTGGAAACAGATGAAAATCGGATGGAACCAAGTCGGAACTGTACGTCAGATGATCGATGACAGCGAACCAAGGTGTCAGACTATTGCAGATTTCGCAGCACTCGTGCGTGGTCTGGCATTGTCACGCTGAAGACGACTGTGCCCTATGTGTGGACGAATTCTTAGAATTCGAAGCTCGAATGCAGTACAGTGTTTCTCGCGCAACAGCGTAGTTACGTCACACAACGCCATGTTGCACGCTACAGTTCAGAGACGTCTAGCGGCAGACGGCTGCAAAAACGCAGACATGAACGATGTTGATAACATTTGTTTTATTTAAAAGCCCTAAGAGCTTTCACGTAAAAAATTAAACCTCCTCCGCCTGTTCCGACGCCGAGTAAAAAGCTGAAAGCGTTCCGCAACCTTTGCTGTATCTGATAAGATATTGGATAGTTCAGATGACAAACGCACATTAACAAACTTTTACTGGGTTAGAAAATGGCACAGCGTCAGCGGTTCGTTACAGAGAGAACAAAGTGGTACGGTATCGCCACTTAATAGATGACGATGGCTGAAAAGTTACTGTCCTACACGTGGTATAGTTAAAATTATCGTCTCGCGACGAGATGGGAGAGACAAAGTCTCCCTAGCCGTAGGAAGGGTGTAGCAGTTTCTAACCATTCCTAACGAATTAAATAATTATGAAGAGGTATGGAATGTTCCTGACGAAACACATTAATGCATGGGACATGCTAAGAGCACAAGTTGTGCCTTGGGAATTGTTACATGCGGATGGCTACGTTGGTCAAATCGTAAAGAGAAGGTCCATCAAACTCCTTCCTAGTTCCCTAGCTCAGCAGAAGGAGGTTTGCTTACCTCGTGCCTGGATGTCCTCACTGGCATTCTTCTCCGACAGTCGCAGACAGTAACACGTGTTCAATCAGGTCCGAATGATGGAACGGCAAGCGTGAAACTCTCAAAGCAATTATGATGAAAGTCTCGAAATAAAAAGGGTAACACCTTATTTTACTAAATATCTAGTCTAACAGTGGGACGGCTAGTCGCAAAGAGAAGGTACGGTTTGTGCTGGGACTTTCGACATGAACAGCAACTGCAGATGACAAAATTTATTCAAAACAGATAAATTAAAATTTACACTCCGCTCCACTGAGCATATGGAAAACCTTGAAAGACACACCTGACAATGTTAAACAATCTTAAAACATTAAACAACTGTATAGACAGTCCACTATACATCAGGTTCTACATATAATCAATTTTATTTCTCTGATGAGCTCTTAATCAGTATAATTAACAACAAGTAACTGCACAAAATAGTAGTTAATTATGATTCGCTGCGCAGTGGTTAGCACACTGGACTCGCATTCGGGAGGACGACGGTTCAATCCCGCGTCCGGCCATCCTGATTTAGGTGTTCCGTGATTTCCCTAAATCGCTTTAGGCACATGCTGTGATGGTTCCTTTGAAAGGGCACGGCCGACTTCCTTCCCCATCCTTGCCTAATCAAATGAGACCGATGACCCCGCTGTTTGGTCTCTTCCACCAAATCAACCCAACCCTAATTATGATTCGCTCCCTCGGACTTTTTTAAGAAACAGGCACACATGCTCTTAAACTGCCTTCGGAGTACATAAAAGAAATCATTATAGAAGTACATCAATAACATGACTCAACTGTAGAAAATGTTTTGCTTCATGATGTGAGCTACAGCTGCGGTTTGTTCTAACTTTTTTTTTGTTAACCCCCTCCAAGAGCCACGAGAATTAATATTAGCATATAATAACATCATTCATACAGTTAGTGGCTGGCCCTGTGCAGGTATAAGCTACCCAACAATCATCATATCTCAAAAATAACTAAAATCTCATGTTATAAAGCTTAGCGGTAAATGTACCATTTAACAGCCTCAAAACAAATTACTAAATTCAGCAGGACAGTACCTATTACACACTACAACCGCAAATACCGTAAAAATCCTTTAATCTTAATGTGCCAAAGGATAGGCTCGCAGTATCTACAACAACCTGTTACGCATAACAACGAAATGGGATCGAATTAAGTGAAACTGGAATCTGGTATCGCTAGAGAGCAGCAATTTGACCTTCAAGAAGCAGACTATTTGCACAAGTGTCTGTTAGGAAGCAGCAACACCACACACGATGGCTTAAACAGGCTGAATACCTCAATGCAACGCCGTCTAACATGTCTCATTATCGTACCGTGCCTTGCACCATCAAAATACCCACACGGTGCTTTAGACGGATTGAATACGCACTACAACACCATCCGAGATATCGCGGCACGACACGGTGCCTTCCTCCAACAAAACACCCGTAATCATGATGCTTTACATAGGTACGCTCCAGAACACCGTCTAACATGTCCCATAATTGCTCGGTGCATTGCTCCAGCAAAACACCATTACCTAGCAAGTGAAGATCACCACTTTCCAATGGCTACTCCACCGACGTGTGCGTAATCTTCACTCCTCGTCTCCCTCCACATTCGGTAACAGCTACAACGAAGGCAGTAACCTGCAACCACTGCCAAGTGCCGTCCTCGATCCACAGGCGTCGCGTAAGCGAGGGTAAAACTTGGGCAGCGTGCAGCGAGCAAGGCACACTCGCTGCTGATTTAGTTCCACGCTGCACCGTGTTGCTTGCTTCCTCTCACTTCGATGACTACTCCCTTTCTAATCTACGGAAACTTGCATTTGTCCTATGTCTCTCATGGCAGCTACCTCTAGGGGGCGTTGTTCAAGTTTTCTCTGGATCAGAGAGGCTTCTGGTTGCTGCTAGCGCTGCTTACAGATCTCACTGGAATCGATAACCGCTGCGGCGGCTCAAACAACAATACTTGACTCCAAAATCGTAGTGTTTAATGATCACTTATCGAGCACTATTGGAAGTTCACTAATTGGAAGTTCAAAAAATTTTCTCCACAAAACTCTACATACCATATGAAATCGCACACATGGAGATGGCACACGAACGTTTCCGAGACGCTGTTATTCACTAATTCACTTTCGCCTACCCACAGCACGTGTGGGTCGCCTCTCCAAATACAGTCTATGATTGAGCTAATCGTTTCCTGAGGCTGATCAGTAATTCCTTTAAATTCAGTAATGCACGGCCCAGCCACATTAACGTCACCTTCACCTATATCTGACATCAACGTACCATAACCACTCATAGACGGCAAATGGCAGCACTAGCGGTGGAAAGAGTATATGAAGTGTTTTGGAGGACGCGAAAAACAAAGCAGTCGTCGTAATGCGGAAACAGAGCGATTAATCTGGCGTCCAAAAGGGCACCATCATTTGCTTTCGGAGCAAGCATGGAATCATTTCCGAAACGGCTAGGTTTCTAAGTTCTTCGCTTGTCCGCATGGTTAAAGTGCACCGTGCATGGTAAAATGGTGCTATCCAAAATGGCGCAGGGAACTGTGGTACAGCACGGCACATAGATGACAGGGGTGAACTACAGCTGCGAAGTTGTGTACGGGCGAACAGATGTGTAACTGTTGAGCAACTGATCGCCCAGGTGAACCAACGAGGTGCCAACAGCGTCTCCTCAACGACTGTTCAGTGAAAATTACTGTTATGGGAGTCCGCAGCAGGTGCCTGGCTCATGCACCCTTGATGACTGCTATTCATCAGTGATGAAGGCTGGATTTTGCATGCAAATACAGCAACTCGACGTGCACTGAGTGGAAACAGGTGACCTTTCCAAATAAACCACGTTTTATACTCCATTGGCGTGAAACGTCTGAAAACAAATACCCTACAACAATCGTCGAAGGGATACAGGCCACAGAAGGGTGCGTCATGCCCTGGAGAACGATTTCGTGAAATTCCCTGAGGGATCTCGTCATTATGGAAAGTACACAGGTTCAACATAAGTACGTATCTATCTTTGGGGACTATGTCCATCCCTCCATGCATTTTTTTCCCCCTCGACACGATGGCTTGTACCAGCAGGACAATCCGATGTGTCACACAGCACACAGTGTACCTGCGAGGTTCGAAGTGCACCATGATGACTATATGTATTCCCCGGGCGACCACACTCCTCGGGCATGCGCCATGGATGCTCAACTGAAAAACTAAGCGTAGTTGGCCATGGCACTGGAATCTTCATGGCTCCATTTCCCCGTTCTTACCTTCCAAAAACTCAATGACTCTCGTGCTGGACGTTTCGTAGAGATCCGAGTTTGAAAGAGAGCTTAATCGCATTTTTGACAAATGGTGGCATTAATGTGACTGACCAGAGTATAAAATACCCACACGGATTAAGTGCATGGTGTTGGCGTAAAAGTTAGTTTTAGACTGTCTGTACACAAGTCGAAGACTGTAGCCAGCTGCCGGCCGCTGTGGCCGAGCGAATCTAGGCGCTACAGTCTGGCACCGCGCGACGACTACGGTCGCAGGTTCAAATCCTGCGTCGGGCGTGGATGTGTGTGATATCCTTAGGTTAGTTAGGTTTAAGTAGTTCTAAGTCTAGGGACTGATGACCTCAGCTGTTAAGTCCCATAGTGCTTAGAGCCATTTGAACAATTTTTTTGTAGTCAGCTATATTCAGTGTTTCGCATCTGTGTGCACATGGGGTGTTCCTGAATGGTCGATTTAGTCGGCCAGTGATGGAAAACTTTACATAAAGTTCTAATTAATAATTGAGCTGGATTTTGGAGTTTCTGAAATCATGACTAGGAAGCTGTCAGTGTGGATAATGTCGAAAGTCTGGAGGGGGCGTTTATAAACATTTACAAAGTTAATATTACTAAACTAAATTATACGTGCACTGCATTGCCTTTCAATGTAAATCCCGCATCATCCATACTCTCCCATACGATATTGCTCATACTTGCATCTTCGTTCCCAAGCTTCGTCACCACATGTGGTTTTGTGGAACGGACTGCGCGAGGTAGCCGTGCAGTCTAGGACGTCTTGTATCGGTCCGCGCGTCCTCCCCCGTCGAAGGTTCGAGTCCTCCCTCGGGCATGGGTGTATGGTCGTCCTTAGCGTAAGCTAGTTTAAGCTAAATTAAGTAGTGTTTAAGCTTAGGTACAGATGGCCTCAGCTGTTTGGTCCCATAAGACCTTACCACAAATTTTCAAATCTGTGGAATGACGACTGTTACGATTTTAACAGTTGCTGACTTACAACTGTATCAGCCTTTCTATATTGCGTGATGAGATCTGCTAATACTTGGGTTGTGATTTGGAATAAATGATGTAAGGGGTTTAACCTGGCTTAGTTTTTTCCCAGCGCCCATCGTTTCTGCCAGAATGAAAGAATGTTCCTCCTTTATAGCAACAGCCAAATCGCCCGAAAGGGCAGAAGTGCTGAAGGGGCCTGGGTAGCAGAACTGCAAACTTTGGCAAGAGCATCTGAAGATAAGAACCTGACATGACTCGTCGCTGTGCATGAAATTTACGTTAGAACCTACAGCACTTCTCTACTGAAGTTCTGTGCTACATACACTCCTGGAAATGGAAAAAAGAACACATTGACACCGGTGTGTCAGACCCACCATACTTGCTCCGGACACTGCGAGAGGGCTGTACAAGCAATGATCACACGCACGGCACAGCGGACACACCAGGAACCGCGGTGTTGGCCGTCGAATGGCGCTAGCTGCGCAGCATTTGTGCACCGCCGCCGTCAGTGTCAGCCAGTTTGCCGTGGCATACGGAGCTCCATCGCAGTCTTTAACACTGGTAGCATGCCGCGACAGCGTGGACGTGAACCGTATGTGCAGTTGACGGACTTTGAGCGAGGGCGTATAGTGGGCATGCGGGAGGCAGGGTGGACGTACCGCCGAATTGCTCAACACGTGGGGCGTGAGGTCTCCACAGTACGTCGATGTTGTCGCCAGTGGTCGGCGGAAGGTGCACGTGCCCGTCGACCTGGGACCGGACGGCAGCGACGCACGGATGCACGCCAAGACCGTAGGATCCTACGCAGTGCCGTAGGGGACCGCACCGCCACTTCCCAGCAAATTAGGGACACTGTTGCTCCTGGGGTATCGGCGAGAACGATTCGCAACCGTCTCCATGAAGCTGGGCTACGGTCCCGCACACCGTTAGGCCGTCTTCCGCTCACGCCCCAACATCGTGCAGCCCGCCTCCAGTGGTGTCGCGACAGGCGTGAATGGAGGGACGAATGGAGACGTGTCGTCTTCAGCGATGAGAGTCGCTTCTGCCTTGGTGCCAATGATGGTCGTATGCGTGTTTGGCGCCGTGCAGGTGAGCGCCACAATCAGGACTGCATACGACCGAGGCACACAGGGCCAACACCCGGCATCATGGTGTGGGGAGCGATCTCCTACACTGGCCGTACACCACTAGTGATCGTCGAGGGGACACTGAATAGTGCACGGTACATCCAAACCGTCATCGAACCCATCGTTCTACCATTCCTAGACCGGCAAGGGAACTTGCTGTTCCAACAGGACAATGCACGTCCGCATGTATCCCGTGCCACCCAACGTGCTCTAGAAGGTGTAAGTCAACTACCCTGGCCAGCAAGATCTCCGGATCTGTCCCCCATTGAGCATGTTTGGGACTGGATGAAGCGTCGTCTCATGCGGTCTGCACGTCCAGCACGAACGCTGGTCCAACTGAGGCGCCAGGTGGAAATGGCATGGCAAGCCGTTCCACAGGACTACATCCAGCATCTCTACGATCGTCTCCATGGGAGAATAGCAGCCTGCATTGCTGCGAAAGGTGGATATACACTGTACTAGTGCCGACATTGTGCATGCTCTGTTGCCTGTGTCTATGTGCCTGTGGTTCTGTCAGTGTGATCATGTGATGTATCTGACCCCAGGAGTGTGTCAATAAAGTTTCCCCTTCCTGGGACAATGAATTCACGGTGTTCTTATTTCAATTTCCAGGAGTGTATTTTTAGCACATCTGATTTATTGTGCTAACGTTAAGCGCTGTTGTGTCTTCGGCGGAGCTCGGTCACTACTTCTTCAATGTAATCACGGGTGCTGCTACATTCATCTGGATAGTGAATCTATCCAGCCTTTCAACCCTACCTCTGCTGTGTTTAGTATAATCCCTAATGAACATAGTTAAGTGTTCGTGTATAATGTATTACACTCATCCTTTTGAGAAGGCAACAGTCTCAACACATCACATTCTCAGTGTTCTCATCTTAGGCAGCTTTTGGAGGTCTTTCCCTTGGATCATCTACACGACTGAAACCAGTAACCCATTTTTCAACTGATAATGTCAAAGCACTCGTCATCAGCCTTAATAAATTCGGTCCAATGTCCGTCGGGGACAAATCGTCCAAATGAAAGCGCACGTCACGTTATTCCAGTTAATACAATTAATCAACGCCAATTAAGCGCACACACACACACACACACACAAACACACAACTTTAAAGAGCCTTGTAAATTAATCTACATTCTAGATCAACCGAATTCATAGCGCCGAATTAAGCGCCATGTACAGTATAACAAAAAGAAAAATTCCTCTGATGTCAATGTTATTTCTTACGTAAATTATTATTGTACTGCCATGAAAAGAAAATACATCACACCCACGGTTTTCCTTACTAATAAACGAAAATCAGAGGCCTCAAAATTGGACCATCTGCGAATAAGACGTAGCGGTATTACGTGAGATGTGAGTTGGCGAAGGAAAATCAAATAATTATCACTGTGGTTATTTATGTCAGATCCTAGATTAACACTAGTTGGCAGATAAGGCGTGACGCTAATACTTCAACTATGCGATGCACTGTCCGCTTCACGTCGCACATAATACTTGTAGTGGAGGGTACGGAATGTTAGGCAGTGCTGCAAAAGTATATTCACGCGCATACATGCTTTACATGTATGCACAATACATGAAAATGCAACAATGCAAAATAAGCGTCATGTATGTTCAGTTCACTGCAATATCGTAAAACGACGTTAGCAGCTTTTGCTTTCAGTGCAAGTAAGCAATTATGCGTGCGAGAGAACTAGCACATTGATTAACATGTATGATTTTTCGTGTTTACGAAAGCTAACTAAATCACTGGTTACATTTTTGCTAAATTAGAGGCAAAAGATTAACCTGTTTCGCTGCATATATTAGCACACGCAAGTCACTGTGTATGTTTCCAGAATGAGATTTTCACTCTGCAGTGGAGTGTGCGCTGATATGAAACTTCCTGGCAGATTAAAACTGTGTGCCCGACCGAGACTCGAATTCGGGACCTTTGCCTTTCGCGGGCAAGTGCTCTACCATCTGAGCTACCGAAGCACGACTCACGCCCCCTACTCACAGCTTTACTTCTGGCAGTATCTCGTCTCCTACCTTCCAAACTTTACAGAAGCTCTCCTGCGAACCTTGCACTTGCCCGCGAAAGGGAAAGGTCCCGAGTTCGAGTCTCGGTCGGGCACACAGTTTTAATCTGCTAGGAAGTTTCACTGTGTATGTTGTTAGTCACCTTTGGCATGAAGAGCTTTTTGTAAATCTGAAGAATGCAGATGTAGCTATTTGTTGCTCACCATGTGGCTTTCAAAATTATTTACATAAGAATTTCACTCGTGATTTTGGATACAGTTAAACGCATGTTTTTAAATAAAGAAAATGAAGATGATATCTGCGTTTGCAGATGTCATCACGAGGAGGAGATTAATGCGGTAAAAGTATTGAACAGTAATGAGCTTATGACGAGCTTATGAGTCCAAAAACTTAGTTCCCATACATTGAATTTAACAATAGATTCTTAAAAGCCAATTAGAGAGAGCTCTCTGCAAGTATTTACATTACAGTGTGCTTGTCTATTGTCAGACAATTACTCATTATCGTAGATATGCATCAGACAGCAGAAGTTCATTTGAAGTAGTGCAGTGCGCGACGACAGCTACGTTAAGTCATCTGCTGTGTGTACTGTCTGAAAGCGTGGAAGCCCAATTCGGGCGCCCGAACAGTACGTTTAGGCAACACGAACAATGTGCGTGGATCAGGATTGAAGTGGCATGTGGTCGGAGCGCACAACAGTGTTTCCTTCTGGCTCTGCATCCAATCATGCTTCATGGCAATGCACGATGCCACAAGGTGAAACCCGTGCTGGAGCTTCGGTATTCATCCGATATGAGTCGGCGCGACTACGATCTTTCCGCGAAAGTGTAGGAACCTCTTTGTAGCACCAGCTACAACACAAGACAAGACATCATCTGCGCCATAGGGCGGAGAGATGGATGGGTGTACGACAACTTTTATCTATGTGGAGGGAGGCGATTGAGATGCAGGACGATTATGTTGAGGGCGTGTGATACAGTGAACGTCTTTCAGTGACGTCTGAAATAAATTATAAGCGTGTTGCCACTACTTATCCAACTCATGTACGTACCCCGCGTGCCACAGTATGATGGGAGGTGGAGGGTACCCTTAGCTTTTCTGTTCCACTCACAAGAGCGAGTGAAAAATGACTGTTTATACGCCTCCGTGCGAGCCCTAATCTCTCTAATCTTATTTTCGTGGTCCGTAGAGTTGTTTTACCGTCAGCCTCAAGTGCTGGTTCTCCGAATTTTCTCAGTAGAGCTTCTCGAAAAGAACGTCACCTTTCCTCAAGTTATTCCGATTTGATTTTTTGAAGAACCTCCATACTATTTGCGTGTAGCTCGAACCTACCAGTAACAAACCTAGCAGTTCACCTCCGAATTATTTCGATGTAACCCTTAATCCCGCCTGGTACGGATTCTAAACACTCGATCAGTACGCAATAACGGGCCGCACTAGTGTTGTATATCTGTCTTCATTTAAGGATGAACCACGCTTTCCTAAAATTCTCCCATTAAACCGAAGTCAACCATTTGCATTCCCTACTAAAATCATTACAGGCACATTCCATTTCGTACTGCTTTGCAACGTTACGCTTAGATACTTAAACGAAGTGACTGTATCAAGTAACACACTGCTATGTCTGTACGCTAATATTACGGATTTTATTTCTCATACATTTGCATTAGCTCACATTTTTCTACATTTACAGCTATTCCCATTCATCACACCAACTAGAAATTTGTCTACGTCATGTTGTTCCCTCCCACAGTCACTCGACGACGACATCTTCCCACATACTAGGCTACAGTATCATCCAAAAACAGCCTCGGACTGCTGATTACCCCGCCCGCCTGATAATATATGTACGTAGAAAATAACAGTTGCCCTATCACGTTTCCCTAGATCTCTTCTGACGATAACCTTGTCTCTCATGAACACTCGCCGTCGAGGCAACATATGGTGTCCTATTATTTAAGAAGTCTTTGAGCCACTAGTATACCTAAGAACCTTTTCCATATGCCTGTACCTCCGTTAAACGCTGGCAGTGTGGCACCGTGTCAAACACTCTACGGAAATCTAGGATTATGGAATCCACCTGTTGCCCTTGATCCAGGCCCGTAGGATTTCAAGTGAGAAGAGGGCAAGCTGAGTTTCACACGAGCGATGCTTTCTAAAACCGTGCCGATTTGTGGACAGAAGTTCTTCCCTCTCAAGGAAATTCATTATATTCGAACTGCGAATACGTTCAAGGAATCTGCAGCAAACACTTTTTAAAAATAATGATCTGTAATTATGCGGATCTGTTCTTTTACCCTTCTTATGTACAGGAGTCTTCTACACTTTTTTTCCAATCGCTTGTGACGTTTCACTGGGCTAGAAATCCGCGACGCTAAGTAAAGGGGGCCACTGCTGTGGAATACTGTTTGTAAAACCGAATTGGGATTCAGTCAGGAACTGGCGCGACTTATTTGCTTTCTAGTCTTTCAGTTTATTCTCCAGAGATGTCCTCCATACGGGAGTCAATGCGGTGGTCAAGCGACAGTATGTTTGTTCGATTCTCCTGTGTGAACGATTTCTTAAATGGGAAATTTAAAACTTCGTCTTTACTTTTGCAACCTACTAGTGCCACACAAGGTAGGTCAATGACTGACAAGATAAAAGCCGTAGACTCACTTAGTGATTTTACGTAGGAGAAAAATTTTTGTAGTGCTCTCGGCAAGGTCTGCTGCTAGGGCTTGACGATAATAACTGCTGTAAGCTTCGTCCATCGATATTTTTACAGACACAAGAATTGCTAATAACTTTTGCCTGTCGTCACTGTGCATTCTCTTTTGAACCGAGAGTGCAACATACTTTTGCTTCCTCATCACTTTTACAAATTCGTTGTTAAACCACGGTGGGTCTATGCATTCACCATGCTTTGCAACATGTACAGTATGTGATTAAAAGTATTCCGACACGTGTCTCAAAATGACTTACAAGTTCATGGCTTCCTCCATCGGTATCGATGTTGGTTGGCACAAAGTCGGCTTTCCAAAACATACCAAAGGTGTTCTACAGGATTCAGGTCAGGTCTCTGTGCAGGCAAGTCAATTACAGGGATGTTATTGTCATGTAACCTCTCCGCCACAGGCCGTGCATTATGAACAGGTGCTCGATCGTGTTGAAAGATGCAATCGCCATCCCCGAATTGTTCTCCAACAATGTGAAGCAAGAAGGCGCTTAAAAGAACAATGTAGGCCTGTGCTGTGCTAGTGCCACGCAAAACAACAAGGGATGCAAGCACCCTCCATGAGAAACTCGACCACATCAGAAAACCACCGCCTCAGAATTTTAATTTGGCACTACACTTGCTGGCAGCTGAAAGTTCACTGGCCCTTCACCATACCCACACCCTGCCTTCGGATCACCAAATTGTGTACCGTGATTCGTCACTCCACACAACGTTTTTCCACTGTTCAATAGTCCAATGATTGTAAACATCCTACTTTCAATTTCAATTAAAACTTTAATAAAAACTGGCAAAGGTAATGTTAATCAGAACACTGGGAGAAGTTGTGGTCTAAATAACAACAGATTTATTTATTCTTTACATCACAAGACAAAAAAGTGGCTGAAGAAACGCCACACAAACATATTTTTTGTTGGACAAATGCTTTCAGTGATATGAGCTCTATGGTGAACAAAGTGATCAGCTGCAGAACAACAGACGACACTGAGCAGAACTAATCGCTTTACCTGACTTCATACGTGTAAATCCGTACTATGGCTCAAAAACTACGCTACAGTCAAGCATCTGTACTCTACTATTCCATAACGAAAAATATTGTTCCAAAGAACAGGGCCCTGAGAAGCATATATTGAAGCCCTACGCTGTAGCAGCGAATACTTGACCCTCCTGCTGGTCAAAGCGGCACACCAGGATACGGTCAGCGACTCGAGTCATGGACGGCAGCAATCTGTTATTAAAGGAGCGCGCCCGGAAAAATGCAACGAAGCAGTCTCGCGTTCGGCTAATTTGGAATGCGGGAACTTCCCTATGAGCCTCTGAAACCCCGGTGGATTCCAGTGTGCAGGTGGACCAGTTTGCTGGTCTGCCAAACCAATTTAACTCCGTGTCATTACTATGCATTACGGAATGTATCAAATGTTTAGACTGCCGCCTCAAAACAAATAAGTACACCCATGCATCACTCGTTGTGTGCGTGATGCTGGAAGCAGTACCTCTGATATTTCAGACGGTGACTGCCACAGGCTCTAAGTCCCACAGTTGCAAAGGACACAGGTCTCGCCATTTATGTAACGACCTGCAGTTCTTTACTACTGAAGCGCTAGTAGAAGACAGCACTCTTCTCCGTCTCTCAACTTTCCTCGCCAGCTCAGTAGCCTACACATTTACATGCTTAGACTACACCCAAGCCAATCATCAGATGGAGTGTTGCATTCGAAGCTGGGAGACCTCCCCTAGCTCTGCATACAAAGATTTTACCAACCATTGACTTTAAAGTTAATTGGGAGATAAGGAAAAAATATTCAGCTTCGTGGTCTCTTTCCCATACGTTTACGCAGTGTCTTTGCTAAAAGCATGACATCGATGAAATCACAGCCCTCCATAAAAAGATGGTTATCTCCTCTGTTGCGTCCATTTCAAGCTTTCCAAAGAACGGCCATAAACTCCCTAAAAGTATCGTGCCTTCATGAATACGTTTTGTAGCACAGTCTGGACGGCTGGACGCCACTCACCTGTTCCACGGAAATTAGCAGAAACGCACACTCATCTGATTGGCTTCCCGTCCAACAAGGGCCCATCCTCTGCTTGATTGTCAGTCGTCAATGGTCTGCCCATAACAGCAGCGACTCCTTAGCGTTAGTCAGCCTAGCTGAACATTGCCGCCGACTGACGCGCCATCCAACGTGTCTGCACAATGAGACCGAGGAACTGGGCAGCCCACAAATGTTTTCACCCAGGTTTTGCAGAAGAAACGCTCCGCTCAGCCACTGCATGCTTTTACTGCAGTCGTTTAAATCACCACCCTCTTCTTTTGAATGCCCGTAATGCATACCACTATTCAAATGGTTCAAATGGCTCTGAGCACTATGGGCCTTAACATCTATGGTCATCAGTCCCCTAGAACTTAAAACTACTTAAACCTCACTAACCTAAGGACATCACACAACACCCGTACCACTATTCCTCCACTAGAGCAAAAAATTGTTCAAATGGCTCTGAGCACTATGGAACTCAACTTCTGAGGTCATTAGTCCCCTAGAACTTAGAACTAGTTAAACCTAACAACCTAAGGACATCACACACATCCATGCCCGAGGCAGGATTCGAACTTGCGACCGTAGCGGTCTCGCGGTTCCAGACTGCAGCGCATAGAACCGCACGGCCACTTCGGCCGGCCTTCACTACAGCACACAAGCAAGAGCATTAACTGCTACCAACCATTTCAGCATATAAATGACGTTAGATCATATCCAATATAGCAACATAGTAATAAAGATCATCTTCCCTAAGAACATTAAGAAGCATAGCACCATAACAGAAGTGAGAGTTTCCTGAAATCTCTTATGTTTACGCTTCTTGCACCAAGTGAGGCGCCGTTTGGCATTTACCGGCGTGATGTGTGGCTTATGAACAGCCGCTCGACCATAAAATCCAAGTTTTCTCATCTCCCACCTAACTGTCATAGTACTTGCAGTGGATTCCTATGTGATGGTCTGGATAGATGTCTGCCTATTACACATTATGACCCTCTTCAACTGTTGGTGGTCTCTGTCAGTCAACAGACGAGGTCAGCCTGTACGCTTTTGTGCTGTGCGTGTCCCTTCACGTTTCCACTTCACTATCACATTGGAAACAGTGGACCTAGGGATGTATGGGAGTGTGGAAATCTCGCGTACAGACGTATGACACAAGTGGCAGCCAATCACCTGACCACATTTGAAGTCCTTTGGCTCAACAGAGCGCCCCATTCTTCTCTCCCACGATGTATAATGACTACTGTGGTCGCTGATATGGAGTACCTGGCAGTAGGTGGCAGGACAATGCACCTAATATGAGAAACCAATGTTTTTCAGAGTGTCTGGATACTTTTGATCACATATTGTATCTCTTCCAGTGGACTGGTAAATTTGGTTGCAAAAAGGTACTCGTCACACGTGGCTGGTCCCATAAAATTGGAAAATTCTCGTTTAGAAATGGCAGTAAGGCATACATATAAATGGGATTTTACGGTAGCTAGGAATGTGCAAGGAGGACACAAAAAGTACACTAGCACTGGCAAAGAGAAGGCTACTAGTATAAAACATAGGTTTTAATTTGAGGAAGAAACTTCTGAAAATGTACGTCTGGAGCATAGCATTGTCCGGTAGTGGACTATGGGAAAAAAGGACTAAAGGGAACGGAAGTATTTGAGATGTGATATTATGGAACAATGGTGAAAATTAGTTTGACTAATAGGGTAAGAAATAAGAATGTTCTTTGCAGAATCGGCGAGGAAAAGAGTATCAGGAAGACACTGACAAGAAAAAGGGGCAGGATGATAGGGCATGTGTTACGATATCAGAGAATACCTTGCATATTACCAGAGGAAGGTATTCAGGGTAAAAAATGTAGAGAAAGACAGATATTGTACAGAAAGAGATTGTATTATATCCATTTAATAATTTAGGATGTAGGTTGCAACTGCTATTCTGAGATGAAAAGAATGGCACAGGAGAGGAATTCGTGGCGGGTCACATCCTGCCAGTCAGAATACTGATGACGCAGAAAAAAAAAAGAACGTGAGAGGTAATCCAAATTGAAACTCACACTGATCAATAAAACACAGGTTTATTTTCGCTACAAAACACCTCTTACAATGAACAGGCTAGATAGGCAAAACGTGTGAGAAACAGTAAACGAAGAGGGACAAACAGAGGATGAAATATATGGAATAAGTTATCTTGGACCCGTCTCGCAGATCGAGAGTTACGGTCGCTATGCCATCGCCCCACACCGCCCTTTTTTTACCCTTTGTTGCCTGTTGGTATTTCTAGATACCACCGCATTCGATTCGTGTTTATTCTGATTGTACACAATTTTTCCACACCTTGACACGATCATACATTTAAGCACATGTTTATGGTGAGTTGAAACACGTCGCTGCCTTCCAGATTTCGTTTGCTACTCAAAGAGTACGTTTGTATAATCTTTGGTGACAGCTGAAATTTTGCTTTGAAGAGACCGTATTTGTTGTGTTTACTGCCATAGAGGTACTAGCGATTTTTGTGTTTACTGGCATAGATGCAATGAAATTAAGCTCCTATTTTCTTCTCGTTCATCTCTCATGCTAAATCTGTAGTTCTCATGCCATGTGGTACTTCAGAGTGTAAGGTGGCAGTTTGAACAAATGTCAATCTCGCACCTTACATGAGATTTTATACGCCGTAAGAGGTAGATGGATTTGTCAGCTGACATACTTCAGCGATTGTAAGTAGATTTGCCTATCAAAATTAACAGTACGCAATGTAAAGGCATGACACTCGATTTGATGGTATTAACACACTGAACCCACATCTTGCATTTCAATGAGCAAAAGGTGAAAACCTTGTTGGAAGAAACGTTTTAGTTTGGAGGCATACACGAGTTACCCCGTCACGGCCTGTGTACAATGAAAGGCTTCTAACAATGAGATGGTGACCCATGGCGAGAGGGACAACGAACGCGCCAGTCGATACATCGAGGGGAGTAAGCAGCGGCCCAGCGTTGCTTGCGACAGAGAAATTCTTTAGAAAACTGCATTAGGGAATTTCCAGATGGATACAAACAGACCAGTGACACAGTTGATCATGTGAAAGACCTGTCGTATCCTCGTGATGTATGTGTGTAACTTGTGGGCGTCAGGAGTGGGCACAAAATGTCCGATTGGTTGAAATCATCGCAGAATGATAAAAAGGTGCTATATTTCGACTCAGTATAAAGGTAGGCCCTTTGAGATTGGCAGAAGTAGTTCCTACACGAAGAAAGGAATGCTCCCATTGGTCTGAAAAAGCCATGATGTGAAACACGAAAAGACACTGGTGGGGGACAGTTTGCTACGAAAGACACTACAGCAAAAACTTCGGGGACTCTCCTCTGAACCAGCGTCAAGTGTAGAACAGGGCGCATCACGTTCTGTACGACGTCAAAAGAGAATTTTTTTTGTGTGAACACTGCGTACACTTTGGCTGACGTTCAGCTAGAAATTAGCTGAAGAGTGCTTGAGCTTCAACAGTGGAGAAACGAAATAGCCATGTAGTTTACTGATCTTGTGAGAATTGAGAGGGTATTGAAGTATACATGCTGCTCTGTCTATGCACGTGTACACCGCCATATTTTCCAGACTAGGGATGAGCTCATGGCCAGCCACTGTGGCCGAGCGGTTCTAGGCGCTTCAACCCAGAACTACACTGCTGCTACAGTCGCACTTTCGAATCCTGCCTCGGGCATGGTTGTGCGTGATGTCATTAGATTAGTCAGGTTTACGTAGTTCTAAGTCTAGGGGACTGTTGACCTCAGATGTTAAGTCCCATAGTGCTTAGAGCTATTTGAACCATTTTTGATGAGCGCATGTTTTCTCGCCTAACAAGTAACATAGGACTGTTTCAGGTGATAAAATCGTTAAAGATTTTGATTAGCTTTTTATAGGATTTCAGAGGGTGAGAGCAGTGTCGCAACTAAAGGTCAATGCCGCTGGCAGAGGCGTATAGTTGATGAATCACCAGCTAGCATCCCCTGTGAACTTGAGCAACCTTGAGTAAATGTTTGCTTATCTTGTCACATAAACTAACCATTCTCCGTAGACTTGATTGTCATCCTAAATAGTGCAGAACTTAGAGCAAGAATCGGATGATCTGTATAATACTGGCCAACTTCACTGTCTAGAAGTAAGAAAATCTTGTAGAGAGCCTTCTATTTAAATTTGATATTGGTGTTTCAGTGTTATTTCTGCTAAACAGGGTGTAATGCGTTATCTTGACAACTGACCTGAAAGTGTCATGTCATAATCTGTGTAAACTCGTGTGCTTCTTCAACAACAATATACGAATAAACCAGTTTTACAGCTAAACACCGTCGTGCTCTGTCATAGAATAATGGTCCACTCCTAAAACAAAAAAAAGTTATTCTAGCGGCGCTGAAACACTCGCAGGACGTTTTGCTGATGTCTGACGAATGTGAAAAGGAGTGAAGTGTCAGAATAGTACTGTCTGGCCGTACGAAAATTTTTCGTGCACTGCCACGTAAGTGTAGTTTGCCGTTTTCGCTGTATTTCAGTGGATTTTTCAAGATATCCGCATAAGGGCCAATCTACTTTTAGTGTTATCCCGGTTCTCGTTACTGTAAACGCTGTTTCACAGAAAAGTGCCGCTTTTTGGGCACTGGCAACAAGAACAGATGATGCAATATTTTTTCTAAAAGGTTTGCTCGATGATGATGACATTACGGAAGTAGGAGATGATGAAGATAGTACTACCGATGTAAATGATGCTAAAAATATTGCAGGTTCAGGTTTTGATGGGATTTTCGAAAAAGTTTCAGATTTTGATGCAATTTTTCAAAGTTTTGGTGGAACGTGTACCAACTCAGCTCGGAAAATGTTTATCCCGAACTGACGAGAAATGTGAAAAACTAGGGATAATTGACTGCTTACATGAAAACCCTCTCAAGAGGAGAAAGATATCTGGGACTAAATTTGACATTATGCTGAAGGGAACGAAAATAACTTGATTGTACTCTTCTAAGGAAGAAATCTGGTGAAACAATTCAATTCAATGAAGCCTGTACTACGTGGTGTCGTACTGCAATGAAGCCTGTACTACGCGGTGTCGTACTGCAGACCTGAAAGGCTACATCCTTGTGTTGATTCTTATCGAGAAATAATGCTTTGGAGAGAGAATCTAGAATTTGTGTGTTAGTTTAGTTTCGGTTTTTCGAAGAAGTTTTGGGACAAAAACAGGAGGACGAACGTTGTTACATGTTTTCCTTAAATCATCTTTTCTGGAGGGAAAAACTAGAGAAAATATTGGTCTCTGGTACATCTAGGCCAGGGCCGCACAAACACGGAAAACCGCACGCGTGCAAAGCGAGGTGCAGCGAGTGCCTGCACAGTGCATCGGTTCAACTCGGCATTCTTCGCCTCAACTCGGCTTGCTAGGTGAGGCCGACGCTGTGCGCTGCCGAATGCGCTGCCAGACGGCTTAGTCAACATTGGAATACGTAAACGCAAGACAATTACCGGAATAATGGAACCATCTGCTCCAAAAAAAGGAAAATTGGCGAAAATCAATTTAAACTGGAATGGGAACTCTCCTACTTTTTTGTGCGTAGTGACGATAAAGCCAAATGTCTAATCTGCGGTACACCAATTACGTGTGTCAGAAAATCGTCTATTGAAAGGCACTGCAGCAAATTGCATTCAGAAGAGTATAGTGATATAACAGGGGATGCCAGAGAGGAATAATTACGGAAGTTGCAAACTCTTGCAGAAGAGAATTCTGTATCTACAAACGAGGTTTGTTGCAAGTCCTTTAGCATGTATATTTTGGTTAAAGGTCATGCGAAACGAAATAACATTTGTTTAGATTCCTTAGTTTTCGTTTTCCCACAAATCATTTCTAACATATCTTTTTTTCTCTACTTTAGGGTGAAGAAGATGAGGGGTGTTGCGAAAGTACTGTCAGAGCTAGTTACAAAGTTGCTCTACGTTTAGCAAGAGCTGGGAGGCCATTTATGGACTGGCCATTAATAAAAAACATTATGTTGGACGTAGTAGAGACAATGAATCCCAGATTAGCTCCCGCGTACAGCAGAATACTACTTTCCAGAATGACAATACATCGGAGAATCAAAAAAAAAAAAAAAAAAAAAGGGTTAAAATGGCTCTGAGCACTATGGGACTTAACATCTTAGGTCATCAGTCCCCTAGAACTTAGAACTACTTAAACCTAACTAACCTAAGGACATCACACACATCCACACCCGAGGCAGGATTCGAACCTGCGACCGTAGCAGTCCCGAGGTTCCGGACTGCAGCGCCTAGAACCGCAAGACCACCGCGGCCGGCCATCGGAGAATCAACGACATAGTTGAGAATTTGCATGAACAACTGGTATCCAAAATTGAAAACTTCCTAGCGTACTGCATCACACTTGATGAGTCCACTTATATTAACGACACGGTTCAGTTAGCAATATTTGTGCGTGGCGTGGACGACGACCTACATGTAACGGAAGAGCTCCTGGAATTGATTTCGTTGAAGGACACTGTTACAGGGGCGGATATTTTAGCAGCTGTTGAAATGGCAACTGAAGAAATAGGACTCCCTTGGGAAAAGCTGTTTTCCGTAACCACAGACGGGGCACCAGCAATGCGCGGTAAAGCAAAAGTGTTTATTGGCCTACTACGGGAAAGACTTAACATGCCGAATTTACCTTCCGTTCATTGTTTTGCACACCAAGAGGCTCTTTGTGCGAAAGTTATCGGTCTTCAAGATGTGATGAAGGTAGTGGTGCGTATCGTGAACTACATTCGTTCTGATGGACTCACTCATCGTCAATTCAAAGAATTTTTGATTTCCTTTGAAGAGGAGTATCCAGATATTCCATACCACGCTGAGGTGCGCTGGCTGAGCAAAGGGAAAGTGATTTCCCGAATTTTTCGACTACGCCACACTGTGGCTCAGTTTTTGGAGAGCAAAGGACGTCCGGAGCCACTTTTTCATGACCCTGAATGGGTAGCTGATTTAGGATTTTTAGCAGACATTATGGCTGTCCTAAATGATTTAAGTCTGAAACTCCAAAAAGAAATCAATCTCATCAACGATATGATATGATCAGCAAAATAAACGCTTTCCAGTATAAACTGAAGCTCGTCAAAAATAACGTTTCAGAGAAAAATACGCAACACTTTCCTAAACTAGGTAAGCGAGGTATAAATTGTACCTTTATTAAAACAGCCTGATTTTTATAACCGCTCTAGTCAAAACGGTACTATGTTTTTGTTTGACAGCATCTGTGCAGGAAGGAGCGCGCTTTGAAAAATACGTCGAGGTGCTACAATCCCTTGAAAATGCGTTTAACCATCGATTCCAGGTAATGTGCCGGTATATGACATACAGCTAAATAAAGGAGATTGCGTTACATATGCAAGTGTAAAATTACATTAAAACCAATAGTACACATTACATGTTTATTAAAATCTATTGCATTTTAGTACTTCGAAACAACGGCTGACATTACTTTCATTTATTAACATTGGCTTTGTTATTGTTTCAGGAAATTACCTACCTGCAGCCAATTCTCGATGTTTTTGTGAAACCTTTTTCGATGGATATTGAAAGTGCACCTTCAGATTTACATTTCGAACTAATTGATTTGCAAAGCGTTGTTCACCGAAAGGATGTGTTTTACAATACAAATTCTACCAGAATTTGCCGAAGGTAGAATTTCCCAAGTTACACAGAGAAGCAGCGAAGGTTATTTCTATGTTTGGTTCCACTTGTGTATGTGAAACGTTTTTTTCTGTTTTGTCTTGTACAAAAACTAGATTGCGTGCGAGTATTTCTAATTGTAATTTTAAAAAAATTCTCTCAGAATTGCTGTCAGCCAATCACTTGTTCCAGATCTTAGTAGCATAATTGCAAATAAAATAAAGATCACATAGGAAGATACATTTGTGTTGAAACCAAATTTAACATTGTTACCATTACAGTTATTATATAAATCTCTTTTGTACCGGTACACCAAACTAGGCTCTCCACCTAGTGTACATTAGTATTTGGCAATGACGAAGACAACAGGGTGAAAGCTTTGAAACAGGTCGAGACAGGCGGCACGAGCGACACAAGCTAAGGAAGTGAGAGGCAGCGCTGTTGCGCAAAGCCGAGGATTGGGGGTCTGCACCGTCGTCAACATAGCGCAGCCGTCTTCTGCACTCTGCACTGTGCGATGCACCGGTGCATGCACCTTGTGCGGCCCTGATCTAGGCTATCGAGGAAAAGTTTTCCATCAGGACTTTCACCCTCTAATGTAATGGAAAGAGGAGATTTTCTTTATTAGTGTGTCATCCTCTGGAGGTAGCGTACATTGTTAAAGGCAACAAAACTGTGCATCTGCCTTACTATTATCATGGAATAAAAGTTACATTTGTCTCTAGAATATGGGAGGATAGTACTGAAAGCAACATTCATTGCTATGTTGTAGTAAAGGACTGAAGTTGTAGTATGGGACTTGTGAAACATGCTGAGGACTTAGATCTGCATGTGGTCTGGGAAAAACATCCAAAACGTGTTGGTAGCTCCTTGTTAATTGTATGGAGTGTGAGCTTGTTAGAAAGAGTCCACTTCTGGAGTTTAGGAGAAATGCTGCTCAGGAACTGGTGGGCAGATGAATGCAAAACGTATCAGTTGCAGAGCTAATAGTCAAGTTCTGAGAGAAGGCAATATATGCAGAAGAAGCAAGAAATTCGTTCCATAGAAGGTAAAATTGGTAACTAAATGTGTAAATTTTCTCACTTTTGCGGTAAACAGAGGAAGATTCGCTGTATGTCTTAAAAGGAAGGTTCAGTCTGGACCAAACACAAAAACGTTTATTTTGTAGACTATTTTTTTGTTGTAAGGAAAATAAAAATATTTCTGCTGAACTCCATTTAGTACCTGTGTAATTACTGTAACACCTTTGGATTCTGTATTCAGGGAAAGTGCTGTAGTGAGAACTGATGGCTGGCAAGCCATCGGAGACCCAGAAGGTACCAAGAAGTACCACCTTCGTCAAACGGACAAAAAGGAACAAAAATGAAAATTCCGAAAAATTCTCTGTCGTATTATGATTATTTACAACTGTTATCCTTGAAAAGAACTGGAAAATTGGTGAGTTTGTCATCGTTCAGGCAACAACGGAGTAATACGGGAGCGCGAGGAATGTCTGAAAACTAACACCTCACCGTTCTGCTTGTCCTGATGATTACAGCTGGACGTGCAGGTGAGATCGATGTCACGTAATGGAAAGACAGTGTATCCAATACCACATTTCACACTCTAGCCAAATATATCAGTGCTGCTGCCACGTAAAACACCAAGTCTAAAACTTTTTTCAGAACCAATTAGTTTCCAGGTTCGATTCTTCGACCTTAGGCAGGTTATAGTTTCATAACGTTCTTAGAACGAAGTACGAACGTCGATCAAAACATGGCATACGGCGCTGAATATTGTAATGCTTAAATGATACAACTAGTTGCTACTTTTGACTATTTATGACTGAAATCACTGTCATACGAAAGAAACATGAATGTTTTAGTTGGACCACTTTTTTCGCTTTGTGATAGATGGCGCTGTAATAGTCACAAACATATGGCCCAAAATTTTAGACAAACAGTTGATAACAGGTAGATTTTTTAAATTAAAATAAAGAACGTAGGTACGTTTGAACATTTCATTTCTATTGTTCCAATGTGATACATGTACAAATCACTGATTTGTAACAAGAACGTGATTACTTACCCATCTCTAACGTGAATGATGTTTCAGTAATGAGGAACTCAGTGAATGAAGATTGTATGCTCCAAATATTAAGTGTAAGCAAACTATAAATTACGACTAAATTTGGGAAAATGTAAGTCTGCTCACTAATTCTCTTACTTTTCACAAAATGAGTATTAAGGAAAATAAATCATTCTCTCTTCCTAACTATTCGAGCTAGAGCAGTTAAATTTGTATTGATAAGTCATAAATTGATGGATGATAAATATTGAAATATTGATTGAAATACAGTTAGCCTACAGACGAAAGTGAATTCCATGAAATTTATGAAGTAATCCAGTTTTAATTTACTGGCAAGAGCGAACCTACTCATATTGACCAAGTAAGAAATTTGACTGGAGAAGCTACATGAACTGTGAAAAACAAGCTCTTATTCATTTGCAGTTATTATTGTGTTTTTCCATTTCATGCTTCCTGCAATTTAAATCAAGATTTCCACCGGACGCCTTTTACTTATATTTACAATGCATCTTCCGTGTACACTGGTGTCCCTTGCTCTCGTTTCATGCTTTGTAATTCGCTGCATTTACCTGCGTGGTTACCGGATGTTGAAGAAGAGGAAAACCTTTCGCTGTTTCTCGGCTTTATTAACTTGTCATTTCTTGTGTGGCGTTATTGGACATATGCATTCTCCTTTACTTCTATTAACTTAAAAAAAGGTCTTATCATAGAGATCCACCTGTAGTTTCACCTGTTCCACACTCAGTACTTGTGGAGACACGTTTCCTCACGACTCCAACTTTTGCTAACAACTAAGGGAAACGCAGTGACCTTAAAAACACATAAAAGAGAGGCAGAGACACCAATGACAATAGAAGATGATTTATAAATATTTGCGAAACGCTTCTGGTGAAAAACATCTATTGAACTGCAGTCAATTTAATGAGGAAACAAATGTAAATATGAAAACAAAAGCAAAACGCTTCTGGTGAAAAGCGCCTCTTAAGTAGCAGTGAAATTAAGGCGGGAGAAAATAATAAAAACTGATACATAACATCTGCTGCGGATGATAGTTATGCAGATAAAATAATATACTCTATCATTTTGTTTTAAAAGTAATCAGCACTAAGTTACAAATTTAAGAGTATGTCATTTCAAATAGGAAAAGTTGCCGGACCGCCAAAATCAGAGACTTCAAAAAGATTTCTTCACTAATTTTTGACTTGACTTCCGTGTCCCTTTACTCAACGGACTGCGCTGCGTCCGTTGCGCACTACGGGCGATGATGTCACAGACTAGTGAAAAGGGTTTCTTTTTTTGGAAGTGCTGATACAGCACTCTTCTGTGCAACGAATGCTTTATGTCTCTGTGTCAACTGCCACAGAAATTATTTCTTATTGCATTAGGAAATAAAAGTATACAAATGAAGCTAATTTCATGATGCTTTCGTCATCAAAATCCAGAATTATTTGTAGAGAAAATGCTGCTGAACTAAAGCGTTTGATAACATCTATATTATATTGAACGAGAAATGTCTATAGTTGGAATGAAAAATCGTAATTTTTGGGAGTGACTTTAGCCTGTGGTGGTTTAAATCTTCTTCCCGCGAAGTTCATTCAGTCTAGATGCCTGGCTTTATAGCTCTGGCTTGACTAACAATACCCAACGAACAGACCAAACGTGTCAAGCCAAATGTTCTTCCACGATATGCAGATGTACCACTTGCAGTAGAAAAAAATGCTCTAAGCATTATGGGACTTAACATCTGAGGTCATCAGTCCCCTAGACTTAGAACTACTTAAACCTAACTAATCTATGGGCATCACAACCATCCATGCCAGAGGCGGAATTAAAAGCTGCGACCGTAGACTGTCTATAGAGGCTGGGCATGGAAGAAAGGCTGAAATACAGCGGAATGTTTACTACCATGTCAAGATTTTTATCATCTGAACCTGTAGATTATACAGGGTGATCTAATGATCGTGACCGGGCCAAATATCTCACGAAATAAGCGTGAAGCGAAAAAACTACAAAGAACGAAACTTGTCTAGATTGAAGGGGGAAACCAGATGGCGCCATGGCTGGCCCGCTAGATGGCGCTGCCATAGGTCAAACGGATATCAACTGCGTTTTTTAAAATAGGAACCCCTATTTTTTATTACACATTCGTGTAGTACGTAAAGAAATATGAATGTTTTAGTTGGACCACTTTTTTCGCTTTGTGATAGATGGCGCTGTAATAGTCACAATTAAATGGCTCACAATTTTAGACGAACAGTTGGTAACAGGTAGGTTTTTTAAATTAAAATAGAGAACGTAGGTACGTTTGAACATTTTATTTCGGTTGTTCCAATGTGATAAATGTACTTTTGTGAACTTACCATTTCTGAGAACGCATGCTGTTACAGCGTGATTACATGTAAATACCACATTAATGCAATAAATGCTCAAAATGATGTCCGTCAACCGCAATGCATTTGGCAATACGTGTACAGCGAGTAGTTCACCTTCCGTAATGTTGGTACATGCGCTGACAGCAAATATCCTTCAACTTTCCCCGCAGAAAGAAATCCGGGGACGTCAGATAAGGTGAACGAGCGAGCCATGGTATGGTACTTCGACGACCAATCCACCTGTCATGAAATATACTATTCAATACCGCTTCAACCACACGCGAGCTATGTGCCCAACATCCATCATGTTCGAAGTACATCGCCGTTCTGTCATGCAGTGAAACATCTTGTAGTAACATCGCTAGAACATTACGTAGGAAATCAGCATACAATGCACCATTTAGATTGCCATCGATAAAATGGGGGCCAATTATCCTTCCTCCCAAAATGCCGCACCATACATTAACCCGCCAAGGTCGCAAATGTTCCACTTGTCGCAGCCATCGTGGATTTTCCGTTGCCCAATAGTGCATATTATGCCGGTTTACGTTACCGCTGTTGGTGAATGGCGCTTCGTCGCTAAATAGAACGTGTGCAAAAAATCTGTCATCGTCCCGTAATTTCTCTTGTGCAAAAAATCTGTCATCGTCCCGTAATTTCTCTTGTGCTCAGTGGTAGAACTGTACACGACGTTCAAAGTCGTCGCCATGCAATTCCTGGTGGACAGCTAAAACACCTACTTGGACATCATCATTTGTTTCAGGTCGTGGTTGACGTTTCACATGTGGCTGAACACTTCCTGTTTCCTTAAATAACGTAACTATACGGCGAACGGTCCGGACACTTGGATGATGTCGTCTAGCATACCGAGCAGCATACGTAGCACACGCCCGTTGGGAATTTTGATTATATCTGCCATACATCAACACATCGACCTTTTCCACAATCGATAAACGGTCTATTTTAACACGGGTAATGTATCACGAAGCAAATATAGTCCGCGCTAGTGGAATTTACGCGATATTAAGTACTTATACGTTTGTGACGTTTGTGACTTATACGTTTGTGTTTTACAGCGCCAACTATCACAAAGAGAAAAAAGTGGTCCAACTAAAACATTCATATTTCTCACGTACTACATGAATATGTAATAAAAATGGGGGTTCCTATTTAAAAAAACGCAGTTGATATCCGTTTGACCTATGGCAGCGCCATCTAGCGGGCCAACCATAGCGCCATCTGGTTTCCCCGTTCAATCTAGACGAGTTTCGTTCTTTGTAGTTTTTTCGTTTGATGCTTATTTCCTTTGATATTTGGCCCTTTCACTATCAATGGACTACGCTGTATGCGGATGGTTCAGCCGGGAAGGGCACTACATCTAAACACACAGTTTCACGTTTGTGTTCCAGTCACGCAGACACCCTTACCCTTCCACGAAAGATCATAGTAATTCTTCGCTTTATGTCACAGATCGTCCAATCAACAAATATTACGAAACACGTGAGGATAAACAAAAAAATTACCGGTGGAAAATTACCGACGTATGGACTGTGGTAACTCAAATGTACTCTCACGTATTGTCGTACGAATAACAATGGCATATTATGTGACATTATTTTTACTTAAAAAATATCAATATCGTCCACATTCTTAAAAACAGAGCGGATATGATACTTCTGACAAATTCCTCATACAGTTAATATTAACTTTCGTATGTTATATCCGTATGATCTACTGATGTAAGACAAGGAAACTGTGTGCTGAAATTTGTAACACAAAGGCCTGGCTATTTTACGGCATCGTTTTCATGCCTGTTTCTGACTTTAATTTGAAAGGCGCATTACAAATAATGCTACATGCAATCCTTGGTTATCGTAGGACTCAGGTTAATCACGGATTTTTAAATTACAAATTACAGCAGTATTACAAACAGGTATAAATCTACAAATGTTAGTAGACTTCAGTACAGAGCTTGCATTGATTTATAGATTTATTACCGTACAATAAGCTCCCGACCATCCAGGCTAACGCTGAACCAAAACTGCACGCATATCCGAAATAACACATTTTTCTCACGGTAATCTTCTATTTCCGGTACTTGCAAAACATTCTATACGTCCCATTTGAAAGCCCACTGCTTGATTTGCGCGTCTCTTGTGTGAAACAAGGTTTGGAAATTATCGACGAGCAACGCCTGCGAAAAGGTTTAGGCAAACGCACAGTACGAAATTCTGCCACGAACAGTGGTAGGAAACTCACATTTACTTGAAGATGGGAGTCAACGGGAAACCGGTAATATATTTCAGGAATGTGCCGCAGTAAAACATCAGTCATATGGATAATATAGTATTCTAAAAGACAATACAGGTTTTAGTTATTATACTTTAGGCTTAAATTTTTTACTTTTTCAGAAGTCACCAAACTATGTAGGGGTGATCCACAAACTGAATAAATAATAATCGGGAGCTCGCAGTGTATTTAAAAAAAATTTGAAGGTTTGTATACAGTATTGTATTATGTCATTACTTAAGTAAGTCGGTGGCAAGAGCTGCTGATTTGGTTGTTCCCAGAAAGAGAAGAGAGTGTTCATGTAATATGTCTGGGAGAACTGTTAGTATTCCGTTCTTTAAAGACTGTTTCCTATTATGAGAACCTTTTTTATTTTCAGTTTTCTTTTAATTAAATAGCTGTGAAAATAATTTTGTATAGTAGTTACATACCATGTCTGTGCGATGAAATGAAATGAAATGTCGTGTGACTAGGGCCTCCCGTCGGGTAGACCGCTCGCCTGGTGCAAGTCTTTCAATTTGACGCCACTTCGGCGACTTGCGGGTCGATGGGGATGAAATGATAATGATTAGGACAACATAACACCCAGTCCCTGAGCGGAGAAAAATCTCCGACCCAGCCGGGAATGGAACCCGGGCCGTTAGGATTAACAGTCCGTCGCGCTGACCACATAGCTACCGGAAGTGCGCAATCTTTCCACGTAATTGATTTTATCGTTATTACTATTTCACTTGTAAGTGAAATGAGATATGTGCCTCCCTTGTTTGTATGCCAACTTGTAAAAAAATCACATAGAAAGTGCGTTGTAGACCTTGGAGAGTCATCTTGGGCTGGATTCTTCTGGCGGTTATAGACGGGCCACAGTAGGTGAATTTCTGATAAGGAACCCATGTTCAGAAACTTACCGTTTGGATAAAAAATATGTTTGCAGATAGCATCACTTTCAGATCTCCCACTTCACCGTACGCACACAAGATGAAAGACGGCGCCTTCGTCCGATCCCTGTTAATTATATCACGTAACACCTTCGTTCAACTTCAACAACGGATGCGACAAACTGGTACTTCGCAACTAGGACGGATGGATGTGGTGCTCCACGGAAGTGCCTCCCTCTCGAATTTGAAGAGAGCGTCCTTCGTCCCGCAGAAGAGAACTCTGTGACAAGTACTCGAAACCATGCAGTGTGTTCCTACAGCACACATGTCAGAGCTCACTGTCTCCGCAGTGTGCATACCGTAGAGTGGGAGATCTGAAACTATCCGATACTCAAACTGATATTACAATCGTACAGTACATTTCCAGCCAAGGGTTCCTCATCAAGACTTCATTATTCACTTCGCTCTACAACCTATAGAAGGATGTAACAGAAATGTTCAATTGCAATGCATAGACATCGTTCACACTAAATTGAGCGCACATGAGATGACAAAGGTACTAATTACAGTACACCTGATGTTCTCTCCAATCCTTCTATCAGATTTATCTTGAGCTGACGCATCCTTGGCCAGGTATGACATCTTTTGCATGCAGGTGCGACGCGGAAAATCATTGGGAATCAGGATTCCAATCCACGTACTGCCATGCAGATGTAGTTTTTCAGCAGTTTCCCTATATCATTTGAAGTGAATGTTAGGCTACTTCCCTTTTCAGGGGCAGGGGCAAATTTCTCCCTCACTTCAGTCTGAACGTACCAGTTCCCAGTCTCTAATCGCAATTTTTTTTTTTAGTCATTAGCCTTTTTCCTTGTTTGATTAGGCCCGCCATGAATTCCTATCCTCTGTTTACCTCTTCACTTCAGAATAGCATTTGCAACCTACGTCCTCAGTTATTTGCTAGATTTATTCCAATCTCAGTCTTCTCCTGGAGTTTTTACCCTCTACAGCTCCTTGTAGTGCCAGGCAACTTATTCCCTGATTAACAAATTTACTATCAGCCTGTGCCTTCTTCTTGTCAGTGTGTGCCATATGTTTGTATTTTTTCAGAAGTCACCAAACTATGTAGGGGTGATCCACAAACTGAATAAATGATACATAGATAACCGGGAGCTTGCTGTGTATTAAAAAAAAAATTTGAAAGTTTTTATACAGTATTGTATTATGTCACTACTTAAGTAAGTCGGTGGCAAGAGCATTCACATAAGCTTGGCACCGGTGGTGACACCTACAACGTGCTGGCATGAGGAAAGTTTCCAACCGATTTCTCCGATTCTGCGGAGAATTACCTTACTCTGTATCAGTCCACCTAATTTTCGACATTCTTATGTAGCACGACATCTCAAACGCTTCGATTCTCTTCATCTCCCGTTATCCCACTATCCATGATTCGCTACCACACAATTCTGTGCTCTGCAAGTATGTCCTCAGAAATTTCTCCCGCTAATTGAGGCCGGCCTCTGTGGTCGAGCGGTTATAGTTACTTCAGTCCGGAACTGCGCTGTTGCTATGGTCGCAGGTTCGAGTCCTGCCTCTGGCATGGATGTGTGTGATGTCCTTTTGTTAGTTAGGTTTAAGTAGTTCTAAGTTCTAGGGGACTGATGACCTCAGATGTTAAGTCCCATAGTACTTAGAGCCATTTGAACCATTTTGAACCCTAATTGAGGACTACTTCTGATACTACTAGATTTACCTTGGCCAGGAATGCTTTCTTTGCACATGTTAAATAGCTTTTTATATCCTCCTTCCATCGTCCGTCACGATAAAATTGCTTGCAAGGTAGCAAAATTTTTTAGCTTCACTGACTTCGTGTTAAAAAATTTTGATAGTAGTTTCTCGCTTTTTCCATTTCTTCTACATCTCATTACCTTTGTCTTTTTCCAGTTTGCTCTCAGTTCATGTTCTGTACTATTAGAGCGTTTATTTTATTGAGTACATTCTGTAACTCTTCTTCAGTTTAAGTGACGACAGCAGTGTCGTCAGCGAATGTTACCATTGATATCCTTCCATCCTCAATTTCAATGCGCCTAGGGCATTAAACACCTATCTTCGTTGTAGCTATCCGATTTACTCACAGTGACGCAGTATTTAATCCATGTCCTCAAGCCACATGAAGACCAAGCTACCGTACCATTACAGCATGTAAACAAGGAACTAGCGGAATACAGCATCATTGCCATCATTTTATGGTGAATAGACTGATAAATATTTGACTATAACTGTAGCGTGGTGTCTGCATAGTTCCGTAATATCATATTATTCTTCGTGATAAGTGACATGAGAAGTTAAATTTGTAACACACGGAATACAAATGCACTACTGGCCATTAAAATTGCTACACCGCGAAGATGACGCGCTACAGACCCGAAATTTAACCGTCGGGAAGAAGATGCTGTGATATGCAAATGATTAGCTTTTCAGAGCATTCACATAAGCTTGGCACCGGTGGTGACACCTACAACGTGCTGGCATGAGGAAAGTTTCCAACCGATTTCTCGTACACAAACAGCAGTTGAACGACATTGCCTGGTGAAACGTTGTTGTGATGCCTCGTGTAAGGAGGAGAATAGCGTACCCTCACGTTTCCAACTTTGATAAGGGTCTGATTGTAGCCTATCGCGATTGCGGTTTATCGTATCGCGACATTGCTTCTCGCGTTGGTCGAGATCCAATGACTGCAAGAAGAATATGGAATCGGTGGGTTCAGGAGGGTAATACGGAATGCCATGCTGCATCCCAACGGCCTCGTATCACTAGCATTCGAGATGAGACGCATCTTATCCGCATGGCTGTAACGGATCGTGCAGCCACGTCTCGATCTCTGTGTCAACATATGGGGACGTTTGCAAGACAACAACCATCTGCACGAACAGTTCGACGACGTTTGCAACAGCATGGACTATCAGCTCGGAGACCATGGCTGCGGTTACCCTTGACGGTGCATCACAGCCAGGAGCGCCTGCGATTATGTACTCAATGATGAACCTGGGTGCACGAATGGCAAAACGTCATTTTTTCTAATGAATCCAGGTTCTGTTTACAGCATCAAGATGGTCGCATCCGTGTTTGGCGACATCGCGGTGAACGCACATTGTAATCGTGTATTCGTCATCGCCATACTGCCGTATCACCCGGCGTGTTGGTATGGGGTGCCATTGGTTTCACGTCTCGGTCACCTCATTTTCGCATTGACGGCACTTTGAACAGTGGACGTTACATGTCAGATGTGTGACGACCCGTGGCTTTACCATTCGTTCGATCCCTGCGAAACCCTCCATTTCAACAGGATATTGCACGACCGCATGTTGCAGCTCCTGTACGGGCCTTTCTGGATACAGAAAATATTCAACTGCTGCCCTGGCCAGCACATTCTCCAGATCTCTCACCAATTGAAAACGTCTGGTCAAAGGTGGCCGAGCAACTGGCTCGTCACAATACGCCAGTCACTACTCTTGATGAACTGTGGTATCGTGTTGAAGCTGCATGGACAGCTGTACCTGTACACGCCATCCAAGCTTTGTTTGACTCAATGCCCAGACTTATCAAGGCCGTCATTAGGCCCAGAGGTGGTTGATCTGGGTACTGATTTCTCAGGATCTGTGCACTCAAATTGCGTGAAAACGTAACACGTGTCAGTTCTAGTATAATATATTTGTCGAATGAATACCCGTTTATCGTCAGCATTTCTTCTTCGTGTAGCAATTTTAATGGCCAGTAGTGTAATATCATGATTTCATCTGCGAGTAACATCTGAAGTGGCATCGGGCTGTGCTACCCGCCAGAGAAACAGTGGGAAACGATTAATCTCGCTCAGCGGTGGCAGTGGGGCCCTGCCGCCTCGGAGCACATTGTTTTCCCGGACGGCGTTTCGCCGGCCGGCGTGTGTCGGCTGCGTCGCGTGGCCGCTCCCGGTAGACCACGCAAATTGATTCAGCCTAATTCGACTGCCGCCGTCAAAAGCAACTTTGCATAATGGGACAAGAGCCTCGCGATTTAAATGTAGATGCGCCGCGCACGCAGGGCGTTGGAAGTGTACCGCTCTCTCGTCAGGGTGGCCAAAGTTTGGAGCCGAAGAGCGTTGGATTTTGGTACGGAAGGCGGCGAAGGGCGAAGAGAATGTTCCTCCAGCAGCAGTTTCGTACGTGAATCGATGTTTTGGTAAGCCTGTATTACCAAACTGACACGCCTTTTCCGTTTCTTTGACGAAAGCTAGGTGTCTGTTTTATTCATATGTATTCTTATATCTTGCCTCCCTCTTTCGTCCCCGCTACCTCCCCCGCCCCCTCCCTACCATAAGAATTAGTGACACACATTTTCTGATTGTATGTATTTAAGTATTTTTCGTATTACTTATATTCGTGTCACCTGATATACGCAGATTTGGGTCAATGTCTCAATGCTGTGCAACCTCATTTTTTCTTAATTAAATGCCTAGAGAAATTGATAAAATAAGAGAAACAGGGAGAAGACAGATGAAGGACAGCTGAGTGGAGAACACTGTAATGGTGTTTTTTGGACCGATTCGTGAGAGAGCTACAAAAAGCTATTTTGATGTAGCACTCCGTCTTCAGGCCACAAGTGGCCCATCGGGACCATCCGACCGCCGTGTCATCCTCAGTGAGGATGCGGATAGATGGGGCGTGTGGTCAGCACCCCGCTCTCCCGGTCGTTATGATATTTTGATGTAGGCATATAATTAAATGAAGAGAGGAAATCGATAATGTACTAAGTGCCATTTTTTTCAAATAAAGTGTTTCTAGCGTTATTGTGTTTTCAGTACTTTGGCAAATGTTCCTAGGCTTGTTGCAAGTCTCAAATTATGAAGCTGGAAGCATTCAGTGCTAGATTGCAATAAGCGTAAGTTTTCAAAACGACCATCCCGGGATCCGCCTCTATCGTATTTCTGTAACCACGAACTCCTACAGTTGGAATCTTTGACAGGGTAGCCGCGCGGTGTAGCCGTGCGGTCTAGAGCATCTTGTCACGGGTCGCGCGGCTTCCCCCGTCGGAGTTTCGAGTCCTCCCTCGGGCATAGGTACGTGTGATATCCTTAGTATAAGTTAGTTTAAGTATTGCGTAAGCCTAGGCACCGATGACCTCAGCAGTTTGGTCCCATTGTCCTCACGACAGTGGCCGAGTGGTTCTAGGCGCTTCAGTCTGGAACCGCGCGACCGCTACGGTCCTAGGTTCGAATCCTGCCATGGATGTGTGTGATGTCCTTAGGTTAGTTAGGTTTAAGTAGTTCTAAGTTCTAGGGGACTGATGGTCTCAAATGTTAAGTCCCATGTGCTCAGAGCCATTTGAACCATTTTTGAACCTTACCACAAATTCCCAATTTGACAGGGTATTTTAACCACATTCTGACCGACTGCAAGTCCTGCGACTTAACGCAGCACCAACCCGTTGACACTTCAGTGTTGTACGGATGCAGAGGAAGGAAGGAACGCGTACATTTATGGCGAATACCATGTGAGTCTTATAAATTTGTAGGGTGGGATAAATTGTGAGAAGAGGGGTGTACTGTGAAAGGTGATATCAATTTTGACCAGGGCAAAGCAACTCTTCACTGTGGTGCTTCAACAGCTGCGGTATTTGGAACATGAATTCTCAGAATGTCAACTCTAGTCATTGTCTGTGCACCGTTGTGGCCAGAGGCCGTCCTAGTAGTTGTGCTACTCGTGCATATGCGAAGGAATCCAAAGAGTAAAATGTCCAAATCCTATGATCTCATGGAAAAATTCGAATGTCATACAGTTTTCTATTCAATGGACATTTCAGTGCTAAAGCAGTAAACGTTACAATATTTACAAAAATTTGGTTATTACCTTTTACCCTTAACCTCTAGCCTAGGAGTGTACGCATGTGTGTACAGACTTTCTAGTACTGCACGCTGCAAAGCTGTCACTGTGACTTCGTAAGTGTCAGAAGTTCATAAATTTCGTGCCTTGAGAAAAGGTATTTTTCCAACTGGTGTCACCTAGCCCAAATCCCAGTAAGAGTGGTCTCAAAATAACTAAGTTCTGCAAGTGCCTCTCTGTCCTTTTAGGGAGGTATTGCAAGGCCAAAAGAAAAAAATTATTGGATCGAACGGTGAAGGACGGGCCGCCGTCACATCAAGGTCGGACTGCACCAGGCCCGCGGGCGGTCATCTGTACGTACCTGCTCTAGCGTCACTATTGGCAACAAAATGCTGATAACAGTAACGACCTATCTGGAGGGACCACAAAAACCAATAGTAGGAAAAGCTGAGTCAAGTTGAAATTCTTTGGGAGAATGCAATTCATGCAAAAAAGAAGTGTCTTACGAAACACTTATTTGGCCGAGTCTTCAGTATTGTTTATTGACCTGGGAGGATCACAACGACGGATTGGCAGCAATGACAGAGATGATCCAAATATGGGCAGTGCCTGTCGCATGGGATCATTTAATTCGCCTAAGAATGTTCCGAGAATTCTCAACGATTTCTACCGGTAGACACGACAAGAGAGGTGTTACGTATCGCTTCAGAAATAGTACGAGAATCGGACAGAGTATCACACCCTCCCACGTAAGTCTCACGAAATGATCACGACTACAAAATCAGAGAAATTAGAGCTCATACGGATGTTCACTCACAATCAATCTTCCAATGACACATTTATGAACGGAACAGGTCAAGGAGGAGAGATAGTGATACCAGAAGTACCAGCCACCACACACGTAAGATGGTTTGTGGAGACGGGATGTACATGAAGAATACTTTTGTCTTGCCCTAAAGAACGCAGTCTGTAAGTGCCCTCGTATTGACAGGCGATCGGCTCTGATGTGTGAGTCAGAGTTTGCACACCCCTGGCCTCGGCGGGCGTCGGGGGTTGGCCGCCGGTCGGGTAATTGCGATACGCTTGCCGCAACAGCGAATTGAATTATCGACGGCGGCTTAGCGGGAACCCCAGGGACTTGGGCGGTATAGGGTGTCGCCGCAAAGTAGAAAGTACACTCTGCGGGCAACGCGGGGCTGGCACGGTCGCTGCTGATCCCTTTGTGGAAGGAGGGAACGATGGCAAGGCAGCCTTCACCTGCCTCTCTACCGGCGTGACTCATGAGTATGCTTTAATATAACTGAGCGCTATAAACTAAAAAAGTAAGAGAAAGGGCAATAACCGGAACTGATTTGATTCCTCATAGAAAATGTGATTCGTAAACTTACGTTTGAGAATTTCGGAGAAACATTTGATAGGCAACGGTGCTAATCCTATCAAGGCAACGCAAATATTTACTATAAACTTCTGGAACATTTAATGTAACACACGGCTTCTTGTCTTGTGGATAGCGTTGCTGATTACTTTCATTAAATTTTATGTATCAGAATGTTCCTAAATGGAATCCACATAGGTCTGAGACGCAAGATGAAAGACTGGTTAAAAGGAATAGTTGCTATTATCATGGAACCCACCTAAATGGTTTCTGGTGATAGGTCGTGCGCGATTTATGAAAGCGTAAGACATGTACTTATTTACCAATGTGAAATACATAGAATGAACCTGAAGAAGTCCTGGTAGAAACGGACCAAAACGATCTTATAGCGAAATGGTGCTACAAATTTCTCTCTTCTCTATTCGTGTTTCTTTCCAAACTAGTGCAGTGCTGAGGCTTGTGTACCGTAAGGTGTGCTGACACCCGGAGCATCAAAATTGCAGCGTCTAACAACAGCAGCCCGGCCAGGTCGGAGGTTTCCTCCGCTCGTGAACTGGATGCCGTGTTGTTCTACATACGTATCATCATTCCTGATACGGAAGTCGTCTCAAGCTCACTGTCGTACCGTCTGTCGACTATTGAGTTGACTGCATGGGCACGAACCGAAAGTTAAAGTGAAACTAAAAAAATCAGCAACAGCACCGGTTATTCGTAATGTGCTCGGAAGAGCTTTTCTCGATGAAAATTAATTCATACAGATTTCTCACCAGACATTAAAATTTCTCTTCATATTCGCTGATTCTTCCCTTTATTTAAGGAAATAAAAAGCCTGTTTATGATTTATTAAACTAAGTGTCTATTAGATATAAATAATCATATGATTTTTGGAAACGGAATGCTTACAATTTGTCTCAGTTCTGCCTCAGCCTCTGGTTTCGTTATTATAATTTACGATTATCATTCTCGGAAATATTATTTATTATTCCTATTGTGGTACATTGTAGTTTAACGCACAAATAAATAATGAAACAGTAGTAAAGCAACGTAAAGGCAGAGATCTAGCATAATTTTAAATCTCATACTTCATAGATTAGCAAATATGCTTGCTTGTATCTATGTTCGCATCAGTAGTAGTGTATTAGCGTTGCCAAAAACATGAAAAAACTGACCCCCCCCAGGAAAATGTTTTACATTTGCTCGCAAAGATTTCAGGAAGAAATAAAAAGAATAAAATAACTTCACAAATCCATATATTATGACAAAAAAATATTACGTATAGTTTATTCAAGTTTTACTTCCAAATGGTAATGTTGAAACAATTGTGGTATGGAAGTTAAACAATGTATTCTTTGTATCGCCATCTGCCATCATTCGTTACCCTTTTTCCAGTCTTTTTGTTTCCTTCGCCAGAGTAAACTTTACTGTAGCACGTGGCACTTGCTTCTTTGGCAGTGGGTGGTAGCTTTTCTGGAAAATGGCGACCAAAAATTTCTATCTAGCCTAATGGTTGGTGTTGGTTCCAATGATGAAATGTCATTTTCATCAGCTACCAAGCGTACAGCATCTTTTTTTTTATTTTGTCGCCTTAAAGGAATTCTTGACTAACATCAATTCACGACGTCTAATCCTCAAAGATCACAAGAGATGTCTTTTTCTTGGTCACATCCTTCTAGAAAATAAAACCATTCACAGTAGATAGATGTAAAGCGTCGAAGAAAAGTTTTTTTCCAGAGCTTGAAAGTTTTCCTCGTGAATGGGTAGTAGCTGTAAAGCTGACTGACACTGTCTCCACCAGTCATGTGTTGTCATAAAGTATGAGAATGCTTGTCTTATTGTTCTTTTGATATCTCATTCTGAAAGATCAGAAATCTCTTTGATGGTTGCCTGGTGTTGTGTGGAGGGAAAAATTTCATCACATTTATTTTTCCATTTAGAGCTAGAATAGAGCCATACCTATAAAAAAAAATAACAAAAAATCATTTTGCTTCAGCTTCCTTGGTTTCAGGCTTACTGGTAGACTCTTTTGTTCTTCATAACAGTTCCAACAGCTAGTGTCCGATGTTCCCACAACATTTTCAGTGGAGGCATACTTGTAAATCGATTCCTGCTGCATCTAATGGACAAAATATGAACAATGTATGAACGCTATCCTATATCTGGCAGTCGTTTAGCATACTGGAAAAATTTCAGCGGATAGAAAATGCTGCGCCCATAAGGGATACGGGAGCAGTCCACACAGCCGTTACGTGGGCACCCGCATGACGTATGTGTTACATTCATTCAGTTCACACAGAATGAATACACTAATGACTTTCATACGTGTAGAGTACTCGAAGCTATCTTAGTTATGCCTACAGTATTGTTACTTCCCAGCAGTGTCAGAACTATAAGAGATGGGTAAAATAGCTCAACGTACAGAGGAAACTGCTACGAAGTTCTCATTAGGTATACAGTCGTGGAAAATTGTGTCATTTATACCCAAGGTATTGGAAAGAGGTTGCTCTTGTGGTCTGAGTGAATTTAATAGTTTAGCGAGTCACATATTAGATATTTCGTCAGACAATGTACTCTCCGTCAAAGAGACAATCGAGCACGTGTTTGGGGAAGGGCTCTGTTTGCATTTCATAGTAGCCAGCTGAAGGGTGGCCAGCACATTTGTCAATCATTACTGCGGACGCCCGTCACTGCATTTCTCTCATAATACCTTGTCAAGGGCGTACTGCGAGAAACTCGATTGACAGCTTCCTGAGTCAACTGCCCTGTTTGCGAAAGAGGCCGTTGTCAACTATCGTGGACTGTAAAAGCGAGACATGAAAGGGGGTAGAAACGTCACAGTTCAGCAAGTCACTCACTAGGTCAATCCCGAACAACTAAAACCTACGAGCAACCGTACCGTCGTGAATCATCGGCAGTCAACTGTCAACGTCAGAGCTCAGTGGACTTGTGTATTGGATCAGACAGCCACTACCGACAGCCCCCGGCCAAGCTCCTTGGGGTCTGAGGTTCGACGCCGTCAGGTGGTAGATGGAATCTTGTGCCAGTGATGGGCCTTCGCCAAATCGCCACCGGCTCGCTAGTCCTCTCCTGTCTGTTAGAGCGATGCTTTTGCACCACCCGCCACTATGCCAGTGGGCTGGCGAGCGCACAGGCTCCTACTGACGAAGGTACCGTGGGGGGTTGCTACGCTGCCCCCATGCATCTGTGTTAACTCCTGACAATATAGAGCTACAATGGTAGCCGTCTGTCTTACTGCGGCTATCGAAATCTTCGATTTGCTTCTCCCTTGCACGCAGACAGAAAGCGCAATGTCTGGGAGGAAGAGAGGCTATGTCATCTTCATAGACCGAAGCAACGTTTCCCCACCCCCTAATGATGAACTCGATAGCAACACGTTTAATTTGCTATGGTTAACAAGCTACCGCCACAGACGTGTACTTCCTCCTACATCCGTCAGAGGAAACGTAGATTGGCTTGGTCGCAGGTGTACGACCATTGCACAAACAACGAAAGGTGTTTTCTATAGTGATGTTTCGCACCACACGTTGGTACAGGCGAAAAACAGGACGTTGGAATACTTCGAATAACCAAATGAGGCAATACTTGTCATTTACCAAGACAGTCCCGCATCGGCTGATGGTATAGGCAATTCTTCTGTGGGCTTTGTTCTCATGGTGTGAAATGAAACACTTTACAGTCTGCCAGTGGCTTTCTCTGGTGAACGGTACAGACGTTTACTGTACATACTGTACAATAAGTGCCTATTGCTCGACCGCAATAATCTCTTGGTCGGCCGCCGGAGGTTCGTGGCCTTATCTCCCGCTGAAGACGTCGCGCCATTCAACAGTTCCTGCCTGCAGCTCTCTCTATGGCCACAAAATATAACAGGAGCACAGACCTGACGCCACGGCCACTCGCTCTTGCTCGCTAGCTGTGTTAATATCGAAGTGCTATTGTATAGATCTTATACGACAACCTTGGGCTTAGAACTTAGTTACGATCTGGAATGCTCTGGGGATTTGTGAATTGTATTGTGAACTTAATTACGTAGCTACTTGCTATGAGAGCAATAAACGGTGCCTGCTTCAGTGTGGAGAATAAAGATAAGTTATCTTCCTGATCGCTGGCGCCTTACTTTGAGACTAATCTTTTCTCGGCCATGAGATCTTGCATCACACCCCGATCACGTCCTGCTACCCGTTCCCACTTATTTTTGCCACTCCAGGCAGACATAAAACTCATTGAACACCCCGGTCAGTTGACACCCCCCCCCCCCCCCTGTCAGAACACATGAATCATCGTACGCTGAGATGTGCATGCTGCTAACGTAGTTCCGACGAATCTTTCTAAGTTGTTGACGGGTAAAGCTTGCTCCAAACGCTTTCGGCATCTGACGGATTCAAAGTCTTGATTTGTCGTCGCGAAAATAACAAACGGTACTACACGCTACCGGGTATGGTGTCTCTAATTGAATTGCCCATGAAGGTGTGCCACCACACTGTGACAGGACGTGTGCAGCACAGGGAAAAATAGAACAGACGAAGAGTCGAATAGAATTCACAGTTTTTGGCCACAGTTTTTGAAGCAGTGAACTCCCATCCCACAGAAACAGCATTCTTATGTCGTCTATTCATCCACATTTGGACTCCGGACGCAATTCGTGTGCATAGTGTTAGATTATTATACACATAAAAACAAAGTTTTGCACCACCTCGGTTCCGAGAGTTCCGGAACCTGTACAGAAAATTGGAATAGAGATCAACATAAACATCATTTCAGCCGTTTTTATTGCTCATGAAAACCATAGATTGCAAATTGTACCACCACACAGCGAGACCTTCAGAGATGGTGGTCCAGACTGCTATACACACCGGTACCTCTAATACCCAGTAGAACGTTCTCTTGCAGTGATGCATGCCTATATTCGTCGTGGCATACTATCCACAAGTTCATCAACGCACCGTTGGTCCAGACTGTCCCACTCCTCAATGGCGATTCGGCGTAGATCCCTCAGAGTGGTTGGTGGGTCACGTCGTTCATAGACAGCCATTTTCTATCTATTCCAGGCTTGTTCGACAAGGTTCATGTCTGGAGAACATGCTGGCCCCTCTGGTCGATCGATGTCCTTATCCTGAAGGAAGTCATTCACAAGATGGTCGCGGATTGTCATCCATGAAGACGAATGCCTCGCCATATGCTGCCGATATGGTTGCACTATTCGGTCGGAGGATGGCATTCACGTATCGTACAGCCGTTACAGCTCCTTCAATGACCACCAACTGTGAACGGCGGCCCCATATAATGCCACCCAAAAACAGCGGGGAACCTCCACGTGGACAGCGTGTCTAAGGCGTTGAGCCAGGTTGCGTCCAAACACGTCTCTGACGATTGTCTGGTTGATGGCATATGCGACACTCATCGCTGAAGAGAAAGCGATGCCAATCCTGAGTGGTCCATTCCGCATGATGTTGGGTCCATCTGTACCGCGCTGCATGGTGTCATGGTTGCAAAGGTGGACCTCGCCATGGACGTCGGGAGTGAAGTTGCGAATAATACAGCCTATTGCGCACAGTTTGAGTGGTAACACCACGTCCTGTGGCTGCACGAATAGTACTATTCAACACGGTGGCGTTGCTGTCAGGGTTCCTCCGAGCCATAATTCGTAGGTAGTGGTCATCCACTGCAGTAGTTGCCCTGGGTGGCCTGAGAGAGGCATGTCATCGACAGTTCCTGTCTCTTTGTATCTCTTCTTTGTTCGAGCAACATCGTTTTGGTTCACTCCGAGACGCCTGGACCCTTCCCTTATTGAGAGCCCTTCCTGGCACAAAATAACAATGTGGACGGGATCTAACCGCGGTATTGACCGTCGAGGCATGGTTGAACTACAGACAACACGAGCCGTATACCTCCTTCCTGGTGGAATGACTGAAACTGATCGTCTGTCGGACACCCTCCGTCTAATAGGCGCTGCTCATTCATCTTTGGGTAGGTTTAGCGACATCTCTGAACAGTCAAAACGACTGTGTCTGTGATACAACATCCACAGTCAACTACCATCTGCAGGAGTTCTGGGAACCCAGACGATGCAAAACTTTTTTTGATGTGTGTATTTATTTATTTATATATTTGTTTATTTGTTTTTTAACCTGGTCTCATTAGGGCTTTCAGGCCCTCTCCTACATCGGACCAGCGTTTCACACATACAGCACTTTTTGACATTGTAGTTACCTAAGAACTTAAAATTGTAATATGACAAATAGTATTAAAATGTTTTTGGTGTCTGTAGTGGCTATATAAGTAATACTAACTGTGAATTAATGAAGTTAATACTACCAGTACTTGTACTACTGCTGGTGCTGATTTAGCGACTTGTGCAGAAAGGGAAATTAAGGAGACGGCACTATCTAGGAATACTTAGAAATGAGGAAGATCTGATTGTAAAGAGGGATGTGCAAGAATAACGAATGCCTACAGGGACAATGGTAATCACTTCCGTTGCTTTAGTAGATCTGTCATTAACTTTATTCTGAAGCTGGAGATGTTATTCAGTTTTTTAATACACTGCGAGAGGTTACTCTAGAGTCGGGTTCCTGGTTCTGAGACGTAGACGTCGAGAAAGGGCTGAACGATGGATTGGGCCAGAAAGGGTTTGTAACATATTGTTCAGATAAGATCGGGGAGAGATATAGGGGTCAGCGTACGTTGGTAATACAGCTGAAAAGACAAAGAGAATGGAAATCTCTGCTTATGTCTGCGCGCTACCGTCATAACTGTGCATATGATGGTGAAATTGATATAAAAGACGGACATCATAGATATAACGAACACATGCGTCCATAACCAGTTCCAGGCTTACATCGCCGTAAGCAATAATTGGCAGTACAAGTGCTTGTACGGATTTTTTTTTGGTCAAGAGGGAAGACGCAGCTTGCAAGCGAAAGTTTCGAGTGAAGAATAAATAATACGCGAAAATAACCATAACGAAGGTAGGTTCGAAAAGTAGTTTTTTCTCCAGTACGACCTACGTAAAAAATGCAGTCAAGTCATTGTTACAACAGTGTTTTAAGTCCCAACAGCGCAAGTGAGGCTTAAAATATAAAGTAATAAACTGCACTCGTTTGATACTGTCATCATTTCAGACTGCCTAAGTACTGGTAAAGTAATGTTCCGACAAAAGTGTATCACTCGTGGCTCACCAATACCATGGCCTCCTGGGCCCCATACAAGAAATTAGTAATTTCTTTGTGTGGAGATCGTTAAAGGCATTGGTGTACGCCAACCCCGTTGGTATTTCGGTTAAGTCCGGGTAAGTGTTGTGGTTGGTTCTATGCAAACATTCTGACACACGTAGGATTTTTGAACGTGTGCGGACGTCGGTGAAGACGTGTGTTGAACCTTCACATGAACGGCGCCCATGCGAAACACTAATTTTTGCGATGCTTTTTTCCTCGAGTGCATATCTACAGTTTGCATCCTTGGGGACTCTGCAATAAGGTGTTTATGTACCCAGTCGTAATACGTAGCAACGGGGAAACCAATGGTTTCTGAGTCTAAGTTTACTAGCATTATTTGCATCGTTCCTTTATTGTCCTCTTCTCGGCCCTTTCGCTTGTACCTATAATAGTCTAACATCCTGTCCATTTGCGTTGACCACAGAATGAGACAAGTACAGTGACGACTCCTCTGTAAAGGGCAAGGTCACTTTCCTTCGTTATTCTTTTGCATTCGTTATTTTTTATTCCAGCTGTGACGGCTTCGTCGCCAATACGAGGTTGGTACATAATATTCTTTTCCCATAAGTGCCACCTGCCAACTTTTCCTTCATTCGAGTGTAAAGACGTGACTTCATGCACGGTATATCCGATCTCCACAGGCAAAAGTTACTTACTTACTTATGCTTATGTGAAAATAATTTCAGAACAGTGAAAAGCCGAGCAATATATAATTAACATCATGTACAACAAAAATCCTGTGTAGTGGTCACTGTTGAAGTGGAAAGAGCGCACGTTATCTCATCATCAGTAAGATGCAGCTGTGTATCCCTGTACAACCAACACTATTGCAGAAAAAACTCCGGAGAGAATGGAACAGAACTGAAAACTACCTTCAGGGTGAACAACAAAGCGGGTATTGGCTCAAATGGCTCTGAGCACTATGGGACTTAACTGCTGAGGTCATCAGTCCCCTAGAAATTAGAACTACTTAAACCTAACTAACCTAAGGACATCACACACATCCATGCCTGAGGCAGGATTCGAACCTGCGACCGTAGCGGTCGCTCGGTTGCAGACTGTAGCGCCTAGAACCGCTCAGCCACCTCGGCCGGCAAAGCGGTTATTGCTATTGACAACAGCAAGTACCGTGAGTGAATGTCATTAAGTTTGTTTCCAAACAAGATGCATTGTGCATACTGTTATTATTTGTCTTATTGTGCCCTTGGTTTCTTGGCTATACAGCACACAGAGAGAAATGAACGAAGCACGTGATCTACTCTTATCTACTGTTTTCGTTAGCCGGCATGTGTTGCTGCGGCCGTCTAGTTAGCGTGGCGGTGGCTCTGTGAAGATTTTATGGTTCCATGTCACCGGCGCGTTGCGGTCACCTGCTGTCCCGGTCGGCAGTCAGTTGGATTCCTAAGCCTCAGTAACTTAAGTCTCATATTTCGAGGGTCGACGTGTGTTTAGCGGTGCCGCAGTGAGATCGCATGTGTGCAAGTTGCATAGTGAAGATATCGGTTGGAGTTGCCACGAGTCTGTCAGATATGGTATTCAAGTTCTGCAGACTGCTACTTCCAGAGAGTTAATTCACAGTCTAGGTCCGTGTGTCCGGCATCATTTTATGATTTATGTGACGCGACGGAGGTCTACTAGAGCGAAAAATGTTCCAGTCGGCGCAGAGTACACGAGTACCCGGCTGTGTGCGCGGCTCTTTAATACCATTCACAGTGTGGAGTATGCTGGCGGCTGTTGATTCGCAGAGGTTTTGGAACTAATCTAAGGGCGTTGGACAGCTCACCCGGCTACACCCATCAAGGCGAGTATGGCCTGTGCTCAATGTATCGACATGTTTAATAATGCACCTAGAAGCTACCCTCTATTGCATACTTTTTTCCTTTAAAACGAATTTCAGTGAAAACAAATTTTTTTGAAAACAATTTTCAGTGAATAAACGGAGTCCAGCTCGATGCAGGCTAAGCCAGGGGACTGTACCATGCATATACGAGTGATTTCCTGAACACTGTACGAAAATTTACGGTTTGTAGCCAAATGTCAGCACCATGCAATTAAGGATTACTGCTTTAGCAAAGCCACTTTCTGCTAGATACAACTGTTTAAGGTTTCTTAAATGGTTATGTTCTTCTTTAAAGATAAAGCATCACTCACACTACCAAGATTTCTGTTGTAAGTGGTTTCAAGGCATTACAGTTAGATGTAGACAGTAAAGATTTATAAAATACTTCGGTATGCTGTAGTTAGTTTTTACTAGTTTTACTGTTCTACTTTCAACATTTCCGCTACAGAACAGGAATTGGTTTAATATTTTAATGTTTTAAGCTATCGGTATCAAGGTTTACGGTTAGTCACCTGCTGTTTAGAGGAGATACATTAAAATGGAATCACTTTTCTGTTCTGGTGCCGGGGTTGTTTTACTCCATGTTTGTATGCCCATGTTAGAGGTATCTTGTCACTATTTTACAGTGTAATCTTTTCCCCGTTTTAATTGTACTAACGAACTGTATCGTTGTGCCATTGAGCGGAGGCGCAGACTGCCGAACTGTTATGATGGAAATCTCTTACAACAGCTACTTTCAATATTATGCAAAAATTCCGTCTTTCCCGCTATGCTTATTGACTTCAAGTTTTCTAGACAGCTGGGTTAAGTTTAATCCATTTGTGCAAGTGGTCGAAGTTTAAAGACCTTTTGTGAAGTTTACTAAAATGAAAATTAAAGTTTTGTGACATGATATCTGCCGTTCACATAAAATCCTCGCTAGCCGTTTCATTTTCTCTCACGATCCACCAGAGACCAGATGGAAATACACTAATCTTGTTAAGGAAGTAAGTTATAAATTAAAATAATATACATTGCATCCGTATTATCTATGTATCTCAGACACTAGAGTGACATGAATTTGATGTCGTTATTGCCCATTTTACAGGATTAATATTCGGTCTAGTTAATAACAATACCGACCCTTTCAAATTGTGGATATTGGTTGTCACCTTGATGGCGTCGACCGTCAGAGAAACTCCTTCATTCGAAGAAGGACGCCAGGAGTGTAGGAATGCCTTCCTGAAAGGTAGTTGGCGGTTAGGATCAGACACGTAATTGCAATCTAACAGATATGGAGATCTCCGTCAGTTTTCCATTCTAAGACGGGCGCAGCTTTTTGTATGAATGGGAGTTTAGGGTGGCAGTGCTCGTGGTCTTGCGGTAGCGTTCTCGCTTTCCACGGACGGGGTCCTGGGTTCGATTCCTGGCGGGGTCAGGGATTTTCCGTGCCTCGAGATGACTGGGTCTTATTGTGTCGTCTTCATCATCATCACTCATCCCCATTACGATCGCAGGAAGACAATGGCAAACCATCTCAGCTAGGACCTTGCCTAGTCGGCGGTGCGGGTCTCCCACATCGTCCCCTATGCTCATAGGAGTATGGGATCTCATCATCATCATCAGATAATAGAGCCTACCCTGATATTCAACAATGTAGGAAAAGATAGACTGCTACTTATCGGAAAGAAGACACTTTAACTTGCAGACAGGCATAATTAAAAGGCACTTATACAGGGTGTTACAAAAAGGTACGGACAAACTTTCAGGAAACATTCCTCACACACAAAGAAAGAAAATATGTTATGTGGACATGTGTCCGGAAACGCTTAATTTCCATGTTAGAGCTCATTTTCGTTTCGTCAGTATGTACTGTACTTCCTCGATTCACCGCCAGTTGGCCCAATTGAAGGAAGGTAATGTTGACATCAGTACGTAGCATCAACAGGTTAGTGTTCATGCAGTCAACGCAATGTTTACAAATGCGGAGTTGGCAGATGCCCATTTGATGTATGGATTAGCACGGGGCAATAGCCGTGGCGCGGTACGTTTGTATCGAGGCAGATTTCCAGAACGAAGGTGTCCCGACAGGAAGACGTTCGAAGCAATTGAGCGGCGTCTTAGGGAGAACGGAACATTAGAGTCTATGACTCGCGACTGGGGAAGACCTAAAACGACGAGAACACCTGCAGTGGACGAGACAATTCTTCGTGCAGTTGACGATAACCCTAACGTCAGCGTCAGAGGAGTTGCTGCTGTACAAGGTAACGTTGACCACGTCACTGTATGGACAGTGCTACGGGAGAACCAGTTATTTCCGTACCATGTACAGCGTGTGCAGGCACTATCAGCAGCTGATTGGCCTCCACGGGTACACTTCTGCGAATGGTTCATCCAACAATGTGTCAATCCTCATTTCAGTGCAAATGTTCTCTTTACGGATGAGGTTTCATTCCAACGTGATCAAATTGTAAATTTTCACAATCAACAACTGTGGGCTGATGAGAATCCGCACGCAATTGTGCAATCACGTCATCAACACAGATTTTCTGTGAACGTTTGGGCAGGCATTGTTGGTGATGTCTTGATTGGGCCCCACCTTCTTCCCCCTACGCTTAATGGAGCACGTTATTATGATTTAATACGGGATACTCTACCTGTGCTGCTAGAACATGTGCCTTTACAAGTACGACACAACATGTGGTTCATGCACGATGGAACTCCTGCACATTTCAGTCGAAGTGTTCGTACGCTTCTCAACAACAGATTTGGTGACCGATGGATTGGTAGAGGCGGACCAATTCCATGGCCTCCACGCTCTCCTGTGTTCAACCCTCTTGACTTTCATTTATGGGGGCATTTGAAAGCTCGTGTCTACGCAACCCCGGTACCAAATGTAGAGACTCTTCGTGCTCGTATTGTGGACGGCTGTGATAGAATACGTCATTCTTCAGGGCTGCATTAGCGCATAAGGGATTCCATGCGACGGAGGGTGGATGCATGTATCCTCGCTAACGGAGGACATTTTGAACCTTTCCTGTAACAAAGTGTTTGAAGTCGCGCTGGTACGTTCTGTTGCAGTGTGTTACCATTCTATGATTAATGTGATTCGAAGAGAAGTAATAAAATGAGCTCTAACATGGGAAGTAATCGTTTCCGGACACATGTCCACATATCATTTTTTTTTCTTTGTGTGTGAGGAATGTTTCCTGGACGTTTGGCCGTACCTTTTCGTAACACCCTGTATAAAGCTTTCGGCCACAGCCTTCATCACCAAAAGAGAAACAGGGAAACAGACATCATTCATAGTGCTTGTTGATATCCCTACGTGGATTTTTCCATTGTTAGTTTTTACCCTGATATTCAGTTGTTTTCTTGCTGGGACCACGTTTTGAAACAGGATCAAGCAGGTCAATCAGCAGCGCATTTGTCAGTGTCCTGGAGAAGTCAACCTGCAGTCTCCGCGTTGTCCTTGACATAGTGCTAGGCGCCATTGTTGGCGAAATTCTGGCTCTAAGAACTCTCGCACTTAAAAAGAGGAATCAGACCAATTGAAAATCAAGTAAGACGTTTGCTGCTTGCTAGGCATAAATCGCGATTCACGCGATCTGAAGACTAATGCCGGCCCTCATTTAGAGAAATTCTAAAGCCTACAGGCATTGTTAAACGGCGTCATTTTCAACTGTTGCTCCTCTGCGCAGGTATATCTCTTCATTAGTCTCAACCCTGTAGTGGTTTACTTGATATCGTTTTTTGTTAACTGTTAGCCTGTTTTTAACTAATTCTTGATCACATGTTTAATTCTAGTGCCCTAATTCCTCAGGATTTCAATGCTAAATATGTTTCCCTGTTTATAAATATTAGCTGCAGAATGCATTTCAATTAACTAGTCAAAATTTTGTACGATCCTCTCTGTTCACCTGCGACCCCATGATAAGATTTGATTAATCCATGTTCAACTTTACTGCCTTTAAGCAGATTCTTCCAGGGTCACATGGTTCAATACAACTTCTCTTCGGTTCCAGTATTTAGAGGAAGAGGGGGCAGCCCAAGTGTATCACAACAGCCACGAGTAATACCTAGAAAATATTCCTGGACATACTGCAGAATTTTGTCGAAGTATATATGTGTGTTAAATACGATTTGGAAAACAACCAGCTTCACTTCGTTGCGTTGCGCCAGCCAGCATGGTCATCGTTGTCATAGCAGACAGGAATTACGACGTCGCGCAGTGGTAATGTAAGAAAGTATGTCGATTAGGTGGGTACTTTAGACGTAACGCATGGAAAGTCTCGGTGACAAGCTGTGTTGGTTGAACAGTATTTATTTCTTACTGATTAGTAGCAAGTATTTACGTACTTGCAGAGGAATTAAATTAGTGTCCTCTGGCGTACATTTACTTCGAATAGTGTAATTCACTGCAATGGGAAAATATCAGATATCACGAAGTGAAAAGATTGTTCGTTCTCTGGCACCATCGGGAGTCTTCCAGTGACAATAACGGCTGGAGGATATGGGACATGCACGACCGACGTCCCGCGATCATACCATGCGGTTATCATTAAACGGGCCGTGTTCCCAGTGCTGCAGTGCAAATTGTATACATCGCAGCAGGCTGAAACATTGTACGTATAATCATTAATCGGTGTGCTTGCGGACTTACTGAAAAAAAGTGATATTTCCACTTCCTGCCACTAGGTGAAAGTATGGCGGTGTAAGCAGTCAGAATTGGAAATGTTTCCTGTTGTGACGTCAGTATGCTGTTTGTCGCTTGGTGACGGGTGCTGCCGGCCGCGGTGGCCGTGCGGTTCTGGCGCTGCAGTCCGGAACCGCGGGACTGCTACGGTCGCAGGTTCGAATCCTGCCTCGGGCATGGGTGTGTGTGATGTCCTTAGGTTAGTCAAGTTTAAGTAGTTCTAAGTTATAGGGGACTTATGACCTAAGATGTTGAGTCCCATTGTGCTCAGAGCCATTTGAGTCATTTGACGGGTGCTGCTTTCTTTCGTCAAGCGACTGTTGGTGAAAAGGATTTAATAGTTTGATGTTTTCCATATGTAACGCAAGGGCTATTGAGAAGAAAGACAGCGCACTGCTGTTAAAGTTGTTTTATCAGAAGGGCAGCAATAGCAGTGCTACATTGCGACTATATCCCCAACAGAAACAATTTCGAAGAGGCATCATGTCAATAAATATACTAAGGAACATGACGAAGAAGTTTGAAGAGACAGATGAATTAGATAGTGCAGCAGAGAGAGGGAGGTGTCCCATTCTCATGGCTGCTAATGAAGTTGCCCATCGTGCAACGCAAGACTCAAATTCTGCAGCCTGTGCTCGAGCTGTGTCACGGGAACAGTTCAAAAGCTTTTGCAGCACCTTTTACACTGGTATCCTTGCAAGATTTAGAATGTGCACCTAATGAAGCCCCAAGAAAGCTTACAACGTCGTGACTTTGCCATTACTTTTTTTGGTACATTGGAAATGGGTGACATGTGGCCAGGGAATATTCTTTGGACGGACGCTGCACACTTTAGTTTGAATGGTGTCGTGAATTCATAGAATTGTCGCATATGGTGTTCTACTCCGCCATATGTTGTGCAAGAACATTCACTGCACTCAACTTATGTGACTTTGTTGTGGGATGGCTCTGAGCACTATGCGACTTAACGTCTGAGATAATCAGTCGCCTAGAACTTAGAACTAATTAAACCTAATTAACCTAAGGACATCACACACATCCATGCCCGAGGCAGGATTCGAACCTGCGACCGTCGCGGTCGCTCGGCTCCAGAATGTAGCGCCTAGAACCGCTCGGCCACCCCGGCCAAGTGACTTTGTTGTGTGGTTGCCCAAGCTCTTCCATTCTCGGTCTGTTTTTCTTCGATGAGACGACACCTCGCAGGCCTTTTGGGTCCTACAGTGGCTTCTGCACTTTGTAGGGACGTCCTTATGCAACACGTCCTTCCAGTATTTCAAGAACGCAACTGTGCCCACATCATTATTTTCCTGCAAGATGGGCGATAGCACATGCTGCTTGTTAAGTGAAAGATTTCCTTCCAGAAATAGCAACATCTCGAAGCAACTTCAGGATGTGTGGCCTCCCAGTGCCCCCGATCTAAAGCCATCTGACTTCTGGTTGTGACAAAATCTGAAAGATCGTGTCAATCCGGGATGTGTGCAGATTCTTACGGAGAGAATACGACGACATATGCTTGTGATTACGTCGTATACGCTGCGAGCAACTGTCGACCATGGTGTGTTACGGATGCACCAAGTTGCTGAATCGGGAGACCATACCGAACACATGTTGTAATTTGTGACCATATCCTAACAAACATACCAGAAACATCGTTATCATGTGTTTGATCATACCTCCCATTTTCCTTCAATTACATCACATTCTGATTCCATTTTTTATTACTATCAATAGCAATCTATGTCCTTTATTATTTAGCCGGCCGCTGTGGTTGAGCGGTTCTAGGCGCTTCAGTCCGAAAACGCGCTGGTGCAACGGTCGCAGGTTCGAATCCTGCGTCGGGCATGGATGTGTGTGATGTCCTTAGGTTAGTTATGTTTGTTCTAAGTTCTAGGGGGCTGATGACCTCAGATGTTAAGTTCTATACTGCTCAGAGGCATTTGAACCTTAATTATTTGCTGCATGAATTCCAGTTTCTATCTTCCCGTACAGCTTTTATCCTCCACTGCTCCCTCTAGTACCAAGGGAGCTGTGAGACCGTGAGAATGACACGGTGAGTTCCTGTCGAAATGTCGGCGGTGGACGACGGCGTCACCCGGCAGTAAACACGTAAGTTATTTGAACCAAGGGAGTTATTCTCTGATATCTTAACGGATGTCCTGTCATCATGTCACTTCTTCCTGTCGGTGTTTTCCATACACTCCATTCCCACCGATTCTGTGGAGACCTCCTCATTTCTTATTTTATCTTTCATACTAGTTTTTAACATTCGCATGTAGCATCACTTCCCAAATGCTTTGATCCTCTTCTGTTCCGGTTTTCCAATACTCCATGTTCCACTGCCACACAATGCTGTGTGCCAAACATACATCTTCAGTAACTTCTTCCCCAAATTAAGGCCCTTGTTTCAAACTAGTAGTCTTCTCTTTTCTCCAGTGCTAGACAGCTTTTATTACCCCTTTGCTCCGTCCATCGCGGGTTATTTTGCTGCTTAACCAGCACAATTCCTTAATTTGCTCTGCTTCGTGATCCCAAATTCGCTTTTTTATTTCTGATCATTCTCAATAATTTACTCTTTCTTCGTTTTATTCTCAGTTGATATTCTATGCCCACGGGGCGGGTCATTCCATTCAACACGTCCTGCAATTCTTCTTCACTGTCACTGAGGACAGCAGTGTAATCAGCGAATTTTTGTCTTCAGCGAAACTTATCATTAATATCTTTTCACCTTGAATTTTAATCCCACTGTCGAACAATTTTTTTTTTAATTTCTGTTACAGCTTCTTCGATGTATAGATTGAAGAGTAGTAGCGAAAGACTACTGCCCTGTTTTACAGCCTTTTTAATCCGAGCACTTCTTTCTTGGTCTTCCACTCTTATACAGTTCCCTCTTGGGTTCATGTACATATTGTGTATTATCCGTCTTCTCCTACGGCGCACCCTGCTCTTCACATAACGTAGAACATCTTGTACCAATTGACATTGTCAAACGCTTTTTCCAGGTCGGAAAATCCAGTGAACGTGTCTTGATTTCTCTTCATTCTTGCTTCAATTATCAGCCACAACGTCAGAACCTCTTCTAGGGTGCCTTTTCCTTTCGTAAAGACAAGCTCATCGTCATATAACATACCTTCAGTTTTATTTTCCATTGTGCTATATATTATTGTTGTTACAAACTTGAACTCATGAGCTGTTAAGCTGATCCTGCTACAGTTCTCGCACTTGTCGGCTCTGACTGCCTATTGCGCCTTATTTTCAGCTGGTGGCGGAAGATGGAACTATTATTTCTGCAGCTTACTTTGCGAGCGCACAGATTAATGAACATACCTGTACTATTTCAGCGTCCTACAATGAATATAGTCTGCACTGCAGCACTCGGAACACCACTTTCATTACAACCACGCAGTAGTCGCTCCTCACACCACCTTCCATGCAGCAGTTGGCCAGTCGGTACAGGCGTAAGGTCTAATCCGTGAATAGTGTTTTGACAACATGCCAAAACCGATTGTAGGAAAGCTAGAGAGAGAGAGAGAAGTTCGCATTTCTATAAGGCTGACTATATAGACACAACTAAAGCTTATCGTGACCTTTTGTGCGTGTTAGGTAATTCTTGTCACTGAGTGTGTTTGTGTGCGTGTGTGTATTTATGTCTGAATGTGTGTGTGTGTGTGGGGGGGGGGGGTGCTCGTTTCTGTGTTCGCACTTGTGTCAGTGCTCCAAAGATTCGTTTCCCTATGTATTTTTGCGTGCCGTTGCAATCTGTCTGTATATGTTTACAGTGTCTGTGAAACTTCATCTGTGATTCTATTCATTCCCTCCCACTTGTCTTTGTTCCTGGTTGCTAAATTCAATCCTCGTCTAATTGTATCCGCGTCGAGTAGATGATGCTTGTAGGCGACTGTTCAAAATGGTTCAAATGGCTCTGAGCACTATGGGACTTAACTACTAACGTCATCAATTTCCTAGAACTTAGAACTACTTAAATATATCTAACGTAAGGATATCAGACACATCCATGCCCGAGGCAGGATTCTAACCTGCGACTGTAGCGGTCGCGCGGTTCCAGACTGTAGCGCCTAGAACCGCTCTACCACCCCGGCCGGCTTGGGCGACAGTGAAACAGTGTTCGTTTCGAGAAGTCATATACACCACATGTACAGGGTTATCACAAATGATTGAAGCGATTTCACAGCTCTACAATAACTTTATTATTTGAGATATTTTCCCAATGCTTTGCACATACATACAAAAACTCAAAAAGCTTTTTTAGGCATTCACAAATGTTCGATATGTGCCCCTTTACTGATTCGGCAGACATCAAGCCGATAATCAAGTTCCTCCCACACTCGGCGCAGCATGTCCCCATCAATGAGTTCGAAAGCATCGTTGATGCGAGCTCGCAGTTCTGGGACGTTTCTTGGTTGAGGAGGTTTAAACACTGACTCTTTCACATAACCCCCCAGAAAGAAATCACATGGGTTTAAGTCGGGAGAGCGTGGAGGCCATGACATGAATTGCTAATCATGATCTCCACCACGACCGATCCATCGGTTTTCCAATCTCCTGTTTAAGAAATGCCGAACATCATGATGGAAGTGCGGTGGAGCACCATCCTGTGGTACGTTTAGCTCTCTGCTTGCTTTATTCGTCGACTTCTGCGGGCTACGCATGAAACTTGGCCGCACGCGTTCAACCGTTTCTTCGCTCACTGCAGGCCGACCCGTTGATTTCCCCTTACAGAGGCATCCAGATGCTTTAAACTGCGCATACCATCGCGGAATGGAGTTAGCAGTTGGTGGATCTTTGTTGAACTTCGTCCTGAAGTGTCGTTGCACTGTTATGACTGACTGATGTAAGTGCATTTGAAGCACAACATACGCTTTCTCGGCTCCTGTCACCATTTTGTCTCACTGCGCTCTCGAGTGCTCTGGCGGCAGAAACCTGAAGTGCGGCTTCAGCCGAACAAAACTTTATGAGTTTTTCTACGTATCTGTAATGTGTCGTGACCATATGTCAAGAAATGGAGCTACAGTGAATTTATGAAATCGCTTCAATCATTTGTAATAGCCCTGTATAATCAGCAATTTGGCTGAGGTTCACGAGGTATATGTACGTGGGTAGGGGCTGTGGCCTGCCGCACAGCGAACCATGAAATATGATAGTCACTTCATATGGATGGACTAGCGAAATTTGTCGCATGTGTATCATGCTGATGGCACTGTAGAGAGTGTGTCACACTAATTTCACATTTGGGAGAGGGCACTAGGAGTCTTCTGGTAGGAAGGTGGGACATATAAGTGTTTTAATTAAGCTAATTTCCTTTATTCCTCGCTACTTGCGCATTTGCCGTTGGATGATTGTACCGGTAGTTAAAATGTCATGCATCATAGTGTCAGAAGAAGGATGAATATAGTAAGGCTGCGAACGACAGATTTTCGAATGGTAACGATTACTTTCCTCATCGCTAAATCTTACATTACTTCGCGGTGACAAAGATGTGCCTAGCTTGATGAAGACTACAGACTTCAACGAAAATCTCCCCCCACGACCTGAGTTACTTTAGGAGTGAGAAAGAAGCCGCTGGGCTACGCAGATGACAAATCGCGGGATAGTCAAGGAGAGAATCATCGTAATGGTCAAATTCTAACGAAAATTCCTCCCCACCTTAGATAGAGAGAGGCTGTTTGAGAGAGAAATGGAGGATGGGAAATAAACAGGAAGCCATGTATCCCGCACGGCTGAGGTGTGTTTCAAATCCACCGGTTGCCTCGAAAGAGACCTTTGGATGAGGAAAATAACAAATCGCGCTACCGTAAAGGAGAGAATCATCATAATGGTCGAGCTGTAACTAAATTGATTCCCGGCACTAGATAGAGAGAGGCTGTTTGGAAATGATAGAGGAATTTAGGATGGGAAAGAGACCGGAAGTCAGGTATCCATCACGGTTCAGTTGTGTTTCAAATCCACCGGTCGTCTCTTCCCCCTCCACATGAGGCCGAGATACATTCAGGAAAAGACGATGAAGACGAAGTATGGGAAAGAGACAGAGAGAGCAGAGCTGTAAGCCTTGTAATGATTGGACATTTCAGAATCTAGTGAATCTTGTCGTTACCTTTTGGATGCGGTGCGGAAATAACACCCACGAGTGGATGGGGATGGCACATTAGAGAGGAAGGTGTGGGTTCAGACAAGAATAGAGTAGTTACGTCAGATCACAACATTACAGTCACTTTCCGAGTTTACCAATTTTGCTTTCCCCCACTCCTAAAGGCTGCGGAATGACGTGACATTCATGTGTGATTCTCGAGGAGAGTGCTTTTAGTACGCCGAGGGTGCCGCCAAGTTCGAAGAGCTGACGGGCGGCTGAGATGGCATACGCTGTGCGATGGCTGCGGTAAGTGCGCCTTCGTGGGGATGTGGAGTATTCCGCGGTTTTCCGGTAGTCGATATTTAGGCCATGTTAGGTCGAGTTCTGTCACTTCCATGTTTTACTCACTTGTTTCAGTCAAATCACGGATATGATAGAGGCTACTCTTACGGTTTAAATGACGGTGACTTCAACGAAAGGATCACCGAATCTCTGTTCCCGCCACGCCCTACTCTGTGAGCACTCTGTCACCAGTGTTTGAAATAGTAGTCGGTAATTATAAGAGAAGCATGATTCTCGTGTGTGTATTCAAGTTATGTGAAGAACTTTGCCTTCTCATACCAAACGACCTTGCCACTTCTGCCCCGCATCAGAGAAGTCCCATACCTTACACCATTAATGTGATAGGGTGACCACTACTTGCTGTGTAACGATTCAATAAACAATCATGTCCCTGATCATGCCATTGGGTTGTTCGTGATTCGTCCACTAATTAACAATATGTTACGAAATAAAGACCATTCGTGATGCTCAAGCAACTCAACGCTCTCCACCAAGCCGTCTTCCGCCACCTGTGTGGGTTAGGATGTTTCCCTTGGCGAGAATTCGACGTTTACTACCTAGGCCACGATTTAATCCCTCATCCTAATTTCTGAAGCGTCAGGGAGGGATTCTGGATTGTAGAAGCGTACGGAAGTTAATATTCCATTTATTCTATCCTATTCGAAGCTACTTGATTCCCGTTAGAAGTTTGACAGAAGTGCTCTCAGTTTAGTTTTCCTGCTAGGATAAATATTAAAGGCAGAACAGTGGGTTATCAGCCACCCGGCTGCAACTGATACGGCTCTTCTTTAGTGGTTCCTTACGTCAGGGAAAAACTGGTAACCGTGGCGGTCCTTATCACTTTCGTCCCACTCCCTCTGCCACGTATCCACCAGACATTTGATGAGACGTCGAGTCTCAGTAATTTTCGCCCAGTAATCTCTGTTACTTTGTCGTGTCCCGCTGACTTTTGCCAGTACAGTGCCTGAGTATGTCTATCGGAAAGGTTCCAAGCCCCACAAGCAGTGTTTCTGTAACAATATCACGGCAGACAGGGAAATAAATGTTCGAAATTCCGTCCGACACAATTTATATACTGAGACGCACTGTGACGCTACGAGTGACTTATGCATGACAGTCTAGGGCGCCCGCCCCCCACTTCTCATAACTGAACTGTAGTCAACTTGCTTGCGTCTCATCTCGTATGCGTTTCCCCATTTGGTTTCCCCTCCGTCGGTCGCGAGCTCTAATGCTTGTCCAATAAGCAGTGCTTAATAATGTGGGAAGTAGTTAGGTTTAAATGCCAGGCATAATTAAAATCGTAAAATGTTAGGACCCCAAATAATTCTGTTTCTCGTGAAATGGTCGTACGGGAAAACCCCTACTTCATCGCTATGTTGGAGATACTGTGTCCTATCGCTCATGCGACGACTGTAACAACCACGTTCAAACTCATTTAAATCTTGATAACTTGCTATTGTAGCAGCACCAGACAATATAACAAATGTGCCAGACACTTGTTGTCTTATACATATCCGCATTTGAATACGCATGCCTATACCAGTTTCTGTGGCGCTTCAGTGTATATATACTGTGATTTCGTGCCGAATTATTCCAAGTCTTTCGATGATTGATATAATCGGTATTTATTACTCAGGCGGTGCAACGGCGATAAGTGTAAGACGTTCAGTCGCGTTAGCTGACGCCTTCAGCTATCATCTGATCTACTTTTTGTGCAGATATCACATCGGATTACTTTTACGTGTTTGCTTCGAATATTTATTTTGTATGGAAATGAAGTCCCACGCTTCTTGTCATCTTGACAGAGCGTAGAGGAAAGATGCGGGAGACCCGCACCGCCGTATTAGGCAATGTCCTAATGGAGGTGGTTTGCCGCTGCCTTCCTCCGTCCGTAACAGGGATGAATGAAGATGATGAAGACGACACAACAACATCCAGTCATCTCGGGGCAGGTGAAAATCCCTGACCCCGCTGGGAATCGAACCCGGGACCCCGTGTTCGGGAAGCGTGAACGCTACCGCGAGAGTACGAGCTACGGACATTTATTTGTATAAACATCGTAATTTCTACAATAGTTAGTTACGTAGATCATTTTAATGGCGAGGAATTTCTTCCATTGTAGCGAACATCTTGATATGTCTGATTATAGTGTACGACATAAGTGTTTCTTTAATGTTCAAGGTTGGTTAGGAGCAGTACGCCATTCCCCTCGTCTGTCTCCTTCCTCTTCATTTCTGAGTATGTAGTGTATCCCACCTGATTCATAATATGCTGCATATATGATATCCTCGGTCGTCCCTGGAAATTTCTTCTCTCAGATGTTCCCTCGTCTCCGTTACCACTAAAACATCATCTGCGTAACGCATCATATCTGCTTTACGCCTTTGATTTTGATCCCCACGTGTGCACTTTTACGAATTTCGTCTATAACTTCCTATAATAAACATAAAAATACATCATAATTTCATTGCGGAATAGATACCGATGGCTCCATGCCGATTAGGGATAATGGCATACGCGACTGTTGGCATTCCGACAGCACCCGCGTCTTTCTCGACACTTGTGGCTACATACCACTGACGTCACCGTCGCCGCAGCAAACCTCTTTGCAGTACGCAGAGCTCTCCGAGCGTAGCAAATCCTCGCCTCGGGTAACTGTTCCTTTGATTCTATCCACACATTTTTGTGAGTTTCTATCATCGTAGCACGTGAACTGAAATTCGTTAAGAAAACCTTTACCAGCCTTTTTTTTTAATAGAATAACCAGCCTAAAGTCAACCGTTACCCACTTTGCAGCCCTGGAATCAATGCTTGGGCACAATATTGCTATTCACTCTGAAAGTAGTATCGAACTGATTACATTCAGTCCACGTCTTTCTCTGAACTGCATTTCGACTAATGTGAGCGGTTTCTCTATCTCAGTAATCGTCGAGTAATTTTATTCTGGCGACGATTTCATCTATTTCAATTAGCCATAGGGACGTAGTGAGCTGAAGTAATCTGTGAACCACGGGCTATTAGGAAATCTGAGGCAAATACCGACAGGTGATGGAGGGAAGCGGGATGGTCAGTTGGTGACGGTCAGAGGGACTTCCTCGGTATTTATTTCTGTTAGCTGCGCCAATTTACTGACGTATTTCTTTCACAATAGCACACTTCAGTTGCAGCGATATCCTTATTTCCATTTGATGAACGAAGCACCACCTCATTCATAAACAGCCAAGTCAAAACTTGTCCGCCGCTCGTGGTCTCGCGGTAGCGTTCTCGCTTCCCGAGCACGGGGTCCCGGGTTCGATTCCCGGCGGGGTCAGGGATTTTCACCTGCCTCGAGATGACTGGGTGTTTGTGTTGTCCTCATCATTTCATCATCATCCAGGAAAGTGGCGAAATTGGACTGAGCAAAGGTTGGGAAATTGTACGGGCGCTGATAACCACGCAGTTGAGCGCCCCACAAACCAAACATCATCATCATCAAGTCAAAACTTATCATGTCTACTTGTTACAGCATGCGTATCTACGCAGCTACGGACAGCACATGAATCTTTCCGTTCATTTCACGGTACGTTTTATGCTCCAGGTAGCGACCCTGTGATTACGTTCGATTAGGGACACCCTCATTAAACGTTACGAGCGTTGACAGTGTTCACATTCCGAGACCGTTGGTAATTACAGTTCTGTTTTCACCAGTTCATAAGTACGATTAAGTCACGGAGAGGAAAATACGGGTCGTCCTCCTGCTATTTTGATAGCCAGTGGCCGAATCGCGCAGTTCAGTGTGAAATGAAAGGTTCCGTCCTGCATGGATTGCAAAAAACTAACATATCAATATACGAGACGGGAATTTTAAATCTGGGTTTTTTGCCATAGAGTTATTTTGGCAGTATGTACACTATTTATCATCGTTCTCTGAAATCTAATATCAAGCTGTTCATTTAGTGCACCTTGGTCGACTGGCAATTTCAACACCAAGTTATGCTATAAAAACACGAGCTTACAAAAAATGTTTTTAGTTTATAGTTTGTTAGATAAACGTTTAATGCCACAGTTTAGAAATTCGGAATCCATATCTAACATTCTATTCTGTAAAGTAGCTTTTACCATAACGTGTCTTATTTACAAAGTAGAAAATTAGAAAAACACATCTTATTGTTATAAAAAGTAATCCAGTTTTTCAGTACAAAAGGAAGGTTTTAATGAACTATATCCTTTGAACGTCTCTTTATTACAAGGGAAGTATGTACCCGTTAGATTATATTTTCTTTTTCTGTTCTCCTTAGAGCGTATAGTTCTATTCCTCCAATGAATTGCGTATTGTACGTTTTGGTCAGGAGAAAGAAAACTGGCGTTCTACGGATCGGAGCGTGGAATGTCAGATCCCTTAATCTGGCAGGTAGGTTAGAAAATTTAAAAAGGGAAATGGATAGGTTAAAATTAGATATAATGGAAATTAGTGAAGTTCGGTGGCAGGAGGACCAAGACTTTTGGTCAGGTGAATACAGGGCTATAAATACAAAATCAAATAAGGGTAATGCAGTAGTAGGTTTAATAATGAATAAAAAAATAGGAGTGCAGGTAAGCTACTACAAACAGCATAGTGAACGCATTATTGTGGCCAAGATAGACACGAAGCCCATGCCTACTACAGTAGTACAAGTTTATATGCCAACTGGCTCTGCAGATGATGAAGAAATTAATTAAAGGTATGAGATAAAATAAATTATTCAGGTAGTGAAGGGAGACGAAAATTTAATAGTCATGGGTAACTGGAATTCGAGAGTAGGGAAAGGGAGAGAAGGAAACATAGTGGGTGAATATGGATTAGGGGAGAGAAATGAAAGAGGAAACCGTTTGGTAGAATTTTGCACAGAGCATAACTTAATCATAGCTAACACTTGGTTCAAGATTCATAAAAGAAGGTTGTATACACAGAAGAATCCTGGAGGTACTAGAAGGTATCAGATATATTATGTAATGGTAAGACAGAGATTTAGGAACCAGGTTTTAAATTGTAAGACATTTCCAGGGGCAGATGTGGACTCTGACCACAATCTATTGGTTATGAACTGTAGATTAAAACTGAAGAAACTGCAAAAAGGCGGTAATTTAAGGAGATGGGACCTGGGTAAACTGAAAGAACCAGAGGTTGTACAGAGTTTCAGGGAGAGCATAATGGAACAATTGACAGGAATGGAGGAAACAAAAACAGTAGAAGAAAAATGGGTAGCTCTGAGGGATGAAGTACTGAAGACAGCAGAAGATCAAGTAGGTAAAAAGACGAGGGCTAGTAGAAATCCTTGGGTAACAGAAGAAATATTGAATTTAATTGATGAAAGGAGAAAATATAAAAACGCAGTAAATGAAGCAGGCAAAAAGGAATACAAACATCTCAAAAATGAGATCGATAGGAAGTGCAAAATGGCTAAGCAGGGATGGCTAGAGGACAAATGTAATGATGTAGAGACTTATCTCACTAGGGGTAAGATAGATACTGCCTACAGGAAAATTAAAGAGACCTTCGGAGAAAAGAGAACCACTTGTCTCAATATCAAGACCTCAGATGGAAAAACAGTTCTAAGCAAAGAAGGGAAAGCAGAAAGGTGGAAGGAGTATATAGGGGGTCTATACAAGGGCGATGTACTTGAGGACAATATTATGGAAATGGAAGAGGATGTGGATGAATATGAAATGGGAGATACGATACTGCGTGAAGAGTTTGACAGAGCACTGAAAGACCTAAGTCGAAACAAGGCCCCGGGAGTAGACAACATTCCATTGGAACTACTGACGGCCTTGGGAGAGCCAGTCCTGACAAAACTCTATCATCTGGTGAGCAAGATGTATGAGACAAGCGAAATACCCTCAGGCTTCAAGAAGAATATAATAATTCCAATCCCAAAGAAAGCAGGTGTTGACAGATGTGAAAAATACCGAACTATCAGTTTAAGAAGTCACAGCTGCAAAATACTAACGCGAATTCTTTACAGACGAATGGAAAAACTGGTAGAAGCCGACCTCGGGGAAGATCAGTTTGGATTCCGCAGAAATGTTGGAACACGTGAGGCAATACTGACCCTACGACTTATCTTAGAAAGTAGATTAAGGAAATGCAAACCTACGTTTCTAGCATTTGTAGACTTAGAGAAAGCTTTTGACAATGTTGACTGGAATACTCTCTTTCAAATTCTAAAGATGGCAGGGGTAAAGCACAGGGAGCGAAAGGTTATTTACAATTTGTACAGAAACCAAATGGCAGTTATAAGAGTCGAGGGGCATGAAAGGGAAGCAGTGGTTGGGAAGGAAGTGAGACAGGGTTGTAGCCTGTCCCCGATGTTATTCAATCTGCATATTGAGCAAGCAGTAAAGGAAACAAAAGAAAAATTCGGAGAAGGTATTAAAATCCATGGAGACGAAATAAAAACTTTGAGTTTCGCCGATGACATTGTAATTCTGTCAGAGACAGCAAAGGACTTGGAAGAGCAGTTGAACGGAATGGACAGTGTCTTGAAAGGAGGATATAAAATGAACATCAACAAAAGCAAAACGAGGATAATGGAATGTAGTCAAATTAAGTCGGGTGATGCTGAGGGAATTAGATTAGGAAATGAGACACTTAAAGTAGTAAAGGAGTTTTGCTATGTGGGGAGCAAAATAACTGATGATGGTCGAAGTAGAGAGGATATAAAATGTAGACTGGCAATGGCAAGGAAAGCGTGTCTGAAGAAGAGAAATTTGTTAACATTGAGTATGGATGTAAGTGTCAGGAAGTCGTTTCTGAAAGTATTTGTATGGAGTATAGCCATGTATGGAAGTGAAACATGGACGATAAATAGTTTGGACAAGAAGAGAATAGAAGCTTTTGAAATGTGGTGCTACAGAAGAATGCTGAAGATTAGATGGGTAGATCACATAACTAATGAGGAGGTATTGAATAGAATTGGGGAGAAGAGGAGTTTGTGGCACAACTTGACGAGAAGAAGAGACCGGTTGGTAGGACATGTTCTGAGGCATCAAGGGATCACAAATTTAGCATTGGAGGGCAGCGTGGAGGGTAAAAATCGTAGAGGGAGATCAAGAGATGAATACATTAAGCAGATTCAGAAGGATGTAGGTTGCAGTAAGTACTGGAAGATGAAGAAGCTTGCACAGGATAGAGTAGCATGGAGAGCTGCATCAAACCAGTCTCAGGACTGAAGACAACAACAACAACAGCAACAACAACGTTTTGGTGAGGCAACCCTCAGTGGCCTCCCATCTTATTGGTTTTCCAGCGCCTTTAAGACCGTCTTTCATACACTTTTATGTCTAATACACGAATTTCATGTCAGTCTTTATTGTCAGCCGAGAACGTAGTAACAACGAGCTTAAGCGATATCCAAGCCTCCTCCCTCCTCCTCCACCTTCTCCCTCCCTCCCCCCCCCCCTCTCCTGTCTCACACACTTATTTGCGTTTCAGAGTGGACCTGAGAATCACTTTTCGAATGTCGTGTTCTTCAAACATGCTTTCTTCCAGTTTTGTTTCCTAAAGTATCCATATTGAGACGCTCAGAAATGTCGCACCACAGATCGTTTCATGTGTGGCGGCTTGGACGGCGGTCTGTAATCTGCAAAGCTACAAGTGCAGTGATCATTTGAAAATCCGACGACAGGGATCTCTCATATAATAAGACATACCGACCTGTGTTCTTGATTAACACGTTGGCCAAGCTCCTGCACTAGCTACTTTGTGGTCGTTTACAACCGCACATACAAATTCTTATCCGCAGTCCGCATCTGTATGGTGTCAGGGAAAGAACGTCAATCGATATCTCAGTCAAACGAGCTCTACACATAGTCAGCAACGTGGACAGGAAACATGCAACTGTCATTCTCATTGATATTTCGTTCACCTTCGAAATTTTTTGTTTAGTACGCGATGTTTGCGCAACTAAGAGAAATGCGTTCTGAAATGGCCTATCAGACTATTGAAAGCAGGTTGGTGAAATAGCGCCCGGGTAACTAGAAAGTGATCAAAAGAGCCACCGAAGAGTGCCCGCAAGAATCGATTTGTTCTTTGGGATGTTGTTGTTGAACCCCCACTACACCACATGGAAAACCGTGGAAAACGAGTGACGGCCTATGCAGATGTTCTTAGCGCTGGTCTCAGCTCAATGAAGGGCGCAACTCGAATAAAAATCCACGCAGTTATTCACAGGCACTAGCCAGTGGTGCAACCACAAAAAATTACGGATAGCACCACACGAAACGCCCTATACCTAACTCCAATGGATACTAGCGAGGAATCCAATTATATAACTGCAGGACACTCACGTCCGCAGAAGGCAGATAACAAGTTATATTTGAGTGCATTTAGATGAACGACAGAAGTTTAACGAACACACTAGATTAACGACCGGCAGAGCATCCAAGAAAATACACAAACTGGTTGGGCTTAACATGGATCACTACTCGCTACCCTTACTTACAAACAGAACGTATCACCGTGCGCCAAAAGTGTCAGTGGTTTGTTTCGCATGCTGCGCAACTTCCAGCATAGCATAGGAACATCATGCAACGAGAACAGAGAGTTATATTAGTAAGGTTGCCGAGAACCTTTGGCATCACGTCGGTAGAAGTGTTTGGTTTATGCCACATCCCTGCCCTCATTTTTTATGTTTTTATTGTTGTGTTTTAATACGCAAGGACAGGAATGTTTTGTTATGGCAGGTTAGCAAGTAGATAGGATCACAAGATAGACTCCGAACGACGCCCCAGATGGTTGATATTTTCATATTTAAAAATCTATCATTAACAGCTCTCGATTTACTGGAAGAAGATATCATATATCTATATAAAGACGAAAAATTATCGACGTTCATGGCTATAAAAATAGTGGCTGCACATTGTAAGTAAACTGCCAGTTTTAAGCTGGGTATTTAGGTACCGATTTATTATTAGATATTCTGTAAATCAATAAGCTAGCAGCCTGCCTATCTCCTCAGAGCAAGAACTGAAACAACTTTGTTAAGAATGGTAACTGCACGTAAGTGGAACAATATAAGGTGTGTGGTGGGTCCACCGTTCGGTTTCGTCACATTTCGGAATTGTCCGGAAAACTTCATGTTGACTTCCCCGTGTCTTCATTTCTGCGAACGCCAGTGGCCTAGCAGTTGTATTGTCAATACTGTGTGGTGAAGCTAAACGTTGTAGTTTTTATTGGTACTGCCGAACGCCGATTGCATCAGCAGTTCCCTACGGCAACGACCTATCTTGTGATTTAGATTTTTTGTCATCATTTTCGGCAAATGTTTCTGACGGAGGTCGATGTGAAGAAATGGCACACTAGATGGCTTAAAAATTCTTTCTTCACACCATCAACCCGCCCCCCCCCCCCCCCCCCCAGTGAGTCAGAGTTCTTCTTTTACTTCTAAAAGCTTCACACACTCAAAGAGAAAGGTTGGAAGAGGTGATAGCTCAAAAAGTAGTGAGACGCTTTCACACGGTAAAAGAAATTTTATGTCCTACTAAAATTTCAAAAGAACAAATTCAAATATTTTCCGAAAATTTTGAAAAAATATCGTATGAAATACTGCCGCTTTGTGTCGGTTTATCAATATATCATGGGTAGGTGTGGTCGTAATTATCGATATTCCTAGGGAAAAATATCGATGTATCGAGCCCTGGTCACATAGTGTGACAACGGCCGGGCGAACAAGAGTCGTATCGTCCTGGAACAGAGAGAGAGGCAATGGGGATTCATATACAACGCTGGGCGCCAAGTGGCGAATCTTCTAAGTTTATCAATTATTATTTATTATCAAGTATTAATATACAGGTTCGGCGGTGCTGATGATATTATTTGCACTCACGACTTGTTAATAATAATATAAATATCACTCAATTCATCAGGCGGTTCTAATTAGAAGTTTGAATTCATGTCAGCGCTTATAGATGGAAAGGATGGATCAAATCACATGGATGCCCTAAAAGGGCAGGCGCCAAACTGTTGATACAGTTCACAGGCAGTCTACGATGGATATTCGAGGTGGCAAATCTCGAACTAGTGTGTGAAGTGCAACTCCGCGTAACGAAGAATTAATTTTTAAAGTTGCTTCGTAATACACATTTGTGCTATCTCATGTGGATTTAAGATCGTGTGAAGCCTCTGACAACTTTTTCGGTGCTCAGGAACTAATGATTAATGACAGGGAATCTTGTTATGAATACTAACGATAAACTGCCTCTAAAAATCGTTTTGCTAAATTTGCAAATGAAAGATTTTAATAGAGAACAAACAATGTATTTACCTTAATAATCATAATATATATAGCAGTTCATGACATCCATTTTTTACAAATTTCAAAACTCCGCCATTTCTCTCCCCACATCCACCATTGCTGGCGGCTCACCTCCAACTTCGCAACGCTACGCGCTGTTCACATCCAGCTGCCCAACACTACAATGGCAGACAACAATGAAAACTAGCCACAGACTGCACGCAGCACAGCCAGTGATTTTCATACAGAGCGCTACGTAACGTTGCCAATAAGAAAACATAAACAGCCTACTTACAGCACTACTTCAGTCGATCCATGCCTTATTGTGTTGCGGCACTTGTGCGTGCTCGTGGGGGCCCTACACGATATTAGACAGGTGCACCAGTTTCTTTGCTTCTTCAGTGTATTTTAAGAATACTACAACACATTAACATTCCTTTACTGCGTAAAATAGCCATTTTGATGGTTCATTTAGAGACAATTTTATCAATTAATTATAGTACCCTGAACCGTGAATTTACTTTCAAAACCTTTTCTTAAGAATTTACTTTATTTACTAGCGATTCATCAAGAACATTAACACATTTAATCACACTATGTGAGCGAGGAAGTAGTTGCCAATTGGTAACTGATGAAACATATTAATTTTTTTTTTCAAAAAATAGAAATTTTATTCCTAAAAGCCCTTTGTTTTTTTAAACAGATTTAAAATTATAATCAGAAAGCAACCTGTAAATATCAAGTTACAATATTTTCAGAGGCAGAAATAACAATTTTTTTATTTTCTTAAGTATGAGCTTTCGGTCTGAGAACTTTGCCGCTCCCTTGTAACACGGCCGTAGTCACGACCGCTCACAACAACCTCTGAAAGACTACACTGGTGCAAATCTGCAACACACCAGATTATTTTAAATTAAAAATTTTAACAACTCACACAAACACATAAACTGTGCACCCCTAAGTTGGATGGAGATGCTGCAAACCACTCACATTAAAAATTATTTGCCACCGAAAGTGCAACTTGTTTTTAAAAGAACTCTTACTGTGGAAGGGTGGCAACTTTATATACTAAAATAACCATTTAAATAAAATCCATGAAATGCAATTTTACATAAAATGTACCAACATGCTCTACACTACACATATAACACCTCGCAAGATGATAGACAAGATAAAAACATATTTCAGGAATTCGGCCTTTACACTTTAAGCAATAAATTCGTTAACACCGAATCCGACAAAACGACAAACATGACAGAGGCAGCTATTAACGTATGGCAGATTGACGGGGGGATTACTGAACAACCCGAACCGCAGATTTGCTCTAACCCGCCCCAACTCCACAAGGGAAAACGGACCACCCAATTCATTAATAACCACCTTCCCGCGGGTGGGCAAAAGGAGAAGAATGGTGGGACGACCCCAAAACAAAGCGGCTGGTGACCTCACGAAGAAAACAAGTAGAATTTAACAAGTAAATGAAACAACATGTCTCCAATCACTTAACTTCTAATAAACTGCGACTTCTGGCGAAGACCTGGCGCAGCACCCCCAACGCTCTCCCGAACCGTCCGCTGCCAGCCGCTTCAACGGACGCAGGAAGGCGCGCCGATCACCCGTCTCACCGCGTCGCAGCTCGCCCCGGCCAGCCCGATGTCGTGGTTTGACTCCTGTTGCTCGCGTGTCGACCGCGAAGCCAATACCCCTTTCTATACGGTGCGGCCCACTGGACTCTTGTGGCGACCTCACATGCGCCGACGCTCAAGGCGGACCAGTCATGTCGTGTCTCAGTGCGCGACCGACCATCCGACCAATCCAACCGCCAATGACCGTTGCTCAAGCAACTCGAGAAGACTGGCGGCCTAACGCGCAGACTCAGATGCAGGAACAACACAGCCCCGACCGGGCGACCACTAGCTGAGTTCTGTTACTGGCGGAGTGGCAAGACTCTCATTTTCTGTCTTTAAAGTTTGATCCAAACGACAGCCATACTAGCACTCCGACGACAGATATACACTCCCTGCCGCACAAATGCGAACGAGAGGCAGACCAGCAACTGGTGACGCGAGACTAACCCAGCCTCCCTCGGACTGATCAACTGCCGAGCTGATGGCGCCCCTTAAATGCACGTGAACAGGCAACCTTTCCCCTTTTCCACCAAAGGGAGACACCAAGGCTGCGATTGCCACAGCGGCGCCACCGCCAGAAACGGAGTGCGACTGCTTTACAGAACGCGCTGCGGGGAGCTCTTTAAAACAGCAATTTTTACCACGGCTCATACCCATTAAAATGACGGAGGTTATTTGAATGAGGTACCTCTGTTGTAAAATCTGCATCACAACAAAGAGCTTAGAAAGGGGCTTCAAAGAAAGACATCGGTGTTATTGTATTCCAGTATGTGTCTGCATATTTATTAAGGAACGCAAGTGCACGTGTTTGGTAAACTAATTAATTATTCGAGTACTGTTTGACATATTTTGTCTTGAGAGATACCAAAAGGATTAGACATGGCAGGCACTCCTCTCAACATCAGTACCTATGTTATACAGTGAGGGGACAAAAAGTTATGGGACAGCGATATGCATATATACAGATGGCGGTAGTATCACGTACGCAAGGTATAAAAGTGCAGTGCATTGGTGGAGCTGTCATTTGTGCTCAGGTGATCCACGTGAGAAGCTTTCAGACGTGACTATGGCCGCAGGGAGTTAACAGACTTTGAACGTGGAATGGTAGCTGGAGTCCGACACATGGGATATTCCATTCCAAAAATCGTTAGAGACTTCCATATTCCGAGAACCACAATGTTACGAGTGTACCGAAGATACCACATCTTAGGCTCAACCTCTCAGCGCGGACAACGCAGTGGCCGACATCCTTAATTTAAGGACCGAGAGCTGCGGCATTTGGGTAGAACTGTCAGTGCTAACAGATTAGCAACACTGCGTGAAATAACAGCAGAAATCAATGTGGGATGTACGACGAATGTATTCCTTAGGACATTGCAACTATATCTGCCTTCAATGGTCTATGTCAGCAGACGACCGACCCGAGTGTCTTTGCTAGCAGCACGACATTGGCTGCCGCGCCTCTCCGGGGCTCGGCACCTACTAGTTAGACTCTAGACGACTGCAAAACAGTGGCCCTGTCAGATGAGTCTCGATTTCAGTTGGTAAGCGTTGATGGTAAGGTTCGAACGTGGCACAAAAAAAAAAAAATAGTTCAAATGGCTCTAAGCACTATGGAACTTAACATCTGAATACATCAGTTCCCTAGACTTAGAACTACTTAAACGTAACTAATCTAAGGACGTCACACACATCCATGCCCGAGGCAGAATTCGAACCTGCGATCGTAGCAGCAGCGCGGTTCCGGACTGAAGCGCCTAGAACCGCTCGGCCACAGGGGCCAGCGAACGTGGCGCAGACGCCCGCCAATCCATGGATCCTAGTTGTCAACAAGGAACTGTGCCAGCTGATGGTAGCTGCATAATAGTGTGGCCTGTCTTTACACGGAATGGACTAGGTTCAAAAATGGTTCAAATGTCTCTGAGCGCAATGGGACTCAACTGCTGTGGTCATAAGTTCCCTAGAACTTAGAACTACTTAAACCTAACTAACCTAAGGACATCACACACATCCATGCCCGAGGCAGGATTCGAACCTGCGACCGTAGCGGTCGTGCGGTTCCAGACTGTAGCGCCTTTAACCGCTCGGCCACTCAGGCCGGCCCAATGGACTAGGTCCTCTGGTGCAGTTGAATCGATCATTGGCTGCAAATAGTTATGTTGGGCTACCTGGAGACCGTTCGCCGCCAATCATGTACTTCATGTTTCCGATCAAGTAAGGTATTTTTATGGATGACATTGCGCTATGTCATCGGGCCAGAATTATTCACGATTGCTTTGAAGAACATTCTGGACTATTCGAGAGAACGTTTTGTCCATCCACATTGGCCGATATGATTCCCATCGAACATTAATGGGACGTACTCGAGAGGTCAACTCATGCACGAAATCTTGCACAAGCAAGACTTTTGCAATTATGGACGGCTATAGAGTCTGCATGGCTCAGTATTTCTGCGGGCTACTCCCGACGACTCGTTGAGTCCAGGCCAGGTCGAGTGGCTGCTCTATGCTTGCGACAGGTGGTCCTACACGATATTACAAGGCATCTCACGACTTTTGTCTACTCTGTATAGTGCGTTTAAATTAGAGTGGTGGTCCATTTTATAAAGCTGTTGGTTTAATAAAAAGGTGAAGGCTACCTGATAATATGAGTTTATGAGGCTCGGAAGCGCAGCACTCACGGTCTTTCTCACTTGGTCGTAAGACCTGGAGGAACCTGTGTCTGTCGCCGGTGTGCATATTCAAGTGACTTATCCTAGGCGACATCTGGGTGCGTATAAAAGACACTTTTACTTTTGTTCAGGTTTGGTGGAGTCCAGGATACAATTAAGCTTACTGTTATGACGCTTTTTTGAGGATAGTAAGCGTGATTTTATAACTTGACTTCTATAAGTGCCGCTTGTACGGGGTGCACAGTTCGTAAAACTTATGTGCACTTATGTCTCTATTTATTGCATTTCACTGTTTAAGTCCACCACTCACAGCATGTTCTCCCACTGGTTTATATAAACTTAATTTCATTTAAAGGTAATAAGTTTTGATTTGTCCTACTATTAAACCTGTGCGATTAACACCACTCATTTTTTCATAATGATTCTATTTATATAATGTCGCTCTTCTATCATAATTGAATGTTTAAAGTGCTACTATTAAACCTGTGAGATTAATACCACTCACTTATTTTCATACTCTATCGTAATTAAATGTTTAAACTTAACATCGCTTAAACTCTCTTTAACCTCTCGAGGGAAAGTCATTGTAGAGTTTCACTTCTTGGTAGATAATGCTGAGTTAAGCTTTATGTTTATTCTCTCTCGGTAAACGTAATTCAGTTGTTCCATCTTGTTCCATCATCAGTAAGAGAGCTGTATGTGGTGTAAATACCGATGTTCAAAAATGGCTCTGAGCACTATGGGACTCAACTGCTGTGGTCATAAGTTCCCTAGAACTTAGAAATACTTAAACCTAACTAACCTAAGGACATCACGAACACCCATACCCGAGGCAGGATTCGAACCTGCGACCGCAGCGGTCGCGCGGTTCCAGACAAATACCGATGTTGTTTTTTCTGTACATAACTTGCTGGTAGATGTGTCAAATGGTGTGGTAAAAAATAAAAGTGTTCGTATCAATAGCCCAGCAAAACTGTCAAAAAAATGGTTCAAATGGCTCTGAGCACTATGGGACTCAACATCTTAGCTCATAAGTCCCCTAGAACTTAGAACTACTTAAACCTAACTAACCTAAGAACATCACACACACCCATGCCCGAGGCAGGATTCGAACCTGCGACCGCAGCAGTCCCGCGGTTCCGGACTGCAGTGCCAGAACCGCTCGACCACCGCGGCCGGCCAAAACTGTCATGAACACCTCGACATTACTGATTGTCAGTTGCATGTGGAGAGTGAATGAAGGTGGAATGGATGTTTACAATGTCGTCAGGACTCCGATATCTGTGCTAAGCAGCTTTCTCTTTCACGTTGTGTAGCCTTTAAGCAGTCTGGAGACGGTTTCAGATTCGACGCGCGTGCCTATAGCGCGGAACCAGACGGTACGCGACGGGTGCGGCCATATCCAGCAGGGAACACAATTACGGATTCCCAGAGTGGCTAGGGGCGGCGAGGGAAGGGGAGGCCCCGCGCTTGTTACGGCTTACCCGCAAATACTGATGAACAACTCGGCCCATCTTGGCGGCGGCTAGGGTGGCCCAACTAGCAACAACAACAACAGCTTACGCGCAGCGGCAACTTGGGCATGCCAGCATCCGCACAAGTTACTGTCACTGCGCTAAGCAAGAGAGGGGTAGCACAGAGGGGCGTTGGGGTGGGGCGGGGGACTGAAATAATTGCGTTCATTACACATATTCTCAAATGTGCCAAACCGAGCTCGTGCAAGCTTTTGCTTCACTCACCGCAGGAGTCAGTTTGGTATAATCGCAAATAGAAAATTATTTTAAAAGGAGTGAGAGGGGGCACATGATGTGATTCAGTATTTGTTTGTGTAATGAAGATTTTATGTTAACAATTGTTCAAATGGTTCAAATGGCTCTAAGCACAATGGGACTTCGCATCTGAGGTCATCAGTCCCCTAAACTTAGAACTACTTAAGCCTAAGTAGCCTAAAGACATCACGCACATCCATGCCCGAGGCAGAATTCAAACCTGAGAACGTAGCAGCAGCCCGGTTCCGGAATGAAGCGCCTAGAACCGCTCGGCCACAGCGTCCGGCTAATAGTTGTTAAACTAGAAAGAAACAATCTTGATCGCACAATTACGTATTAAAAATATGAGTGATTTCGGCCTCTAGTAGTAGGCCATCTGCAGATAATACACCATCCGGCTGACGATGGTGACGCTCGGAACAGCTGTGCCGCAGTTTTGCGACTGGGGTCAGACAGCTGTTCCAAGCGATTACCTGTCTGCCCAGCCTATAACGTCCGATATCTGTAACGAGGGTGGCCGCCCAACCCTACGAGGGGTGGGCGCCGACCACAGTACGGTTAGACACTTAAATAATGTGGCAGGCTACAGGATTATTGTGAAGTGCACGGTTTTCCGTTTCTGAATATTTCAAGTGAGTTGACAACATTTGCACCATTTTGAAATCTATCAAGGCATGAACGAATGTTTGTGCAGCTTTTCTCAGACAGGGCTTTATTATTAATAACTTTATAATCAGCGGAAAGTCTGAGATTACTAATATTATTGTATGCAATAACATTAATAAGCAACATGAACAGCAAGGAACCCAACACACTTCTTCAAGGCACATATGGAGTCACATCCACGTCAGTCAACGACTCTCCATTGAAGATAACATACCGTGTCCTCCGCAGGAATAAATCCTCGATTCGGTCACACATCTCGGTTGGTACGCCATATGATCGTAGTTCACATATTAAATCTAAGAATGGTCCGGGGTTCAGTGCCTTTCGCAAGACAAGAAACAGTGCAACTATCCGAAAGCATCGCTCCGTAGCTACCGAGACGCCATATGAGAAAAGCACGAGTTGTGTTTAACGTGATCGCTGTTTTCGGAATACATGCTGACTGTCATGGACGACATCATCGTCTTCGAGATATCTCAGTACTTTTGACATCAAAATATGGTCTCCTACATTTTGTTCCCGAAGAGCACAACCAGCATATTGACAGAAAAACTTCGGGGATAAGAAAGACAAATTCATGTTAAGAAGAGAGCAGGGCTATAGGACGGCCTATTCCTACTCCTTGTTCTTTTGGATGCCGAGAGAGAGACAGAAGGGGAGTGAAAGAAATGTGTGGGGTTCCAATATTAAAGTTAAAGGACAGATCGACTATCGTGGTTCCCAGCAACGTAACACTTCTGATAGGAAACTGAGCATGATTGAGCAACTGTTGTGATACTGTACCTGCATCTGGAATGTATGGCTCCATTCACATGTGCTAATTTCGGCATATCATACTTCCACTAAAGCTTTTAAAATAAATACTAGGAAGTTTTCTCTTAAGGGAAAGCAGCTGATTTCCCTCTCCAGTTTCGCCTTACTCCAGCAGGCTCTTCGTCCTAAAGGAGCTCGCTGTCGACGTGTGTTAAACCCTAAGGGAAATTCTCAATAGGACTAGCAAAACACCAGAGCAAAATCTGTAGTATCTACATCAGCATAACCGTTAGTTCGTTCCATGATATGCACATACATCAACATAATTATAATAATTTAGTAGCCACAGAGTGGGAAAGCCAAAGACAAAGTGATAAGATCAAATTTGAAGATAGTAGTAAGTCGAAGGTCTTAGTGCATGAAGATGCTGATAACATATTTTGTAGCCATAAATTACCGCAAATCACTGCTTTCGAACTAAATACAAAATTTATCTGTATCTTTTGGCTAGGCAGTTTCGCATTTCCATTATTAAAGAAGTTTCATATGGAGGAAGCTTGTGATTTCGAAGTATTCAAAGAAAGAGGTCTGTGGCGTTCGTTGTCCACTTCTGTCGACACATAAACTACCCACATATCAACTTGAAACTTAATTTGCGATTAATGTTTGTAGTAAACATTTAAAATAAACCTTACACTCATGAAACCCTTTAGCAAAATAAGAAATCAAATTACTCCGCATCGTTTGTAGATTACAGTCACTCATCAGTACACTGTCTATAGGAAAATTACTCCACGATACGAGAGAGCAGATCTTACACTAATTGCTCACAGCGTTTATTAAAGATTCTGTCAACAGTTGCAGTAATTATATTAGGCAACTAGTTCCGAATCTTACAGCTCCATTCTCAAGCCTGGCCTTGTAGGCTGCACTAGCAGCACTTAAAAATAAACATCAAAGTAGCAACATATGCTTTACAAATGTTTGCAGAATGAGTGCCACAATCCACGCATTCCTCCCACCACGTAAAACTGAATCAAGTCGCCTAATGTAGTATCATTGCCACAGATACTACTACAACGCCGCGCCAACGCAAGGCTGGCAGCCCGTCGTCTGCCGAGCGCAGCGCACTCTAGCGGGCAGTGCAGCTCGACGGAACTGGAGTGTGCCTCGTTCACTTCTTAGCTAGATTTCAACCAAAGACCTTGTAAAAAATAACTAGACTCACTGATGGCGCTGCAGTCGCGGGATAATTTGAACCTTCGGCTGGACGCCATTATAGTGGTTGTAGTCTGATGTGTTGTGTAGTATTGTTGTTCATGAAGATGGTTCAAATGGCTCTGAGCACTATGGGACTCAACTGCTGTGGTCATCAGTCCCCTAGAACTTAGAACTACTTAAACCTAACTAACCTAAGGACATCACACACATCCATGCCCGTGGCAGGATTCGAACCTGCGACCGTAGTGGTCGCGCGGTTCCAAACTGTAGCGCCTAGAACCGCTCGGCCATTCCGGCCGGCGACTGTTCATGAAGACCCTGATTCAACGTTGTATATTTGTTGGGGCATACATACAGTATTTGTTACTCGTAATTCTACTGTCTGTATGTTCCAATCAAAAGAAGTACAATGGTGAAGAGTTGTGCAGCGATTAATTGTACAAATAAATTCGAGAAAGGAACGAATATTACATTTCACAGATATGTGAATATTTTAAGTTGTTTTGTATGTCAGTGCACTTACTTAATAAATGATTTTGTAACACGGTATTAGCATAATGTCTGTGCATCTATTTGCAGGTTTCCTTTCTCAAAACCACAGCTGTTACAAAAATGGTTAAACGCTGTCAGAAGGCAAGATTTCCGACCAACAGAATACCATTTTATATGTTCTGAATATTTTGAAGAAAGTTGGCTGATCGGTAGTGTTTTCATGGTCTAGATTAGGTTGAAACTTGATAATTTGGTCGTGAGTTGCCAAAGCACTTCTCCTCATAAAATCTAAAGCAAGGTAGAGTCAGAAAATATCTATTAATATAGTGGGCAAATCTTAGAGTATTTTGATGCATTTTGCGTACATCTATCGTAAATGAACTACGAAAACTGCTAGGGGTCCAGTACATAACTTTTAGCTACGGCAGATTCCATGTAGTACGTAAGATAAATTCTTAAACAGTGACTAGTTGCTGTTTGTTCATAAATTAAGAAGTATATTGTAGTAACGTATTTAAATGAGGCATTATGTTTGTGACCTAACTCAAGGGAAGGCATTTTATAACCAAAAGCGATGTATAAACATTCGAACTCCGCGCGTCAGTTTACCACTCCAATGGCCGCCGCCCAGCTATTCAATTTGTCCGCTCTTCACAGTCGACCACTTGTGCGGTTGTGGGGGTCTGATTTCAACCTAGGCAGACGCACTTTCATAATCGGCCCTCAGCCAGTTCTGTAATGTTTGCATTGATTCTCTGAGAATATGTTGTATTAGTTCATGGTATTCCATGTCTCGAGCTTTAGTTCATAGCCGCAGCTGCAGTCCTACAAACTACTGAAGGTAAGTAATTTCCATTGTACTATGCGTTTCTTGAATAATAATCCTTCTCTCTAACAGTGTGCCGTACCGCATATTATTGCAACCTGGACTCCTTCAGCACCTATCAACTCGACCTCCTACTTATTTGCATTTAGTAACGAGCTGAAAACACCCACGCGTTTTGTGTCTCTAAACAGTGAGACACAATACCTAATATAAATAATGCAACTGTTGACAGAATCGTCAGCAAACACTTTAAGGAATTTAATAAAGTTGCTGGCTCCCTGCCAATAAAATGTTGAGACTGACACTAATTAATAAACCATCATGTGAAGTACTCACTTCGTTTACAAATATCACTATTCTGATGAAGCCATGCCCAATTTGGAAATGAAACAAAGATAATCTACACATTTTGATACGAAACAAGTATGTTTTTGAAATCTGCTTGAAATCTTATGCTGGAATTCCAACTTATGGTTCACAGGCTTATATGGGATTCCGATCTGACAGTTTCAGGGTACTGTAAAATAGGAACCATAACTTTTGAAATTTCGAATTCTCTTATTTGATGATGAGCACAGGTTCTGAAATGTCGACAGAAACTCTTTTGTGCAACCTGAACACTTTTCATTTCATGACGACGTAGCCCTGTTGTAACTCTTTTCCCATTCCATAATTTGGCTTGTAGCTCAACTATATCACTTTTATTCTGGATACATTCATTGTTGTCCGTGTTCATCCAGTTTCTTTATACACTTCGTTATATTTTCAGTCATGTCAGTTATCTCGTGTTCTTACCAGATAACTGCGTTGTTCGTTCTACCCATTAAAGTGTAATTCTACCCATTAGTGTGTAAATCCGCACCTTCATCTCCGGGTTCACTATCCTACACTTTCCAATACTGCTCTATACTCAAGCCTAACACAATGTTGACATTGCCACTGTAATATTCAAAATGAACAATCCATGCCTACAAAATTTTGTAGGTTGTTCAGGGACATTGTCTTTCCATGCATGTTTTATGTTAGCTTCTTTTTTGGACTATAAGGACCCGCCACGTAATAACTTTTGTGAGGGCCACAGTGGTCTACTCAGTCCATTTAACTGGGACCAACGGCCCCCAACGAGTGGCTCCCATGCTACGCAGCTGATGCAGCGGGTTCCGTTGCCAACGCAGCACCACGTGGAGGTCTTTCGTCCTCTTTCTTTGTGTAAATGGCAGATGTATCATATCTATAAAACGATTATACATCATGTTGGAAATAGGAAATGACAAAAGAAAAAAATGGTTTAAGAAAAGCTATAAAAAGACAATAGAATAGACCAAGTAGTAACAGATCATTTCAATCACTTCACCTCCACACCCCAGGAAGGAGGTATCGGAATGTGAGTTCGAGACCAATACCCTTGTGCAGAGCCACCCAAGGTTACTTACTAAGCTATATTGATATGATGGGCCACTTAATTCTAGGCTAGTGTTTACAGATTTACCGTGGCAGCTGGTACTGTAACCAGCCACACAAGCTTATACATTCTACATGGTGTCTGTATGCTATGTGATAAAAGAGTCCTATTCATACATGTTATGAATGCTATACATTGTCTCCCCATTTGTTTTATCGTGTATATACTCTTATTCTAATTTACGCTATGTCTTCAAAATATATGTTATTACAGCAATAGGTTTTACGTAGGACCTGGTTCAACAAGTGGCAGCCACTATTTGGTAAGATATATCTGTCTGATTTGATCTGTGTGGACACATTGTGAAAACTTAAATATAAGTTCAGTATGTAAATAAAGAATATCTTATGATATTAATTATTACAAGCTGTTGTATCGAATGTGGCGTGCAACAGCTGAAACTTTAGAATAATTTCGCAGTTCAGTTGTCTTGTCGAGAAGACGGCACCTTTTTTGTTCATGTTGCAGATAATTATTTGGCACACCGCAATTATTCTATTTTATTGAGACGTAATTTCACTAGGCGTACTCACAGTTGCACACAGCAACAGAATTAATGTAAGGATCTACGTAATTTACTTTAGTATAACATTTTGTGAATACAGTAATATTATTTAATGTTGTGTTTCATTTATGTTGCAAGCTATTGTTCCAATTAAACAGCGTCTTAGCATGGCTAAAGGTTCCGTGTTACAAATGTTATCAATGGTCCAGCACGAACCAAAACTTTGGAATTATTCAATCTACGAAGTTTGATAAAGAAATGTTTTCAGAAAAATCACTCACGATCGAACTTACTATGAACAGACTTTACGCAAAAAGCCATTGTCAAGCGTCCAAAGCTTGTATTAACATACTCTGATCACAAACTATTATCATTATCTACTTTTGTCTGTTGGCTGATATTCACAAACCAGACCGGAAAAGCCATGATGAAATCAAAAGACATTTGACAAGAGGTCATATTAATTCACATTTTCAGAAAAATCGTTGTCAGATATGGGCTGAGTTTCTTACCGGCGGGTTTCTTCTACTTAAGAATGCCGTCTTTGGATGCATTAGTGTGCTTATAATATCATACTTGCTTTTCCCTTTAGGAGATGCCTCCAATGTAGCAGAATCCTATCACCCCCTGGTCTTCCATTCACCCATGCTACTTGGTGTTGACGACAGTGGCGTCAACCTTACTTTTTCTCCTCAAGCTTTTTTTTCAGTACCGCTCAGTTTTGTGTCAGGTTTGTTGGTTCAAATGGCTCTCAGCATTAGGGGACTTAAAACCTGAGGTCATCAGTCCCCTAGACTTAGAACTACTTAAACCCAACTAACCTAAGGACATCACACACACCCGTGCCCGAGGCAGAATTCGAACCTGCGACCGTAGCAATAGCGCGGTTCTGGAATGAAGCGCCTCGAACCGCTCGACCATCAGGTTTGTTGTTCAGGCACTGTTAGTGGTACGTTAACAGCGATACATATCAATAAGGATAGGTTGACGGATGTAGAGTTTATCGTTCTGTACCTCAGATTTGGGTTAACGGAATGCAATGAAAGAGTTATTTAGCGACATTGCACTGAACTCTTCCAGCTTCAATGGAAAGCACATCACAGCAATTTTGGATCTGTGGGATGTTGCATTACTGGCGCTTGGACTTTATCAAATTATCTTCGCAGAAAGAAAGGTAATTTGGGCTACAAGCCAAATAAATCGTAAATACGTATAAATAAAGTTCGACATTGCATGATCGTAGCAGATGTCCAAGAGACCACTAGATCAGTTCAGATGAAGACTGCAGTGCTACTGACTCCTCCAACAACGATACAGAGGACGTAACACACGAAGAAGAAAATGTAGACATCGAAATAGGGGAACAATTACCGTAGATCAAATCAGACATACATATTTTATCATATAGTGATGGCCAGTTGTTGAACGAGGTGCTACGTAAAACGTATTGCTGAAATAACGTAGATTTTTTAACACATAGCGTAAATTAGAATAAGAGTAAACACGCGATAAAACACATGAGAAGACAATACATAGCATACATCAATAATACTCTTTTATCACATAGCATACAGACACGGTGTAGAATGTATAACTTTGTGTGTGGTTACTGCCGTGGCGCGCACAGCCACACAAACGCAACGGTCGGCTACCGCGGCAGAGTTAAGCGGCGACTGCAACTTAGTACGGGCGCATTCCGCCAGCCAGCGCTAGAGGCGTTCCCGCCAAACATTCAATCAGCCGCGAACTACGCTCGCGCACGAACCTTTTTTCCGGCGTGGATGGTCACACCATGATATCACCATCCGCCAATCAGGGATCGCCAACGGCCGCCAATCACCACTCCGGAATCAGCGGAGGAAGACTGGGGCCGCCGTGTTAAATTGCTGGAAGAAAGGAAAGCAGGCGTCTTTCGACCCGCCGGTGACTGCCGCCCGGAAGAGACTTCCACGCAGCCGGAACGTCCAGGTGCCACGTCTTTGCTACGCTGGCCAACGACCCCGGACTCGGCGCCCGTCTACTTCCTCGGCATCCGCCGGAAAGCGTCGAGAGAAATCCCGACATAGGAACGTAAATTAAGTTCAGTTGCTAACATTTCAATTCAATAAGGTGGCATAATTCTTTGGCTTGTTATAAAATTTTGGCAGAAAAAGAAGCTTTTTGTTTTCGAAGGAAGTTTATCTTTTTGTAAAATTAAGCGGTGGCCTTGCTTCACCTAATAATTTTTTTTTTTGTTCGCAAATGTGTGTTAATCTGTGGATATAACAGTTACTGTACCAGCTGCCACGGTAAATCTCTAAACACTACCTACAATTAAGTGGCCCACCATATCAATATACCTTAGTAAGTAACCTTGAGTGGCTCTGTACAACGGTGTTGGGCTCGAACTCACATTCCGACACCTCCTCCCTGGGGTGTGGAGGTGAAGTGATCTGTTACTACTTGGTCTATCCTATCGTCTTTTTATCGCTTTTCTTAAACCATTTCCTTTCTTTTATCATTTCCTGTTTCCAGTATGATGTATAGCAGTTTTATATATATATAACACATCACCTTTTGCACCAAGGACCGCTGAGAGACGTGTAGGATGAAAGTAAAACTCGGAACATAGCGACAGGGGTGTACTGAGATGTCGACGCCAATGCCGTGGCCAACTGCTCCAGGTTAGTCGGTTGACGACCCATGGCGCTAAAAGCTGATCTAGGTGGTCTCATAGACTCTCTGTTTGGTTTAAACCAAGAGAGTTTCGACGCCAGTAGGGTACGGTAAACTCATCGTGGTGCTCTTCGAGCCAAGCGCGTACACTGAGAGCTGTGGGACACGTTACATTGTTATTTTCGTAGAGGAAAAACAAACTGCATGTACTGGTGCACATGCTCCCCAAGAACAGACGCCTGCTTGTGTTGATCCACTGTCCCTTACAGATTAACGAGATTACATCGTGAATACCGCGATAAAATTCCCTAGACTACAAAGCTTCCTCCTCTGGCCTGGAAACTTACGACGATTGTTGCAGGGTGTTTGTTTTCAGACCTTTCACGCCGTAGACGTCTGACAGAGCACAAAATGTAATTTATCTGAAAAGTTCATCTGTCGCCACCCAATGGACGTCCATGTGTGCTACTGACTTGCAAATTCTAGCATTCGTCGCCGATGAGCAGCAATCAGTTTGAGCGCGTGAACCAACGTTTGCTGAACGGTCGTTGAGGAAACTCTGTTGGCAGCTCTTTGTTCATCTGGGTGCTCAGTTGCTCAACGTTACGCGTCCATTCACCCGAACACATATGGGCTGAGTTTCTTACCGCCAGGTTTCTTCTAGTTAAGAATTCCGTCTTTGCATGCGCTAGTGTACTTATAATATCATACTTGCTTTTCCATTAAGGAGATGCCTCCAATGTAGCAGAATTCTATTACCTCCTGATTTTCCATTCACCCATGCTACTTGTTGTTGATAGCAGTGGCATCAACCTTAATTTCTCTCCTCAAGCTTTTTTCAGTACCGCTCAGTTTTGTGTCAGGTTTGTTGGTTCAAATGGCTCTGAGCACTATGGAACTTAACATCTGAGGTCATCAGTTCCCTAGACTTAGAACTACTTAAACCTAACTAACCTAAGGACATCACACACATCCATGCCCGAGGCAGAATTCGAAACTGCGACACTAGCAGCAGCGCGGTTCTGGACTGAAGCGCCTAGAACCGCTTGGCCACTAAGGCCGGCCACATTAAGTCAAAATTACAGCATTTATGACGCGGTTGTTTATGAGGCAGCGCACCGACTTGAACGGCACTGCTTCCCGAAACTCCCCTAAAACAAAGTATGCCTCAAAACACTTGTTTTTGTGAGTACATACATTTTATGTTCGCCCCGAATTTCTTCCGTTGGCCGGATTGAAACCAACCACGGGCCGAATGCGGCCCGCCGGCACCAGTTGCGCACCCAAAAAGCGGCAAAACCTCAGAGAAAACTCTTCTGACGAATCTTAGGACACATATGCCGTATATATGTAGAAGGAGCGTTCAATAAGTAATGCAGACGTCTATTTTTGCTTGACCAATTTCGGTTAAAAAATGCGTAATTTGTTATAGGATACTGTGCAATATTCACGTTTCATCACCTATTGTTTCACGGGTTTCCGATCGTTGGCAGCGTATCCTTCAAAATGGTGTCTGTAACGGAGGTGGGCTCGAAACAGAGAGCTGTCATTGAGTTCCTTTTGACGGTAAACAAGAGCATCTCAGATATTCACAGGCCGTTGCAGAATGTCTACGGAGACCTGGCAGTGAACAAAAACACGAGTCGTTGCATGAGGCGGCTGTCACCATCACAACAAGGTCGCGAAAACCTCTCAGATCTTTCGCGTGCCGACTGGTCGCACACAGCAGTGACTCCTGCAATACTGACACGAGCGTACATTCTCTTTTGAGGCCATCAACGACTCACAATCAAACACACCTTTGCTCGACTGGACGTCGCTGTTGGTAGTGCCGACACACGTCCACCAGTTGTGGTACTCGAAGATGTACCAGATGGGTTCTTCACCGCCTAACAGAAGACCATAAAGAGCAAAGAAGGACCATCTGGGAGGAATTGCTCGGACGTCGCTGTCGGTAGTGCTTGCAAACTCGTCCCCCAGTTGTGGCACTCGAAGATGTACCATTTGGGTTTCTCACCGCCTGACAGAAGACCATAAAGACCAACGTAGGGCCATCTGGGAGGAATTGCTCGGACGTCGTTGTTGGTAGTGCCGACACACCCTTCCACCAGTTGTGGTACTCGAAGATGTACCAGATGGGTTCCTCACAGCCTAAGAAGACCATAAAGACCAACGGAGGACCATCTGGGAGGAATTGCTCGGACGTCACTGTTGGTAGTGCCGACACACCCGTTCACCAGTTGTGGCACTCGAAGATGTACCAGATGGGTTCCTCACAGCCTAACAGAAGACCATATGGACCAACGAAGGACCATCTGGGAGGAATTGCCCACGCATTACGTAAGTGATAGCGACAATTTTTTGTCGAACATTGTCACGGCCGATGAAACATGGGTTTATCGCTTCAAACGCGAAACAAAAAAGGCAATCCATAGAATGGTGCCACACCACTTCTCCTCTGAAGGAGAAGTTCAAAGCCTCATCCACAGCCAGGAAAGTCAGTCCGCGGAAAGCTGTACATGGATGAAGAGGAGGTTATTGATGCAGCAAGACGTTGGCTCCGACGTCGACCAGTAGAGTGGTACTGTGTGGACATACAGGCTCGTCCAGTAAGGTGGTGTAAGGCCGTCTTATCGGACGGAAACTATGTTGAAAAATAGGGTTTTGTAGCGAAAAGAGTGGGGAATAATACGGTGTATTCGAATTCTGAATAAAACCGATCCGCTTTCAGGAAAAAACTGACTTGAACACCCCTCGTAACATTCTGCACCGTGTTATGGGGTGCTCGATACAGTACAGCATTTTTTTTACGGATATGTAGTTAAGCTTAAGCTTGCTAGCAGATGGGGACCGTACTGTTAGCTCGGCTGGTCACTCTGACATGTAACTTCCACTAATTTCATGGAGGAGAGAGCAGAGGACTGAGGCGGAGGCGTCTGGGCACTCGGTGGCGCCTCCCCTGAGGGAGGGAATACCCGGGGCTCGTTTGGTATTCAGGACGCGAGTCACCGCAGGCAGCGCCGGTGCCGCGCCGACGCGCCCTCGCGGGAGCGGCGGTCCGCGGCGGACTTGGGTCCTGAACTGGATTACGCCGGACTCGGCCTGTCCCCTGCCCTCTCCTCTCCTGGCAGAAGGGCCCTGCCACTGCGCGGACGCTGGGCAGCTGGTGCCGGATTAGCCGCTGACACCGCGAGGGCAAGCTGGGCTCCGCGGCTTTGCGACGGGACGCTCTTCTCGTCACTGTCTCTGCTTCTTGCGCCACTCTGTAGTCCCAAAATCTACGTTCTCTGCCAACGAAACAGCCTTATGAACTGTTCCTCTTCGCTTTTACCTCTATTTATAGGCTGTAAAGCTCAGTGCCTGAGTATTAATTTCCTAAAGCAGTACGAAGCAGTTTTAAACTCGAATACTCATCTTCACAAATTAAGGGGCTCCGGAACGCCCTATACTTGCAATGTTAAAATAACGCTTATAAATTACATCTTTCCTCACAAAGTATTTGAGGTAGGATGTTGAACTTTTTACAGATTATTTATTGGAATATGGGCTACAACTTAACACAGGGATTTTACAAAATTTCAGTTCAGTTATTAAAGATGATTTTTTTCAATTGTAATGAAAATTCACAACATTTTTTTGCAATTTTTTATTTATATATTCAAAAATATACAGTTTTTTGGAAAAGGGCTGTGTTAAATTATGCAGCAGGTACTGTGTAACATTTACTGAAAGTTTGAAACAAATATGTTTGGAAGATCCTTAGAAAACATGTAATTAGTATGAGAAAATAAAAGTTTTGGGAATCGAGCGACAAAGATTGGATTAACTTTTAGTGCATTCCAGGTCCATAGGATGGATTATCTTCATCCTCTGCAAACTCCTCCTCCAGCTTCCTCTTGTTCCTCCTCCTGTTTACTCTTGCTTGTATTTCTAGACTCTTTACAGCCCTGTCTGCAGCCCGAAGGCGTTCCTTGTCTAAAGCAAGCATCGCTCGGTACCATGTTAGAATGTTATTATTTACAGTAATAACACATACCTTTGGCTTTCCAACATTTCTCCTTTTCTTAAAAGCCTTCAGAGGATTTATAATAACTTTACTTTTATTCATTATTATACTTCAACAAAACAGAGACTCAAGAAACAGAATTAATTACGAATATTTTCGAGATAACGACAGAGTAAATAAACATGAAACAATCGACAATCACACCAGCGATATATATTGAACCATCACAGGTTAGCCACAACACATACTTTATCTCACATCACTAAAATGTACCTGATGAAAACGGACGTTAATAATAACACCATTTGACAGCAGTTTAACAGCGCCACAGTGGGTCACGCCCATGTAGAACACATTTAAAAAAAAATTTAAAAATAGTTGTAGTCTTCGGAATTGAATAAATTATATATCTATTAAAAGGTAATAGTCTGCAGATTCAGAAAACGCAAAAAAGTAAAAATTGAACTTTTCATGATTTTGAGCCTTTCCGGAGCCCCTTAAATTTCCAAAAGCTATCAACTACTCTATCTGGACACTCCCTATGCAATGAGCAGTTGATCACTAGATGAATGAAAGGAGACGGGGAGTATTGAGCAGCCAGTAGAGAACAGTAACACCAGAATAGGTCGGTCGGGAGAGCTCAGTGACTTCCAACAGGAATTAGTCGTTCCACAAAATTTCGGGAGAACTGCCGGATGTTAGCAACTTCCAGCCACAATATTTCGGCGCAGAGTCTTCTGGCCATCTTCAGGTGATACTGGTGAAAACTCCCTGAGCTCTGGTATTTAACGCCTCTCCGGCACATGCGTGGTGGGTTCACCCGGCGTTGCGCGAGCACTACTTGAGCGTGTTCGATTCTGCTGCGCCGCGCGCCCTCCGTGGTGAAAACTCGCCGCATCGATATCAATTTGATTGTCTTCCCGCGGTTCCATCACAGAACTACGCCGGCTACGGAGGACACGAAGTTTTTCGACGGTTGGATTCCATGCCGAATTCAACTGGAAACCGCCGTCGCAATTAATGAAAGACTCATTGTCAGACAGTCGTATTTCCACAGATTCATTAATAACAAAACTCGAAAAGTTAGACGTACGGGCCACAATTTTTGGCTCATTGCAATTCATGGCATGACCAGTGGAAATACAGTGTTCGGCGATGGCAGACTTTACAAGGCTGAAGAAGGCAAGTATTGTCGCTGATGTTCTGCAATGTGGTCCTGCACAGTACGCGTCGTTTGTCCTATATAAGATTTGCCGCATTCGCACGGAATCCTGTAAACACCTGCCTTGCGCATCTCTAGGCCGTCTTTGACAGATACCAACAGCGACCAAATTTTTGCGGGAGGGCAAAAGATTGCTTTCACTCTATATTTTCTTAGTATTATACCTATTTGCGTTGAAATATTAACAACATATGGTAAATAGGCAGTCTTTGTAAAGGCCTCTTCCTCATCTTTGTTCCGTCGTTTACAGGTCTGCAGCGCTCTCTCCACTTTCTGGAATGAATACCCATTCTTCAGAAATACAGTCTGCAGGTGCTCCAGTTCCGTTTGCAAACTTTCGGTGTCAGAGATAACGTGGGCTTGGTGAATCAATGTTTTCAAAACACCCATTGTTTGTGCCGGATGGTGGCAACCAGCGGCTTGCAAGTAAAGGTCTGTGCGAATGGGCTTTCTATATATCGAATGACCAAGTGTATCATCGCCCTTTCGTCCCACCAATACGTCTAACTATGGCAGGTAACCCACCTTCTCTAGCTCTATAGTAAGAACTAGTCACTGGAAGCCACCCAAGTAACAGATCCAAGACGGACATTCCAAACCTTCTAAATCTGACCAAGTCGATAGTTGGTGGTGTGACTGTGAAATGGAAAAGCAAAGGAACAAACTACAACTAAACTAATAAGACGGACCTCATGTATTGACGGACAGGCATCGTCGACTGTTGTGCAGGAGTAGTTAAAAATCGCATGAAACCAGCGGAAGGAATCGCTAGGGAGTCTCAAGCTGCCAGTATTAGCCAAGTCAGCGCAATGAACGTGCGTAGTGCGTTAAAAAAAATGAGGTATATCGCTCGAGTGGCTCCTCATAAGGCATACGTTTCTATACTCAGCAGTAAGCGACACTCCACGTGATGTAATGTGTGTCTCCACTGGGAAATGTGTGACTGGAAATGACTGAAATAGGCTGATAAATCTCACTATGTGCTGTAGAAATGCGCAGGAAACGTTTCGGTTTGATGAATGCTTGCAGAAAGTTTTCCACTGTCATGTGTAGTACGAAGGAGATAGTGATACATATGGGTGGGGGGGGGGGTGTATTTTCGTGGTTGTGGTGTAGTTACCTTACTGCGGTCCAGAAAATGCTACCATAAATGTGGAAGGATATGAAGACATTTTACTGCATTATAAATTATGCTGTGAACAGTGGAGGAACACTTCGGAGACGATGATTGTATCAGCATAAAAATGCATCCTGTTGAAGAATCACCCGTAAGGCAATGGTTCCGGGACAATAAAATTCCTGACACACAATGGACTTCCCGTAGTTCCTACATGAAGCCAGTGGAATACCTCCGAGCGCTAGAAGGTTGACTTCGCACCAAATACCAACGTCCACCATCATTACCTTCTCTGGAGTGGGCTGTTGAGGAGGAATGGGTTGCCATTCATCCATAGACATTCAGATACTTCACTTAAAGTGTTCCGGAGCATAGTTTAAGCCGTCATAAAGGCGAAGGGCGGAAATGGTTGGTTGGTTGGTTTGTAGGGCGAAGACATCCACGAATAGGTGTCAGGGTACTTTTGATACCATAGCGTATGAAACAGTTGCATGTTATTAAGGAAGACGTCGGCTGCCGAGTGCATAGTCCAAAGATCTTGTAACAGTAAACTCATTGATATGAAGCTAGCTAGTAGGAACTGATTTAAATTCTCTATTTATTAACAAACCTAAACGTAAATTTTCAAACATTGGATCATAATTGTTTAATAATATTAATATCTCTTTATTTTTAAATCACTAACCTCATGAAAATGCGACCATCTACAAGACATTAAAATTTGATGCAAAAAAGCAGAATAGAACATAAAATTCTTTTTGTATTCCTAAAGGTAACAGTATTATTTTTGTATATTTCTTTCACTTAAAACAAGACATCTCGTACGCTCTAACAAAGACATTTGTTTTCATACAACCAGTAATTAAAAATTTTGTGTTTTATTTCTGTCAAAAAATAATTCAGTGCTTCTTAAATAACATTTCTATATGTTAATAAGTGCTGAATTTAAATAAAAGGCACAAAAGTGGGGTGCCACTGTCTATATTCGAACCAACGAGTTTACGGTTACAAAATTTTTTTAATATAGCACTCAACTACTTTGTTAATAAGCTAGAAATTTGGTCGTACTGCCATAGTACGCGCTCTGAGCTTCATATCGCAGAAGTATGAAGAAAATCGAAGAGAGATAGGCCGTAAGATGTAGGAGACAACCACATCACTGTACTACACTAAACAAAAGCTGTCATCCTCTATGTAAGCACTCTGGACTTAAAACTGTCAATCACAGTAAAAATCACGCTAATGCCTCGTCTAATCGTTATAGTGGCCTCAATTCGACGAGGAGGAGACTACTCAAGTTTCTTCACGTCCGCCGCGTCCAGTTGAACCCACTCATAACTGGTTACACCCCGTAGAGGTACGATATTGCGGAAAAGTTGACTTCTATGTGTCACCTACGGTTCAAACTGTCCCACACATTTTCTATTGTTTTAAGGTCGTGTAATTCAGCGGGTAGTAGTGCGCCTGAGTGTTACCCACGCCAGGAACGTACCACAGCCTTGCGAACATGGCTGTTTTCGTCTTGAGAGTGTCAACAATATACTGGTTCTGAAGATATACTACAGATGTTGCAAGGAACTCATTGCTGGCCAAGAAAAGTATGCTACTACCAATACTTGACCTTAATTTGAGAAACAAATTCCTGAGAGTGAAAGTTTGGAGCTCAGCATGGTGTGGTAGTGAATCATGCACAGACTGCGGGAAAACGAGAAAAGAAGAGATATGAAGAGTTCAGCATATGGTACTGTAGAAGGATGTTGTAAATTACGTGGACAGATATTAGAAGAAATGAAATGGTTCTCCGAAGATTCGGCAAATGAAGGTGGTTCGTTGGTTAATTTGGGGGCGGGGACCAAATAGCGATGTCATCGGTCCCGAAACCATCCCGGAATTTTTCTGAAGCAATCTAGGGAAATCACGGAAAACCTAAATCAGAATGGCCGGGCGCGGGTTTGAACCGTCGTTCTCCCGAATGTGAGTCCAGTGTGCTAACCAGCGCGCCACCTCGCTCGGTGAACGTATGGGAAGCACTGACAAGAAGAAGGGACAAGATGGTTGGACATGTGTTAAAATATCAAGGAATAACTAGATTGGTAGTAGAGGGAGTTGTAGAGAATACAAACTGTAGGGAAAGATAGAGAATGGGATTTATCCAACAAATTACTGAGAACATTGGGCTTAAGCGCTAGATTGGTACAATAGAGGAACTCGCAGCGGACGACAGACACAAAAATAAACTTCGATTGGTCATCGACAATGTGGAAATAAACATCCTGTTTCATGTTCACAGTTAACTGACTAAATAGACCCACGTCATCATATACGATACACCACAAAGACATCACAGTCCCAGCCCAAGTGTGAATTACACCGTCCAAACATCGCGGATAAAGCGCTTCGTCAGGCATTCGGTGCACTGGGCAACTTGAGTCATTTGAAAAGAGGCAGAATCCTTGCTCGTCAAACAACACTGTTTGTCTACTCTCAGCTACTTTCCACTTTCCGTGTCGTGTGAATCACTGATGACGTTCAGCGATATCCGGGCTTTTGTGAGGAGCAATGTCAATTGAAAGCAGTTCACCTCGCAGTTTTCCCCTTGAAACTGGAATACTCGTTGAGATGCTCCTACGTCCCCCGAGAATGGCAAATTCTTTCCAGCTTAAAACAATTGTCACTGACAAGGTGTGATACTCACCTCCAGCTACTGTCGATTAGGACTGTTTTACCAGCACTGTTCTAATGCTGTGTTACAGGCTGAAAATAATACATCATTCCATGTAGGAGCACTGAACAGTTGGCATTAATACACAAAGAAATCGAGAAATTTAATTCATGTTATGATAAGTAGGACGTCAAAATACACTGAGGTACAGAAGTATTGAAACACCTCCTAATATTGCGTTGCACATTCTTTCGCCAGGCGCACTGCAGCCACTTGTCGTGGCATTGACTCAAGAAGTCGAGGGAAGTACCGCGCAGAAGCGCAGAGCCATACTGTCTCTATAGCCTGCCAAAGTATTGTCGGTGTAGGAGTTGGTGCACAAACTGACCTCTCGATCATGTCCCTTAAATGTTCGATGGGATTCATGTCGGGCGATTTGGGTAGCCAAGTAATTCGCTCTAACTGCCCAGAATGTTCTTCAAACCAATTGGGAACTACTGTGCCTCGATGACATGGTTTTTTGGGAATGTGAAACCCATGAATGGCTACAAATGGTCTCCAAACAGCCGAACGTAACTATTTCCAGTCAATGATCGGTTCAATTCTACTGGAGAAGCCAGTCCAGTCCATGTAAACACTTCCCACACCATTATGGAGCCACCACCAGCTTGTACAAAGCCTTGTTGACTACTTGGGTCCATGGATTCGTGGGGTTCTGCACCATCGGGACTCATCTGAACAGGCCACGGTTTATTAGCCGTCTAGGGGTCCAAACTGCATATAACGATTCGGGGAATGGAACGTCTGGTGCGTTTAGCTCCAACTAAAATTTGCGTTCGTCATGTTAATTCCTGTCGCGCGGCCATAATCACGTCGGAAACATTTTCACACGAATCACCTGAATAACAATGACATCTCCGCCAATGCACTGCCCTTTACGTTGTGGACGTGATGCTACCGTCGTCTGCGTATGTGTATATCGCTATCAGGATGACTTTACTCACCTCAGTGTACAATAGCTCTTCTGACATTATGTGACATCTCTTCGTCGACCCGTCTTACTTTGTGGAATCCACCCAGCAGCTTGGCACATAAATTTCGCTTCACTGCTGTGACTTACGTGAGCGGTGAAGAGTAACACGCCTGCCTTGGCCCCATTTTTACACCGTTTACAGGGGTCCAAAGCGACCAGTGTGTGGCCGTTATTTTCTACGTTGCGTTTGGCAACCGCCGCACGGTGGAGCTGTATTCTTCTCCACACACGGCCTGCCGTGACGGACCAGACTGTACTTCCTAGCGGCTGCCCGCAGAACTACTTGGGATAAGGGTGGCAGATGGTCAACGGTAAACACAGCGGCCTCCCCTCGTATCAGCAGTTTCTGACTGGCTACACTTCCGGTCACTCAGCGTCCTTATCAGATGACCATTCGCACATGACGTAAGAGAAGGCTGTAAAGAAAGGACTTTATCAGAAACTAAGCTACTGAAGTTATACTAAATTTCTGAAATTATTAACGTTCATCTTCTTACAAATTCCGTGCGATAAAATTAAAACTATATTATCGAATTTTAACTGCAGTCCATTTGTTTAATGTCTCTAAGGGTCAAACTGATGTGCACGATTTCAACTTAATAGCAGGGTTCAACTATTCTAATTCTATTTACCCCTCATTTTGCGAGATCACTGCAGGTGAACTGTGAAGTGCTTCCTTAAATAATTCGCGACCGTTTGTGTACTCATCCCTCTGCAACTGGGCTACTGCTTTGTTACAAATTATTTCGACGGCGACAGGGTAGTAAACTACCGCCCACTTACTCTTTACTTATTTTCAACACGACGCCAATTACTTTTTGTCTGCCTCATAAACGAGTGATAACGTATACTTGTAATTTACTTTGCTGTAACTTACTCAAAGTTACGAAAAGTGAGGAAACTTCAGATAGCTTAAAACTGTCTCCAGCGGATCTATTATCAAATATATTTATGTCGAACAAAAATTGACGCAAGTCTTTCTTTCCACAGAAGTGTCAAAATCGTTTCTGAAAAGAGTAAAATTCTGTGTCTATAAATTACCTTTCATTTTTTCGCATTACATGTAAACGTATGTTTCTGATGTATACAGTTATACTCCTAGAGTTAATTTATTTATTAAAAACCGCACCCACAAAAAATTTTGGTAAAGTCTTATGGGACTAACTGCTGAGGTCTTCAGTCCCTAAGCTTACGCACTATTGAATCTAACCGCTAAAGACAACACACACACCCATGCTCGAGGGAGGACTCGAACCTCCGACGGGGGGCATCCACAAAAGAATTGTTGTTAATGGTATGGATGTATCCTACACATATAACTGCCAAATAAAGAGTAGATATTATTTGCAGAAATATGATTTAGAGAAGATGAAGTCCATTATCAGTAACGAGAAGGGTACTAAATGAAAGGTCTGTAAAACCAGTACCGTCCAAAACAGGTAGAAATAAAACTATTGGCATATGTATGAGCGAAATGTCATCATATAGTCAGGCAAGAAGTTAAACTGTTATAAAACGCTGTCATCCAAAATGTTTCCAGACGGGATTACTAAAAAATAGAGAAAAATTAAGACGATGATTTTTGAGTGTTGTGTTCTACATAGTCTTCCTCCATATGAATACACCGCAGGGAGAGTTCATAGAATCGTGTGAAACTCTCAAGAAAAGTCCTTCTTTAGGAAGTATTTCCAAGTAGCACTTCACATTGGCGATAACGTCGGTTATACCATCAAAGTGTTGGTTCTTCTTGTGAATGTCTGTGCTTTGCGTTTTGTAGTAGGTTTGTATTGCTAACACCAACTTTCGTCACCTGTGAGGAATTTTTCCGCAAAAGAACTGTCCACGACTCGCTTTTCGATTTACTCGCGGCAGGAGTCCACGCGTCGTTTTTTTCGGACGGAACTCAAAATGTGTGGGACAAACTTCGCACGCACATTTCTCTGCTTCAAAATCTTAGGACATTTCATTTACATATGCTGCTGCATTGTGATTTTTTATACTTCAACGTTGCCACACTACGCTCGCACTTCCATTAAGTAACGCTGCCTGCTCGCAACTGCCTGATCGAATTCGCATCTGTTGCATATAGTTGCATACAGTCCAACATGCTACCGTGGTCAAGGCGCTGACGTCGCTTACACGATAGGAATAGAATTAATCCCGGAATTGTTTGAGAGGACGGTGCAGTTTTTTAAAGATAGCGCATCAGCATGTAATTGTATTTAATTTAAGCGGAAAATATCCATAAATTGGCCGTCACGAAACATAATCCATGGAGGTACAATTCCGAAATATAAGTTAGGTATTTCCAATGATCAGCAATTAAAAAGCCACCTCTCTATTTGTAATCGGACCCATAAAAGAAGAAGGCGAATGCCATTGAAAGAAACAATGTAACAAGCTCTTATAAGTTTGATTGTGGTCTAAGCTAGATTGTGCTCCAGTTAAAACGTCCAACTCTTGAAGTAAGCATCCGGACTGATACAAAGAGCAACAGAGAGTAAAGTCAGTTGGAGGAAGTTAAGTGTATTTAGGCCCTAACAGTGAAATTGCGTATTTGTATAGAAAAAATTAAGCCTATCTAAACCTCGAGTAAAACCAGATCAGATGATATTAAGTTTCGAACCTCGTTTTTCTGTTTACAGCCACTGGGGGGCATATTTTCCATTTTTTTACAGTGTTCTTCGAATTTCTAATAACTGTGTAAGAAAATAGATGATGAGCGTGCATCGCTTTAATCATTCAAAAAATCAGCTTATGGACATGCAACGAAATAACATTCGTCCACAGCTATCTTTGTTACGGAACGGTACTGCCACAAGGCATGCTGAGTTCCAGGTTAGGGCTCTAGTACAAAATAAACGTTAGATCAGTAATGAACGACCAGAGAATAAAATGAGTAATACGATGTAGGAGATATTAGTACTTGACAGTGTATGGGCTCTTGATCATTCTGGCAGTTCTCTCTTTTAATGACCGACTTTGAATGACCCTAACGAACACTGAGAGAAATTACAGCTATTACCACGACGTCAGTGAGACAGTAGCTTACAGTTTACAGCAGGTAACGCTCTTAACTGCACGTCAACTGATTTACCAGACATTCTACAAATTTAAAGTAATGACATTACCTATTAACACTTTCACGAATTTAACAAACTGTGTAAGGCACTAACAACAATCAGAACCCAATATCAGCAAAATGGCTAATGGTTTGACTTCCTGGAGATGGTAATTATACCCTAACTCACATATGAGCAGCTAGGGCGACTTTATGTCGATATTTATTTGGTGCCCAAACGATAAAAAGACGTTTCAAATGATCACAACTCAGGAACTGAGGCGTAAAAATTAAATATCATCAAAAGAACGCAGAAAGCTGTACCTACTAATTCAACCACTGTAGTCTGGGGACATAATTCTGACTGGCGATAAACCACGTATGGGGTTCCCCAAGGCTCTATCTTGGGTCCGCTGTTGTTCCTCACGCGAGTAAACCATCTTCTAACATACAACAAGCAGAATTAGTCCCTTTTGCAGATGAGAGTAGAATTCTAATCAATCCAAGCACACACACAGAAACAGAAGAAATTGTAAACAAAGTTCTTAAAAATATCATTGACTGGTTTTCTGCGAGTGGTTCCAGCCTCAATTTTAAAAATACACAACTAATTCAGTTCTGCACATCTAGGAGTACTGCACCAATGATAAGTGCAACACATGGCGAGGAAATAATAAATAAAGTGAAAACTTCAAAATTCTTCGGTGTCCACATTGATAAGAATTTAAATAGAAAAAAGCTCGGTTTTGGAACTCCTAAAACAACTTAGTTCAATCACATTTGCACTTAAAATCACAGCAAATCTTGGGAAGAGACAAATCAGTAAGTTGTCACATCTTGCATATTTTCATTCAGTAATGTCATATGGAACTATGTTCTGAGGTAACTCTTATTTAAGAAAGATACTCTTCATTATACGTCTACATCTAAATAGACATAGATACTCCGCAAGCCACCGTACGGTGCGTGGCGGAGGGTACCCTGTACCACTACTTGCGTATCCTTTCCTGTTCCACTAGCAAGGAGATCGAGGGAAAAACGACTGTCTGCATGCCTCCTTATCAGCCCTAATTTCTCGTATCTCATGTTCGTGGTCCTTAAGCGCAATGTATGTTGGCGGTAGTAGAATCTTCCAGCAGTCAGCTTCAGATGCCGGTTCTCTAAATTTTCACAATAGTGTTTCTCGAAAAGATCGTTGCCTTCCCTCAAGCGATTTCCATATGAGTTCCCGAAGCATCGTCGTAACACTTACATGTTGTTCGAACCTAACAGTAACAAACCTAGCAGCCCTCCTCTGAATTACTTCGATATCTTCCTTCAATCCTACCTGGTACGGATCCCAAACACTCGAGCAGTACTCAAGAATAGGTCGCACCAGCGTCCTATATGCGATCTACTTTACAGGTGAACCACTCGTCCCTAAAATTCTCCCAATAAACCGAAGTCAACCATTCGTCTTCCGTACCACTGTTCACACATGCTCGTTCCACATTATACCGTTTTTCAGCGTTACGCCCTGATATTTAAACGACTTGAATTTGCCAACGAGGACCCTAATAACACTATATCCGAACATTATCTTCCTACTTATCCGCACTAACTTACGTTTTTACACATTTAGAGCTAGCTGCCATTCATCACACATACAGGAAGTTTTGTCTAAGTCCTGTTATATCTTCCTGCAGTCACTCAACTTCGGCACCTTACCATACTTCACCGCATCATCAACAAACAACCACAGACGACCGCCCACTCTAACTGCCAAATCATTATGTACGAGTATACAGAAAACAACACCGGTTCTATCGCACTTTCCTGGGGCACTCCTGACGGTAACGTTGTCTCTGATAAATACTCGCCGTCGAGAACAGCATACTGGGTTCTATTGTTTAAGACTGGGTGTTGCGTGCTGTCCTTAGGTTAGTTAGGTTTAAGTAGTTCTAAGTTCTAGGGGACTGATGACCATAGCTGTTAAGTCCCATAGTGCTCAGAACGATTTGAACCATTTTTTTCTATTATTTAAGAAGTCATCGGGCCACTCACTTATCTGCGAACTTATGCCATATGCACGTACCTTCTTTCGCAGCTTCTAATGGGACGTCGTGTCAAGTTCTTTCCGGAACTGTGGAAATACGGAATTTGTCTGTTGCCCTGTGAGAAAAGGGCAAGCTGAGTTACGCAGGAGCGATGCTTTCTAAAACCATGCTGCTTCGTGGACATAATCTTTTCAGCCTCAAGAAAGTTCATTATATTTTAACTGAGATTATGTTCAAGGATTCCGCAGAAGACAAAAGTTAGGGATATTCGTCTGTAATTTTCGGGTCCGTTCTTTTACATCTCTTATATATTGGAGTCACCTGCGCTTTTTCCAGCTGCTTGGGACTTTGTGCTGGACGAGAGTTAAAGATAAATTGAAGCTAGGTGAGGTGCCAAAGCCGTAAAGTACTCTTCGTTAAATCGAGCTGGGGTTTCATCAGGACCTGGCCATTTATTTGTTTCCAAATAATTCAGTCAACTCTCTACGCAAAAACACGTTGTAAGAATAATATTTTATGCTCACTGACGATTATCTTGTAGACACTGTTCAGGAAGTTGGCATTCTGACTGCTAGTTCACAGTATATTCATTGCCTCATTAAGTTTGTTGTAACAGTTCAGCAGAAACAATGACGCACGTAATTACAATCCAGTATAAAAAATGACATTCATTTCTCCGCACTAAGGTTGTCTTTAGCAGTGGTATAAAATATCTGACAGGCAAAAAAGTAAAATTTGAAAACAAACTGAGAATGTTTTTCCTGACAACTCCTTCAATTCCGTAGAATAATCTCAAGAATTTATATCACTGTGTTGTGTAAAGGGTGGTGGGTAGGTCTCACTAATTTACATCATCGTGTCGGAAAAAAAGGCTTAGAAGTGTTCAGTAAGTAACAGTACGTACAAATTAATTTGCGATGTGAATGTAAAATGATTGATTCCACATCATTACAATGTATAGTGGAAAATGATAGATGAAACATCAAACAAATAAACAAACTAAGTAACTAACTATTTCACCTGTTCATCATTGTTAGTTTAGAGGTAGATGTGTTTGAAACATTGATGAAAAGTTCTTTGAGACATTACTCTGGCAACATCTGGATCGTTCTTAGGCCTCTTGTTAATAAAACAGACTGCTGGAAGCTGTTTACAGAACTAACAATCTGATTTGGCTACGAATTAAACTTAAATAATCCTCGTAACACATATTTAAGTTCTTACCCATTACAGGTAATGATCGTACCCATTACACGTAATTTCCGAAGAGTGCCAGATGTGTTTCTCGAAACTGGAAAATGAGTCACTGCGAGGGTGCGTGACCTCCTCCTTTGCCCATTATCCCCTCTCCGAGACATCTACCCGTCTTACATAGGGGACTGCCCTCTGCCTTATCATTAGTCCTGAGAAAAAGTACACGGTAGGGTACCCGCCGGCATTACTGGGAACCAGTAAATCACGGCCCTCAGCCGCCGTAATGAGAGGGACGAGGCCGGTGAGCCGCGGAAGGGCGTGCTCGGCCGCTAATAATGCAACACTAGACGCCGCCGCTGGCGACCGCGACAGGGTGGAGTCGGCGAAGGGCACTGCGCCTGCCGCCGCTTCCGGGACGGGCTCTTGGAGTCGTCTGTACGCGCCTGCACCGTGTTACAGTTTGCGGTTGTGAGGGGTAGTCATAAAGCATTAATTACTACCTCGGATAAAGCCATCTTTAACGCTATTATGGGCTTCGCTACCAGCGACTGAGCGCGTCGCCTTCGACTGCAGATGTACAGAACAATATTCCGACGAATACAGCGAAGCGTACTGAGGCTCAGATGTGCCTTTCGCACTACACCTGTTGAGGTATTAGTAATGATTCTTAGGGTATGTTCGATGGTTTAATTGTACGTTGCAGGGCAATGTTGAATTGTTGGGGGGGGGGGGGGGGGGGGTGAACAATAGGATCGAGTGTACGTGATCATATTTACAATGAGAAAGTCTTACGACCCTGGAGTACTGGACACTAGAAGTACTGAAAGGCGGATATACAGGATATTCTCAAGCACTAGGAGCAGGGGCGGTAAGTGCGGCCACTGGATATACGGTGCTCCTATTGTGAACCGTTTCCCAAACATCTACATCAAGTAGGACGTTGGAACATAACAATCTGTGAATGTGTAGAGGAAAGCTCCGCTGATCATATCATTTTCAGTTGTCTCCGTTTTCAGGTAGAGAGAGACAGTGAATCTAAAAAGGTTTAAATGATCAAACCTTGTGAAGTACAATTATTATGACTGTACATCGCATATCTAAAGGAGAATTGTTCAGTTTTCTCTCTTTAAATGATTAAGTGGATGCTCGGAATATCAAAATGAAGACGACAGACGAGAAGAACAACATAAAAGTGTTTCCTCCATAATAGAGAATAAATATAACTAAAATAATATATAAAAACAAAAATTACAAATAAATATAAGTAGAAAATGCAATAGTGACTCATACGGGTTTGCCGACACTCGAGGATTGCCGAGGAACTTTCATACCAATGGGGGCAATGTAGGATAGTATAGCAACAATGCGTCCAGATGTACACCCACTTTGAGACAGTCGGCAGACCTCAAGCTCATCCAAGGCTGTCGGTAAAAGATGTAGTAAAACAAACTATAAGCTACTGACTAACAATGTAATTAAATTCCCTTTTTATGTTATTTTTATTTGACTATATTTTCAATATTCTGTTTTGCTTCCATGTCAATATAAACAAGAGTTACTTTGTATGTAAAACGTTGTTTGCTATCATGTGTATTGAGTATGTCCAACCTGTTTACTGTGTCGAGATAAGCAGGTCTAAAATTCGTGACAGAAAACCGAACTGAGTTAACCTCTAATAAATGAAACCCTGCTCATGAAACCAATGATAGTGTTAATCCTTCTCCACTTGTTCACCATTCAATGTGGCACTTTCCCCCGAATGATGGATGTCTTGATACATAACTTAATTACAGAAGTCTGCATTTTGGCTGTTCAGGAAATGTTACACAGGGAAAGTCATGTTGTCCTTCTCGAAATGTCTCCTACTCAATAGTTTTTTCATCCCAGGAAAAGATAAAGTCACTGGATCCCATTTCGGCAGGATGTGAGGGTTGACGCCAAATTTGATGGCCCAAATAAGCAACATGTGTGATTGGTTCCTGTGCAGAAAAAGCCAAAAAATTACACACTACCACACTGTATGATGATACATGGTTACACAGCCAGCTGAAACCTTTTGTGTTGACGATTGTCCCGAGTGGAGCTTTAAACCTTTAGTGTCCTCCCATCAGAGCAATGAATGTCTGATGATGACCACATCTTATTAACGAGGATGGACGTCAATGGAATGGAAGTAAATCTAATCTAATCTAATCTAATGAGGGGACAGTGTAGCTTTATAAATCATGTCTGTTACCCTTGTTGTAGAGGGGTCTTCGCAGCGCATTCATCAAATCACTGGACATATTTTTTTTGTTCAAGGGAACTACGGCATGTTATGGTTGAGATGAAAGCAGTCAGCTATATTCTGTACAGATTCTTACAGGAATTCCATCGGGCTCATGAGATTTCTTTAATTTGAGCGATTTTAATTGGTTCCCAGTACTCCTTTCACTAGTATCTACGTGTACCTCTCAACTTGAAACATCTTGATTTATTTTTGAAACTGATGAGTGAAACTGAATGCAAGTGAACTTTGTTAAACTGCTGAGTGAAACTAATGTACTGTCACTTTGCTTGTCTTCATCGTTTGAACCTGATCTCAGAATTTTCATGACAAATACAGCTCAAATTTATTCTAACTATTAATGACCCACCACATACAAGGACAAAGCTATCTGACTATTAATTTACACAAAAGAATGGCCCTGATTTAGAAGAAATCCAACAATAACCCATACATTTCACAAGCCACTTACCTAACAGAAAATCTTCGTGACACGAACTACAGAAAATGCTTCAAGCATACAGCCAGCTACATAAAAAGATTCTAACTACTGTAGGCTCTAATACTAATAGGCATGTGGTTAGCAAAGGAAAGGTTTTTCCACAGAGACAACAATGTATTTAGCAGATTTTACTTAATCATGTGACATCCATTTCCAAAAAATATATAATCGTCCGTGACATCCAATTCCAAGAACTCTATAATTGTCAATAATTCCATTACCCACATTTTACGTTTCATGTCGAAGCAATATTAAGTCTCCATGACGGACACACGTCAGGATCGTCTTCTCACGCTAACACTGCTTCTAGCTTCCATCTCCGCTAAATATTAACTTCTAACTGCGAGTCCGACCAGCCACAGAGTCTCTTACAGAGGGCGCCCAGCGATGTCAGTGATATTATTGCAGACCACTGCCAACATAAAAACATCTAAACAGGCTACTACCCTGTTTATGTATTTGTATGTTGGCGGCACTATGCAGCGCTATAGACTACATTAATATCACAGACAGCGCTGTGCGCCCTCTGCAAGAGACTCTGTGGCTGGTCGGACTTGCAGTTTGAAGTTAATAGTTAGCAGCGATGGAGGACAGAAGCAGTGTTAAGGCGAGCGGATAGTCTGGACGTGTGTACGAAATTATCAGCACACGTCTAGGTACTAACACAGTCACATAACCTATGAGATTTCATACGTATAGTAGGACCAACAGACAAATGTGTGCAGTAAAAATTAATACCTACTCTTTTCGTAACTTGAAGAAATGGTGTCTATACAATTACAATTTTACAGCATAAGAATACTGTATGGTTAAATGATGATGGCGTCCTCTTGGGTAAAATATTCCGGAGGTAAAATGGTCCCCCATTCGGATCTCCGGGCAGGGACTACTCAAGAGGACGTCGTTATCAGGAGAAAGAAAACTGTCGTGCTACGGAACGGAGCGTGGAGAGTCAGATCCCTTAATCGGGCAGGTAGGTTAGAAAATTTAAAAAGGGAAATGGATAGGTTAAAGTTAGATATACACTCCTGGAAATTGAAATAAGAACACCGTGAATTCATTGTCCCAGGAAGGGGAAACTTTATTGACACATTCCTGGGGTCAGATACATCACATGATCACATTGACAGAACCACAGGCAAATAGACACAGGCAACAGAGCATGCACAATGTCGGCACTAGTACAGTGTATATCCACCTTTCACAGCAATGCAGGCTGCTATTCTCCCATGGAGACGATCGTAGAGATGCTGGATGTAGTCCTGTGGAACGGCTTGCCATGCCATTTCCACCTGGCGCCTCAGTTGGACCAGCGTTCGTGATGGACGTGCAGACCGCGTGAGACGACGCTTCATCCAGTCACAAACATGCTCAATGGGGGACAGATCCGGAGATCTTGCTGGCCAGGGTAGTTGACTTACACCTTCTAGAGCACGTTGGGTGGCACGGGATACATGCGGACGTGCATTGTCCTGTTGGAACAGCAAGTTCCCTTGCCGGTCTAGGAATGGTAGAACGATGGGTTCGATGACTGTTTGGATGTACCGTGCACTATTCAGTGTCCCCTCGACGATCACCAGTGGTGTACGGCCAGTGTAGGAGATCGCTCCCCACACCATGATGCCGGGTGTTGGCCCTGTGTGCCTCGGTCGTATGCAGTCCTGATAGTGGCGCTCACCTGCACGGTGCCAAACACGCATACGACCATCATTGGCACCAAGGCAGAAGCGACTCTCATCGCTGAAGACGACACGTCTCCATTCGTCCCTCCATTCACGCCTGTCGCGACACCACTGGAGGCGGGCTGCACGATGTTGGGACGTGAGCGGAAAACGGCCTAACGGTGTGTGGGACCGTAGCCCAGCTTCATGGAGACGGTTGCGAATGGTCCTCGCCGATACCCCAGGAGCAACAGTGTCCCTAATTTGCTGGGAAGTGGCGGTGCGGTCCCCTACGGCACTGCGGCGTAGGATCCTACGGTCTTGGCTTGCATCCGTGCGTCGCTGCGGTCCGGTCCCAGGTCGACGGGCACGTGCACCTTCCGCCGACCACTGGCGACAACATCGATGTCCTGTGGAGACCTGACGCCCCACGTGTTGAGCAATTCGGTGGTACGTCCACACGGCCTCCCGCATGCCCACTATACGCCCTCGCTCAAAGTCCGTCAACTGCACATACGGTTCACGTCCACGCTGTCGCGGCATGCTACCAGTGTTAAAGACTGCGATGGAGCTCCGTATGCCACGGCAAACTGGCTGACACTGACGGCGGCGGTGCACAAATGCTGCGCAGCTAGCGCCATTCGACGGCCAACACCGCGGTTCCTGGTGTGTCACCTGTGCCATGCGTGTGATCATTGCTTGTACAGCCCTCTCGCAGTGTCCGGAGCAAGTATGGTGGGTCTGACACACCGGTGTCAATGTGTTCTTTTTTCCATTTCCAGGAGTGTATATTGGGAATTAGTGAAGTTCGGTGGCAGGAGGAACAAAACTTCTGGTCAGGTTCATTCAGGGTTATAAATACAAAATCAAATAGGGGTAATGCAGGAGTAGGTTTAATAACGAATAAAAAATAGGAGTGCGGGTAAGCTACTACAATCAGCATAGTAAACGCATTATTGTGGCCACGATAGACACGAAGCCCACGCCTAATACAGTAGTACAAGTTTGTATGCTAACTAGCTCTGCTGATGATGAAGAAATTGATGAAGTGTATGATCAGATAAAAGAAATTATTCAGGTAGTGAAGGGACACGAAAATTCAATAGTTGTGGGTGACTGAAATTCGAGGGTAGGAAAAGGGACAGAAGGAAACATACTAGGTGAATATCGATTGCGGGTAAGAAGTGAAAGACGAAGCAATCTGGTATAATTTTGCATAGAGCATTACTTAACCATAGCTAACACTTGGTTCAAGAATCATAAAGGAAGGTTGTATACATGGAAGAATCCTGGAGATACTAGAAGGTATCATATAGATTATATAATGGTAAGACAGAGATTCAGGATCCAGGTTTTAAATTGTAAGACATTTCCAGGGGCAGATGTGGACTCTGACCACAGTCTATTGGTTATGAACTGTACATTAAAACTGAAGAAACTGCAGAAAGGTGGGAATTTAAGGAGATGGGACCTGGATAAACTGACTAAACCAGAAGTTATACAGAGCTTCAGGGAGAGCATAAGGGAACAATTGACAGGAAGGGGGGAAAGAAGTACAATAGAAGAAGAATGGGTAGTTCTGAGGGATGAAGTAGTGAAGGCAGCAGAGGGTCAAGTAGGTAAAAATACAAGGGCTAGTATAAATCCTTGGGTAACAGAAGAAATATTGAATTTAATTGATGAAAGGAGAAAATATAAAAATGCGGTAAATGAAGTAGGCCAAAAGGAATACAAACGTCTCAAAAATGAGATCGATAGGAAGTGCAAAAAGGGAAAGTATTGATGGCTAGAGGACAAATGTAAGGATGTAGAGGCTTATCTCACTAGGGGTAAGATATATACTGCCTACAGGATAAATAAAGAGGCCTTTGGAGAGATGAGAACCACTTGTATGAATATCGAGAGCTCAGATGGAAACCCAGTTCTAAGCAAAGAAGGGAAAGCAGAAAGGTGGAAGGTGTATACAGGGTGTTACAAAAAGGTACGGCCAAACCTTCAGGAAACATTCCTCACACACAAATAAAGAAAAGATGTTATGAGGACATGTGTCCGGAAACGCTTAATTTCCATGTTAGAGCTCAATTTAGTTTCGTCAGTATGTACCGTACTTCCTCGATTCGCCGCCGTGATTTCATACGGGATACTCTACCTGTGCTGCTAGAACATGTGCCTTTACAAGTACGACAAAACATGTGGTTCATGCACGATGGAGCTCCTGCACATTTCAGTCGAAGTGTTCGTACGCTTCTCAACAACAGATTCGGTGACCGATGGATTGGTAGAGGCGGACCAATTCCATGGCCTCCACGCTCTCCTGACCTCAACCCTCTTGACTTTCATTGATGGGGGCATTTGAAAGCTCTTGTCTACGCAACCCCGGTACCAAATGTTGAGACTCTTCGTGCTCGTATTGTAGACGTCTGTGATACAATACGTCATCTCCAGGGCTGCATCAGCGCATCAGGGATTCCATGCGACGGAGGGTGGATGCACGTATCCTCGCTAACGGAGGACATTTTGAACATTTCCTGTAACAAAGTGTTTGAAGTCACGCTGTTACGTTCTGTTGCTGTGTGTTTCCATTCCATGATTAATGTGATTTGAAGAGAAGTAATAAAATGAGCTCTAACAAGGAAAGTAAGCGTTTCCGGACACATGTCCTCATAACATATTTTCTTTTTTTGTGTGTGAGGAATGTTTCCTGAAAGTTTGGCCGTACCTTTTTGTAACACCCTGTATAGACGGTCTATACAAGGGCGATGTATTTGAGGACAATATTATGGAAATGGAAGAGGATGTAGATGAAGATGAAATGGGAGATTTGATACTGCGTGAAGAGTTTGACAGAGCACTGAAAGACCTGAGTCGAAACAAGGCTCCGAGAGTAGTCAACTTTCCATTATAACTACTGACGGCCATGGGAGAGCCAGTCCTGACAAAACTCTACCATCTGGTGAGCAAGATGTATGAGACAGGCGAAATACCCTCAGACTTCAAGAAGAATGTAATAATTCCAATCCCAAAGAAAGCAGGTGCTGACTGATGTGAAAATTACCGAACTGTCAGTTTAATAAGTCATAGCTGCGAAATACTAACACGAATTCTTTACAGACGAATGGAAAATTTATTTTCAAAAATGTTATCAAAAAGAATTACAACATACTTTATTGTGTCAGATACATGGATGACATCCTTTGTTTAACAGATGAACTTCAGGCAAAAATGTACCAGTTGCATACAGATATAAACACAATACATGGAAAGATAAGATTCACAATGGAAAAAGAACAGAACAACCAAATAAACTTTTCAGATATTACCATTAAAAAAGAAAACAACCAGCTTAGTTTGAAATCTACTGTAAACCTATAACAACTGACACAATCCTACATCAGACTTCTAATCACCCTCACTCACAGAAACAATCAGAACTCAGATACATGCTTCATACACTCAACACAGTACCACTCAGCACAGAAAATCACCAGAGAGAACTAGACATTATCACAAACAGGCACGTACAGTGACAGAACAATAACAACACAAAGAATACAGAAAAACAAGAAACAAGATTCAAGATGGTACACAATGACATACAAGCACAGACTCACACATAAAATAACAAACATTTTCAAAAGACGAGGAATAAACATATCATTCAACACAGACAATTCAATCCAAAGGCACATTCCAAAAATAACAAAAAAATACAGACATCTACCAAAACCAGGAATATACCAACTACACTGCAACACATGTGATGAAAGGTATATGAGACAAACCAGCAGAACATTTGACACCCAGTACAAAGAACAGATCAGAGCATGGATATATGGAAGAATCCACTCAACTTTTGCAGAACATTTGAGAGAAAATAACCAAAAACCTACTATAATAGAAAATGATATGAAAATAATTTTAATAAATAATGAAAGACATCTCCTAACACTACAGGAAAATTATCATATATACAAAACAAAGGCTGAAAAGAAACAACTACTAAATGACCAAGTAAATGTGACTAACAACTCAGTGTTTACACTGATTGATCATATAACAGACAGAAATTCCAACAAATGATTACACATCTGATTTCTCTCATAAGTGTATACAGGAAAATATAACAATAATTAATATTTATTATTATTATTATTTTTAAGAATAAATAAATGAATAAAAATAGTAATAAACATAAAATAAATAATTTTTATTCAATTAAAAAAAAGAAATCTCTCTCCCTCTCTAATACACACACACACAGAGAGAGAGAGAGAGAGAGAGAGAGAGAGAGAGAGGGAGAGAGAGAGAGAGACAGAGAGAGAGAGAACCTAGATGTGAAACCATAACCTATATGTATAAAGGACAAATCATGTAATATTTCAGGACACCCTCTGAAGATCCCTTGTAAGAAAGGTGTAACGCGTCTGGGTGAATAAATAAAAATAAAAATTTCGATGTGCTGCATGCAAAAAAGGCATTTTCTTTGAAACAACTGCAATTTATAGACAGCTGCTGCGAAAATGGCCACTTCATGAAACGTGTTATATCTCAACATCGTAATAAATATCTTCTTTGTAAAAATATCATCACAATACATCAATCAAATCGCTAAAGCGTTGCAGCATCCTCCAACTATTTCAAAACCTTAACAAAATGCTCTCTCCTCGCTTCAATAGTGTCATCTACCTCAAACGTATTTCAAAAATTACGATACCATACCACGTACATCGTTCAAAGCTCTAATTGTCCTGAAAATACATGTGAACAGTTCAAAAAATTCAGATAATGTACAATTTCATAAATACAAAGTAATCGAACTGTGTAATTATGTAGACATGTGTCAGTGACGTAGTAAAACGTTTATTTCTCTCAGTATAATGACCATATAGCTGTGTAATTCTATGCTAGAGAAATATGACACTGATGTATAAAACTGTATACGCAAATACCATATGAGCTCCTTGCACTTGCCACCCGCATGGTACACAAAATAGGTGTAACCCCATGAGGGAGTTTATTATTCTCAGTTAAATGATCAGATAGCTGAGTAATTCTGTGTTAGAGAAATATGGTACCGATGTATAAAATTTTATAAGCTAATACCATATTATTTGGGGCTCATTCAGCTTGCCACACACATGGTACACAAAGTAGGTGTACCCCATGAGGGAGTTAATTCCTCTTGTTTAAATTATCAGATAGCTGTGTAATTTGTGTTAGAGAAATATGCTACCAAGGTACAAAATTGCATCAGCAAATACGATATTAGCTTGGGCTCCTTGCGCTTGCCACACACATGGTACACAAATTAGATGCACTCCCGTGCGGGATAAAGTAATTATACCTCAGATGTTGGATATTAAACCTGCAGAATGAAATGTATTGTGTAAAACCTTCTCTGTATCATTGTATTTCAAAAATGTTTCTAAAAATGATTCAAGTACAAAAGGTAATCACTCAAATGCGTGTCATGTAGCACTAAACTATAGTTCTTGCTGTAAGATAATTTCCGTCATTGGCTAACGGTAAAAATGTACCAAGTGAATAGTTATCGTCGTTCAAAAGCAAAGTTATCCAAAAATCAATGTACTTATCTTGTCATATACAGAAGTAAAGTGCTATGCGTATAAATGTCGTAGCTGTTACGTTCATTGCCGTAACCTTGAAAGTACTATACTGTAAAGTATTGTTGTATTACAAAAATAACTGTCTCATCGTAGCCATGCCACATAACGCATTACCAATACATGTTTTTACTTTTCAGAAGAACGCACTAAACAGTGCAGACATAAAACAGATATAGCATAAAAGTAATAATAAAAATGGTTCACTCATAAGTATCTTTGTAGTATAATCGTGTAGCTGTCAAACAAATGCTGTGTCGTCTGTGCCCTCTCAGAAAGTACATTAAATAAAAAATCTAATTCAAGTAAACCGAAATTTCGCAGTAAAATCTCATTAGCACTATGCGTCCCAAGAATGTGAACATTATAGTCGTGACGTAGTCGTGCAACTAGCAAGCAAAAATGTACATACAATAAGACTGTGCTGTCTGTTCCCCATAAAGTGGACTCGTAAAATTACTGTATTAATTGATATTCATTCCAGCTACATCGTCAGTTTCATAGGTACATTTTATGGCTGCCTGTGGTGTGAGTCATTCTCTATTATGTCTTTGTTGTCGCGCGTCGTTACTGGGATTTGGTGGTCTAAGTTCTACAATATCAACTTGTCGAGAGGGCCCTGCCCTATTTGAATCACACTAGTTCTGATTAAATTCAGGTCTGTCGTCATGACTACAGCGTCTGTCGTCTTGTCGGTAATTTCTGTAATTTCTTTCTTGTCAGTTAAGTGGTGGAGAATTTCTACCGGAATCGTAAATGCGAGGTCGACCGTTGCGTCTAAAGCCATTTTGCCTCCATCGACAATAATTGTTCTTGTTCCCATGTTGTCTGATTTTATGGTTATCTCTGTCAGTCATTCCTACGCCAATGTGATCTTTCTTTCTAACTATTATTATTCTGCCAATAGTTGTCATACGGGTGGTGTCTGTTTTGATCACGATTAATAATTGATCACTTTATAATAATAGCCTTGTAGTGTCTGGTTACTATTTCTGTCGTCACGGAATTGTGACGGATGAGACCTCTTGTTGTTGTTGTTTTCCTGTTTTCGCACTACGCGAGTGTCTGTGTCGATTTCCAATTCTTGTAAAAATCCCTGAAAAGTTTCGATGTCATCTTTACAACGTCCTGCCAAAATAATATGTCTTAAATGTTCAGACAATTTCATTAAGCAAATGCGGATAAGTTCCGAGGGTCTGTACAGGTTCGACAAACATTGATTTTTGTTGAGCATAACTTCAAAATATAATAGAGGGCTGGAAAATTCAGACAGTTCGAAATGTTTCATCATTAAAATGTTGTGTTTCACTCGATCTTGAGTAGCCTGAGACTAATATGCAGAAAGGAAGGCATGATAAAAATCTCCTTATCAGTGACAGTCATGAATAAACGATCTCATTCTAATAGCTGGTTCATTTTCTAGATAGCTACACATAAATTCTAACCTATGTTCTGATGACCAATTAGGAGGAAAACAATGAACAAACTGATGAAGCCAAGCTTGTAGACGAATGTCATTACTGGAATTCTTGAATGTTTTAGATTTACATTTAGTGATGAAGAGCTTATAGTCAAAATCATCATGACGACGAGTTGCAAATCGGTCAGTGTTACATCTTGTCGGCGGTTCCATCACAAGATTCGGTGTACCTTGGCAACTCATTTCAGAATCTCCGAAATATCCTGTGTTATTACTTTGTGACTTTTCTGTATTTCTAAATCCCTCTTTCCGTGACAAAGTGCGAGTATCCTGTGCAATACGTATTACGTGTGGCCACTGATCTTTTACGTCCCGCATTTCACTTTTGTGTTGCATATTAATTCATTTCTTACTTTGTTTAAATTTCCTAATTTCCTTGTACTTCTCTGTATCAATAAAGGCTAATTTGCTAATTTCCTTGTACTCCTCTGTATCAATAAAGGCTATCGATCTTGTATCATTCAGATCATCATTTACCTTTGTAGATAGATTTGTTAACTGATCCGAAAGTTTGGCTACTTTTTCCGATGATGAGTAAATTTCTTCCGTGTATTTTTCTGAACAAAATTTTAGGGTATCTACTGTCTCCTTTAAGTTTTCTAGATCTTTTACAAGTTGCGCGACTGTATTGGTAGATGCAACTGAGTCAATTTTTGCCTGCAAAGTGTCGTGATTTTCGTGAACAATGATCTGTAGTTCTTTCATGGCTGCTTCATGGTTCTGTGATGCGTTTTCATGTCGCGAAAACATAGGCTGACAATCCTAAAAAATTCGTGTTTTTACTTCTTTACAAATTTTTTGACATTTCGATTCGATTTTAAATAACTCAGCTGCTAAAACTTTTTTGCTTGTTTAAGCGTTTGCTCACTTTCCCCTAACTTTTGGAGTTGTTGCTGTGTTCGTTTTTGATGTTGTTCCATTTGTTACTGTGTTTGATTCTGATTTTGTTCCATTTGTAGCTGTGTTTGTTTCTGATTTTGTTCCTTTTGCTGAATTAATGAATAAAACATATTGCTTTGTGATTTTCGGCTGTTCATTCGCACCTTCAATATTCGGTTTGTAAAGAGCAAAGAATAAATCTTGACTTAATCTAGAAAAGGGTAATAATGCAAAACCTGAATCTACGGTATTTGCAAGGTTTTGTTGTGTTGTTTCATGTTCCTTTGTGGTTTTCGGCAGTGATTACGCACCGGCAATACTCACATTTCGAAAAGGAGAAAGTGTGTCGTGACTTAATTAATGAAAATGTAATGACGCAAAAACTGAATCCAAGATATTTGCAGGATTTTGTTCTGTTATTTCGCATACCTGAGGCGAACTGTTACCGATCGATCGATCAGCAGTAGTTCCCCGTTCATTGATTGTTTCACTTTCTACACCTTTATTTACTGCCTGGTCTATGTCCCTATGCACTATCACCAAATTATTGTCTCGAACATTTGTCACTTCATTATAACGTGGTGTTATCAAGCTACGCTCATCGTCTGTGTCATTTCGCAATTTGCTTTGCAGCCTAGTTTTACGCTTTTCACACGCCATGATTGTCACACAGGATAACACACAAATAACAAATTGAAAAGCAAAAAGAAGAAGACACACTATAATAGCACTGAAAATAATATACAGGGTGATTCAAAAAGAATACCGCAAATTTAAAAATGTGTATTTAATGAAAGAAACATAATATAACCTTCTGTTATACATCATTACAAAGAGTATTTAAAAAGGTTTTTTTTCACTCAAAAACAAGTTCAGAGATGTTCAATATGGCCCCCTCCAGACACTCGAGCAATATCAACCCGATACTCCAACTCGTTTCACACTCTCTGTAGCATATCAGGCGTAACAGTTTGGATAGCTGCTGTTATTTCTCGTTTCAAATCATCAATGGTGGCTGGGAGAGGTGGCCGAAACACCATATCCTTAACATACCCCCATAAGAAAAAATCGCAGGGGGTAAGATCAGGGCTTGTTGGAGGCCAGTGATGAAGTGCTCTGTCACGGGCTGCCTGGCGGCCGATCCATCGCCTCGGATAGTTGACGTTCAGGTAGTTACGGACAGATAAGTGCCAATGTGGTGGCGCTCCATCCTGCTGAAATATGAATTGTTGTGCTTCTTGTTCGAGCTGAGGGAACAGCCAATTCTCTAACATCTCCAGATACTGTAGTCCAGTTACAGTAGCACCTTCGAAGAAAAAGGGACCAAAAACTTTATTGGCTGAAATGGCACAGAAAACGTTCACCTTAGGCGAGTCACGTTCATACTGAGTTGTTTCCCGCGGATTCTCAGTGCCCCATATACAGACCTTGTGACGGTTGACTTTCCCGTTAGTGTGGAAAGTTGCTTCATCACTAAATACAATCTTTGAAACGAAAGATTCATCTGTTTCCATTTGAGCAAGGATAAAATCACAGAAATCGATTCTTTTAATCTTATCAGCTGCAGACAGTGCTTGAACCAATTTCAGACGATAAGGTTTCATAACTAACCTTTTTCGTAGGACTCTCCATACAGTTGATTGTGGAATTTGCAGCTCTCTGCTAGCTCTGCGAGTCGATTTTCCTGGGCTGCGAACAAATGCTTGCTGGATGCGTGCTACATTTTCATCTCTCGTTCTCAGCCGTCCAGAACTTTTCCCTTTGCACAAACACCCATTCTCTGTAAACTGTTTATACCAAAGTTTAATACACCACCTATCAGGAGGTTTAACACCATACTTCGTTCGAAATGCACGCTGAGCAACTGTCGTCGATTCACTTCTGCCGTACTCAATAACACAAAAAGCTTTCTGTTGAGCGGTCGCCATCTTAGCATCAACTGACGCTGACGCCTAGTCAACAGCGCCTCAAGCGAACAAATGTACAACTAAATGAAACTTTATAGCTCCCTTAATTCGCCGACAGATAGTGCTTAGCTCTGCCTTTTGTCGTTGCAGATTTTTAAATTCCTAAAGTTGTGGTATTCTTTTTGAATCACCCTGTATACCTAATTAGTTGCAAAAACGACTGCGGGATACTTGGTGCAAACCCACAAGCATGCCACAACTCCATTGCTCATTACTATACATTACAACAATATGAAACTGCAACTACAAAGTAAATTCCATATACCATTACGCACTAGCAGTAAACAACAAATAATTTCTAATCATGCACTAATTATTCAAACTACAAGAAAACCAGAAGATTGCAGTGAAGTATCCTCGGCTAAGGGTCGACAGGTGAAACTTCTTTATTTAGTTTTTTACTTAAACTGAAATAACTGAGAAGGTGAAACTTCTACATTTTTACTAAAATTGCTTAATGCAACTGTACCTTCTAAAACTGCTGAGTGAAACTGAAGTCTGTCACTTTGCTTGTCTCTATCGTTTGAACACTAACCTACAGAATTTTACCTGACAAATATAGCTCAAATTTATTCTGTTATTTACTGACTCACAATATACTAGGATAACGCAATTTGACTCTAAATTAACACAAGAGAATGGCCCTGAATTAGAAGAAATCCTATCAATAACCCATAAATTTCATAAGTTAGTTACCTGACAGAAAATCTTCATGACACGAACTACAGCAAATACAGCAAGTATAAAGCCAGCTAAATAAAAGGATTCTAACTGCTATAGGCTCTAATACTAATAGGCAAGCTGTTAGCAAAGGAAACATTTTGTCGCAGAGCAAACAATGTATTTAGTAGATTTTACCTTAATCATGTGATATCCAGTTCCAAAAATTATTTAATCATCCGTGACATCCAGTTCCAGAAGTTAAATAATCGTCAATAATTCCATTACACACATTTTACAACCCATGTCCAACCAATATTAAATCGCCATGACGGACCCACGTCCAGTCCGTCTGCTAGCGCAAACACTGCTTCTAATCTCCATCGTTGCTAAATATTAACTATTACTGCGAGTCAGACCAATCAGAGAGGCTCTTACTGAGGGGGCACAGTGCTGTCGGTGATACTAATGCAGAGCGCTGCCATCATACAAACTTATAAACATGCTACTTACAAACTTCCTGGCAGATTAAAACTGTGTGCCGGACCGAGACTCGAACTCGGGACGTTTGCCTTTCGCGGGCAAGTGCTCTACCAACTGAGCTACCCAAGCACGACTCACGCCGCGTCCTCAGCTTTAATTCCGCAAGTACCTCGTCTGCTACCTTTCAAACTTCACAGCTCTCCTCCCGCAGGAGAGCTTCTGTGAAGTTTGGAAAGTAGGAGACGAGATACTGTTGGTATTAAAGCTGTGAGGACGCGGCGTGAGTCGTGCTTGGGTAGCTCAGTTGGTAGAGCACTTGCCCGCGAAAGGCAAACGTCCCGAGTTGGAGTGTCGGTCCGGCACACAGTTTTAATCTGCCAGGAAGTTTCATATCAGCGCACTCTCCACAGTAGAGTGAAAATTTCATTCTATGCTACTTACAAACTTTGCTGTGGTGAGAGAAGTAAACTGAGACAGCACTTCAGTATATTACTTAGTAAAAAAATGTTTCGGAATGGTATTCAGCATTTCTACCTTTGCTTTGCTACCCTGTATTTCGATTTCTGTGTCATCCTCTTGTGGTTGCACACTAACATTACTACCACTCACAGCCTTTGCATATAGATATTTCGATAACATTCCGCTCCTGTTGTCATTGATGCTTTTACGTTTTGTCTTTTTACAGGCAAAAGCGTTTCATTCAACATTTCTCCATCAACAGTCAGTTTCTTCGTTTTGTAGCAGTAGTCGCTGTTTTTCTTGTTTCTATATAATGACTCTAAACCATGCAAGGTATCTCCAATCGTGAACTCTTCTACTACTTACAAATCTCTCCACTTCGTGGTTACTCATTCTTCTAAAGTTCAGCCGCAGTTCCTCCACATTCTCATGTCCAAAGGCAACTGTATTCTCTTTGAGCTATGAAACGGCTGTCGCTGTAAGAGTACTAAACATGTGAATTATCCTACTTGTTTTACCTGCCATTTGATCTTTAGTAATCACTGTTTCTGCAGCTGACTCATTGTTAATGATGCCATTTCAATACCGACTTCCTCCAAAAGTAGGTTCTAACTTTACAATTACACTCTCGTCTTGACTACAAAAAATTTGTTTTATTATTCCCTTACATGTTTCGGCATTTTGCCATTCACATAATAGTAGAATACTGTTGATACGAAATGTCGCTTCCAGCGTACTAAGAATAATTGCATCACTGTACACTTGTGCTTGGGAAGAGTAAGTTGGACGTTATTCTCTGTATCAACAGTATTCTCTTCCTTTGAGAATGGCAAAAAACGGAAACATGTGCGAAGAAGTAAAATAATTAATGTGTGGTCCAGATAGGTGTTTCATTATAAGCGCGGAACATTACCGCCAGGTTTCATAAATGTGTACTTAAATTCTATTTAATACCATTACAACCACCATACACTGTGCAACACAATTAAAGGAGTACGTTTTTAAAACGTCGTAATTATCTCCCATTGCGACGCAGACCTTAAGCCGTCATCCTAGGGCTCGGCGACGCTTAGAACAGCGATGTGTCGACACATGCGGAAAAAAGACCACAGCTCAGGAGTTCATGTGAGGTATACATTGCCTTAATGATGTCACATTGGCACGACACTCCGCCACATTTCTCCAAAGTGCTAACGTGGAGGTGTCACACGATGCAGTGGTTGTCACACTCCCTATTACCCATATCTTACTTCCTCTCTTGACACCTCTGCGGTGGAGGTCAGAACCGCAAAGCCCAGCGCTGAAATCATGCAGTTGTCTTTTAGGCGGCCAGGAAAACATTTCGGATACACTGCTGCTCCGAATCGACACGAAAAGGCCTCAGAAGTGGATATAAACTCCGTCAATGAAACCATTTCTTTCTTTGGGGCGTTGATTCCTATAAATATATTTCGCGATCGAAAACGACCGTTCGCAGTAATGTGAGCAACAAGACGACGTTCTTGACAAAGTTCGACACTGCTGACATTACAAGAACGATTCAACCGTTCTCTAAGGACAACAGGGAACTTTAATCTCACTCAACATTACCTCACCTATTAGGAGTGCAGCGCGACCGCAATTTTTGATCTGGTACACGGAGTGTACACGGAGTGTCCACTACGGATCCTCCAAAAACATTCTACGAAATCTGAACGTGGACCAAACCAGCAAAGGGCGTTTTGTTTCCCTTCTCAGACCATCTGTTTCTCGGACCACTGTCCTGTGGTGAGGTCACGGAAGTTCTGGAGCAACTTTGAAGCCACCAAAACACATTTGGTGAGTACTTTAAAAATGTGCCTGTGCAGAGACTTCAACACCCATTCAGCTGAGTGGAGTTAGACTGCTGCTCTACCGCCCGAGAGCAGGTAGTCTCTTCCATAGCCGTTAGATTCCACTTACGTGCAAGCAACGTGATTAGGACTCCGAAATGTCTGTTCTACGTAGTTTTCAGTTTGGCAATAATTCACAGGATGTCTTGTGATACCAAACAGAAAACTGTAATCGTCTGAATCAATTTTGCAAGCACTGTAGGCTCCTCGAATGATGACAGTATCATTGGGTAAACGACCGTAAGAGCAGACCAGTAGGATTCCCTGTTTCATCTGCGGGGACCATTTCTTGGGTTGTAATATTTCGGGGTCTCTACATGTATTATTATTGATCTTCTAAAATCTTCTCTGACAGTCGCTGGAGCCTCCAATAATTACCTCATCTCCCAACTGGTGAGCGTCATTCTTTCCAACTTGTGTCACAACTGCAGCTGGTTACACTTTGTTCCCTTAACGGATGCCAGAGTTGCCTCTCCAACATATGGAATGAAATTCCAGGTATACGTATCGACTGCACAAGGTGATCTTACCTATTCTTTGCAGCCAATAACGTAAGAAATACCATTATTCGCCTTTGGTTTGAAATGGAGATGATTATTAGACCCTTCCCTATCGTTTTCCATTTGCTGCTCTCTGATGCACATTACAGCATGTTTGTCAACGAGTGAAGTGTTTCAGTGGAAAAATGGAAACGAGAAGGAATCGAACCCGGGCCCGTAACACAGAAATCCGTCACGCTGACCACTCAGCTATCGGGGCGTACATTTCAGTGAACATAGCTCCTCATCTTATTTTTTTGGGGTTCTCCCTGGTCCCTCCCCAACCTCCCCACCCACCTCGTACATGGCCGCTAGCATTACCACTGACACATGACCACTCAATATCAAGAGGACGAACGGTGACAATTCTGTACCTGCTGCAGAGGAGGTTTTTTCCACTGAAGATATAGTATTGAGATACCTTTGGTAAATCTGTTGAAAAACTCCTGGTATTTCACCCAACATACTCATTCAATCAGATTCCATTTGTTTGCTGCAGTCAGAGTATTTTCCTGCTGTTTAGGGAAAGCAACTAACCCGTTCCTTGAGCACAGGATTGTGTGTAGAGCATGTTTCCCTAAAAGTTAACTAATTAGCTTTAATTTAATGTCACTGATCGCAAAATTTCGAACACTGATTTGGAAGTAACTGGTCAGTGGCAAAAGTAAAAATATTGCACTAATAGTACAAGTATATACAGTGCAATAAGGAGAAAACTATTTTCTGAAAGATACATTGTTATCAAATGAACAGCATACGCAACAATAGGTCTCAAATTATTATGAAATGCATTTCGCACCACGCTCTTAACCGTCCGAAAGTTCTAAAAACATACGTTTTAGTAAATACGCAAGGAAGGTGGGGAAATGTTGTTTTTGACCAGTGATCCTGTAACCAAAAATTTGTAAGAACCACAAATTTAGTGTAAAAATGATGACTTGATACTAATTTCTTGCAACTCTCGCAAATGTTCGAAAATTCACACGCTTTGATACAGCCCGTGAGAAATTATGGAAAAACAACATATGTGGTAAAATTATTGAATCTAGAATTTCGAATAGGACGTATCTGCCACATTCGATGTTGCATAAAACAAATTCCATACGCCAGCTTATAAAGGGCGGTTAGAAACAGTCTGAAAAGATTGTAAGGGCGTTACATGGTAGGTTGTGTTAAGACATAACTGTTAAGAAAATAATTGGATACGTTGAGCCGTTTCCGAGTTGATTAGCACTGGATTTAGCCAAACAGGTAGTTTCGCTCACAAATTCAAGAAACTCGTCAGATACAATAATATTAGTGTCGGTTGTTCACATAGACTAGATGATAGCACACCAGCCTGTTCAGCCTTTAGCTAGCATTCGAACCTTACTATCGTCCCATGTACAATTTCTTAATCGCTCTCTTGATTGGTCTTAGGGAACGAAATAAAGAATACGTTTGGAGACATTGTCTCTGGCGGGCCGCTTAAAATTGCACGTTCAGCGGCCTGATTGGCTAATTTCAACGATGATTTTGATGTATAGTTAAACATGCCAAAACTTTCAGAGGTTGTAAAGGTGGTGAATGGAAAGCTATTAAAAATGACAGAGCGCAGTTCTTTTAGCTTCTTCTTCTACTGACACGATATGTCGAGCGGAGCTCGAACTGAGCGGATGTAATTATCATAATTGTAACAACATTTGTTCGATAAAGGTTATTTAAATTTACCTGTTGTGTCGGCTCCGTTATTAATTCAAGCCATTACCTTGTTTTTCAGCGACTTATGCTTTTATCTCCTCATGTTAAAGGCAAAACTAGGCAACGTTGGCGGTAGATTGTTCAGAAAGAACGATGGCACATAAATAGTGCACTTCCGTCAATCATTTTGCAGTTAAGTGCCCGAACTCAGCCCGATGTTTTCTCGGCTGAGTGCTATATTTTTCAGTTAAGACTGCGCGGGTCTGATCGGTGATCGTTTTTTATCACCCTACTAAAACGCCTAATACCACGCAAATCTGCAAATAAAAATAAAGAGAGTGGACTTCAATAGTGTAAATTATTGTATAAAATTCGGGCACTTTTCTGTGATGGACCACATTGTGCACTTTTTAGTAAAGCTGTCCGTTCTCATTGAGGGTTCGCTTAATATCAAGGCTGCTCTACGTTCTAACGCCTCAACAGTACACACTAAAGCTGCGGGCAGTGATAAATGTTATGAGAATAAACATAATGCTAGTGATAACTGATATATTAATGAACAAATGGAACTTCATGAAAGGAAGTCTTATTGTGCTCAGTAACGTCTTAGAATGTTAGTATTGATAATTAACATAAATTTATGGCAGCCGAACAGAAGCAAGCAAATGTGATAGAGAATTTCACTGGTCATAGAAAGAATGAGAAAGAGTATTAAGAGGTTGCAAGATGAGATTGAAGGAGCAAGGGATGAGAAAAGCAGACACTAGGACAATGTTCTGAAATATTGTCAACCCCCGGTAGCTGAGTGGTCAGCGTGACAGAACATCAATCCTAAGGGCTCGGGTTCGATTCCCGCCTGGATCGGAGATTTTCTACTCCCAGAGACTGGGTGTTGTGTTGTCCTAATCATCATGATTTCATTCCCATCGACGAGCAAGTCGCCGAAGTGGCGTCGAATTAAAAGACTTCACCCCCACGAATGGTCTACCCGATGGGAGGCCCTAGCCACACGACACTTTTATTTTACAGAAATAATGGTTGACTCTGTGACTGAAACTACAGCTCGACAATGGCGAGAGGGAAACTATGCTGACGACAACCCGATAAGGCTTTAATCTTGTATCAAATTTAAAGTGGGTCCGTGTATGATGTGGGTTACAGGCATTCCTTACATGAAATTGCACTATATTTCAGAAATCCAATGCTCACGTTTTGGCGATCGCACTGCTTTATCACGGATGAAAGATGATTCGCGAGAGAAGTGCGAATGTTGACTGAGCTAGGACTTCTCGGCGGAGGTGTGGGGTCTCCCGTTTGGTATTCGCCAGGGGGCGCCGGTTAGCAGTTAGCGCTCCCGCTGTTTGAGTGACGCCGCTTTGTTTTATTCATCGCTTCCGTAACGTAATTCGCCTAACGAAGTGTAAATATTTCATAGCAGCGGGGGCGGACTGGGCGCGCACCCTCGCCGCTGCAACCCTTTGGCAGCTGCGGCGTTCCCCTGGCACCCAGCGCCGGCAGCACCCCCCGACAGCCTCCGGCCCAGTCTCCAGCAGCACAGAGCTGCACGTGCGAAAACACCGCTTACGCCGTCACAGGTGTGGTTCTATATAGCGATCCCACCACGAGCAACGATTCCTACACCGTGTATGTCACGACATTACGTAAGTAACGTCCGATGAGTTTTGTGAAAAAAAGAAAAGGCAGATGCCTGGAGATGTCTGGGTTTCAGTAGAAACGGGGGAACTGGGAGATAGCTATCAAATACGAAGTTACGTAAATTGAAGTTGGAGCGGAGAGGGTGTGGTTAGAGAAAGGAAAGGACAGAAAAGGAAAGGATAGGTGAGGAAAGTAAAGGAAAGGAATTAATAATATGAGCTGCTTCGGGACTTAATGCGAAATCAATGAGGACGAGTCAATATATGTAACGGACCGGGATTAGCATCAGGGGTCTCCTGCTTGTTAGGCAATCGCGTTACCCACTGCACTACCGGAACACAGTAATCGTCAATGTGCGGACTATCTCAGCACGCCTCCTGGCAGTCGCACACTCCCACCTCGGGCGACGTATCAGCAGTCCCCGTACGTTACCTCCGTGCTCACTACTCGGAGATTCCCGCACGAGGTCGAACGTAACTGTAAATCAGCACTGAATGTGGTGGATACATTGCCCACAGAGGCGAATCAGTAATATACTCATGCTCACAAATTAAGGATAGTTGCAGAATGTGGTGCCACACAACATAGCACTACACAAAACTGGAGCTAACAGCATAAGCACAGAGGGAACACACACGACACAGATCTCTAAGTGCACGGTATTGGTGATAAGAAAACCGTCCTGAAACATATGTGCTACAAAACGCCACTGTTTCCTGGACATGTACCACGACATCAACATGGGATATGATCACCATGCACACGCATACAGGCCGCACAACGAGTTGGCATAATCTGGATCAGGTGGTCGAGCAGTTGAAGGTGTAAAGCCTCCCATTCTTGCACCAGTGCCGGTCGGAGTTCCTGAAGTGTGATAGGGGTTTGAAGACGTGCAGCGATACGTCGTCCTAAAGTATTCCCAGACGTCTTCGATAGGGTTTAGGTCTGTAGAACAAGCAGGCCACACCATTCGCCTGATACCTTGTGTTACAATGTACTCCTCCACGATGGCAGCTCGGTGGGGCCGTGCGTTATCATCCATCACGAGGAAGATGGGACCCACTGCACCCCTAAAATGGCGGCATACTGGTGCAAAATCACGTCCCGGTACACCTGACCTGTTACAATTCCTCTGTCAAAGACATGCGCGGGTGTACGTGCACCATTCATAATCCCACCCCGCACCATAAAACCACGACCTCCACACAGGTCCCTTACAAGGACATTAAGGGGTTGTTATCTGGTTCCTGGTCACGCCAGATGAAAACCCGGTGAGAATCACTGTTCAGACTTTACCTGGACTCGTCCGTGAACATAACCTGGGACCACTGTTCCAATGACCATGTACTGTGTTTTTGACATCAGGCTTTACGGGCCCTCCTGTGATCAGGGGTCAGTGGAATGCACCTTGTCTTCGGGCGAATAAACCAGCCGTCTGTAGACTGTGTGTCTGGAGGCAACTGTTCCAGAGGCTGCGGTAAGGTCCCGAGCAAGGCTACCTGCAGTACTCCGTGGCCGTCTGCAGGCACTGGTGGTGAGATATCGGTCTTCTTGTGGTGTTGCACACTGTGGACGTCCCGTGCTGTAGCGCCTGGTCACGTTTCCTGAAGGCTGGAATCGTTGCCATGGTCTTGAGTTCACACTTTGTGGTACAGGGAGGGACCGTGCTACGACCTGCTTGTGCTTGACCAGCCTCCAATGGCCCTAGTATTGTACCCCTCATAACGTCACCAATATGTGTTCTTTGAGCCATTTTCAACACACAGTCACCATTAGCACGTCTGAAAACGTCTGCACACGTACTCGCTGCGCCGTACTCTCACATGCACCAACACACCTCTGCCTATGTAGTCTGCTACCAGCGCCACCGTACGACGACCCCAAGCCAAATACACCGCATGGTCATACCCCGAGGTGATTAAAACCCGCAAACCGCCCACCAGAGCGTTCTTTCACCATGTGTCAGCTTTATCATTAATTTATGGCCGGCCACTGTGGCCGAGCGGTTCTAGACGCAGGTTCGAATCCTTCATCGGGCATGGATGTGTATGATATCCTTAGGTTAGTTAGGTTTAAGTAGCTCTAACTCTAGGGGACTGATGACCTCAGATGTTAAGTCCCATAGTGCTAAGATCCATTTGAAACATTTAATTTATGAGCATGAGTGTATATGCATGTGGGTTGTCTGTTCTTTCGGACATGTCCGAGAGAACAGACACCACACGTTCACGTAATTGATTCGCCTCCATGGACAATGAATTCACAAGCTTCAATGCTGATGCACAATATCGTTTGACTTCCGCCGAGAATCTAAAATTAGCGAGCGTAGAGGACATGCATGGGCGCTATGGACAGGTGGCTCTAGGTAGGACTCTGGGTCTGTCAGGAGGTGTGTTTAGATAGTCCGCGTATTTGCAATAAATACTCCGTCGGGATGGCATGGTAGTTAAGGCAACTACACTCCTGGAAATTGAAATAAGAACACCATGAATTCATTGTCCCAGGAAGGGGAAACTTTATTGACACATTCCTGGGGTCAGATACATCACATGATCACACTGACAGAACCACAGGCGCATAGACTCAGGCAACAGAGCATGCACAATGTCGGCACTAGTACAGTGTATATCCACCTTTCGCAGCAATGCAGGCTGCTATTCTCCCATGGAGACGATCGTAGAGATACTGGATGTAGTCCTGTGGAACGGCTTGCCATGCCATTTCCACCTGGCGCCTCAGTTGGACCAGCGTTCGTGCTGGACGTGCAGACCGCGAGAGACGACGCTTCATCCAGTCCCAAACATGCTCAATGGGGGACAGATCCGGAGATCTTGCTGGCCAGGGTAGTTGACTTACAGCTTCTAGAGCACGTTGGGTGGCAGGGGATACATGAGGACGTGCATTGTCCTGTTGGAACAGCAAGTTCCCTTGCCGGTCTAGGAATGGTAGAACGATGGGTTCGATGACGGTTTGGATGTACCGTGCACTATTCAGTGACCCCTCGACGGTCACCAGTGGTGTACGGCCAGTGTAGGAGATCGCTCCCCACACCATGATGCCGGGTGTTGGCCCTGTGTGCCTCGGTCGTATGCAGTCCTGATTGTGGCGCTCACCTGCACGGCGCCAAACACGCATACGACCATCATTGGCACCAAGGCAGAAGCGACTCTCATCGCTGAAGACGACACGTCTCCATTCGTCCCTCCATTCACGCCTGTCGCGACACCACTGGAGGCGGGCTGCACGATGTTGGGGCGTGAGCGGAAGACGGCCTAACGGTGTGCGGGACCGTAGCCCAGCTTCATGGAGACGGTTGCGAATGGTCCTCGCCGATACCCCAGGAGCAACAGTGTCCCTAATTTGCTGGGAAGTGGCGGTGCGGTCCCCTACGGCACTGCGTAGGATCCTACGGTCTTGGCGTGCATCCGTGCGTCTCTGCGGTCTGGTCCCAGGTCGACGGGCACGTGCACCCTCCGCCGACCACTGGCGACAACATCGATGTACTGTGGAGACCTCACGCCCCACGTGTTGAGCAATTCGGCGGTACGTCCACCCGGCCTCCCGCATACCCACTATACGCCCTCGCTCAAAGTCCGTCAACTGCACATACGGTTCACGTCCACGCTGTCGCGGCATGCTACCAGTGTTAAAGACTGCGATGGAGCTCCGTATGCCACGGCAAACTGGCTGACACTGACGGCGGCGGTGCACAAATGCTGCGCAGCTAGCGCCATTCGACGGCCAACACCGCGTTTCCTGGTGTGTCCGCTGTGCCGTGCGTGTGATCATTGCTTGTACAGCCCTCTCGCAGTGTCCGGAGCAAGTATGGTGGGTCTGACACACCGGTGTCAATGTGTTTTTTTTTTCCATTTCCAGGAGTGTATATTGTAAGGAGGAGATCCCGGATCCTAGCCCCTATGCAGCACACATTTTCACTCGTCACCGTCGATTCAGCATAAAGTCCCAATGTAGCAGCCCTCATCAGTTACTTCCATTTCCTTTCTCTGCCTTCACCTTAATTTACATGATGTACCGGTATATCACAGCTGCGGATTCCACAAGATGTCTGTTTTTTCAGACATGTCCGAAAGAAAAGACACCATGCATTCATATAAATACGAAGTTGCCTAATTATTTACAGAATGTTTCCAGAGACAAGCAGCAGCTCAAAACAGGAATAACGCTGCAGCTATTTCCCTTCACAAGAAAGGGGACTAACAAAAAGCAAATCACTGCAGACCGTTAAGCACCCTTATCTTAACATATTATAATTTCACTAAACTCATCACTAACTCATGGAAAGAAACATTGCTTTTCAATCAGGCAAGAGAACTATGGAAGGATAATACACAGTCCAGTCACACAGTTACATTAATGTGACCACGCGTGAAAAGCATGAATAACTATCATTTGCAGTAAGAATCGCTGCGAGACGTGCAGAAAGTAAGTCAACGAGGTTCTGGAAGGTACCAACAGGAATGTGGAGCCATTTCGACTTCAGTGCCGTGGTCAGCTGGGCTATGTTTCGCTATTAAGGATACATAAATTGAATAGTTCAAGCAAGGTGGCATCACATTCTCGATTCAATTTGAATTCGGGGAGATCAGTGGCCAAGGGAGTGCGGTCGCCTCATCCTGGTGTTCTTTAAACCACGCTCGTACAGGGCGAGATGTCTGACATGTTGGGTTGTACTGCTGGTAGACTTCATGCCGAGGAGAAACAAACTGCATGTACAAGTAGACATGGTCCTCAAGGATAGATGCATACTTGTGTTGATCTACTGAGCCTCCCAGAATGGTGAGATCACCAGAGTATGCCATGAATACATGTCGCACGCCACACAGACCCCTCCGGCCTGCACCCTTCTCACGATGAGATGAAGGTGTTTGCCTGCTGACTATGAAGTATTAAACAAGATTGATCTGAAAAGGCCACCTGTCGACACTTCGTGCACGTCCGTTTGCGCCATTGGCGTGCAAACCCCAGCCTTCGTAGCCGATGAAGTATGGGTGCATTAACCAAATGCCTGCTGCGGACACCACCACCCAGCAACGTTTCCTGAATGGTCGTTGAGAAAACGCTCTTGGTCGCCCTTCGGTTCATCTCAACGGCGAATTGCTCAACAGTTGCATATCTACTGACCCGTACACATCTCCACAGCCCCCATTCACGTCTGTCATCTATGGCTCGTGGAACACGACAGTCGCCTTGGCGCCGGTTTTGGATAGCACCATTTTGCCACCACAGTACACTTTGTCAACGGTAGCATGGCACGCGGAGTGGCCGCGCGGTTTCAGGCACCATGCCACGGATTGCGCGGCCCCTCTCGCTGGAGGTTCGAGTCCTCCGTTGGGCATGGGTCTGTGTTGTTCTAAGCATAAGTAAGATTAAGCTAGTTTAAGTAGTGTGTAAGTCGAGAGACCGATGACCTCAACAGTTTGGTCCCTTAGGAAGTCACACGCATGTTTTGAGTAGCTTTTGAATAGTTTACACTTGGCCGTTTCGGATATTGTTCCAGCCTTGGACCGTAAGTGAATGGTGATGCCATTGTCGACGACAGATAAATAGCTCCATTTCCTCATTAAGACCACGAGTGTACTGTTTCCTTCATCCCTATGACATACTTTATACACCCTCCGCTGCTAGTACTATCTCCTGCCGTTTGGAAGTGGTTATTGCACGTTGACATCGAACACAAGCAGGTGTCACATTTCTGTAACAGGACCATGTAGAACACTTTCCTAAGTGTGAATCATGACTTCGTCTGAGATTCATTCATTCTGAGAGAGCTGTAGACTCTCTCGGAGTATGATATGTAGCAAAAGAACTTGAGAAAGAAGGTAATCCCATCTATGTTAGTCTTTTTCTCCTTCTTCTTGTTCTTCTTCTGCGGTTAAAGGTTTAGGCACTTGCGCCTGTTGAGTTCACTTTTCATGCCTACCCGCTCTGCGTCTTCCTATGCTCCTTCTTCCTATTGGTTGTCTTTGCGGGGACTGACTTATTTACTCTATACTCATTCTCTGGCAGTGATGTTTCCACACTGTTTTATTTTATTCAGTCTTTTCATTACTATTATAAATATATAATTGTTTCTTAATACCTGATGTATTATATGGTATTTCCAAGTGACACCTGTATCTTTTCTGAAAATCTCGTTTCACAGCTGTTACTTTACTTTTATCACGTTTTCAAGGAATCCACGATTCACTTCAGTGTGATAGTAAAGATACAGCCATGGTTTTATAAAACGTTATTGTAGGAATATTTTGTTTATCATTCCGTTTATTGAATGATACGTGCAAATCTTTTTTTTTTTGTAGATCCTCGTCCATATAGTACATTATAACGCATTTTAATATAATTCAAGCTGAATGCCGCTTTCCCCAAACTCGAGACCAGCTCAGGATGGATATTATCTATTATTAATTTTGAGTGGATAGGGTATTTCCCACGCTGAGAGATTATCTTAGTTTTCTTTATTGATATACCATGAACCATAGACCTTGCCGTTGGTGGGGAGGCTTGGTGCCTCAGCGATACAGATGGCCGTAATGTAGGTGCAACCACAACGGAGGGGTATCTGTTGAGAGGCCAGACAAACGTGTGGTTCCTGAAGAGGGGCAGCAGCCTTTTCATTAGTTGCAGGGGCAACAGTCTGAGTGATTGACTGACCTGGCCTTGTAACAGTAACAAAAACGGCCTTGCTGTGCTGGTACTGTGAACGGCTGAAAGCAAGGGGAAACTACAGCCGTAATTTTTCCCGAGTGCATGCAGCTTTACTGTATGATTAAATGATGACGGCGTCCTCTTGGGTAAAATATTCCGGAGGTAAAATAGTCCCCCATTTGGATCTCCGGGCGGGGACTACTCAAGAGGACGTCGTTATCAGGGGAAGACAAGTGACGTTCTACGGATCGCAGCGTGGCATGTCAGATCCCTTAATCGGGCAGGTAGGTTAGAAAATTTAAAAAGGGAAATGGGTAGGTTAAAGTTAGATATAATGAGAATTAGTGAAGTGCGGTGGCAGGAGAAACAAGACATTTAATCAGGTGAATCCAGGGTTATAAATACAAAATGAAATAGGGGTGATGTAGAAGTAGGTTTAATAATGAATAAAAAAAATAGGAGTGCGGGTTAGCTACTACAAACTTAATCATAGCTAACACTTGGTTCAAGAATCATGACAGAAGGTTGTATACATGGAAGAATCCTGGAGATACTAGAAGGTATCACATAGATTATATAATAGTAAGACAGAGTTTCAGGAACCAGGTTTTAAATTGTAAGACACTTCCAGGGGCAGATGCGGACTCTGACCACAATCTATTGGTTATGTACTGTAGATTAAAACTGAAGAAGCTGCAGAAAGGTGGGAATTTAAGGAGATGGGACCTGGATAAACTGACTAAACCAGAGGTTGTACAGAGTTTCATGGAGAGCATAAGGGAACAATTGACAGGAATGGGGGATAGAAGTACAGTAGAAGAAGAATGGGTAGCTCTGAGGGATGAAGTAGTGAAGGCAGCAGAGGATCAAGTATGTAAAAAGACGAGGGCTAGTAGAAATCCGTGGGTAACAGAAGAAATATTGAATTTAATTGATGAAAGGAGAACATATAAACAGGCAGTAAATGAAGCAGGCAAAAAGGAATACAAACGTCTCAAAAATGAGATCGACAGGAAGTGCAAAACGGCTAAGCAGGGATGGCTAGAGGACAAATGTAAGGATATGGAGGCTTATCTCACTAGAAGTAAGACAGATACTGCCTACAGGAAAATTAAAGAGACCTTTGGAGAAAAGAGAACCACTTGTATGAATATCCAGAGCTCAGATGGAAACCCAGTTCTAAGCAAAGAAGGGAAAGCAGAAAGGTGGAAGGAGTATATAGAGGGTCTATAGAAGGGCGATGTACTTGAGGACAATATTATGGAAATGGAAGAGGATGTAGATGAAGATGAAATGGGAGATACGATACTGCGTGAAGAGTTTGACAGAGCATTGAAAGACCTGAGCCGAAACAAGGCCCCGAGAGTAGACAACATTCCATTAGAACTACTGACGGCCTTGGGAGAGCCAGTCCTGACAAAACTCTACCATCTGGTGAGCAAGATGTATGAGACAGACGAAGTAACCTCAGACTTCAAGAAGAATATTATAATTCCAATCCCAAAGGGAGCAGGTGTTGACAGATGTGAAAATTACCGAACTATCAGTTTAATAAGTCACAGCTGCAGAATACTAACGCGAATTCTTTACAGACGAATGGAAAAACTGGTAGAAGCCGACCTCGGGGAAGATCAGTTTGGATTCCGTAGAAATGTTGGAACACGTGAGGCATTACGGACCCTACGACTTATCTTAGAAGAAAGATTAAGGAAAGGCAAACCTACGTTTTTAGCATTTGTAGACTTAAGAGAAAGCTTTTGACAATGTTGACTGGAATACTCTCTTTTAAATTCTGAAGGTGTCAGGGGTAAAATACAGGGAGCGAAAGGCTATTTACAATTTGTACAGAAACCAGATGGCAGTTATAAGAGTCGAGTGACGTGATAGGGAAGCAGTGGTTGGGATGGGAGTGAGACAGGGTTGTAGCCTCTGTACGTTGAGCAAGCAGTAAAGGAAACAAAAGAAAAATTCGGAATAGGTATTAAAATTCATGGAGAAGAAATAAAAACTTTGAGGTTCGCCGATGACATTGTAATTCTGTCAGAGACAGCAAAGGACTTGGAAGAGCAGTTGAACGGGACGGACAGTGTCTTGAAAGGAGGATATAAGATGAATATCAAGAAAAGGAAAACGAGGATAATGGAATGTAGTCGAATTAAGTCGGGTGATGCTGAGTGAATTAGATTAGGAAATGAGACACTTAAAGTAGTAAAGGAGCTTTTCTATTTGGGGAGCAAAATAACTGATGATGATCGAAGTAGAGAAGATATAAAATGTTGACTGGCAATGGCAAGGAAAGCATTTCTGAAGAAGAGTAATTTTTTAACATCGAGTATAGATTTAAGTGTTAGGAAGTCGTTTCTGAAAGTATTTGTATGGAGTGTAGCCATGTATGGAAGGGAAACATGGACGATAAATAGTTTGGACAAGAAGAGAATAGAAGCTTTCGAAATGTGGTGCCACAGAAGAATGCTGAAGATTAGATAGGTAGATCACATAACTAATGAGGAAGTATTGAATACAATTGGAGAGAGGAGGAGTTTGTGGCACAACTTGACAAAAAGAAGGGACCGGTTAGTAGGACATGTTCTGAGGCATCAAGGGATCACATATTTAGCATTGAAGGGCAGCGTGGAGGGCAAAAGTCGTAGAGGGAAACCAAGTGATGAATACACTAAGCAGATTCAGAAGGATGTAGGTTGCAGTAAGTACTGGGAGATGAAGAAGCTTGCATAGGATAGGGTAGCATGGAGAGCTGCATCAAAGCAGTCTCAGGACTGAAAACCACAACAACATACGAAGGCTATAATATTTTTTCCCTAACTGATTTATTTTACGCGCTGCTTCATGTAACTAGTCTTCATTTTCATCCAAAATTACTACATAATCTGTATTCTCATGGATATTAATATTTATTAACCTCTACATCCGCATTTACTCCCTGTCTTCGTTCTTAGTCACGTTATGTTAGAGTACTGTACAATATATGCATCAGTGCAGAAGCTCAATCGAAGTCGACTGACAGACAACTATGACGTGTCCGTACCGTGAACGCTTTTACTGCAGTTGATCTCAGGGCACGCGACAAAAGTAATGAGGGGTGAGATTTTGCCAATTCAAAGAATGTTTCATCAAACTCTACCCTACCAAACATAAATATTCAAGTCCTGTAAGTTATTGTAGGCAACGACGCATTTCCTCTTAAAATTTACACAAGCTGAGATCACACGCGTGGGATCATTTCCACCCTCAAAAGCGTCATTTTAACTATTATTCTACTCTTGCAAGGAAGGGTCATAAGTCAATAGTGGCCGTGCGGTTAAAGGCGCTGCAGTCTGGAACCGCAAGACCGCTACGGTCGCAGGTTCGAATCCTGCCTCGGGCATGGATGTTTGTGATGTCCTTAGGTTAGTTAGGTTTAACTAGTTCTAAGTTCTAGTGACTAATGACCTCAGCAGTTGAGTCCCATAGTGCTCAGAACCATTTGTCAATAGTGATATTAAGACTCAAATATTTAGACTTTATAATAAGTGGATTCAAAGTTTTCCAGATCAAATACTTCGCATTGTTTTAACCTGCAGCTTACTTCATACTTTTATTAAAACATATGAGATAAATAAGTACAAAAATGGCTCTGAGCACTATGGGACTCAACTTCTGAGGTCATTAGTCCCCTAGAACTTAGAACTAGTTATACCTAACTAACCTAAGGACATCACAAACATCCATGCCCGAGGTAGGATTCGAACCTGCGACCGTAGCGGTCTTGCGGTTCCAGACTGCAGCGCCTTTAACCGCACGGCCACTTCGGCCGGCTAAATAAGTACAATTACGGTACACAGTAAGTGGAATATAGGAATGGAGGTGACGTGAAAAGTTTCTACTCACCTGTCGTCTCGGAGCTTCCATAATGTCGGGTAAAATCCTTCTCGTGGGTATGGACGCAGCTGGAGCCGAACGTACTCTTAAAGGGTGGAGCGCGAGACAAATCACGTGACGTATTGCTAAATAGATTAGCTCCGGAACATTCGTTCACGGGCCCAGATTATTTCTATGAATTGATATATATGGTAAATAGCTAGATTTCTTTTGACACACAAGACAGTCTCTCAAATACAACCACTGGATTGGAAACGAACAGCGCAACCAGTCAATACATTTTCTACAACCCCTTAATAGTATCTGCTCCATACACAAAACAGGATAACAACGTAAGATTAAAAGGGAGAAGGACACACTCAAAAAGACCTCTAGTTCCCACTCGACCAAATGGAATTAATTGTCTTATCGGAGACGTCGCAAATTTGTGACGTTTTTTATGCTCGGGACCGGAAAAATAAATCCTAAGCCTCCATTAAGTGATGCTACATACCCAACTTGCAGATTGTAACAATAAAAAGGTCAGTGACACTGGCTACAGTTTATTCCATGATTCTTGTCCCGGCGTTCACTCGTGCTATGTCTGGAGTGCCATGCAAATGCTACATGGTCCAGCCTCATTAGTGTGAGAAACTGTCGAAAGCCTAAATAATCACCTTTGGGACTTACTCCAGTGGTGTGGCCACCTGATCTAGGCTCCTTGGTAGAGGATCCATAGGCGCGAAATCCAGCCGCTATTGCCGAGCACTTGCAGGTACTTCAGTCCGCAACCACGCGTGATACGATCGCAGGTTCGAATCCTGCCTCGGGCATGGATGTGTGTGATGTCCTTAGGTTAGTTAGGTTTAAGAAGTTCTAAGTCCATGCGACTGATGACCTCAGATGTTAAGTCCCATAGTGGTTAGAGCCATTTAAACCATAGGCGCAAACACCCTGAACGAGGTGGTCCCACAGACTCTCTTCTGAGTTTATATTCGGGGAATCTGAAGGCCAGGGAAGTACGGTAAACTCATCCTGGTGTTCAGCGAACCTTGCACATGCTCTGTGATCTGTGTGACATGTATTGTCCTCCTGGCAAATGCCAGTGAGAAAAAAGTGCACGTACTGGTGGATAGATGGGTATTGGTGTGGATACATTATGACTTCCAAAATGACGGTGTCACGCAGTGAATGCCCTCCAGCCTGGACCATTCCATCGACTGTTGCAGGGTCTGTGCTTTCAGTTGTTTCACTGGGTACACGCTAACAACCGTTTTCCCGATGGAGCATAAAACACGATCCATCTGTAAAGGCCACCTTTCGGCACTCGATGGAAGTCCAGTTGTGGCATGGGAATGCAGATTCCAGCCTTCGCTGCAGATGAACAGCCGTCAGCATGGGTACATGGACAAGGCCTCTGCTGCGCACGCCCATGCACAGCAACATTCGCTGGACAGTCGTTGGCCGGCCGCGGTGGTCTAGCGGTTCTAGGCGCTCAGTCCGGAGCCGCGCGGCTACTACGGTCGCAGGTTCGAATCCTGCCTCGGACATGGATGTGTTTGATGTTCTTATGTTAGTTAGGTTTAAGTAGTTCTAAGTCCTATGGGACTGATGACCATAGATGTTAAGTCCCATAGTGCTCAGAGCCATTTGAACCATTTTTTGACAGTCGTTGAGGAGACCCCTTTGGTTCATATGGGCGGTCAACTTCTCAACAGTTGTACGTCTATTCGCCCCTGTCTTCCGAGGCACATGGGGTATCAAAGATGCCTCACTGCAGTTCATTGATAGCGCCATTTTGACACAACCACGACGCCAAAGGAATAGTTTACAAACTGAGCTGTTTCGGAAATGCTTCAACCCTTGGCCGAAAGATAATCATGCCCTCTTGGCCATCAGATAAATCGATCAGTTACCAAATTACGAGAACGACTGCAATGTTTTCCGTGTTCCCTGACACGCTTTTATACGCTCCACTGCTACTGCTGCCACTCGTGTTTATGGTTGGTTATGGCACTCTGACGCCGAACGTAGGCACTAATGTGATTAGACCATGCAATAAGTCAAAACCACGTATTCACGTATTATTTAGTAGGCACAGTAAACAAGACTTTAACAGCACATAACAAGATGTGTGGATCGTGTATCTTCCCACGTCAACATACTTGTCATTCTTCGTTACTGAGAATTATAGGCGTGTTTACACTGTATGCTTTGTGTGGTCGCTGCTGCTCACGGCTCTTCATCCCGGCGATGAACGAGAACGTTGTTTCTACCTCTGACTGTCTAGCAGCGCCGCGTGTGTCGGACTTACGTGTGTTCGGTCTAGGGCGTGTGGCGGCCAGTGTCACATAGCTCTTGCCTAGCGGAGCTCATTGTTGGTTTGTTCTCTGGTGGCGGCGTTCTCTACTGGTGCCATGATACCTGTCGAGTCTCCAATGAATATTCCTTGCAGAGGTACTTCTTCGTTTCAGTTTTGACAAGAGTGCAACCGGGCTCTCTAGAAATTCGCTATGGGTTGGTTGATACGATTCGAGCTTGTAGGTATCTTGTTTATACGTTTGTGTGTTGGCAGCGCTATAGACAGCATTAATATCACTGACAGCGCTGTGCGCCCTTGTGGGTGGAAGATCTCGCAGTTAGAAGTTAGTAGTTAGCAGTGTTGGAGGTTGGCAGTGTTAACGTGAGCGGACGGTTTGGACGTGTGACCGTCATGAAGATTTAGTGTTGGTTGGAAATTGATTGTAAAATGATGATTGATGTATCTGGTAACGTTTGGATAACGGAATTATTGATGAGTACATAATTTTTGGAAATGGATGTCACATGGTTAAGGTAAAATCTGTTAAATACGTTGTTTGCTCTGTAACAACATCTTTCCTTTGCTAACCAAATGCCCATTAGTAGTTAGAGCCTTTCGTAGCTATAATATTTTTATTTAGCTGGCTGTAGTTGCTGCTTGCTATAGTTCGTGTCATGAAATTTTGTGTGAGGTAAGTGATTTATAAAGTGTATGGGTTATTGCGAGGATTTCTTGAAATTCAGGTCCATTCTTTTGTGTTAATTATTTTCAGTCAGATTGCGCTGCGTTTGTATGTTGAGGCCGATAAATGAATAGAAGAAGTTTAAGTCGTATTTGTCAGGGAAAATGTAATGATAAAAACAAGTAAAAAGACAGTAGGTTCAATTTCACTCAGCAGTTTTGGAAGGTTCCGTTGCATTCAGCAGGTTAAGTAAAAACACAGAAGTTTCAAGCTATGTCTGATCAAGTAGATATTCCTTATTTTGATACTGATTTGTATGCATTTTTTGTGAAGTTTCACTATCCCTTGCAAGTAGACTGGCTTCTCTCTTTGACTGGTTCAAAAATGGCTCTGAGCAAAAAATGGTTCAAATGGCTCTGAGCACTATGGGACTTAACTTCTGCGGTCATCAGTCCCCTAGAACTTAGAACTACTTATACCAAACTAACCTAGGGACATCACACACATCCATGCCCGAGGCAGGATTCAAACCTACCACCGTAGCGGTCACGCGGTTCCAGAATGTAGCGCCCAGAACCGCTCGGCCACTCCGGCCGGCTCTCTGACTGGTCCTCTGATGATGTATACACATCGTCCAGTCCTTCTTGCAAATGCGGCGATCGAGTAAATGCCAGTTAGAGTTTATAATCTTCCATGAGAAATTTCTCAAGGATGTGTTGCTTCCTTATAGAGTCGTTCGGTATATCCAGCGGGAACGCTGATCTGTTCAACGTCACTTGCTGGTTACGATGGTATCCGGGCGAAAGATACATGCGTTCAAAAGAATATTCCTTCACACCTGAGTGTTAGTGGTTACCTGATTCACGTTATGTGTAGAGGGCAAGATGGAACCTGCTTCCTTTGTAATGAAAGTGGACATCTCAGATCCAGTTGTCCGTGCCGTGTTACGATTTGAAAGTCGTCTTATGGAAAACCTCGTCCGTTGACATTAACTTAATTAGTATCTTCGCAATCCGCTGTCAATACTTCTCCAGCTTCATATGATGCTGGAGAGACACTGCCCCCCACTTCGACCGACTTTACGCCATTACAGGCACGTTCAGATGCGGCACCTGTTGCCGTTAAGACACCTCCACCGGTAGCACAATTTAAACGCAGGTGGACACAGGATGGTGATGATTTTCATGTCACCCCTCCGTAATCTCGACTCTCCTAGAAGGTGTGGGAGAGGGTGCTTCTTCCAGTGGTAATGCTTTGAATACTGACCATAATTAAGGCTCTTATTTAGCCAGGGGTGTACAGACTGGTTCTCTCGATATTGAAACGAATTTCGCATCAGCGTCCTCTCCTCCGTCCCTAGGAACATAATTTCCGGTGGCTTCCGATGATTTAACGGAGACATAATATACTGTTCTACCATGCCAGTGTTCTAGTGAAATGCGATCTCTTCCTCAATCTGATGCGATGGAGCAACGGGTTACTGCGGGTTCTCTTCCGGGTAGTCAGATGCAGCCAGCTTCAGACGCTGTATGGCCTATCTCTTCTTTATCTGATGATGATGTTCGTCGATTCCGGCTGTGATCTCACATTCCGTTTAGTGGACATTGCTAAAACAGTATGTTGGGATGAGTAATTGTTCTGGTACCAAACCGTAGTGTTTCTAATCCGCTAAAACCAGTGTTCCTAATCGAACCCCTCATTTTCGGCTTCCTAAAACTATCAGTAAGTGGAATAAGTAGTTCGTTAACTTCTAGGTGTGAAGAGAGGCAGCATCGTCGTACTATAGCATATCGTGAGATAGTGTTGTGCACAGACATCTGGCATTTTTCTTACTGGTACCAACCTACTTCTGGGAAGCATTCACAGATATAAAAGTGTTGCAGGTCTACTTGACCTACCACAGCATCGATGTACTCTGACCTGTCTTTTGACGTCTCTCTTAAATCTGTTTATGAACATCCATCTCCCCACCAGTTTCATGTGCATGATGTCACAAAGACGAACAGTAAATACGCACTGCAGAGTGGAATTGTGCCGCTATTTAATTTATATTAATTCTAGCATAAAATAGTTTTCCGTTTGTACACAACATTTGTCGGAGTGTGTTCAGTATGGTAGCAAACATACTGAAGTTCATTGCATTTTTCCATAACTCCTTCGGCCATTTCAGCAAAGTAAAAAACTACTGAGACCTAAAGTGTAAAATGTTTCATATTAAAGGAATTTTTGTTTGTAATATTCACGAAGTTATATAGACTTTAATATTACGATTACTATTTTCGTAATATTAAGTGAGCTGATTAGTTTTGACTACGTTTAGATAGGGACAACTTGATCTTTTCTCCTCCATGATCAGCTGAATAAGCTTTACGTTTTAAAACCGTTGTTCCAATGAATTTTAATGTTTCTACACTGTTTCCTTCGTTAATAAGTAATAAAATTTTGGAATTAACCAAATGAGTAAGTCTCCCATGCAACCTACAGTACTATTACGGTTTTAGGTACTACAGATCTTAAACTGATGGTAGCAAAATATGTGGGGATTAATTAAAAAGGTTTCAACATTAATCAGGTTTCCTGATCTTATACTGTATCTTTAGGGGGTCGGTATATTGATCTCGACGTTGTTTGTGGTAGAGGGCACATGCCTTTCCTGTTGCCAGACTGGTTTCACCAGGTGAAACGTGGATTTCTTAAAGGAAGGCTAAAATAAAAATCCTCACATGAAGTACAAGCAAAAACAAATGCCTTCACACAGCTTTCCTGTAAAAAGGGATGTACAGTATTATACGTTGTACAACTATTTTGTAAATTATTTTAGTATTTTCTTCGGGATGGAATGCATTATGCTATTTCTACGTGAATTCCTACGAAAAATATGCTTTGCATGACGAGATTTTCGTATTTCGGGTAAGACTCAAAAGAAAATTACGCTCGATCGTTATCGATAGATTCCTGAAAACAGTTTTCAGATTTTGCGTTTATTCTCAGTTTTAAGGGTGTGTCTATTACATGACACTCTACGTTCTAATCAGTTCAGAATTAATGTTGAACATGGAACTACATTATTTTAATAAAAGATAAGTTTCACTTTTATTAGGCGTTTATTTTTATGTTACAGGACCTCTACATTCAGATTGGCACTCGGCCGGTTGTTTCGTTTACTTTCAACTAGTTTCAAAACAAGGCTATCTTTATTTTTAATTAATTGAGAGAATACCTGGTATACTTTATTATACGATGCTTTGTTAGTTTTAGAAGATATTTTTCAACTGTCTTACAAGGCACTATCATAGTAACAATAATTCACTTCATGATAATAACAATTAACAACACCAAATAAACGAGAAATTAACCTGGCAGAAACAACAATGATTTTGTGGGAATCCCAATGAAGCTACATCGTAAACACCCAGTGTTTCAGCTACAGTCTAGGTGAATTCAAGCATCCTAGATCCGCTGAGTAAAAATTGCTGAACGTCGTGCGTTCTCTCACTGCTGACAATCCTAGCGATCTGTTACTCGGTTATTGAAATGCATTCCTTAATCGCAGTGCAAAGGCTTGCACGTGAGCAGTGTGTGTGATGTTGCATCAATTTTGTATCACATTTCAGAGTGAGCATCTTTTAAACGCGGTTTCACGAACTATTCTAGCTCCGTGTGATATTCGTACCACAACAACAGATCGGCTCGAAATTAAGTTGCCAGTGCACAAAGCACTGTCCCTGCATTACCGTTCCCATCCAGAAGTTAATGTAGTCCTTCCTCTCTTTCCTCTCATATCTCTCGAAAGTGAACCCGTGAATACATTTTTTACAGGACTCAGTGACCTTCGCCGTCATATATGTGTTCCGCAGATTTCGGAATAATTCAATAGTCATGTCACTTCCGACCACTGCAAGTCTTCGCGTATTTGAAGTGTTCACCAAGTTTTAATTAAATTCATATTGGTTATTACAAATAAGTGCCACATCTGAACGTGGGCTACTGTACAATGTGCTTTCTTGAAACCTTGCCAATTCCGTGTGACATTTCTACAATAGCAGAAGATCGTCCCGAAACGTACGTTAGCGGCCACGGTGCAGCTGCTTTCTCCTGCGATCACCATCCCCTGAGCAAGGCTTTGAGACGTCTCATAAAACAACGTGTATTTAATGTAAGAGAATTACTTTATACTCCGTCTCACATTCCCAGTGCGTTTTGCATAACCTTTCCTGTTATTTTCTGTTATTTTCCTTCTTTAGGGTTAGGTATGTCAATCGCTAAAAACAGAACCCTTACAGAATCTGTTTGTTCTATATCTCTCTGTTTGTCTTTCTGTCCAGCTGTCAATACACCTTTTTTCAGAAATGGAAAAACATATCAAGATCAAGTATACCATATATTAAAGTCTGTGTTCCTTTGGCAGAGTAAAAAAATTAAACCTCCAAGTGCAGGAAATCAAAAGATATGGCCATTCATGTCACAAACTCACTATCAAAGTCAGTAGCGTACTTCCCGTTGACTTATAATCATGAAATTTTGGCAAGAAGCAAGGTTTTGAAATACACGTAAAAGAAGAAGTCTGGAAATTGTTAATTTGCAATTATATCACAAAAAATCTCTTTTTGCGTTCAGAACGTACATTACATTCGTCATCTGTCAAGAGCATATTTGGGAAACATTGCCGCATGCAAACATAAAATATAGGTTAGTTGGTTCAAATGGCTCTGAACACTATGGGACTTAACATCTGAGGTCATCAGTCCCCTAGAACTTAGAAATACTTAAACCTAACTAACCTAAGGACATCACACACATCCATGCCCGAGTCAGGATTCGAACCTGCGACCGTAGCAGTCGAGCGGTTCCGGACTGAAGCGCCTAGAACTGCTTGGCGACACTGGCCGACAGTAGTTAGTTTTAGTAACTAAATAGAAATATTTTATTATCTTCTCTCTCGACCCATATAAACCGAAGTCCCCTGCTCGCTTTGTTTTGTATGTGTGAGCAGGTCTCAGATTCCTGGGATGAATTAACTATTTGTATACGTAATTACCATGGTATGGAGCCTGAAATGCGGTAGGAAGCTGGTGCTGAGTGGGAAGGTATTGAGCTATAATGAATTTATTGACGTTTCTAAAAACACTAACGAATTTATTTTTAAAAGCATGCATCCAAGAACCACATTAACTGAAACGGTTAAATTTCAATAACCCCTTGATGTCAAACACCTCAAAAGGGCAACAGTATAAAGTCACTTTCTTTTCGTAAAGGATATTGAATGAAGTAAAAAAAGATAATTTACATTACAAACAGCAAAACTTATGGTCAAATGATTGTGTCACAAGTACCAACCATCGGATATTGCCAGTAATTATGAAGACGCCACTGCCTTCGAAGAAGCCAAAATGACTGACAAATGTGGTACATATTTATGATGATAGAGGTGGTGGTAGAGGCGGCCCCAGTAACCATAATTCCCCCTTCTCTAGTAACAAAGCACGGTGGTTGCCGCTACTACAGTACTAGAAAACTTCATTAAAAATTTCAGTCATGGTACTCAGTCATCTTTAACATGATCACAATTAACAAGAGATACAATCAACTATCCTGTAAAACAGATACGACTCGTTCGTTATTTAATAAAAATTAAACATACTACAAATGCAGATATTCTCCTTTAGTTTTTTTCTTTTTTTTTTTTTTTTGTAAATGCAAACAATTTAGTAAACAGCTCGAGCTCGTGGTACTAGCCAGCAGGTAACTATAGACATGACTCCAAAATAAGGTAGCTAGATTAAATAATTTTCACTGACTATAAAGAACAATTCGTAAACCTACAATACCCTTAGATTCTCAGATCATTTTGGAGTAATGACAGCTTCAAGCCCACACACACTGACAGAACTGGACTCAAGTAGTACCAGGCAAAAACTTCATAAATAACACATTTATAAACGGCCAACCAGTATACGGAGTCAAAATAGCCACCACACGACAGCGAGTGACGTGCACACTAATCGGATACTCAGCATGATTTCTCGTGAAATCCAGCACCCATTGACCAACTATTGTTTAGCGTGCGCCGAGACAAGGATGTAACAAAGATTACTCGTAGTCGGAAACCGGCAGGTATCGTCCAGCATACGCCACCGTGCGCAATACTTGAAAAATCTGACGGGACTCCAACCTGGTACAACAATAGACACAAACTGCCTGCTACTTCAATAGCAGAAGACACACCGAATACTGTGCGTCCTGCCGAAGTAGCTTTTAACGAGCAGTTTTCACGGCTGCGAGCAACACTTGGCCGTGCCAAACCCGCGCTGAGTGAAGGCAAGACTCTTGCCAACGGGCCAAAGAAGACGTTTGACCACATCATGCCGCCTCACTTGCCCTCAATAGTCGCCCGCGTCACACTTTCCTCTTCTCCAGGTCGCCGCACCCCTTAACTACCTTCTCCTCCGACCTGCCCTCTACCCGCGACGGTAATGCTCCATGCGCGCTTGCAGCCAGAAGGATTCAAAATCCGAGGGAATTTGTGAAATTAAAAACGGGCGCACGGCGGAGAGCCCTCAGAGACTGAGTCCTACTCGCCCTTTCCCAATATTTTTTTCGTTCTGTCCACATTTCACTCCCAAAGAAGAATGCGGAAAAGTGGCGGGCAGTTGATGCTGCACAGTGTTGCCTACCCCGTAGGCGCAGCCGTCCTCTCGCCGCAGGGCGTGTTTGCTCGCCTCGCAGCCGGAGGGTAGGGTCGATCTGCCATTGTTGGGCGGCTGGTGGCACGCAGGCCGGGCTAACTTATTTCCCACTGCTGCCTGCCGGGGCGCCGGGACGCGCGCCTTTGATCTCGGACCTGGCCCGCTCCGCCCCCGGGACGCTCGGCTGGCACGTGACGTCCGCATTCTATCAGCCAATCTTGCCGTGTGGCTCCCGTGGGCCCGGACTCCACAGATTCCCTCCGCTAATCCACTTGCCGCTGCCAGGGGCGCCGTTCTCAGCCCTGACTGTTTGCCAGCCCGAGTCTCCTCGCCACAACATTCTGCGCACTAAGCACAGGTGACTAAGGTGTAAGACATGTAACGACAACCTACATTCATGTTCGAGTGGAGCTACAACGGTCCTATGAGCGTCCATTACTAGAGTTGTCCGAAGGTTGCTGCTTTACTACGTAGTCTAAAAAGCAGGAGTTCTTCAAGCTACAGAGCGGAATATTGATAAGAAGAAATGTGGTATCGGTACGTACGAGACAGTATGTGCTATCTAAAATGTTCCAAAGTGCCGCGCATTAAAACGGGAATTTTCTGGGGAAATACCTCGGGTTCTATTGGCGATAGAAACCTAGGGTCAAGTGTTTTGGATAGCCTTTGGTCTAGGGACCATTTGTACACCCAACTGGAGGATCGAGTTACTGTAGCTATCCTGCAGTACAGGGTCGAAGTTTGAACATGACATACTTGCTTCAGCTTAGGCAAATGGATCGAACCGGCTGATTCTTCTTGCATTAGATGCGGTCTAATGTGTGCCTTACGGGGCATATGGGGGCACAGTTTACTTCAAGGGCGGCTCCTGAGACCTAGCCATGGATACCAAGACGGCAATGCACAGAAAATGGCTGAAATTATTAGGATATATTCCTAAGACATAGATCTCGAAAAACTTGAAAACGTTCTTGTCATCTTCACCCGTTTCTGAGATACAGAGGTTAGAATTTATAGGTTTCTACAGGTAAAATACGCACGTAGAATCCGGTTTGTTGCGAAAACATAGTTTATAAAGTGACGTACCACCGAGAAATATGCTGTAAACTGTCTGTTACCAGCAGAAGAGTTCTGGCTGCCCCATGTCGTTGTGGAACCAAAGAATATGCAAAAATTTTGTGCACGCAAAATTCGGTCAAAGTCGTCCAATCACGTAGTTCTGCGTTATTTCAGTTCCACATAAGTAAACAATCAAAATGTTACTGACCCATATAGTCCTTTTCATATCAGTGGCAGGCATTGCTGTACTAGTCAAAAGAAGAGAATATGCGGAAAAATGCCTCTATCACAGCACAAAAATGGCGAATATGTTCCTCTTCATTAAGAGACTCTGACAGAAAAATGGGCCTCATATTGCATTTCTCAGCACCTTTCAAAATGTGTATAATTTGCCCCTAAAATATTAAAGTCTCGGTGGATCCCCCATACTTAATAGAACCCCACAAATTTCTTTCAGTTAAATAAGCAACAGGAACTTTTTGTAACAACAGGTGTTAACCGTTTAAGAAAACAATGATGTAAGAGACATCCCCAAAATATGCTTTCAAGCCACGTTTACTAATGTGTATAATTTGCCCTTATATATTAGTAATATATATTGCCCTTATATATTAGTAATTCCCCCCATGAACCATGGACCTTGCCGTTGGTGGGGAGGCTTCCGTGCCTCAGCGATACAGACAGCCGTACCGTAGGTACAACCACAACGGAGGGGTATCTGTTGAGAGGCCAGACAAACGTGTGGTTCCTGAAGAGGGGCAGCAGCCTTTTCAGTAGTTGCAAGGGCAACAGTCTGGATGATTGACTGATCTGGCCTTGTAACAATAACCAAAACGGCCTTGCTGTGCTGGTACTTCGAATGGCTGAAAGCAAGGGGAAACTACGGTCGTAATTTTTTCCGAGGGCATGCAGCTTTACTGTATGACTAAATGATGATGGCGTCCTCTTGGGTAAAATATTCCGGAGGTAAAATAGTCCCCCATTCGGATCTCCGGGCGGGGACTACTCAAGAGGATGTCGTTATCAGGAGAAAGAAAACTGACGTTCTACGGATCGGAGCGTGGAATGTCAGATCCCTTAATCGGGCAGGTAGGTTAGAAAATTTAAAAAGGGAAATGGATAGGTTAAAGTTAGATATAGTGGGAATGAGTGAAGTTCGGTGGCAGGAGGAACAAGACATCTGGTCAGGTGACTACAGGGTTATAAACACAAAGTCAAATAGGGGTAATGCAGGAGTAGGTTTAATAATGAATAGGAAAATAGGAATGCGGGTAAGCTACTACAAACAGCATAGTGAACGCATTATTGTGGCCAAGATAGATACGAAGCCCACACCTACTATAGTAGTACAAGTTTATATGCTAACAAGCTCTGCAGATGACAAAGAAATTGAAGAAATGTATGATGAAATAAAAGAAATTATTCAGATAGTGAAGCGAGACGAAAATTTAATAATCATGGGTGACTGGAATTCGAGGGTAGGAAAAGGGAGAGAAGGAAACGTAGTAGGTGAATATGGATTGGGGCTAAGAAATGAAAGAGGAAGCCACCTGGTAGAATTTTGCACAGAGCACAACTTAATCATAGCTAACACTTGGTTCAAGAATCATGAAAGAAGGTTGTATACATGGAAGAATCCTGGAGATACTAGAAGCTATCACATAGATTATATAATGGTAAGACAGAGATTCAGGAACCAGGTCTTAAATTGTAAGACACTTCCAGGGGCAGATGTGGATTCTGACCACAATCTATTTGTTATGAACTGTAGATTAAAACTGAAGAAGCTGCAGTAAGGTGGGATTTTAAAGAGATGGGACCTGGATAAACTGACTAAACCAGAGGTTGTACAGAGTTTCAGGGAGAGCATAAGGGAACAATTGACAGGAATGGGGGAAAGAAATACAGTAGAAGAAGAATGGGTAGCTCTGAGGAATGAAGTAGTGTAGGCAGCAGAGGGTCAAGTAGGTAAAAAGACGAGGGCTAGTAGAAATCCTTGGGTAACAGAAGAAATATTGAATTTAATTCATGAAAGTAGAACATATAAAACCGCAGTAAATGAAGCAGGCAAAAAGGAATACAAACGTCTCAAAAATGAGATCGACAGGAAGTGCAAAATGGCTAAGCAGGGTTGGCTAGAGGACAAATGTAAGGATGTAGAGGCGTATCTCACTAGGTGTAAGATAGATACTGCCTACAGGAAAATTAAAGAGACCTTTGAAGATAAGAGAACCACTTGTATGAACATCAAGAGCTCAGATGGAAACCCAGTTCTAAGCAAAGAAGGGAAAGCAGAAAGGTGGAAGTAGTATATAGAGGGACTATACAAGGGCGATGTACTTGAGGACAATATTATGGAAATGGAAGAGGATGTAGATGATGATGAAATGGGAGATACAATACTGCAGGAAGAGTTTGACACAGCACTGAAAGACCTGAGTAGAAACAAGGCCCCCAGAGTAGACAACATTCCATTGGAACTACTGACGGCCTTGGGAGAGCCAGTCCTGACAAAACTCTACCATCTGGTGAGCAATATTTATGAAACAGGCGAAATACCCTCAGACTTCAAGAAGAATATAATCATTCCAATCCCCAAGAAAGCAGGTATTGACAGATGTGAAAATTAACGAACAATCAGTTTAATAAGCCACAGCTGCAAAATACTGACACGAATTATTTACAGACGAATGGAAAAACTAGTAGAAGCCGACCTCGGGGAAGATCAGTTTCGATTCCGTAGAAATACTGGAACACGTGAGGCAATACTGACCTTACGACTTATCTTAGAAGGAAGATTAAGGAAAGGCAAACCTACGTTTCTAGCATTTGTAGACTTAGAGAAAGCTTTTGACAATGTTGACTGGAATACTCTCTTTCAAATTCTAAATGTGGCAGGGGTAAAATACAGGGAGCGAAAGGCTATTTACAATTTGTACAGAAACCAGATGCCAGTTATAAGAGGCGAGGGACATGAAAGGGAAGCCGTGGTTGGGAAGGGAGTAAGACAGGGTTGTAGCCTCTCCCCGATGTTATTCAATCTGTATATTGAGCAAGCAGTAAAGGAAACAAAAGAAAAATTCGGAGTAGGTATTAAAATCCATGGAGAAGAAATAAAAACGTTGAGGTTCGCCGATGACATTGTAATTCTGTCAGAGACAGCAGAGGACTTGGAAGAGCAGTTGAACGGAATAGATGGTGCCTTGAAGGGAGGATATTAGATGAACATCAACAAAAGCAAAACGAGGATAATGCAATGTAGTCGAACTAAGTCGGGTGATGTTGAGGGTATTAGATTAGGAAATGAGACACTTAAAGTAGTAAAGGAGTTTTGCTATTAGGGGAGCAAAATAACTGATGATGGTCGATGTAGAGAGGATATAAAATGTAAACTGGCAATGGCAAGGAAAGAGTTTCTGAAGAAGAGAAATTTGTTAACGTCGAGTATAGACTTAAGTGTCAGAAAGTCATTTCTGATAGTATTTGTATGGAGTGTAGCCATGTATGGAAGTGAAACATGGACGGTAAATAGTTTGGACAAGAAGAGAATAGAAGCTTTCGAAATGTGGTGCTACAGAAGAATGCTGAAGATAAGATGGGTAGATCACATAACTAATGAGGAAGTATTGAATAGGATTTTGGAGAAGAGAAGTTTGTGGCACAACTTGACCAGAAGAAGGGATCGGTTGGTAGGACATGTTCTGAGGCATCAAGGGATCACCAATTTAGTATTGGAGGGCAGTGTGGAGGGTAAAAATCGTAGGGGGAGACCAAGAGATGAATACACTAAGCAGATTCAGAAGGATGTAGGTTTCAGTAGGTACTGGGAGATGAAGAAGCTTGCACAGGATAGAGTAGCATGGAGAGCTGCATCAGACTAGTCTCAGGACTGAAGACCACAACAACAACAACAACAACAACAACAACATATTAGTAATTAAAATCTACAATTTCTTTCAGTTAAATAAAACACAGGGAAATTGTTTCTAACAAAAGGTATTAATCACTTAAAAAACATTTAAGAGGCAACCCCAAAATGTGCTTTCAACTCAGCGGTGCAATTGTGTATAAATTGCTTTACTTGACTCTTGATTTGGTGAGCTGTTTGCATAACAGTCATCCCTAGGCTGTCACAGGCCCGGTGTGCTTCCACTCCGTCAGACTGGCATCGTCTTCCGCAAGGGTTTGCCCTCACGCTGGCAAAACTAGAACGAACTAAGGCGTGTGTTAACACTCTGTTCCATATAACTTCCAGAAATACGAGGGCTGTTCGGAAAGTAAGGCTCTGAGCACTATAGGACTTAACTGCTGAGGTCATCAGTGCCCTAGAACTTTGAACTACTTAAACCTAACTAACCTAAGGACATCACACACATCCATGCCCGAGGCAGGATTCGAACCTGCGACCGTAGCGGTCGCGCGGTTCCAGACTGTAGTGCCTAAAAGCGCTCGGCCGTCTCGGCCGGCGGAAAGTAAAGTCCGATCGGTCGCGAAATGGAAACCACAGTGAAAATCAATTTTTTTTAATTCGCAACAGTTAGCCACACCTTCTAGCTACCTCTCTAAATAGTCGCCACTCCGACTTAGACATTTGTCGTAGCGTTGTACATACTTTCCAGTATCCTCTCGTCACAGAAAGCAGCCACCGGTGCTTTATGCCAATTCTCTACGCTGGTCTGCCTTTCGCTGTTTGTGTGAAAATGTTGTCTTCCTACCTAGCAGTTCATGTGAGCAGAGATAAACATCGAAGGGAGCCAATTGTGGGTGATAAAACACTTCCCACTGAAAACGCTGCATGAACGTCTTCATTGTCCTTGCAGAATGCGGCTGAGAATTGTCTTGAAGAAAGAAACGTATGGCATTTACGTTATGTGGGCTGTATAGCTTCAGGCGAAATCTCTCACCAGATCCACATGCTTGGAGGGAGACACTGTTGTTTTAGGAATTTCTACGTGATCACTTTGCGCTCTGAACTGAAAAGAGCGACGTGAAGCGATCGACAGGCACACTAATGATACTGCCCAACACATCTGTGAAAAGTTCCATCGGATTTTCGCAGAGGTTTCCATTTCGCTCCAAATCGGATCTTACTTTCCGAATACGCCTGGTAGTTTTTGTGAATACACATGGGAGGGGAATACAAGTTCGGTCTGAAATTCGACAGTCCTTACGGGAGCACCGAGCTACCAGGGTCTCAAAAGGCAATGGGCAGTAACCAAGGCCCACAACCTCTACGTGGCTATATCGCACAAAAATACAAGAGAGATGTTGTGGGCACCCAGAGCAACCCAAAGAGGTGGCCAACAGACGGAAGGTTAAACTAAACAGTCGCCCAAGTTAGGTCACCTCCGGAGAAGACAGAAACTTGCATAGTTCAAGCGTTGGGTTTAAGGATACACAGTTCTTACTCAGAGATGTCAGGAAATATACACAACAGAACACCGGGTGTGCCTTCAGGTTAACTGAATAAATATGAAACAACTGCCTCCAAAGAGACACTACCCAGGCTCATTCTTTTAGGAATTCTGGTAAGCAAACAGTTAAGCAATCAGTCAGAGTTTTGTAGCCAGGCTCAAAATCAATGTCCGGAATTCCTTCACTACAGCCGCATCACCAAATAACAGAACTTAAAGATCGCTAAGTAGTGGATAAATGACAAGGGCGGGCGATGCTCCCCATCAACCGACCGCAAACACTGTGGGTCTCTCGTTCTAGAGAGTTACGGGTCCTCCTCTTGCACGTTCTGACGGTCGCATACTACCTCACGCTGGCGCTTCCGTCCGGCCAGAGCTGCTCCACCAGACTCTCCCACATCCATCACTCCGTTCGACATACTGCCGATCGCGCCCTATCGCAGCCACCATCGCCGAAACCGAGTTGCCGTCGCGAGGCCAGAAGAAAACCGTCTCAGAGCGAACAAACGAAGGATAGACAGACACCAGGACTTGGAAGGAAGCCTAGCCGGACGGCTCGAATACTAGTATCGTTGACAACCCAACTGAAACCAGTTTCAGAATGTGCATTTAGTCTGAAGTCGACTACTGCCTGGCATAAACTAATTATCGCACTATGATATAGTCATATAATTATATCTTAAAAATATAGAAAGTAAATGAATGTGTTCCAATAGCCCAGAACCAAAGACTTTACACGTTAATATAAGCAATGTCTGCAACAATTATAACAGCTCAGGCAGGCGTGTTTTAGATTAGTCAACTAACGCGGAAAGAGAGTGTCAGCTCCTAGGATACGAAGCGAGTGTTGCTGAACGCCTTGCTTCAGGACCGCTGTTTGTTGTTGTGGCCTTCAGTCAGAAGCCTGGTTTGAAGTAGCTCTCAATGCAAGTCCATCTCGTGCATGTCTCTCCATCCGTGCACTCAGACACTTTTATAATCTGTTTATTGTAGTTAAGGCTTCTACCCCATCTACAAATTCTATCTCGCACACTTCTTTCCATTACAAAATTCACAATTTCTATATGCCTCATGATCTGGCCTACGAACCGATCCTTCTTTAAGTCGATTTGTGAGATAAATATATTTTCTCTCAAATTCGATTCAGTATTTGTTCTTTATTTACCCGACCGACGCAGCCCTCTTCTGTAGCATCACATATCAAATGTCTGTCTGATCTGTTTATCATACATGTCTCACTTCCATAAACGCTACACAGTGGACGAATACTTTCATAAAACACTTCCTACCACTTTAGTAGCTTGTGTCAGATATTTATAAATTTCCAAAACAGCTTTTATTGTTATTAAGAGTCTGAATTTTACATTCTCTTTACATTTGCCGTACACTGTAAATTTCCTGTCCAAGTGGTGACACTCGGCCACACTTTAAGTGTCTCAATTTCCTAATCTATTTCTCTTAGAATCATCTGACTTAAAACTATAGCGCCTATTTTATTTTTGTTGAAGTTAGTCTTATAATCTGGCATGAAGACTCTGTTCATTGCATTGAACTGGTGTTCCAATTCATTGTCAGTCTTTGACATAATCAGAGTGTTACTTCTAAGCTTTAATGTTTCTGTTTGTTCTCTATGAACCTTAACTCTTTTCCTAGATTTCTCGTTTGTTTCCTTTACTCCTTGTTCAATACACAGGTTTAATAACATAGAGGTTAGGCTACAACCCTGTCGCACTCCCTTCTCAACTGAAGCTTCCCATTCATGTCCTTTGTCTCTTGTAATATCAGTCTGAAGTCGTTATGTATCTACATAGCAGATAAGGGGACAACTCTATGGGTACGACTTCGTCGATATCGTGCCACGTTCACAGCACAAGAAAAGTAATACACTGTCCAGTTACATTAATGTGACCCTCTGTCAAAAGCCTCAATAACCACCTTTTGCGGCGCGGACAGCTGCGAGACATGCAGAGAGAGAGTCAATAAGGTAGTGGAATGTATCAAAAGGGATGTGAAGCCATGCTGTAAGGGGAGAAAACTATAGGAGAACTTGGAGTAGAAGTCATAGCCCAGAACTACAATAAGGCCGCAGCCAGACAGAAGATGCTGGTCACTGAACTGCGCGATCGGCGCCCGTGTCGTCGAGCCACGATCACCGAAATCAGGCCACAAGCCAAAGATATCGGCCGCAGACGGGCGTTGCTCCGTCTAGATCAGAGTCCCTCAGCAGCAGCAGGACTTCCGTGACACCATCCCGGATGTCAATGCCCTGGCCCAGCCTCCGATATGCCACTCCGACTCGACTGACTTCCGCGTCGTCAACGGTTATACCAAACCCTAGTCATTGCCCTGCTCCAGATGTTACGCCGTGGCCCACAAACGCAGTACTTCCGCGAATCCAGCGCCGGGGATAATCATTTAACCACTGGCCCAGCCGATTACATCACATTCGCGCACAGTAGGACCACACCAGGCGGCTGCTGTGTGTCAGGCGGGAATCCTCGCAGAGAACTCTGCCGCCACCGGTCCGCGAAGAGGGACCTCTGCCTGTCTGCCCGGTCCGGGCAGGCAACACCGCGACATCCGCCCGCCCCTGCTTCTCACCGTCACTCCAGACTTCGACTCCGACACCGCCATCGCCGTGCCGCTGGTACGGCGCGATCTTCCGGGTTAGAGAAGACTTCGTGGCATCGCGTGACTGCAGGGCGGTCATATCCTGCCTCCTCATTCGCCTCGCATATCGCAGACGCCAGAACTGCGCTCTGACTCCGCCATACGTCAACTTCTGCAGGTACGACGCCGGAATATTACGAGGAAACTCCGCACAGCGCCGGAGACTGGAGCACAATCAGAAGTGTCAATCAAAACTGTCTGAACTGTATGAATTAGTAAAGAACTAGTAAATTTGCATATTTACAAGGACACGTCCCTTAGGCTGTCCATATCCCCCATCTTCGACAGAGGACCCAGTCCATCCGGTGCCGTGGAGAGCTGCACTGGGTTTCTCGGTTGAAGATAAAAGACGAGCACACCCCGATCAAGGTGGTCCCATTGATTGTCGATTGGGATTAAAACCGAAGATTTTTGTGGCTAGTGGAGTACGGTAAACACATCCTCCTGCCCTTCGAACCACTCACGTAAACTAAGAGTTGTGAGACACGTTGCATTGGCCTGCTGGTAGATGCCGTTGTGCTCAAGAAAAACGAACAGGAACAGCATTTATGGGTGGACATGGTCCCCAAAGATCGATGCACTTCTCCTTCCTGACTGACGAGATCACTCACGGAATGCTACTAAAACATTCCCCAGACGACAACGCTCTCTCTCCGACCTACTCATTCGACGATTGTTGCAGGGTGTTCGCTTTCTGACGTTTCACACCGTACCAGCAAACGACCATGTGTCCGATGGAGCATAAAACATGGTTCATCTGAAAAGGAAAGCTGTCGGCACACAGTGAATGTCTAATAGCGGTATTGGCGTGCAAATCCCAGCATTCATCACCGATGAATCGTTGACACCATGGGTACATGAACTGGGCACCTGCAGCAGATGGGCACCTGCAGCAGAGGCCAATATGCAGCAACCGTCACTGCTCCGGTTGTCGGTAATGAAATCATGCCATTCAAGGTTTACTCTAACCACGGCGGAACGAGAACAGTTTACAGATCCAGCCTTTTCTTAAATGCTTCCACGCTTAGCCCGAATGCCAATGATCACACTCTTTTGGACGTCATATAAATCGCTCTGTTTCCGCATTACGACTGCGCTGTTTACCGATTTCCCCCCCCCCCCCCCTTACTCGCTTTATATACCGACCATTCTAGTGCTGCCATGTGTCGTCTGTGAGTGACCATCGCAAATTGACGTCGAATACAGGCGATAGTCACGTTAATATGACTGGACCGTATATTAAAAATACTCTGCTGCCCACAAAGAAAATCTACAGAGAATTTTCTGTCACTGAGGGAACTGAACGACTGTTTATTAACTGTGTTCACGAATCAGGAAGGATTCCCCTGAATGGATAAGTGTGTGATCCAGATTACTGCTTGCGGGAGTATATGAGCTAATATGGAGGAAATTCAGGAACTACGTGTGTGGTGGGGTCTGAAATGCTAACACCTGTTTAGGGAGGCTTCCGTGAAGAAAGTAATAGAGAACACTAGTCAAACACGACTGATAGCAATTTCTGCTACCCATGGTATTATAAATGATATCCGAACCATAGCAAAGTAATCACAAATGCTGCCCTCTGAAAGAGTGCTGGATGGAGTAACCGACTCCAGGGAACAGAAAAAGTCATACCGCTTCTGTAATGAAACAGGTGTGTCTTTCTGTGTGTGTGTGTGAGAGTATGTGTTTGTGTGTGTGTGTGTGTGTGTGTGTGTGTGTGTGTGTGTGTGTGTGTGTGTGTGTGTGCACTGTTATTGCAGACTCCTCCATGAGAACTGGACGCAATATTAGCCGAAACTTCGGTACCTTAATCACACCACACCGCTCTCTTGCACACCCTAGAATTTAACCACAATGACTTGGGCAGTCTACGACGATTTACTAGTCTAATTCAGCCTTACTGAGCTAACATTGTCCTCTCTACCTCGTTTGCCCCATTCTGCTTAGTTATGTCACGCTTTCCTCTTGCTTGGTGGGGACCGGGTGGAGCGAAACTTTCGCTGTACCCTCTATTCATCCAGCACCCACATCCGACAGCACGTTCCCAAGCTGAATGTTAAACCGAATCATGCAGATGTGCCACTTCCTTAGTTTCTACAGCCCTTAAACGGTAAGATTGGTCATCTGCCACTGAAAGCCCTACTCCCTGCGAACAGCGATGGATTGTCATTTTCACACTCTATTCCACTTTGTTTGATGGCAGGTCACTGAATGGGCAGTGAGAGAAACTGTCGCCCTTATCAGTCCGCCTCGGTAACCCAGTAGTCAGCGTGCTACGTGGAGGACCTGCCTTCGGTTCTCGGCACTGTCAGAGATTTTTTCTCCGTGGAAGGACTGAAGCAGGGTGCACCCAGCCTCGTCAAGCCGACGAGCTACTTGAATGAGAAGCAGTTTCTCCAAGGTCAAGAAAGCCGACAACGGCGAGTAGAGAGATTTGCCGACCTCACACTTAGTAGAAATAGATTTAAATATTTTCGTCCTAAACATTCGAAATTACTCCAATGACATAAAACATAAAGAGCTGAAATAATGCGCTATACTGAACATACGTTTTTTATGACCTTTTTCAGTTACAAATGAAAATGTCGATGCCCATCGGTATCAGAATTGATAATGGCTGTTAGGCTTTATCATATCACAGTGGCCAACGAGTCTCACAACCACGTCAACGACACAGGTTCTATTACCGGGTTTTTTTCTTGTGTGACTCTAGATTTTCCCAGCTTGTGTGACTTTAGATTTTCCCAGCGTACGGATATTTTGAGTATTTCCCGGGTATTCAGACGGATGGCATCATCCATAAGGAGCGATATTTTGGCAGGCCGACATTTAGCAAACTTCAAGCGTTCCTGATAACTGTCAGCAGGGCATTTGGATTGGAGTTACGTGAAGCAATGCTGTGTGCAAAACTACATGTGTTTCCGTACTGGCACCATATGTGGCCCGAAGAGATCCTTATGCCTTTTTACTTCTATACCATGTAAAAATTTGTGGCAAGTTTCTATGGGACCAAAACTGCTGACGTCATCGGTCCCTAGACTTACACACTACTTAATCTAACATAAACTAACTTACGCTAGGGACAACTCACACATCCATGCCCGAGAGGGAACTCGAACCTCCAATGGGAGACCCGCGCGAACCGTGACAAGGCGGTCAAGACCACGCGGCTTCTGGGCGGTGAAGTCACATTAATGTAGCCGCCGCTTGCGTTCGACGTCGACTTACAATAACCAGACACAGACGGTACGTGGCAGGACTAGTAGTGGAGGGTGTATAAAGCTATCGGGTGAACGCAGTTGTTTCGTCAGAGGGATACGGAGAGATTTATCTGACATCCAAAACTCAATGGTCATTGCCTACCGGGTCAAGGGTGGAAGCATTTCCGAAAATTTTAAGTTCGTAAACTGTTCGCACGTCGCCATGGTAAAAGTATACCGTGGATGGCGACACTGCACTATCGAAAATTGTGATGCACCACGGACCATAGGTGACAAAGGTGACGGGCATGGGTGTGTCTGTTTGTCCTTAGGATAATTTAGGTTAAGTAGTGTGTAAGCTTAGGGACTTGACTGGAACACTCTCTTTCAAATTCTAAAGGTGGAAGGGGTAAAATACAGGGAGCGAAAGGCTATTTACAATTTGTACAGAAACCAGATGGCAATTATAAGAGTTGAGGGGAATGAAAGGGAAGCAGTGGTTGGGAAGGGAGTGAGACAGGGTTGTAGCCTCTCCCCAATGTTATTCAATCTGTATATTGAGCAAGCAGTAAAGGAAACAAAAGAAAAATTCGGAGTAGGTATTAAAACCGATGGAGAAGAAATTAAAGCTTTGAGGTTCGCTGATGACTTTGTAATTCTGTCAGAGACAGCAAAGGACCAGGAAGAGCAGTTGAACGGAATGGACAGTGTCTTTGAAAGGAGGATATAAGATGAACATCAAGAAAAGCTAAACGAGAATAATGGACTGTAGTCGAATTAAGTCGGGTGATGCTGAGGGAATTAGATTAGGAAATGAGACACTTAAAGTAGTAAAGGAATTTTGCTATTTGGGGAGCAAAATAACTGATGATGGTCGAAGTAGAGAGGATACAAAATGTAGACTGGCAATGGCAAGGAGAGCGTTTCTGAAGAAGAGAAATTTGTTGACATCGAGTATAGATTTAAGCGTCTGGAAGTCAATTCTGAAAGTATTTTTGGAGTGTAGCCATGTATGGAAGTGAAACATGGACGATAAATAGTTTGGACAGGAAGAGAATAGAAGCTTTCGAAACGTGGTGCTACAGAAGAATGCTGAAGATTAGATGGGTAGATCACGTAACTAATGAGGAGGTATTGAATAGAATTGGGGAGAAGAGGAGTTTGTGGCACAACTTGACGAGAAGAAGGGACCGGTTGGTACGACATGTTCTGAGGCATAAAGGGATCACAAATTTAGCATTGGAGGGCAGCGTGGAGGGTAAAAATCGTAGAGGGAGACCATGAGATGAATACACTAAGCAGATTCAGAAGGATGTAGATTGCAGTAGGTACTGGGAGATGAAGAAACTTGCACAGGATAGAGTAGCATGGAGAGCTGCATCAAACCAGTCTCAGGACTGAAGACCACAACAACAACAAGCTTAGGGGCTGATGACCTTAGCAGTTAAGTCCCATAACATTTCACAAACATTTGAATTTTTTTTTTTTTTTTTTTTTTTTTTGACAGAGGTGAAGCACGGCTGTGAAGATGAGTGCGGGCGAACATACGCGTAGCCGTGGCGCAACTAACTTTCCAGACCAAGGAAGTGTCTTGCGTGTCTACTCAAAGACTGTTCAGCGAACGTCACTGCATATGAGCCTCCGCAGTTCATGCACCCAAGCTGACTGCTGTCGATCGGCGATGAAGGCTACAATTTGCGATTCATACCGAATCTGGACGTCCATTGAGTGGTGACAGGTGGCCTGTTCAGTTGCCGCCCTGAAACTATCGTCGGAATGGTTTGGGCTGCAGCTGGGAGTGTTATGGTCTGGGGAATCTTACAGTGGCATTCTCTGGGTGATCTCTCCATACTGGACTGCGCAATGGATCAACACAGTTACGTTTTATTCTTGGGGACCACTTCCACTCCACATGCAGTTTCTTTCCCCCTCTGCACGATGGCATCTACCAGCAGGACAGTGCAATGTGACACAAAGCTCGCAGTGTACGTGCATGGGTCTAAGAGCACCAGGGTGACTTTATTGCACTCCCCTGGCCACCAAACTCCCCGGATGTAAATCGAGTAGAGAATCTGTGTGACCACCTTTCTAGGGCTGTTCGCGCCATGGATCCTCAACCGAGAAAGCTAGCGCAGCTGGCTAAGGCACTGCAGTCGGCATATACCCACATCCCTATCGGTATATTCCACTACTTCATTGACTTTCTTCCTACAGGTCCGTGTTGCAGACTTTTGACAGTTGGGCACATTAATGTGACTGGACTGTCTATATGTCTTAGAATTACACTTCAGGATTGTCCATGAAACCAAAAACTGGACAAACACCTACCGCGAGTAGTGACCGGAATTACGGTGGGAGACAGGTGGTGCCTGGGTACCTCCATGCCGTACCCAGAAGAGGGTGAGGAGCGGGGGTCGTCGCGAGGCGGGCCCACTGGGCCAGCAGAGGGCGCGCCCTAACTTTTCTCGTTTGGGCGCTGCTCCCCGCCATGCGGGGCCACAACAAAGTTTGAGCGCCAAGCGGCGGGCGGCGGGCCGGGCGACGGGGAAAGAGAAACACACAGCTGCCGGCCGCGACAGCGAGGAGAACAAGCCTCTCCCTCTCTCTCGCTCTCCCCCCCCCCCTCCCCTCTCTTCCAGTTTAACTCCCCTCCCTCCTTGTCCTCCACCGCAGTAGCAGCTCCGCCAAAAAGTTAGTGCGAATCGGAAGCCTGGAAAAAGATTCTTGCACAACTCGGATTATATTAAATTCCTTAACTGTAACTCGGTGAAACATTTCCAATATACGTCAACGCTCACTCTGACGTATTACACGAGATAAAGATATTTAGGACTGTGTGGAAAAATTGTTTTTGCAGAGAATCCAGAAACAACACGTCCACCGCCTCAATCACTTTACCGTCTGTACGTCAGTATCAGATGCTGTATACACTGCTGGCAATTAGCACTGCAAGTAACAAAATTTTATTTGTTGTGTGTGTACAGTATATTAAAAGAAGTAATAATTACATTTGAAGGTCATGTGTGGGTATAAAGGGTGCGAAATTTAATTCACGAATGAAACTAGACATTTTCAAGTCTCAAACATCTATGACTGAAGCCGCGAATGAAAATTCGTACCAAGGCTGGGATTCGAATCCGGGACTCATGCTCACTAGGCAGCTACAGCTACTCCCATCTGACCGGGTGTCGTGCCGAATTGAGTTTTGATTACACTAAGAGGCTATATTACATCATGCTGGTTCGTCTCTGCGCCACAGTAATCAATCGTAGTGGTAGCGCGACAGCCATTCGACAATCCATTGCCAAATGTTCTCTTCTGTCCCTTCTGCTTGTTTCCTACGCCACGGCGCGTTTCTCACATCTAAGCTTCCATCTATGTTAACAGTCTTCTTCTTGCATGGCTCTGTCTTGCATTGCACTCCTTACTCCAAAGTTCCTGTCACGTTGGGGGTCTTCCTGGGTCGTGTATGTATCGTAGAGAGCTCGTGGCCCACATTTTAGAAGGCCATCTTCCCCCTGGCAGTCTTCTAAGATGTCCATTCCACGTTAGGCATTTTTCCCTGTTGTGTCTACAATATCCTTGACAACTCCCATTTGTCCTCGGAGCACCTAATTCCTTATTTTGTCTATTCTTGTTACTCCCCAACTCCATCTCCGCAGGTCCTTTTCATCTCCTTTAATTTCTTGTCGTTGACCCAGGACACATCACACTGTTCAGCACTACTCATTGCAATTTGCTCAACAAGTTTTGTAAATTTTTGGACGTATTTTTATTTCAAATAATGGACTGTACCTGCATAATTGCCACACTTCCAGTACCTATTTTGAGCTTAATTTTCTCGTTGCCTCAACCATAATCCGAAATGACTGACACTAAATATTTTTACGATCGACTACACTTTACTATAGTTCCATCACCCATAGCAAGATCCCCTCGTATACTTCCTACAATCAACTACTCAGTCTTTATACTGAGGTGACGAAAGTCATGAGATACCTCTTAATATCTTGTCGGAAGTCCTTTGCCAGGCATATCTAAATCTACATCTAAGTGGATACTCTGCAAATCACATTTAAGTGCCTGGCAGGGGGTTCATCGAACCACCTTCAAAATTCTCTATTATTCCAATCACGTATAGAGCGCGGTAAGAATGAACACCTATATCTTTCCGTACGAGCTCTGATTTCCCTTATTTTATCGTGTAGGTATGTAGGTCGGTGCCAATAAAATATTTGCGAATTCGGAAGAGAAAGTTGGCGATTGGAATTTCGTGAGAAGATTCCGTCGCAACGAAAAACGCCTTCCTCTTAATGATTTCCAACCCAAATCCTGTATCATATCTGTGACACTCTCTCACACATTTCGCGATAATACAATACGTGCTGCCTTTCTGTGAACTTTTTCGATGTATTCCGTCACTCCTACCTGGTAAGGATCCCACATCGCGCAGCAGTATTCTAAAAGACGACGGACAAGCGTACTGTAGGTCTGTTACATTTTCTAAGTGTCCTGCCAATAAAACGCAGCCTTTGGTTAGCCGTCCCTACAACATTTTCTATGTGTTATTTCCAATTCCAGTTGTTCGTAATTGTAATACCTAAGTATTTAGTTGAATTTACGGCCTTTGGACTAGACTGATTTATCGTGTAACCGAAGTTTAACGAGTTCCTTTTAGCACTCATGTGGATGACCTCACACTTTTCGTTATTTAGGGTCAACTCCCACTTTTCGCGCCGGCCGGAGTGACCGAGCGGTTCTAGGCGCTACAGTCTGGAACAGCGCGAATGCTACGGTCGCAGGTTCGAATCCTGCCTCCGGCATGGGTGTGTGTGATGTTCTTAGGTTAGTTAGGTTTAAGTAGTTCTAAGTTATAGGGGGCTAATGACCTCAGAAGTTAAGTCCCATAGTGCTCAGAACCATTTGAACCCGGGGTCAGAGATTTTCTCTGCCTCGTGATGACTGGGTGTTGTGTGATGTCCTTAGGTTAGTTAGGTTTAAGTAGTTCTAGGTTCTAGGGGACTGATGACCATAGATGTTAAGTCCCATAGTGCTCAGAGCCATTTGAACCATTTTGAACCACTTTTCGCACCATTCAGGTATTTTTTTTCTAAATCGTTCTGAAGTTTGTTTTGATTTCTGATGACTTTATTAGTCGATAAACGACAGCGTCATCTGCAAACAACCGAAGACGGCTGCTCAAATTGTCTCCCAAATCGTTTATATAGATAGTGCGGAAGCTCTACTTGGCATGGACCCAAGAAGTCGTAGCAAGTTCGCTGTAGAAATAATGAGCCACGTTGTGTCTTTAGCCGTTCATAATAACGAAAGTGTTGACGGTACAGGATTTTGTGCACAAACTGACTTCTCAGTTATGTCCCGCAGTTGTTCGAGGAAATTCATGTCAGGGTTTTTTGGATGGACAGTCATTCACTCGAATTGTCCGAATGATCTTCAAACCAACAGCGAAAGATTGTGGCCAGGTGACATGGAGCACTGTCATCAATAAAAAATTCCATCGTTGTATCGGAATATGAACTTCATGAATGGTTGCAAAAGACGTCGAAGTTGCCGAAAATAACCATTTCCAGTCAATTGTCACTTCAGTTACACCAGAGTACCCAGTGTGTTCCATGTAAACACTGTGGTGTCACCGCCAGACACCACACTTGCTAGGTGGTAGCCTTTAAATCGGCCGCGGTCCGTTAGTATACGTTGGACCCGCGTGTCGCCACTATCAGTGATTGCAGACCGAGCGCCGCCACACGGCAGGTCTAGAGAGACTTCCTAGCATTCGCCCCAGTGGTACAACCGACTTTGTTAGCGATGGTTCACTGACAAAATACGCTATCATTTGCCGAGACGATAGTTAGCATAGCCTTCAGCTACGTCATTTGCTACGACCTAGCAAGGCGCCATTACCAGTTACTACTGATGCTGTAAAACATGTACCGTCAAGAGCGACGTTCACCATTTATGGATTAAAGTTAAGTATTCCACCAGCTACGTCAGTTTTTTCTACAGTCTAATTTCCTTGTCCTGTTCCAGACCTCACGCCAGCCTGCGTGAGCTAAAACGCGTGCCTTCCGGCTTCCTCTCATACCGGTGTTGGCTCTCCTGCCAACCCACAACAAACACAGCTCACACCATTATGGAGCCATCACAATTTTGCACAGTGCCTTGATGACAATCTGGATCCATGGCTTCGTGGGGTCTGTACCACACTCTAACTCTACCATTAGCTCTTACCAACTGAAATCGGGACTCATCTGACCTGATCACGGAAAGTTGTCTAGGGTCAACCGATATGTCACGATTCCATGAGAGGCCTACAGGCGATGTCGTGCTGTTAACAAAGGCACTTGCGTCGGTTGTTTGCTGCCATTTCCAATTAACGCCAAATTTTGCCGCACTGTCCTAACGGGTACGCCCCACATTGATTTCAAGGGTTCTTTCGTGTAGTGTTGCTTGGCTGTCTGTTAGCACTGACAAGCCTACGCAAATATCGCCGCTCTCTATCGTTAAGAGGAGGACGTGGTCCGAGGTGAGAGATAGTGCGTAAAATTTGGTATTTTCATCACAATCCCGACGCTGTGGATCTCGGAATATTGAATTTCCTAACGATTTCCGAAATGGAATGTCCCGTGCGTCTACCTGCAGCTACCACTTCGCATTCAAAGCCTGTTAATTCCCCTCGTGTGGCCATAAGCACGTCGGTAACTTTTTCAAGCGAATTGTCTGAGTACAAAAACAGTTCCACCAATACACTGCCCTTTCATACCTTGTGTACACCATACTACCGCTATCTGTATATCTGCGTATCACTGTCCGACGATTTTTGTCACCTCAGTGTATGATGTTCATTTTCATAACTTACTGATCACATTTTTCTTCAGCCTTTCTAAACGTACGACGTACAACCTCCTCTTCCTCACGAAATATGACGTGATCGTCAGTGAGATTTAGGGGGAACAGGGTTTCATCACCAATTCTAACACCCTTCTTTCTGCACTTTCTTTTCGAATTTTTTAGTGTTTTATACATAAAATGTAACAGTCAGCCAAATGGTTGCACAAAACATCTTTAAAAAACACATAACCAGGTTTCGACAACTCTATGAATGTATTAAACAGAATAGTAACAGTTACCTAGAAAAATATATGAGGTACAGGTAATATACATCAAATTGTAAAATATATGAAAGTTCTCAATCGAAAACCAAAAAACTGTACTTACATGAGCTCACATGACAAGTTTTAAATTTTCAGCAACGTTGATATCGTCAAATGACATAATTTTGTTCCATGATTCAAATATATACGTCGTAGTAAAAATACAGACAGTTACCATGTAATAATGCAATCATAGTTGGAACCGGCGGCACAAGATAACTGCTGTAGCAGGCTAAGGACGGCACATACACAGCGCAAGAGGCATCCGACTAAACGACGTGTAAGCCGACACTGCCGTGATATGGACAAGAGGATTAGTGATGCTATCTAGCAACAAAACGGCAGACATACAAATGTATGCTACATAGCTACATAGCTGTAGGTACACATTAAGAAAAAGCTACATAGCTGTAGGTACACATTAGTAATTTATAGTACCCAGATAATAGGCAATATGAAAGTTTGCTAAAATAGTAAATCAGGCTTTTTGCAGGTAGTTTTAAATAAAGTAGAAGACTGACAATGACAGTTGAATGAAGGGCATCGACAATCCCGACGCTTCTGTGAAGAAAATTTCAAAAAATTGGTAGCTTTAAGTAACGGCTCTAAACATTAAAAGAAGTTTTTTATTACGCAACTTCAACTGATCGTTAAGAATGAAACCGGCTTTAAGTGGCAGGTGTTTAAAAATTTCTAGCTTTTGAAGGATATCGAGTCGGAGACCATTTTTTTGACAGTGTAGGATACTTGCACCTCTTTGGGTTTATGGCCTGTGATTAACAAGTGGTCGGCAAAGGATGAATTAAGCATATTAGTACCCTTCTTTCCTAGATGATGTTGGCTAACTCTAACAGATATAGTTTGTCCTAAGTAATAGGCCGGACAACAGTCACAGAAGATTTTACAAACTCCTGACTTTCACAAATGAGACCGTGTTGAATCCTGATTGTGAGTAAGATTAATTTTTAGAGAATTGTTGGTAGAAAAAAACTACACTACTGGCCATTAAAATGCTACACCACGAAGATGACGTGCTACAGACGCGAAATTTAACCGTCGGGAAGAAGATGCTCTGATATGCAAATGATTAGGTTTTCAGAGCATTCACACAAGGTTGGCGCCAGTGGCGACACCTACAACGTGCTGACATGAGGAAAGTTTCCAACCGATTTCTCACACACAAACAGCAGTTGACCGGCATTGCCTGGTGAAACGTTGTAGTGATGCCTCGTGTAAGGAGGAGAAATGCGTACCATCACGTTTCCGACTTTGATAAAGGTCGGATTGTAGCCTATCGCGATTGCGGTTTATCGTATCACGACATTGCTGCTCGCGTTGGTCGAGATCCAATCAATGTTAACAGAATATGGAATCGGTGGGTTCAGGAGGGTAATACGGAACGCAGTGCTGGATCCCAACGGCCTCGTATCACTAACAGTCGAGATGACTGGTATATTATCCGCATGGCTGCAGCAGATCGTGCAGACACGTCTCGATCCCTGAATCAACACATGGGGTCGTTTGCAAGACAACAACCATCTGCACGAACAGTTCGACGACGTTTGCAGCAGCATGGACTATCAGCTCAGAGACCATGGGTGCGGTTACCCTTGACGCTGCATCACAGACAGGAGCGCCTGCGATGGTGTACTCAAAGACGAACCTGGGTGCACGAATGGCAAAACGTCATTTTTTCGGATGATTCCAGGTTCTGTTTACAGCATCATGATGATCGCATCCGTGTTTGGCGACATCGCGGTGAACGCACATTGTAATCGTGTATTCGTCATTGTCATACTGGCGTATCGCCCGGCGTGATGGTATGGGGTGTCATTGGTTACACGCCTCGGTCACCTCTTGTTCGCATTGACGGCACTTTGAACAGTGGACGTTACATTTCAGATGTGTTTCGACCCGTGGCCCTACCCTTCATTCGATTTCTGCGAAACCCTACATTTCAGCAGGATAATGCACGACCGCATTTTGCAGTTCGTGTACGGGCCTTTCTGGATACAGAAAATGTTCGACTACTGCCGTGGCCAGCACATTCTCCAGATCTCTCACCAATTGAAAACGTCTGGTCAATGGTGGCCGAGCAACTGGCTGATCACAATATGCCAGTTACTACTCTTGATGAACTGTGGTATCGTGTTGAAGCTGCATGGGCAGCTGCACCTGTACACGCTATCCAAGCTCTGTTTGACTCAATGCCCATGCGTATCAAGGCCGTTATTACGGCCAGAGGTGGTTGTTCGGGGTACTGATTTCTCAGGATCTATTCACCCAAATTGCGTGAAAATGTAATCACATGTCAGTTGTAGTGTAATATATTTGTCCAATGAATACCCGTTTATAATCTGCACTCCTTCTTGGTGTATCAATTTTAAGGGCCAGTAGTGTACTTCGCAATCATATTTGTCTTGTAGTAGACGCTGTATTTTGTAAGAGACTGGTCCAAACACTGGTATAGAAATAAAATATTTCTTTTCATTTCGGTCATTAATGAAAACGCCTGGAGTTTTGGTTGTGCCTCCCTGGGCACAAACAGCTCCTACAAGGTTTCCGTATGATGTAGATTCTCCTCTGTCTCACTCGCACACAACAGCGCTTAGGCCTGATCAGCCTGGCGTCATTCAGCACAATAGACTGCTGAGCATTTCCCATCTCGTGGCGTGGCACACGGTCCTGGACGACAGGGTTCGTTTCACAATTCCTGTAAGCTGATTCTTTCGGCCATATAATTAAATGAGAGTGCAATGCTCTTTAACTCACAATCGGAATGAGAACAGTTTTAGTGTTGTTAATTTTTACAGACAAGCTTTACACATTAAACATCACATAAAGTTCGCGTCTGATATAAACAGTCATGGATAGTATGTAACAATAATCTAGCTGTCAATTAGACTTTTCCAATGAAGCCGCTCTCTTCAGGAAATCTAATCAGTAACTGAGTTTGTTAGCGCAATATGTATTAAGTGGGGAAAGGTACTTTAAATGCTTATACACCGAAGCGCCAAAGAAACTGGTACAGGCATGCGTATTCAAATACAGAGATATGTAAATAGGCAGAAAGGCAGAATACGGCGCTGCGGTCGGTAATGCCTATATAAGACAACAAGTGAGTGGTGCACTTGTTAGATCAGTTACGCTGCTATAATGTCAGGTTACCAAGATTTAAGTGAGTTTGAACGTGATGTTATAGTCGGTGCACGAGCGATGGGAAACAGCATCTCCGAGGTAGCGATGAAGTTGGGATTTTCCCGTACGATCATTTCACAAATGTACCGTCACAGCGCTCAGAGCCACAAATGGACCGTGAATATCAGCAGTCCTGTAAAACATCACATCTCCGACATCGCTGCGGCCGGAAAAAGATCCTGCAAGAACGGGACCAACGAAGACTGAAGAGAATCGTTCAACGTGACGGAAGTGCAACCCTTCCACAAATTGCTGCACATTTCAGTGATGGGCCATCAACAAGTATCAGCTTGCGAACCATTCAATGAAACATCAACGATCTGGGCTTTCGGAGCCGAAGGTCCACTCGTGTACCCTTGACGGCTACACGACACAAGCTTTACGCCTCGCCTGGACCCGTCATCACAGACGTTGGACTGTTGATGACTGGAAACATGTTGCCTGGTCGGGCGACTCTCGTTTCGAATGGTATCGGGCGGATGGACGTCTACGAGTAGGGAGACAACTTCATGAATCCATGGACGCCGCATGTCAGTAGGGGACTGTTCAATCTGGTGGAGGCTCTGTAATGATGTGGGTCGTGTGCAGTGGGAGTGATATGGGACCCCTGACACGTCTAGAAGCGACTCTGACAGGTGATACGTACGTAAGGATCCTGTTTGATCACCTGCATCCATTCATGTCCATTATGCATACCGACGGACCTGGGAAATTTCAGCACGACAGTGGGACACCGTACAGATCCAAAATTGCTACACAGTGGATCCAGGAACACTCTTCTGAGTTTAAACACGTCCGCTGGCATAACGGAGAGACCTTGCAACGTACTGTTGAGAAGAAATCTCCACCCCGTCGTACTCTTACGGATTTTTGGACAGCTCTGCAGGATTCATGGTGTCAGTTTCCTCGAGCACTACCTCAGACATTAGTCGCGTACATGCCATGTCGCGTTACTGCACTTCTGCGTGCTCGCAGCGGCCAAATACGATATTAGACAGGCGCAACAGTTTCTTTGGCTCTCCAGTGTACTTCCATGTGCTCGTCCCTGATTGCTCCATCTCCTACACTGCTCTGACCGTACCAGCATGTTTCGTGTCTGAAGATTTTCTCACTGGCAGAGAGTAACTAGTGATAAAAATGGAGATAATACGCAACATGTGGTCGTTTATATTTAGATTAATCGAAACTTGATTTAAGTAGGAAGGGTATAGATATAAACACAGTAAAAAAAAGAAGCAGCATGACCGAAATACCGCGCTGCTGCTACGGTCGCAGGTTCGAATCCTGCCTCGGGCATGGATGTGTGTGATGTCCTTAGGTTAGTTAGGTTTAAGTAGTTCTAAGTTCTAGGGGACTGATGAACTCAGCTGTTAAGCCCCATAGTACTCAGAGCCATTTGAACCATTTTTTGACCGAAATTCTTTCATAACGTACTAGCAGAGAACTCGAGTATTAATGTATTTCAGTCACAGTAGTCCATCTCCTCTATCCTTCTCCCTATGCCCTGCTCCTCCCTCTCCTCTGTCTCTGTCCGTCTGCTACTCCCTACTCTCATTGTCCATCTATCTCTCCTGCTCTCTTTGTCAGTTTCCTCTTTCGTTTCCATGACCATTTCTTTTTTCCCTCTGTCTGTCTCTGTTTCCTTCTCTTCCCTTTATATGTCGATCTCCTCTTCCCTTCTCTCTCTGTTCTCAGCGGCTTATGTGGATACTGTCTGCAAAATGCGTTGCGAATAGAGTTAGTAGCACAGAAATAATAAATTTAAATGTCCTGCATTATGCGTCAATTTTTCAAGCATCTCATTGCTTACCACTTCATATCTGTTGTAATATGACAGGTAGATGGTTTTTACCCCCACAGCGAGTGATGTCTGACAGTAAGGGATATGTATACCAAGTAATCGGTCCAGTGGTGTAGGAGGAGGTGAGGATCATACGCGCACTTATATAAACACTGAGGTGGTAAAAGTCATCGAATAGCTCCTAAAATCGTGTCGCAACCCCTTTTGCCCGGTGTAGTGCATCATCTCGACGTTACGTGGACTCAACAAGTCGTTGGAAGTCCCCTGCCGAAATTCTGAGCCGTGCTGCCTCTATAGCCGCCCATAATTGCGAAAGTATTACCAATTTAGGAGGTTGTGCACGAACTGACCTCTCGAGTATGTTCCGTAAATGTTCGATGGGATGCATTCCGGATGATCTGTGTGACAAAATAATTCGCTCGAATGGTCCAGAATGTTCTTCAAGCCGACTGTGAACGGCTGTTGCCAGGATACATGGCGCATTGTCAACCATAAAAGCTCCATCGTTGTTTGCGAACATGAAGTACATGAATGGCTGCAAATGTTCTCCAGGTAGCCATACCATGTAAACACAGCCCACACGATTATAGAACCACCACCAGCTTGCACATTGCCAATGTGGTCACGAGCCCAGGAGAGGCGTTGCTCGTCGGCTGCCATAGCCCATTAACACCTCAGTTAACCTCACTGTCCTAACGGATATGTTCGTCGAAGATCCACATTTATATCTGCAGTTACTTCAAGCAGTGCTGCTTGTCTGTTAGCAATGACAAGTCTACGCAAACGCCGCTGCTCTCGGTCGTTAAGCGAAGGTACAAATGAAACGGTTCAAATGGCTCTGAGCACTATGGGACTTATCATCTGAGGTCATCAGACCCCTAGAACTTAGAACTACTTAAACCTAACTAACCTAAGGACATCACACACATCCATGCCCGAACCTGCTACCGTAGTGGACCCGTAGTTCCAGACTGAAGCGCCTAGAACCGCTCGGCCGCACCGGCCGGCCGTTAAGTGAAGGCCGTCGTCCACTGTGTTGTCCGTAGTGAGAGGTATTGTCTGAAATTTGGTTTTCTGAGAATATTTTTGAGACTTTGGACCCCAAAATAATGAATTCCTTAACGATTTTCGAAATCTCGTGCGTCTAGCTCCCACAACCTTTTCGCTTCAGTCAGTTAAATTCCTTCGTGCGGCCGCAATAACCTTGGAAACCTTTGCACACGAATTACTTGAGTAGAAATGACAAATTCGGCAATGCACTGATGTTTTATGGCTTATAGACGCGGTAATCCCGCAAACTATGTATGTGCATATTGCTGTCCCATGACTTTGGCTAATGGTTTAAATGGCTCTGAGCACTATGGGACTCAACTGCTGTGGTCATAAGTCCCCTAGAACTTAGAACTACTTAAACCTAACTAACCTAAGGACAGCACACAACACCCAGCCATCACGAGGCAGAGAAAATCCCTGACCCCGCCGGGAATCGAACCCGGGAACCCGGGCGTGGGAAGCGAGAACGCTACCGCACGACCACGAGATGCGGGCTACATGACTTTTATCGCCTCAGTGTGTGATTTGAATGCAATAATTAGCATAACAATTAACTTTTAGCAAAGACGATGTTCTTTATAGCAGTCTTTATAACAGATGCTCAACATACCGGCTATGATCCATGAACAGTTCCTCTAAGGGAGGGACAAATTTTGAACTTTACTGTGCAGCATATCAGTTGGTATACTGAGAAATTGTCGTCGGATGCTGTCCTATAGCATTCCTAATGAGATCGGACGATCACGATAGAACTGCGACTTTAGGTAACCCCCAACCAATGATCAGACGGATTGAGGTCTGGGGATGTGTGAGGCCACGTACGACGGATGTGGCGGCTTGGCACGCGATCCTCACATGTGCAAGACGTCTTTCACAAGTGTAGCAGTAGGGGTGCAGCGCCATCCTATCTAAAAGTCGTACCTTCGAGCAGGTGTTTATCAGCCAGACAAGGGATGATACGATTTTCTCACGTGGCGTCACAGTCGTGGTACTGTCCAGCGCCATCTGTTGGCCGGTTAGTTTTTGACTTTAATAAAACCCCATTCATTTCACGCATTTGTGTCAAGTTTTGCCTCTCTGCCTCCGTTATTTCGTGACGTAGTGGATGTTAAGATGTTAACTTAGCTGAATGGTCAGCCCGTTGGATTGCTCCCTCCCGGCTGGGGAAGGAGATTTTTCTCCTCTCAGGGACAGGGTGTTATGTTGTCCTCGTTATCATTTCATCCCCATTTTCAACGCGCAGGTCGCCGAATGTGGCATGGTACTCAATAAGACCTGCACTTGGTGGCCGAACTTCCCGTCTGGGACCTCCCGGACACTGACGACATACGCTCACTTCCATTTTTAAGATGTCAACGGACTTTTGGGTCACGCTGCACGTACATCCATTTTCATAATATTTATGGATGTCGTAAATCTTTTCAAATTCACCGTCTTCCTTTGAAAGAAAACAGGAAAAGAAATATGTGATATTGGTAATTCGTGATAGCTGTGTTTGATTACATTAATCCCGCACAATAATCTTCCTTACTTGTGACTCCCTGTAGACAAGACTTTAAGGAACAACTGTGCCGGCCTTTACACTCGGTTACAAAAATGACGCGACCAGGCATCAACTGTGATCTGAATAGAACAGCTGTCATCGTGTAGCGCAGGGCGGTTGTGGGAAAAAGCGAGCACAGTGGAAGAGCGCTGAAAAGGGAAGTGATATTACAGGAGGAGGTAGGTGAAAACGATCTCTACTAAGATTTTCCACCAATTGAGCTGGTTTGCTAGGTAATAGGGTTCCTTTAGCGAAGAGTTTCTGAACATTCACCCAAGAACTTGGATTTATTAAAGTAGAGGCTTTCATTCATTGGTACTCAAAAGACATAATTTGATAGAACTTCATCTCAGTTAAGCACTGAATTTATTATTCCTTAAAAACCCCAACGCATAGGACCAAGTCTGTGTAGAAACAGCATTAATGTAAAACACAACGATGCAATCCTCTGCCCGCAATATGGAATTGTACACCAGAAACTTTTATCGTTAACGAATATCAATAGGTGACCGTGCAAGATCAGCTTCAACCGCCTTTTTTTGGTAGTACATTACAAGAGATAACAAAAATGTTACGTAAATTCTAATCTAACAATGATATTATGGAATCAACAGACAATTCTGATCATTAGCAATCCGTTATAGTATCACAAAGTAAGAACAAAGCTATAAAATACCCTCGAAAACTTAACCCTCGAAAGTTAGTGTACCACCATACCCGGGCATATAGCTCAATTAAACATTATAGGACCGGAGCCCCAGAACATGCACCTTCCTGTCGGTTGGTCAAGAGCGGGGAAACTCGCTGCTGGCCGCTTGCAATTCCAAAACAATCCCATGCCGGAATGGTACACTAGTGAACGAAGTATTATCAGACTTTAACAACAAACGGGTAAGTGAAATTAGTTAAGTGAGGTAACATACACATCAGAAGGTGCGTCTATTTGGCAGTTGCAATGTGCACAATGGACCAAACACAGTAATCCAAAATGGTTCTTTCACATATGTCACACTTGGCGGCGAAGTATGCCAACCCACCAAAAGTAGCTTTCCACCCCTAGCAAAGAAATGTACAAGCAATCACTTGAACTGAGCGTAAAGTGAGATTATCACTATCAGTTAAAGCTTTGAAATGCCCACAAGGACATAAATTCAGAATCTAGCGACTACAGTGAAGGCACTGTATAGGGTGCTAATGAGCTGCGACCTCAGCACAGTTTTATTTATTTTTTTATTTACGCATCAAGTTTCGTAGGACCAAATTGAGGAGCAAATCTCCAAGGTCATGGAACATTTTAACACATAAAATTACAACATTTACAACATAAAAGTAACAACACATAAAAATAAAATGTTTATGAACCCAAAAAAGTCAGTCCATAACTTTATGTAAACGCAATCAACAATGTAACATAAGAATCAGCTTAATTTTTCAAAGAACTCCTGAACAGAATAGATGGAGTGACCCATGAGGAAACTCTTCGGATATGAGAGCGCGCGGATTACTGCTAAGACTTCTGAATTATTGCGGTAGCTTATTGAAAATGGATGCAGCAGTATACTGCACACCTTTCTGCACAAGAGTTAAGAAAGTCTGATCCAAATGCAAATTGGATTTCTGCCGAGTAAAACTGAGTGAAAGCTACTTATGCTTGGGAATAAGCTGATATTGTTAAAAATAAACGACAGTAAAGAATATGTATTTTGAGAAGCCAATGTCAAAATACGCAGACTAGCGAACAGGTGTCGAACCACCCGTTTCTGAGCCAAAACTATCCTTTTAGAATGAGAAGAGTTACCCGGGCTTTCCACAACAGTTTACTATCTATCTGAACATCTAGAGATTGGAACTGTTCAGTTTTACTAATCATATGCCCATTCTGTGAAATTAAAACGTCGGATTTTGTTGAATTGTGCCTTGGAAGCTGTAAAAAGTGTGTCTTCCACAGTTCAGAGTTCCAGCTCAGCATAGAAACAGCAGTCCAAAATTGCCCCCGAACGCCTTGTACCACACAGTACGTCAGACATTGCACCTCATCAAAACAAGGCATTTAAATCAGCCCGCGGTACTCGCTCACTCCCGTTGTCTGCACCAGTCTTTCGTGACTGCCACATAATACACTGAGCCACTGCCGGCACCAGAGTCTTCCGCGCCAACCTTAAGCTCTGTCCAGCCACCGCCTTTCGTCCAGCGCGCTGCCGATGCTCCCTTTGCCTCGTCATGGAGCATGCTCCATCCAGCAACCCACCAGTGATGTTGCTGGAATCGATTACTCCCGTGACAAGATCAATAGGAACGCAACAGCTGGAAATGATGATGTACGAAACAAGAGGTAGTATGCATAAAATTTGAGAATAAATAGCTACGGAAAACTCTTTTACGAGTGTCCTCCGAGTTTGTCTTTCAACGTGATCCTTAACGTCCCTCTCACATTAATTTTAAAATTGCTTCATTTCGCTCTTATCTACTTTACATGCACATAAATTTGCACAAAATAAGAAGTTAATGATTGTATAACAAACTTTACTATCTGTCTGCACATGTAATCTAGATGATCAAAAAACCTTTTTGGTAACATATAATGTGCTTCTAAGGCTTTCCTAAACTCTGCTTCTAGTGTATCGTTGCCTTATGTTTTAGCCTGCCCATTCATTCATTGCTTCCTCTCTGACGTCAAATATTTCCATTTGTAATTGGTCAGTATTTTACTTTCCGCAACTTTGCATCATATTTCTGATGCTTAATTCTTATTTGAGCATTTTCAGTTAAAAAAAAAAAAGGTTCAAATGGCTCTGAGCACTATGGGACTTAACATCTGAGGTCATCAGTCCCCTAGAACTTAGAACTACTTACAACTAACTTATCTAAGGACATCACACACATCGATGCCCGAGGCAGGATTCGAACCTGCGACCGTAGCAGTCGCGCGGTTCCAAACTGACGCGCCTAGAACCGCTCGGCCACACCGGCCGACTTTTCAGTTTCAGTCTCGACTGATAAATAAAAATTTAAGCGATCACAAGTAACGCAAAATAATATGAAACGTATGCATTTAATTGACCACTGTTATAAAAACATTGCCTGTTATTTATCTATCTCTCAATAGCATAAAAATGGGGATCATTTGTGACCCATGTCCCAAATTTTGTCTTTGCTTTTATTATTGTAGTTATCCAAAAATCTGAACTAGATATAAAGTAAACCCCATTTCATGTTTACACAAAACGTTGCTTACTTCCAGACAAAAGGTTTATTTTATGACCGAAACACACACAGCTATGGTGTAATACTCTGCTACATATTGTAGAATGTTTCACTAGTATCGTCTGTGTTTCACTCTTTATTTATTCATATAAAATATTCTTCCAAGAACCGACGGAACAGTTAATAAGCGTAAAGTTGCCTTTTATCTGCAGACATTAGTTTTGGTGTCATTTCAGTCTCAGACTAAAATTTCATTCCTCTTCCCTCATTGCATGTTTTGCTTGTAGCGGCTTGAGTCACTCAACGAAGGCAAGTCTTCCGGTCCAGTTTGCTGTTCCTAATTCGTATACACGACTTAAGAGACAACCAGAGGAGCAATCTTAGATTCTCTGCAGATAATGCTCTCGTTTACTGTCTAGTAAAATCACCAGAAGATCGAAATTAATTAAAAAATTGGCCATTATCTGGCAATAAATATGCAACCAGTCGCTTTTATACGATTTATTCAACCATGGACATGTTTTCGAGCCACTGCAGGCTCATCATTAGATGGAGGTTTACAAGAACATTATGTTGTGGACCATGTGTGGCTAGATGCAATGTTGATGCTGCTGGCGGAAATGAAGGAAGTTTAGTAAATGGTGACGAAAGATTTACGGAGCCAAAAGTTTCTTATGTTTTAGGTACTTGCAGTGCACTGCCTTGTGGTATCCACATCAGACTGCTTCTTATAAAGTGCATTGTTAAGCTATGTACACAAATAAACACAGTGGCCACGCGGTATCCGCGCGGTATGAGGCGCCTTGCACGGTCCGTGCGGCTCTCCCCGTCGGAGGTTCGAGTCCTCCTTCAGGCATGGGTGTGTGTGTTGTCCTTAGCGTAAGTTAATTCAAGTTAGATTAAGTAGTAGGTAGGCATAGGGACGAACGAATGGCTCTGAGTACTATGGGTCTTAACATCTGAGGCCATCAGTCCCTAGAACTTAGAACTACTTAAACCTAACTAACCTAAGGACATCACACACATCCATGCCCAAGGCAGGATTCGAACCTGCGACCGTAGCGGTCGCGCAGTTCCAGACTGAAGCGCCTAGAACCGCTCGGCCACTCCGGCCGGCCATAGCACGGTCGATGAAGTTTCTGTTTACTTTCCGTGGTTTCTTGTACACTGCCCAAGGGACAGATGTACGTCACTCTATGTTTTTCGTAGTATCAAGACGGTAAATCGTGCCATAGAGCATGTGCGTCACGATTTTCGGATGTGTTTCGTATGGTGTAAGCGGTCCACGCTTTGGACGCGTGTCGACGCTAAGACTCGGTGTGTTATCACCTGTCGTGCGATATAGCCTGTCTGATGGTGGAATTTTGCTAGTGCCATGTGAGCGCCATTGGCGAAATATTGTGTATGGGGAATTAGCACGGACAAGTGCAGGTCACGGTAGAGTGGCGAACCCCAGACCAGGAAATAGGAAGCAGAAACAAAATGATGGACCATAGATGCGACTTAAATGATAAAAATATCTATATGTATAAAGAATGCTTAATGCTTGTGTTTCATTTCAGCAGCAGAGATCCTGACGGAGGAGATCTCAGGCATCCTGGTACTATGTAAAATTTCGTGTACACAGTCACAAAATGCCATTTCAAAGATCTCAGACAAATCACTAGCACCTGAGCGAGTAGACGAACTTCCTAACCACTTCAGCATCAGCAGACAACACCGCCGGACATCGAAAAATGAAAGAGAAGTATACAAGGAATAAAATAAATGAAGTTTCGCTTTGGTAGTATTACTAAGGGCATAGGGTAGTACAATAAGTTAGTACTTAGTATTGGGAGAAGCCTGCACGTTTGGTGGAGGTATAGAGGCAGCGCCAGAGTAAAATTAGGGTGCATGATAGGAGTAAAATTAACCAAAAACTAACAAAAACACGTGCACACACAAACAAAGACACCTCACACCACATAATTTACGTCCATACAACGTTAACAGGGCCCTAAATAGATATATTAAGTGAAGAAAAAATTTAGTATTCATCATTATTTTCTTTTTATGTGAATGGATTATATCGATGTAATGACACGTGTGAGAGAATATGACAGTTGACCACACGTGAGGATTGTGCTGACTCCAGAACCAACATGGCAGACTGGACATCATGGCCCACGCCAGGGGCGAAGGGAGGGGACAGCCGTAATGAGTCAGCTGTGGCAGACCAGGTGAGTGGGGGTCAGACCACCTGCTATGACAGAACAGGGCCACTGCCAGCTGACGTGCCTATGTCACACAGCCCAATTGTCTACCTGTGCAGGCGGCACGTCTCAAGCCAGCTCAGACAGTGGGAGGCCATCACGTGCCAATAGCAACCCCGTAGCGCCCAACATTTCGCCAGGCCACAAATCGAGGGTCAGGCGAGTCATGTGGCACCACAATTGGCGCGCACGCTGAGCCTAACAGACACAGCAAGGTGCCGAGAGTGACACGTCCCACTGACAACAGGCGACCTAATCAAATGTCCCGCACCAGCAGGCGCGTTCTGATGTATAGCTGAGTGGAAAGAGCAGGGCTGTCCCATGTCCCACTAATGCTGAATGGATCTCTACGCCAGAGGGCGGATTGCACATCAAATAAAATGCTGTCACGCCAGTCGCTGACAGATAACTGCTGCCTTACCAAGATGATGCCAAGGGTCCAGCTGCAGAGCAGAAGCTGCCAAAGACGCTGCTTGCTCACCAGTCGCCAACTGCTGCCTTGAGACGAGAGGGGATGCCAGATATGTCTGCTGTCACATCTGCCACTACATGTTCTGAGTGAGAGGCCATTCCACTCTGGAGCAAATTGCTATTCTTCAGTCCTTCCAGTCACAGTTTCTGCGTATGCATTAGTGGCATGTTCTCAAATTCATGTGACATTTTCAACTGTAAATTTGTCTCCCCACGGACCCTTGTGGAGGGAGCAATAGAGTACCTTTCTGTAATATCATTATGCAACATCTTTTTGTGTTTTTGCATGTATCAATTGAACTGTCTTGATTGTGAGGTGTATATATTTTTCTGCACATTTATTAATGCTCTGACTACATTCCTGTATTTGTTTTCATGTCGTGGAAAATAATACACAAATTTACACAACTTAGTTAATAAGACAAACAGATTATACATGTGATTTCTTTGTTCATTTAGATTTTGAGTATGTATGTATTTGATGATTGAGACCAAATGAGTGATAGAACAGGGGTAAATCTATGAACAGAAAACAGTTCAGACTCCAGGGCATTGTAAATGATTTGGGACATTAGACATATCTGACCTCACGATATGGTGCGAATGTGTATATTTCTTTGCTGCAAGGCCTTTTAAACCTCCTATAAAATGTTTATCAGAAGTCTGTGATGTAGCAATGGCCCCAGGGTCTAATATAATTCACACTACTCACAGCAATGCTTATATGTACTCTTGCTGGCTTGCAGCTTCATGTGAGTGAATGACCCCTGGAATTAATGAGGTCAAGCTAGGATGTGTTTTAGCCATGGACAATCCTGATTAGCAAAGCTACCTTTTCACATATTTATCGGTTATAAGGATTAGATTCTTCTACTATTTTCAATGATTTCCTCTGGTTCATGTCACACTAAACAATACTGAAGTGAGACACTACCCATGCAGAAATCAACAGCAGGTAGAGGGCAGTGAGAGAGGACAAGTTACTCTCTCACATATTTTTCGTATATGGAAAATTATTAAAGATTTTATTACAACCTGATGCACCTTGAGCCAGACTCTAGAAAGTTAATGGCCTGAGCAGACGCTGCTGGAGCCTGGTAGGTCGCTTAAAGCATGAGATATTTTTATGCTTCTTAGCTCATAGAAACGGCTTGTTGGGAATTGAAAGCAATTGGCGGCGAGCCCATACCTCAGTAAATCTTGCCAGGCAGGCCCACAGCTGTACAGGGCAGACAGAGCAGCCCTTTGTTGAGACAGGTCTCCAGCAGAACAATGCTGCGATACCCGCATTGGCGCCAGCTGAAGCCTGGGCTCGGGCCAACAGACTGAAGGAACATGTCTACATAGTGGAGTCATAAACCAAACATTGTGCGCAGAGCCACATGTAATAAATATCATAAGTCTTCGTGTTCGCTGATACTGCAAATAGGCCTGTGAACCGCTTCCATCGCTTGTATAAGAAACTCCGGCACCTGAGAATTATTACACCTCATAGCTAGGATTGACAAGCTCCAAGGCACACGCAATTTAGATAAAGGTCTTTAAGATTGTATCTGTTCGGTTGTTGGCATGTGAAGCGACACGACTTCAGAGAAAATCATCTTCCCCCTCAGTGAAAACTTAAAAAGGCGAGTAAAAGGCAGTTTTTTTTCCATTGACGCAGATTTCTTAATTCTCGCCCTGGTTCGACCTGAGTTTGTGCTGTCGTGTGCGGGTGGGGGTGGGGGGGGGGGGGAGATTTAGCGCCTCTAGAGCTCTGTAATTGGCTCAAGATGCCACGAAGATGGTGTCGTTCGTGCACTTTGTGGGAAATTGAATTTTTTTTTCTGGAGAGGTGTGAAGCACTTAGGTGCTGGACTTTGGTCTGATAAGAGGACTTCTGGTCGATGCTCTGGTATGTGTAGTTGGTGCTTGGGTCCTGTCCTGAGACTGACTTCATTTGCTAGTAGTTTAGACTGGGGAGCCTATGGTGAAGTTCGTACTGTACTGACAGTGTGACTTCAATCGTCTCAGACTACTCGTTTACTGAGGGCACACTTATTCTGTTTTGGTTTACCAGTCTTGCCATTTGGTATCCTTGTGCGCTCTGTGGTATAAGTGAGCCAAATTGGTCCTAGGTATGACCAGCGGACGGGTGTGTCACACACTGAAATCTACCGTGATTTCAGAGCTATGCTAGTGAGTTAATAGCGATCCGTCTGCCTGATCGCTAGACCGTGAGATTTTTGCATTTCTTTCGTGGCCGCAATGGATTCACAGGTGCCGCCTCACGTCCCGCCTCTGCCTCATACATCAAGCCAGCTGCAAGTTACATCGCCGCATGAAGGAAACAAAGTAATGTACTGCCGCTACGGTCTTGTCAGGGCGTGCAGATGTCAGTCGCCACTTGCTCTCAGCTGCACCTATATAGAGAAACGTTCTGCAGATTTGAACCATCAAAGTCCGCTCAGCGTCAGAACAATTCAGATTGCGTTATCCATTTGGGCCAGAGTGCGTGACTCACTTCTGCCACCTGTTAGTTGTTTACGGTATTCAAACAATAACCTGTTTAGCATAATTTATGTCTGTTTTTTTTTCTTTTGAAAAACAATTGTTGTTAGAACTCTAGTGAACTTTGTTTCATTCTCAAACTTTTATATAGCCCCCACAGTGTTAACTTTCATTACTGAGTTTATATGTATACATAGCTTGATAATGCATGTTATGAGAAGCAGTCTGCTATGGTTATTACGAGACAGTGCACTGTAAGTACCTAAAAGATAAAAAAAATTTCCTGTTCGTAAATATTCCGTCAACGATTACTACATTTCTATTATTTCCGCCAGCAGTACCAGCACTGCATCTAGCTACACTTGGTCCACAACATAATGTTCTTGTAACACCTCCATCTGCCGATGAACCTTCAGTTGCTCGAAAACATGTTCATGGTTGAATAAATCGTAAAAATGCGATTGGTCGCGTATTTATTACCAGATAATCGCCAATTTAAATCACAGTCTCAGTTCGTCACCCACAGTGGATGTACTGGACTTGCAAAATGATTTAAACAACTTATCTGAGTGATAAGAAAAGTGGTGCTTGACAGTGGAAAACAAATAATTTCATGTCTTACGTAAGTATACTGAAAAACATTCGCTAACTTTCGGTTACACGACAAAGCATACAAATTTAAATTTTGTCTGTTCAACTAAATACCTAGGGTTACAGCTCCGAACAACTTGAAATGAAACCGTCACGTAGAAATATTGTGGGGAACGCGAAGCTAAGACTGCATTTTATTGCCAGAATACTTAGACGAAGCAACAAATCTACCAAAGACCCTGGCTAGATTACGCTTGTCCGTCGTATTCTGTAGAGTTGGTGCACAATATGGGATGCGAAAAATTCAAAGGGTAGTTCGTTTTTTATTATCACCAGTAGATATAGTAGATACAGGGTCACGCATAGAGAAGTCAGCTGAGTTGGCATAAATTGAAACAAGAACGTTTTTAGTTCCAGCGAGATCTTTTCACAATGTTTCCATCACACTCTTCCTTCTCTGAATGCGAAAGTATTTGGCTGACTCACACGTACGTAGCGTGAAATGACCATCGTCATAAAACAGAGTTCACAAGGAAAGATTTAGGCCTTCATTCTTCCCACGTGCTATTCGAGAGTGGAACGGTCGAGAAATTTTCTGAAAGTGGTTTCTGCACACACACACACACACACACACACACAGAGAGCAGTCATGTAGATGCAGATACAGCCAGCAAGAGGCGATAAGCTGCAACCTTGTTCCACATGTTACATAAGTAAAAACTATATTTAATTTCCTGTTCTACTTTCTACAGGGAGGCGCTGCAGCGCAGCGGAAACAGTGTAAAACAGCGTTCCAGACCGCGTCAAATATTCTGCAAAGCCGTCACGACAGTTCATTGCTGCACGCCATTGTAGCCCACATAAACTTAATCTCGACTATCTTAAATCATTTGCAGGTATGCATTTACTACTTTTTCATGCAGTTTCTCTGTTTGCAAATAATCTTCTCTCTAGTATGCTTGTTAATAGCCATCTCAACTTGAAGAGTATTTTTGCTTATAAAAGCTACTATTTTCTTTGTTTTCTAATTAACCTAAAAATTGTTTAGTGGTAATTGCCTAAATTCAGGCTTCACAAATGATCAAAATTTAGTTTATAGCCTGACATTGGACCATACTGTCAATATGACTGTCCTGTACCGTTTTCTGTATAGAATTCCGAGATCAAAGCCAGAAATGGAAGAAAACGGATATCACCAAGGCGTTTCGGATGGTCAGAGATAAAATTGAGGGGTAACCGGCTCATGACCTCCCGTCCCCTTCAGATCGCTCTATTCTAGGAACAGCTGACGTGCTTGCACTTTTAATTAATGAACCTTAGACAAAGAGATCTATCTCATCTTCTGTTACTTCTTCCGGCATTGCTCCTGCTCCTACGGCAAACAAAGCGAAATATCAGGATCTGTCCTGATGAATGGCACTCCTCACGAAATAAGGTTACAAAAGAATGACACCGAAGAAAAAAGTTTCTGTTGGTAGTTCTAAAAGCTGCAAAAAATAAACTGAAATTCGAAAAAAATTGTGAAATCTCATTCAAAAAATGAGGGTTGAGAAACAAAAAAAATCAAAAATACAAATGGAAATGGAGAGAAAAGCAAGAAGAGAGTCCAGATAAGTCACAGATAGACGAAGTGGCCATGCCATATGTTGATGAAGTTTAGAGTTAACTACTGGAAAAAATAAGTCAGACACCGATGACAAAGAAGAAGGAAACTTTTCTGCTGACGTGCATGGAGTGTGTTATGTGCATCATGAGGAATATGCGGGCGCACAACAAATGTGCAGTGGCTGATAAACACTTTTAAACTTATGACTTTTGTCAAGACAAGAGAATGTTTAACAGTATGTGATCGCATTGTTTGATAAATCAGGGTGATTTAAAAACGCAAATATGCCATATTATTTTTCAGTTACTTTATAAAATGTTTAACGTATTCTTTTCTATAAATAAACTGTTCTTCATTCATTTTACTGTTTTTTGCGGTCGTGTCTCAGTAGTTTTAGGAGTAGCTCAAATTTAGACCTCAGCTGTGTCAACTTGCGAACATTTTTTTTTAAATCCAAAATAAGAAAAAACCGTAAGAATATGCTACATTTCACATTAATAATTTAAAGCAAGACATTTCGGGGTATTGATTAATGCAATATTCTTTAATTTATTTTCAACAGAACTTCAGTTATGTCTTAAAACGTAAATGTCCCGAGTGAGGTGTTAACACACTGGGCTAACATGCCGAAAGACGACGGTTCAAGCCTGGGTCCGGCCATCCTGATTTAGGTTTTCTGCGATTTCCCTCAATCGCTTCAGACAAATGCCGGGATGGTTCTTTTGAAAGGGCACGGCCGATTTTCTTCCTCATTCTTCCCTAATCCGATGGGACCCATGATCTCTCTTATTTGTCCTTCCCTCAAAATCAACCAACCAACCAACCCAAATATAGACTACACCCTTTATTATTACATGAAGCACGCTTGAAGAAATGAAAATACTTGTACGTGGAAAAAAAAAAAACAAAGTAGGATGTCACAAAATTCACAAAGCGAAGACTGTACACAGAATTTTTTTTTCGTGAAGGTGGATTATTTAAGTAGCTGTCAACCCTCATCATCATCATCATCATTTAAGACTGATTATGCCTTTCAGCTTTCAGTCTGGAGCATAGCCCCCTTATAAAATTCCTCCATGATCCCCTATTCAGTGGTAACATTGGTGCCTCTTCTGATGTTAAACCTGTTACTTCAAAATCATTCTTAACCGAATCCAGGTACCTTCTCCTTGGTCCGCCCCGACTCCTCCTACCCTCTACTGCTGAACCCATGAGTCTCTTTGTTAACCTTGCTTCTCCCATGCGTGTAACATGACCCCACCATCTAAGCCTGTTCGCCCTGACTGCTACATCTATAGAGTTTGTTCCCAGTTTTTCTTTGATTTCCTCATTGTGGACACCCTCCTGCCACTGTTCCCATCTACTAGTACCTGCAATCATCCTAGCTACTTTCATATCTGTAACCTCAACCTTGTTGATAAGGTAACCTGGATCCATCCAGCTTTCGCTCCCATACAACAAAGTTGGTCGAAAGATTGAACGGTGCACAGATAGCGTAGTCTTAGTACTGTCTTCCATCTTGCAGAAGAGAGTAGATCGTAGCTTAGCGCTCACTGCATTAGCTTTGCTACACCTCGCTTCCAGTTCTTTCACTATGTTGCCATCCCGTGAGAATATGCATCCTAAGTACTTGAAACCGTCCACCTGTTCTAACTTTGTTCCTCCTATTTGGCACTCAATCCGTTTATATTTCTTTCCCTCTGACATTACTTTCGTTTTGGAGATGCTAATCTTTATACCATAGTCCTTACATTTCTGATCTAGCTCTGAAATATTACTTTGCAAACTTTCAATCGAATCTGCCATCACAACTAAGTCATCCGCATATGCAAGACTGCTCATTTTGTGTTCATATATCTTAATCTCACCCAGCCAGTCTATTGTTTTCAACATATGATCCATAAATAATATGAACAAAAGTGGAGACAGGTTACAGCCTTGTCTTACCCCTGAAATTACTCTGAACCATGAACTCAATTTACCGTCAACTCTAACTGCTGCCTGACTATCCATGTAAAGACCTTTAATTGCTTGCAGAAGATTGCCTCCTATTCTATAATCTCGTAGAACAGACAATAACTTCCCCCTAGGAAACCGGTCATATGCCTATTCTAGATCTATAAAGTATAGATACAATTCCCTATTCCACTCATAACACTTCTCCATTATTTGCCGCAAGCTAAAGATCTGGTTCTGATAACCTCTAAGAGGCCTAAACCCACACTGATTTTCATCCAATTGGTCCTCAACTAATACTCGCACTTTCCTTTCACCAATACCTGAGAAGATTTTACCCACAACGCTGATTAAAGAGATACCTCTGTAGTTGTTACAATCTTTTCTGTTTCCATGTTTAAAGATTGGTGTGATTACTGCTTTTGTCCGGTCTGATGGAGCCTGTCCCGACTCCCAGGCCATTTCAGTTATCCTGTGTAGCCATTTAAGACCTGACATTCCACTGTAATTGATGAGTTCCGACTTAATTTCATCCACCCCAGCTGCTTTATAGCACTGCTATCTATTGACCATTTTCTCCACTTCCTCAAAAGTGATCCTATTTCCCTCATCATTCCTATCCCATTCTACCTCGAAATCTGAAACATTACTGATCGTATTTTCACCTACATTGAGCAACTCTTCAAAATATTCCCTCCATCTGCCCAAGGCTTCCACAGGATTCACCAACAGTTTTCCTGACCTGTTGTCAACCCTTTGCAGTAATGATAGTATCCTCATGGCCACCTATCCGCTCCCTTTCAGTTTGCTGTAATTGACTTCTAGTCGGCAGTAAAGCAGCTATAGGTACGTGTGTAGTCAATAATCGCTTATCGCAATTCGTGTCGAGTGGCGGTGTGATTGCCGGCCGACCCCGGCCTCCTATTCACGGTCACTGATCGCGCAGGTACTCTCTGGCCAGCTCGTACACTGGCAGCCGATACCGCTGTTTGCATCCGCGAGGTCCGTGACCGACTGCCGGCCGGATTCATTAACTTAATTGCCCGGTACAACAGGAAGCGCAGGGCGGCCGCTACCGCTGCGAGGGCCCTCAGACTGGCGTTCCAGCCCTTTGTGTTCATTTAATTAAAAGATAACCGGGCGCCCGTACCGGATTCCATATCAGCGGCCGGAGTTAATTAATATTCGCGGCCCTCTCGCTGCCTCCGCTGTTGCTGTTCTGCCCCGACGCGGCTTGTCGTTCGCGGCCGAGCGGCTGTGTCGAGGATCAGGTGACTGACTCCACCGCAAAAACGTCACTGGTGGGAAGCTAATTGGGACAGAGTTGTTAACAGAAGTGCGCTAAAAACTCCAAACAAGTTACGGCAAGTTTAAAAAAAAAAAGAAAATCGTGCACTCTCATCGATAGTTAGACTTCGATCACCGATAATGGTACCGGTTTCTCCTGAGTGTCACGGTTAACTTCGCTCACTGTTCAGCTCCGAATTTGCATGATGTCGGGCAACAAAAAATACTTCCAATTCAAACCAGCTCGTACTGATGTATATATGCAGACTGAAGCAGAGAATGAGATTTCCTACGAAGGCTGGGATGCGAACCTGGGTCTCCTACTCACTGCACATGTGTGCTAACCACTACGCCACCCTGGCACAGTGTCTCTGCGGGACTTCACGGGGCACTCTAGCACGCCTCTCTCAGCAACCCAAATCCTTGTTCAGACCTCAACCCACTTGGTATTACCCCTAAACTCGAACACCATTCCACAGGCTAACCAACTCTATTGAATTAGCAACTGAGCAATGAACGAAACGAGGTATCCTACCTTAAATCCAGGAGATTCTCTGCAATGCTGTTTAGGGGGAACACCAAATGGAATGAGGAGGGTATGGGAATTTAGACTGAGGTGGGACGCAAGCTAGAATAGTGCATGCATTTGTGTACAGCCACTGTGCCAGGGTGGGAAGGTGGTTAGCGCATCTGCCTAGTGACCAGGACACCTGGGTTAGAATCCCAGCCATCGTACGTATTTTCATTCGTCACTCCCGTTTGCATTTATACGCTATTGGCCATTAAAGTTGCTACACCACGAACATGATGTGCAACAGACGTGAAATTTAACCGACAGGAAGAAGATGCTGTGTTATTCAAATGACTAGCTTTTCAGAGCATTCACACAAGGTCGGCGCCGGTGGCGACAACTACAACGTGCTGACATAAGGAAAGTTTCCAACCGATTTCTCATACACAAACAGCAGTTGACCGGCATTGCCTGGTGAAACGTCGTTGTGATGCCTCGTGTAAGGAGGAGAAATACGTACCATCACGTTTCAGACTTTGATAACGGTCGGACTGTAGCCTATCGCGATTACGGTTTTTCGTATCGCGACATTGCTGCCCGCGTTGATCGAGATCCAATGACTGTTAGCAGAATAGGAATCGGTGGGTTCAGGAGGGTAATACGGAACGCCATGCTGGATCCCAACGGCCTCATATCACTAGCAGTCGAGATGACAGGCATATTATCCACATGGCTGTAACGGATCGTGCAGCCACGTCTCAATCCCTGAGTCAACAGGTGGCCACATTTTCAAGACAACAACCATTTGCACGTACAGTTCTACAACGTTTGCAGCAGCATGGACTATCAGCTCGGAGACCATGGCTGCGGTTACCCTTGACGCTGCATCACAGACAGGAGCGCCTGCGATGGTGTATTCAACGACGAACCTGGGTGCAAGAATGGCAAAACTTCATTTTTTCGGATGATTCCAGGTTCTGTTTACAGCATCATGATGGTCGCATTCGTGTTTGCGAAATCGCGGTGAACACACATTGGAAGCGTGTACTCATCATCGCCATACTGGCGTATCATCCGGCGTGATGGTACGGGGTGACATTGGTTACACGTGTCGGTCACCTCTTGTTCGCATTGACGGCACTTTGAACAGTGGACGCTACATTTCAGATGTTTTACGACCCGTGGCTCTACCCTTCATTCGATCCCTGCGAAACCCTACATTTCAGCAGGATAATGCACGACCGCATGTTGCAGGTCCTGTACGGGCCTTTCTGGATACAGAAAATGTTCGACTGCTGCCCTGGCCTGGACATTCTCCAGTTCTCTCACCAATTGAAAACGTCTGGTCAATGGTGGCCGAGCAGCTGGCTGGTCACAATTCGCCAGTCACTACTCTTGATGAACTGTGGTATCGTGTTGAAGCTGCATGGGCAGCTGTACCGGTACACGCCATCCAAGCTCAGTTTGACACAATGCCCAGGCGTATCAAGGCCTTTTTTACGGCCAGAGGTGGTTGTTCTGGGTACTGATTTCTCAGGATCTATGCACCCAAATTGCGTGAAAATGTCAGTTCTAGTATAATATATTTCTTCTTGGTAAAGCAATTTTAGTGGCCAGTAGTGTATATCATAGATGTTTGAGATCTGGGAAAGTCTCTCGAAACATATAGCTTTATTTGATTGAAGGATGTATTACATTTCACTTTCGTCTCTATACCTTCAGCTGAAATCTGTTAAATGATTCTGCTGATTTTAGTCAGAACGAGTGGCAGGCATTGGCAAAGAATCACTGTCCATGGCCAATGGCGGACTGGCAAGATCATACAGTAGTTACGCGCCGCGCCCATCTGCAGTGTTTTCCTGGTGACTACTACTGTGCTTCTCACCTTATTACCTGCAAAGTGAAACACTTACACTAAGTGTTCATACTGCAAACCGTCCGCCTCCAAACACTTTTCAGCACGATCCCGCATATTCCAGGTCTTACCTTGCAGATGAGCTACAGGAATTGTTTGACAAGCAGTTTCAATTCAATGGTGCTATTATCCTAGTTTTCATGATTCCTGCTGTGCACTACGTTCTTTAGAGTACTACAAAAGTAAAAATCAATTGGAGTCAAATCAGGAGAACGTGAAGGGTGCTCGCTGGGACACCTTCATTCAGTCCCACGACCCAGTGCATTGTCATACACATAGGCGCGCACGTCCCTATGAAAGCGGCGTGGAGCGCAATCTTCCTGCAACCAAAAGGTTTCCTCACAAAGCAACGCACGAATAGATGGTAAAACTAATCAGCCCGGCATCTTCAGCTAACTCCTGACAGTAATCGTACTTTCAAAAATGAACGATTCATTCAGTCCTCTTGAAGATAACCCACACACACATTAAACCCGCAGCTTTGACCGCTCACTCGACATAAACTTGTGGATTTATCGGGGCCCAGTACACACAGTTATGCCTGTTATCGTGACATTTAATTTAAACTGTGTCTCATCAGACCACACCAATTCTGAAACAAAATTAACATTAGTTTCAACCTTCGCGGGAAACTATCCACTAAACTGACCTCTTCTGCCATGGTCGTCCAAATTCAGTCCGTGTAAGATTGCGAAATGTAAACTCTCCATTTTAATCTCTACAAATTATGACTTACGCTTGCCCTACTCACGCCTGTTTGAGAAGCACATTGTTGTGATGATTTCTATGGTGAGTGTGTGAATGCTCTTCACCCGTTGCTGAGGTGGGCGGCCGGCTCTTCCCTTACGCACATCCATAAATTATTGATCCAGAAGTTACAGCAGTGCGAGTGATGCTTAAGCTTGATGGTGGTTCAGTACCAAGTTCCTGCCTCCATTGTCGTTGCACGTCACCGATGTTCTCGAATTCCAGCACCATATGAAAATGGTTTTTCGCTGCTCGATTGTCAGTCAGGTTTGTGTAATGGCCTCGCTCTGTACATCGACATCGTTGCTTCAGGACACTACCGCCATCTGTTGCCCAACCATTGTACTATACGTTCAACCCATACCAATTGTGATTTCAAAGCGTATGGTCTGTGTATCCAGTTTTAAAGTGTGTATAAAACTATTTTAATCCACCCTGTACATGAATTTCAGTGGCTACTCTGAACAAACGGGCGTCGTAGCCGTTCTCCACAACGAGAACCTGCGTGTCGGCGACTTTTATTCCGTGTTCATTTTCATACAGCGCAGGCCGATTGCTCCACTTTTCCCAGCCTACAACCCCGTTTGTATTCGATGGTACTGGTTTAATGTATCTTCCGGTCACGCCAGCGTAGACTTTTGCACATTTCCATCGTATGCGATATACTTCCTCAATTGCGGGAGGGTTAGTTTTGTCCTTTGCCGATCTGAGACTCTTTCATCTTGTTGGTCTATTTGTATGCAGACTTCACGCCGTGTTAACGCAATATACGGCCGATTTTGTCAGTCATCCTGGGCGTATATAGCAGAAAGGCCCCACCCGACGTTTTTTCTTTTGACGTGTCGGTTCGCTAGATGTTAAGTTTCCTGACACCGCTCATATAACCGTTGGTGTACTGAGTGGTCCTCAGATCCGTTCGAGGTGGTACTTCTCACATTTCTAGTGGATCACATTTTCGTCTTGGGCGCGTAACAAGTTCAATAGTCTTAGCTCCTTTTCAGCTTGATGACGTGAAAGTTTGTGAAGGTATCGGTTCGTGTACGTCTTGTTCCAATACACGCTGTGGGCCAGATTCTCACCATTCTTAGTAATCAACACATCTTAAAAGGTGTAGCTGTAGATCCTTTTCAACCTAAAATTTAATTCTAGCATTGACTGTTCGGGGTGTCTTGGGAAGTCACCGGGCGGTTGCTCACCGTTGCTCCACACGACGAAGGTTACCCTATAACACAGCGTAGGTTTAGAAGGCGGTAAGCTCAGTGCCTGTCTTTCGAAAGGCTCCGTGAATAAATTGGCAGTCAACGAGCTAAGTGGACCGCACCTAGCAGTTGTTCGCACAGATTGTCATTACACATAAGATGAGGCATAAACTGAGTCTGAATTTTCGTGCTGTAGCGAACGAACTTCGCAGGTAACGAGACGAATATCAGAGCGGTAATGATCTAGTAAAGCCCCTCACTTCCCACCTGTCAGGATTTTTCGTTTGTTGCTCAGGGTACTCGGTATTACCACAGTACTAAAATCTGCAGCTACACGAAACGTTTCTCCAATTCGACCCTTTTTTGTTTTCATTGGCTGGACTGATATACAACGGGCAATTTAAAAATTCCCTTTTCAGGGTTCAAATGGCTCTGAGCACTATGCGACTTAACTTCTGAGGTCATCAGTCGCCTAGAACTTAGAACTAATTAAACCTAACTATAACCTAAGGACATCACCCACATCCATGCCCGAGGCAGGATTCGAACCTGCGACCGTAGCGCTCGCTCGGCTCCAGACTGTAGCGCCTAAAACCGCACGGCCACTCCGGCCGGCTCCCCTTTGAGGGCTTTGCCGCAGCGTATATGCAATACAGCGCGAGTCTGATGCGGGTATAGAAGCACAAACATGTAGGCGAGGGATTGCCGTGGCATTCTTGTCTTTCCGACGTGCGTGTGGTAAATGCGGAAACGCGAAATACGGCGGTGCTGTTACCACGCGTGTCCAAACAGGCTCTCCTGGCTGCCGAAGGGAAAACAATGGTAGACGTCCTTCGGAGGCTGAGGAATGTGAAGCGGCAGCAAGTCTGACGAAAACCGTCGCTATGGAACGGTGCGACAAGGGGCGCTGCTGATTCGTGATAACTCACGTCCGCACATCACAAACGTCGTGACGCAGAAGTTACGCCAACACAAATGGGAGGCACTCGAGCACCCGGCCTTGTAGTACTGACCACCCCCATGCGATTATCACGCCTTCGGTGCCTTAAAAAAGCCTCTGAAGATTCCACGAATCCAGACGGACGAGGATGTGCGACAGGCAGTTGCGGACTTCGTCACGCAGCAAGACACGGTGTTTTACCAAACGGGTGTCTTCATGCTGGAGCATCGGTACTATGACTGCCTCAAAGTGAAAAGGCAGAGAGACGGAATTAGTGGGGAAGTGGAGCGGACTGGATGTACACTGAAAGTTGAATACACATTTTTACAAATGTTTATTAATTTTCAGTAGCCCAACAAACATTTCAATACATTGGCTGAACAGTCAACACCGTGCCCTACCATTTGTTTTAGTTTGCTAACAGCATGTGTTAGTCTCTCCCTTTATTTAAGATCGAACGATCATTAGTTAATCAGTTTCTTCTAACACTGAAATCCTTTTTTTTTGTGTTTTTTGTTTTCTAACATTCACTTACAAGAGCTTATGCAAAGACAATATCCCCAAAAAATTTAAACAACATCTGTATTGTCCACCTGTATTACGAAAATATAACCATGATGAACCTGAATAGCTCAGAGTACTATGGGACTTAACATCTGAGGTCATCAGTCCCCTAGAACTTAGAACTATTTAAACCTAACTAACCTAAGGACATCACACATATCCATGCCCGAGGCAGGATTCGAACTTGAGACAGTAGCGGTCGCGCGGTTCCGGACTGAAGAGCCTAGAACCGCTCGGCAACACCGGTCGGCCTGATGAACCTGAAGATGCGTCTATATTGACAAGAAACAGGTTCTCACTTCGTCTTCAGGCCACAAGTGGCCCATCGGGACCACCCGACCGCCGTGTCATCCTCACTGAGGATGAGGATAGGAGGGGCATGTGGTCAGCACACCGCTCTCCCGGTCGTATGATGGTTTTCTGTGACCGGAGCCGTTGCTATTCGGTCGAGTAGCTCCTCAATTGGCATCACGAGGCTGAGTGTACCCCGAAAAATGACAACAGCGCATGGCGGTCAGGATGGTCACCCATCCAAGTGCCGGACACGCCCGACAGCGCTTAACTTCGGTGATCTGACGGGAACCGGTGTATCTACTGCGGCAAGGTCGTTGCCCACAAGAAACAGGTAGTTGTGAATAAAGCCCATTCATACAGCTTTGCGGCTTTTGGAGACACCTCATCATTGTTGACTTTTTAATTGTTATAATTCTTATTGCAAGTTAAATGGTTATTTAGTCTTGAATGGTTTTTATTGTTATGGATGAAGTATTGATGGTTGCAATAGATACGCGGAGATGGGGAGACTTGCCGATGACTGACCAGCGCGGAGAGCTGCGTAAACTAGGCTTCAGTCTGAAGACCACGACACCTCCATCGAGATTGCCTGTAAGAATAGTGCTCAGAGATGGCGGCTTCATACGTTTAATCTGCTTCTCGACAGGGCTGTGTAGACACGCTCAATGATTAGAGATGAGAAAAAAAGTTCATATACGGCGAAAAAACAAACTGACGCTGCCGCTGCAGGAATGCTGTGGGCGGAGGCAGGGAACACGAGCCACGTGCGAGGCGGGTCGCTTGCACGTGACGGTGGTCCGGCCGCAGCGCCGGGGCGGGACCACCGGCCGGCGTGTTTGTGTGTCGTAGCCTATGAAGTCGACAACATGGAACTACCGAAAACAAACAGCAGCCGGCGGTGGCCAGGCCCCGGCGCGTAAACGCCGCACAAAAAGGCGGACACAGCCGCGCAGACACAGGCGGGCAACTTCCCGGCCCAACAAGCAGTCGCCACCCGCGGCCTTTGAGCCGCGCCGCATACCGGCGCAAGTATTTACTCAGCTCACATCCATAAAACCCGCGACTGCGGTCTCCGCCCTGCCCTCGAACGCCGACGACTGCAGCCGTCCTGCGTTTGTAATAACTCGTGACGTCCGCTAAACTGGTCCCACATGTGGTGCAGCTCGCAATAAACTCGTAAGGTCACCGGAGAAAATGCACTGGAGATGATACAAGTGATGGGATAGCGATATGCATATACGAGGGGGACCCAAAAGTAACCGGAATCGCCATACTGCACATCCTACATTTGTAGTAGCAGGTTGCGCCGCCAGAGGGTTGTCGTAGGAGCTCTGCTGAGTCATTCTGCCACGCAGCGTCACCCATCAGTGAGACGTGTGGTTTCTTTGGCAGTTCTTTGAGTGTGCGTAGTGCTGACGTGACTCGAGGAAATGGCTAGTTCTTGCGAACAACGTGCGGCAGTGAAATTTTGTTTCTTGCTCGGCAAGAACGCAGCAGAAGGTGTTGCGATGATTCAGACAGCCTACAAAGACCATGCTCTTAGGAAAACGCAAGTGTACGAATGATTTTATCTGTTTAAAAAGGGTGAAATGGTGGTTGAAGATCAGTACCGTTCCGGTCGACCTTCAACTGCTCGAAGCGAAGACAACATCGACAAAATCCGTGATCTCATCAGTGAAGACCGACGCAGGACAATCGACCAACTCGAGAACTTGTCCAGGTTGTCCTGGAGCTCAATTCAGCGCATCCTGACCATCGATTTGGGGTGCGAAGAGTGGCAGCAAAATTCGTGCCGAAGCTTCTTACCGGAGATCAAAGGGATCGTCGTGTTCAAGCCTGTCTCGAAATGAAGGACGCGTGCAAAGATGATCCACATTTTTTCAACAAAATCATAACAGGTGTTGAGTCATGGTGCTATGGGCACGATCCAGAAAGTAGACAACAGTCATCACAATGGAAGTCACCTGGCTCACCTCGACCGTAAAAAGGTCGACAAGTGAAATCGAATGTGAAAACGATGTTGATCTATTTTTTTGACATCAAAGGCATCGTACACTCTGAATTTGTCCCTGAAAACCAGTCAGTAAACCAACAATTCTATTTGGAGGTTATGAAACAGCTTCGCAGAAGTTTGTCGCGAAAACGTCCGGCTTTGTGGGATTCTGGCGTGTGGTTCCTGCATCACGACAACGCTCCTGCACACACGGCTCTCTGCGTTGGCCAGTTTTTGGCCTCAACGAAGAGGACTACCTTGACCCACGCGCCCTATTCGCGGGATTTAGCACCTTCCGAGTTCTTCCGATTCCCGAGGATGAAAAGAGACTTGAGAGGGAAGCGTTCTGCGGATGTGGAAGACGTAAAACGCAATGTCATGAAAGTGCTACCAGGTATCAAAGACGACGAATTTAAAAGGTGCTTCGAACACTGGAATGAACGTTTGGACAAGTGTATTAATGCTAATAGAGAGTACTTCGAAGGAGATACAGGTTGTATTTGAAAACGATAAAGTATATGCTTTCTAGAAAAAAAAATCCGTTTATTTTCGGGTCCCCCCGCGTGTGTATACAGGTGGCGGTAGTATGGCGTACACATGGTATAGATGAGCATTGCATTAGCGGAGCTGTTATTTGTACTTTGATGACATGTGAAAGGCTTTCCGACGTGATTATGACCGCAAAACAGGAATTAACGGACTCTGAACGCGGAATGGTTGTTGGAGCTACATGCTGGATATTCCATTTCGTAAATCGTTAGACAAAACAATATTCCGAGATCCACAGTGTGAAGAGTGAACCGACAATACCACTTTTCAGGCATTACCTCTCACCATGGATGACGCAGTGGTCGGCGGCCTTTACTTAACGGCCAAGAGCCGCAGCGTTTGTGTAGAATTTAAGTGGTAACGGACCAGCAACACTGCGTGAAATATGCGTAGTAATCAATGTGAGACGAACGACGAACGTATCCGTTAGGGAAGTACGGTAAAATTTGGCTTTAACGGTCTATGGCATCAGACGACCGACGCTAGTGCCTTTGGTAACAGCACCACATCGGCTGCAGCGCCTCTGCTGACTCACGATCAAATCGGTTGGACCCAACCCGACTGGAAAACCGTCACCTGGTCAAATGAGTCACAATTTCATTTGGCAAAAGGTGATGATTGGGTTCAAGTGTGGCGCAGATCCCACGAAGCCATAGACATAAGTTGTCAACAAAGCACTGTAAAAGCTAGCGGTGGCGCAATAATGGTGTAGGAACTGTTTACAGGGATTTGTCTGGGTCCTCTGGTCCCACTGAACCGATCATTGACTGAAAATGGTTATGTTCGGTTACTTGGAGACTACTGGCCGCTATTCATGGACTTCACGTTCCACATCATGCCATCGGTTCACTACTGTTCGTGACTAGTATGGAGAATATTGTGGACAGCTCAAGCTAATGATTCGGCCACCCAGATCGCCCGACACGAATTCCATCGAACATTTATGGGACATAATCGAGCGGTCAGTTTGCGCACAAAATCCTCGAACGGAAACACTTTCGCAATTACGGACGGCTGTACAGGCAACACGGCTAAATATTTTTGCACGAAACTCGCAAAGACGTGTTGAGTTCATGCCACGTCAAATTGCTGCACTACGCCGGGCAAAAAGGAGGTCTGGCACGATATTAGAAGCAATCGTATGATTTTTGTCACCTCACTGCTTTAGTTACACACTCATGAGAGTGTTCTGGCGCTCTTTAGAACCTGTAGAATAGGTACAAGGTAGTGCTGGGATCCTCCCCCCTTGTGGACACTTTTTAGTGGACATTAGTATAGAGTGTGGCGTCTTGAAATATGCTGAGGACCGTTTAGATGTGGTGTCCGAATGTCTCTGGAGGAAAGGCAACCTCTTCTCCCTCAGAGACCGAAATCAGAGAAGGTAGTGATCTTAGACGCTACGCTGGGATCAGGAGCGAACCCGATGTTATCATCCTAAACAAGCTCAGTTGGGTTCAGGTCGGGAGTCTCGAGTGGCCAGTTCATTTCCGGAGTGTGATGCACACAAATCATTGTCTCAAATATGCTGCTTTATGACACGGTGCATTGTCATGCTCTCACAAACAACAATCGTCTCTGAACTGCTCCTCTAATGTATGCAGCGCACAATGCTATAAAAAAGGTTCGTATCCTCCTACATTTGGCGTAATAAGGGGATGTTGAGGGTATTAGATTAGGAAATGAGACACTTAAAGTAGTAAAGGAGTTTTGCTATTTGGGGAGCAAAATAACTGATGATGGTCGAAGTAGAGAGGATATAAAATGTAGACTGGCAATGGCAAGGAAAGCGTTTCTGAAGAAGAGAAATTTGTTAACATCGAGTATAGATTTAAGTGTCCGGAAGTCATTTCTGAAAGTATTTGTATGGAGTGTAACCATGTATGGAAGTGAAACCTGGACGGTAAATAGTTTGGACAAGAAGAGAATAGAAGCTTTCGAAATGTGGTGCTACAGAGGAATGCTGAAGATTAGATGGGTAGATCACATAACTAATGAGGAAGTATTGAATAGGATTGGGGAGAAGAGAAGTTTGTGGCACAACTTGACCAGAAGAAGGGATCGGTTGATAGGACATGTTCTGAGGCATCAAGGGATCACCAATTTAGTATTGGAGGGCAGCGTGGAGGGTAAAAATCGTAGGGGGAGACCAAGAGATGAATACAGTAAGCAGATTCAGAAGGATGTAGGTTGCATTAGGTACTGGGAGATGAAGAAGCTTGCACAGGATAGAGTAGCATGGAGAGCTGCATCAAACCAGTCTCAGGACTGAAGACCACAACAACAACAAGGGGACCACAGCGTAACAGTGCAAAAACCACCAACACCAACTCTTTTGTGCTTCGTTACTAGCACTACTCTTGATGGCAGCGAACTCTCTACGCACATTAATTGTGCTTGCTGAACTCGTGGCAGCCGTCTGAATCTGAAGAGTGATTCTTTGCGCTGTTTTCATGCTATTTCTCACAACCACCCTCCGCAATTTTATAATGCAGTACTTTATTGGAACAGGAAACGTCGTTTCAGAAAAGTCACACAGTCTGTGAAAAATGACTTTATTACTCAAACTGCACACTCGGTTCATTTCAGATTCATTTCCATCATCAGATATCTGTTACTTCAGGGTAATGTTTGGGTTTTTATACCAATCCTTTCTCAATTTTTACATATAAACGTTCACACTGTTTGCAATCGAAGCAAAAGATTTCATCTTATGCTTGTCTTTCAAAATGGGTCAAATGGCTCTGAGCACTGTGGGACTTAACATCTGAGGTCATCAGTCCCCTAGAACTTAGAACTACTTAAACCCAACTAACCTAAGGACATCACACACATCCACGCCTGAGGCAGGATTCGAACCTGCGACCGTAGCGGTCGCGCGGTTCCAGACTGAAGCGCCTATAACCGCTCGGCCACACCGGCCGGCCATGCTTGTCGTAATTAGGAACTACACCATCAGTTTAAATTTTTAGCTCCGAGTGCAAACAGTGTTAAGGTCCGTTGTTAGCGTTTATGCGTAAAAAGTGAGATTCGTTTGGTATATACATTCAAACATCATACTGAACTGATAGATATCTGATGATGGAAGTAAGTACAAAACATTTGAAGTGAGGAATTTGAGTAATAAACACATTTGTAACCGACTGTATGACTTTTCTCAAGCGATCAATCAGCTGCGATTGAGCACTACAGTATACTATAAACATGGTCGCCTGCCACTTGCGAGATTTCATGTGTGAACGACATCAACCGTTGGAAATGTTCATTAGTCTCTGTCCATCAGTACACGACGTCTGACTTGTCTTGGTTCAACTGTGTTTCTTCCTTCACGTTTAGAGTGCACGATCACAAACAGACAAATTGGACGGATTCAGAGTGAGTAAAATGTCCTTGATTCATTAGTTAACTCAGGTTACATCCAAGGACTACTCTACATTCAAGGTCACTGAGCTTTCCTTGCATTGCTTATGTGGGAACGGGTATCGGATATTCGTAATATGGTGCAATTCGTCACAAGCTTCACAGTCAGTGCAGAATGATAGCGTGGTAATTCCCGTTTCGTTCTCGTGTCACAGCGTCACCACTTACCTGGTAAAGGCGTCTCCGCTTCCAATTGACTGAGTTAATATGACATAGTACGGAATTTTCTTTGCTGTGATTGACTAAAACACTCGAGCCAAAAGCTCTATTGTATCGGCTGCAGAAGTTGGGCAGCGGCAACCAAAGGAACGTTCACGTCGATTATGACTCTCTCTGATTACTAGGAATTAATGTTTTTATCAAGGAGTTTGCTACGGCGTAAAGTCAAGCGCCGGAACGCCAGTAGGGAACGAGAGACCAGAGAGAGCTGTGAAGAAAACGCCAGCCAATTGCAAGCTGACTGACCACTCTCCAGGACGACAACACGACAGCAGCGGCCTCTATGCGAAGAGAACATAAGCGCCGTGCCCGACTGGTCGCGGCCCCGGTCTACGAGAAGCTTCAAGACCAGCGACCCTTAATAGAACCGTAAATGCTCATTACTTTGCTCGTACATTCTGTGTACCTCAAACTTGGAATTGTTATACTGAGATTTCTTATTTTGCCCGTCGCCCTTTGCTTGCGGCACATCTGTTAAGTATTGTATTCTTTCCTTTTGTAACAAAACTCAATTAATACGATTTGTCTGAATGTTGTCTAGCGATCCGAGAAAGCAGGTTTCCCAGACACCCCACTTTTGCTGACTAGGAAGGGTTCAACAGAGGTGGGTAACGGCAGCCTCAGTGAACGGTCGCACAGCTCATTTCACTGGTCACAATTTACGATATGGGTTAATAATTTCATTCAGGAGCAGGCCGAATCTGACATCGATCACATTGGACACAGTTCGATATCATTATTTACGGCTTTACTACGGATCAAAATAGATGCTAGCCTATGTTGTGTGCGGAATTAGTATTTAATTTAGGGGCGACTCTACACTTCAACAAGAACAACAAAAAACAGGATTAGCGTTGGCGCAACTCAACAAATAGCCTCTAGTACCCTCATGTTACATCAATGCCCGTTCCCAACAGGCCATGATTGATAGGCTAATAGAGATGAGTGCCTTCAATAACTGCTTACACAACATTACTGATTTACGTAATTTATTAGTAACAGTTCACTGAAAAACAAGTCATAAGACACTCTGTAAAAAGGCTGGTTAAATATGTTCCTCTGAGTAATCAGGTAACCAATTCTCAACCAGTGACAGTAGCAAACAACATCACTTCCCAATAAAAAATTTTTACAGGCTCGTAATGGTACAAAAATATAAAAACATATCCAAAACTCAGTTAGCATATCAATCAAATTCTATTATTTATAACCCGCTGAACTACAGAACAGAAATGACAATTTCAAATGTGTCCAATGAGTAATCCTGATAACATAAAATTATGTTCAAAAATAAGAAATATAATAACTTAATGACAACGCCCATCCGGCATTGGCCGCACTTTTACACAAGCGTAAATTTCGTTGAAAAGTTACAGTTACTGCTCAATCTCCACACAGTTAAGTAAACTAACACCGCAGAAGTCACTGAAGGTTAATACACGTACCGTATCCCACTACATTCTTCTCCAGTATCATGACACCCTTATTGTGGGCGAACGTGCTACGGCACAGCGTGTTCAGGATGGGCCCACGCTGTCTTGTTTATCTTCCGTGGCAAAACACCCACAAACGACATCGGCCACAGCTCGCAGTAAATTGCGTCCATACAATTGCAGAGCCCACGGCTTATCGTTCCACAGCAGCGTTGAATTCCCAAGCGTCTCGGTTTCACCACCACCTCATTTCGACAGAGTGCCTAAATTATTAATTCACAATTCTGACCATCCGGAACCCAATGCTCTGCCGTTCAGTGATTCTCACTCGGTACGCCATAACCCTCCTCTCCTCGTCGCCAGAGGGCTCTCGGTGCCAACTCGGCGCCCCAGTATCCCTGACGAGGCCAATATCGACCTTAGCACTCGCGGCCGGAACACAATCGTGCCGACAATCGGCACAGTCGTTTATCGCTATTTGTTTAATGTTGAGCGTGTCACCTCAAAAAGAGCAACAGTTAATAAAAGGCGTCTGTTAGAGCGATAATTGTGTGGCCTTTACTGAAATGTAGTTAAGGATTTTGCTACGATTCTCACCGTTACAGTGCCACTTCTAAACGAGGTCACGACCAAGCATGTTCGCCGCAGCGCGGCACACATCTTCATGAGACGCCAGGTTAGTGCTCCACTTAGTAGTACCACAAGATGGGCCTGACGTAATTTCCAACAAAAGCTTTCGCATGCACAGGTAATCTGTTACCACCAGATACAACGTGTCGTTTGAGAGGCGTAAGGGGTTGTAACAACACTGTACAACAACGCTGCAACAGCTTCTCTACAGCCCACCAAAACTCCATGCCTCCTCTTGTACTGGCAGTCCACGTCTCGTGACATCTAATGGCCAATTCTGTGTTACATGAGAGGTGTCTTGATACTGCAGCACGTGCCAGTTGGCTGGATGGAATTAGCGCTGTAAGATGGGTCGAATTGGGCGAATGACGGGGTGACGAAGAAGAGCTAGCGTGTTTTAACGTGCCCTTGTTGACATTCAGAATGAAGTCGCCAGACTTGTTGGTACAACAATGGCTAACGTGTGGTATACTATTCGTAGCCACGCAACACACCAAGAACTATGGTAGTAAAAAGATCGTAACCGACACAGGCTGGAGACGGGCGTCACACATAGTCACAGGTAATCCGTTTCAGACACATCAGGAACTGGACCTGTCAGTAGTAGTCCGTCAATCTCTACTAGTTCCCGAGCGAACACTCCGAAATGAAGTGCTTGCAATGCACATTTGGAGCCAGGTAACGGCCTAGCCACATTGGTAACACTGGTTCCTGTCAGATCATAGAAGTTGAGCACTATCGTACTTGTCTAGCACTTGGATGGGTCACTGTACGGGGCTGCCGAGTGCTGTTGGCAAGCGGGGTGCACTCAGTCCTTGTGATACCAATTGAGGAGCTATTTGATTCAAAAGTAGCGGCAACGGGTACGAAAACTGACAACGGCCGGGAGCCAGTGTACGGCCCACATGCCACTCTTGTGTCCGCATGCGGTGACGCCTAAGGGCTGAGCATGATATGACACCGTTGGGCTTTCAAAGCCTGTCCAGATGGTGTTAGTTACCACTTCGCAAAAAGGGATTGCTCACAGTAACAGATAGAGAAACGTGCCACGGGATATTGGGGTAACAGATCAGCCGTGCACGCGAGTGTTACTGGAAATTACCTCAGGCCCATCTCGCGGCATTTCGCTGCAGAGAACGCCTTCAATGGCCTAAACGATATAGAACGTGTGAAGCACTTGAGCTGAGGTTTTTAAGGTGGTGAGTCGTGATATTGCTTCCTGTCTAATTGTGCAAGGCGTCGAGTGCACCGATTTTGCAACGAGGTCTTGCAGTCTGCTCTTCGCAGCTCTGACGCCGGCTACGAGCGCTTTTCGCTTGCTGTTTTATAAGATAAGTAATTTACCTAGTAACTAATCGTTTTTTCTGTCTATTCTATAGTATTTAAGTGCATTATTGTCAGATACACGTGATAAATTAAAGGTTTCAGTTTTTATTTCCGTCTGAATAACATAAGCGAAGTTTGTGTTCAGGACAGTTCTGGGTGTACGCAACCGTTTGTTTACATTCTTAACTGACGTTAAATACGAGGGATTATCAATTAATGCAGTGCACAATACTCAGTATTTGCGATTATTAGTGTCATATAGGCTCGATACATTGAATGTACCGAGCGAGGTGGCGCAGTGGTTAGACACTGGACTCGCATTCGGGAGGACGACGGTTCAATCCCGCGTCCGGCCATCCTGATTTAGGTTTTCCGTGATTTCCCTAAATCACTCCAGGCCAATGCCGGGATGGTTCCTCTGAAAGGGCACGGCCGACTTCCTTCCCCATCCTTCCCTAATCCGATGAGACCGATGACCACGCTGTCTGGTCTCGTTCCCCAAACCAACCAACCAACCATTGAATGTAGCAGTTTTTATACGTTTTATTAGGTTATTTTTCGCGTGAACGAAAACGATTCTTTATATTATCAGTACGAGGGTTAATAAGTTTGAGTTAGTGTACAATACTCAGTATTCATGTTTATTAGTGTCATTTAGACTCGATAAATTGAAGGTAGCAGTTTTTATACGTTTTATTAGGAATAGTGATACTGACTCTGATTTCTAACCTCACTTGTATACGTATGACTAATTCAACCTGCGACCGTTAACAGTTAAGCAAACGTAAAATACGTGATGAATTAGTATTACACTACAATATCTGAGTAAATCAGTGTTACAATACAGATTCTGAGCCCTTCTTATATACGGTTTAGTTAGCAGAAACTAAAACTTACCTCCGTGTCTGCTTAAATTCCTTAGCTTGTTGTGGGCTTTAGTGATCGTGTACTGTAAGCCCATCGATTCCTATAAAGTAGAATTCGTATTTGTGCTTTACATTCTGAACTCTTATAGTTAGCTAAAGGGTTTGTTTTCTACCTGTCAGTGTACAATACCCAGTGTTTACGTTTATTAGTGTCAATTAGACTCGGTACATTTAAGGTAGCAGTTTTTATAGTTTTATTAGGTCACTTTCGGGTGTACGTAAACGCTTGTTTAAAATTACAAAAAAAAAAAAAAGGTTCAAATGGCTCTGAGCACTATGGGGCTTAACTTCTGAGGTCACCAGTCCCCTAAAACTTAGAACTACTTAAACCTAACTAACCTAAGGACATCACACACATCCATGCCCGAGGCTGGATTCGAACCTGCGACCGCAGCGGTCGCGCGGTTCCAGACTGAAGCGTCTAGAACCGCTCGGCCACCCCGGCCGGCTTAGATTACAAATAGGAGGGATAATTATTACCGTAGGTCACTGTTTAAATTCATTTATGATATTCACAAGATAGCTCCTAGCAGTTTTCTGTAGGTCACTGTCTTATTGTTTAGTATTCTCTAAATAGCGCATAGCAGGAAAATAAGCACCAGATCTCGCTCCTACCATAAATTTTGATTTTCATTATTGAGTATCCTTTCTGCCAACTAGAGTGTAGCTGTTAACCTTGTGTGGCAGTAGGTTTCCATAAGTTTTTTGTAGTAAATCAGTTATTAACTAGATGGATAGGGACTGTGTCTGTTGTGTGCGGATACAGGAGGAGTTGGGCACAGTCAGAACGCAGCTGGAAGCTTTGTTGGCTACAGTCAACAAGCTCCAGAGTGCTACCTTGAAGTGCGGTGGGAATGGGGTGGCTGGGGCAGCCTCTGCTGTACTAGATGTGCAGCGGGGGGGGGGGGGGGGGGATGTCTCAGCTCTCTGACACTGAGCCGACCTCAGGTGCGACTGAGCCCGCTGGTGGGTGGCAAACTGTGCCGAGGTCTCGAGCCTCAAGGCGAAAGCTGCATGGGGACGCAGCCTCCTGCCAAATCCCATGCACTTTGCTAATAGAGTCAGTGTACTATCTGATGCTGGAGGCGAGGCTGAGCGGGATCAGAATACACCTTCTGCCAGGATAGTGGCCGCTCCTTCAGCAAGGTCCGGACAGGTACGTGGCGGTAGGGGTTTGTTAGTTATGGAGCCCCTCAGGAACATAGCGGCTAGGGCGTGGAAGAAGTCCAACGTTCACTCGGTGTGCTTGCCGGGGGCCTTGTCCGGGATGTGGAATAGGCTCTTCCGGCGGCTATCGAGCGTACAGGGTGCAGCCAGCTGCAGATTGTTGCACATGTCGGCACCAACGATGCCTGTCGTCGGGGCTCCAAGGAAATCCTTGGGTCCTTTCGACAGCTGGCTAAATTGGTGAAGGCGGCCTCCATCTCTCAAGGAGCTGAGGATGTGCAGCACCGTACCCTGGGTGGACCGGGGTCCTCTGGTTTGGAGTCGAGTGGAGAATCTAAACCAGAGGCTACGTCGACTCTGTGACGAAAATGGTTGTAGATTCCTCGACCTACGCTATGGGTTGGAAGGTTGTAGGACGCCCCTCGATAGATCAGGAGTGCACTACGCACAGGAAGCAGCTACATTGGCAGCACAGTACTTGTGGCGTGCACATGGATTTTTTTTTTTTTAGATTAGGTTCCTCCCCATGACAAACAAACCGCTGGCCTGAAAAATTACCCGTTCATGACACTGATGTGGGTGTGCCAACTGCAAAAATTGTTAGTTCGCCTAAAGAGGTCATTCCAAAGGATTTAAATATGCTGAATCTCATGTTAATGAATTGTCGAATTGTCTGTAGCAAGATCCCCGAGTTAACCTCCGAAGTAAACAGTAGCAATGCCAGTATTGTATTAGGTACCGAAAGCTTGTTGAAACCAGACATAAAAAGCAGTGAAATTTTGAACTCGCGTTCGACAATGTTTAGGAAGGATAGGACTGGTGCTATGGGAGGTGGTGTTTTCATTGCAGTTAAAAGCTGTTTAAACCCAGTTATTTGTACACTTAGAGAAAGCTTTTGACAATGTTGACCGGAATACTCTCTTTCAAATTCTAAAGGTGGCAGGGGTAAAATACAGGGAGCGAAAAGCTATTTACATTTGTACGAAACCAGATGGCAGTTATAAGAGGCGAGTGACATCAGAGGGAAGCGGTGGCTGGAAAGGTCTTGAGACAGGGTCGTAGCCTCTCATATGTTATTCAATCTCTATATTGAGCAAGCAGTGAAGGAAACAAAAGAAAAATTCGGAGTAGGTATTAAATTCCATGGAGAAGAAATAAAAACTTTGAGGTTCGCCGATGACATTGTGATCTGTCAGAGACAGCAAAGGACTTGGAAGAGCAGTTGAACGGAATGGACAGTGTCTTGAAACGAGGATATAAGATGAACATCAACAAAAGCAAAACGAGGATAATGGAATGTAGTCGAATTAAGTCAGGTGACGCTCATGGAACTAGATTAGGAAATGAGACACTTAAAGTAATAAAGGAGTTTTGCTATTTGGGGAGCAAAATAACTGATGATGGTTGAAGTAGAGAGGATACAAAATGTAGACTGGCAATGGCAAGGAAAGCGTTTCTGAAGAAGAGAAATTTGCTATCATCGAGTATAGATTTAAGTGTCAGGAAGTCGTTTCTGAAAGTATTTGTATGGAGTGTAGCCATGTATGGAAGTGAAACATGGACGATAAATAGTTTGGACAAGAAGAGAATAGAAGCTTTCGAAATGTGATGCTACAGAAGAATGCTGAAGATTAGATGGGTAGATCACATAACTAATGAGGAAGTATTGAATAGGATTGGGGAGAAGAGAAGTTTGTGGCACAACTTGACTAGAAGAAGGGCTCGGTTGGTAGGACATGTTCTGAGGCATCAAGGGATCACCAATTTAGTATTGGAGGGCAGCGTGGAGGGTAAAAATCGTAGAGGTAGACCAAGAGATGATTACACCAAGCAGATTCAGTAGGATGTAGGTTGCAGTAGGTACTGGGAGATGAAGAAGCTTCCACAGGATAGAGTAGCATGGAGAGCTGCATCAGACCAGTCTCAGGACTAAAGACCACAACAACAACAAGATCGATACTGGGTCGGACTGTGAAATAGTCTTTACAAAGCTGTCAATGAGACAAGGATTGGCAATTGTATTAGGATGTCTTTATAGACCACCAGCATCCGCAACGAACGTCGCAGAACGTTTCAGGGAAAGTCTTGAGTACATAGGAAGTAATTATCCAAATTATCCATTAGTTATAAGAGGAGACTTTAATCTAGCATACATTGACTGGGGAAATTTCACGTTTATCACAAGGGGCAGAAGTAAAAATTCGTGTGAAGTTATTCTAGGAGCGCTCTCAAAATACAACCTTGAGCAATTGGTTAGAAACCCAACTCGATATGGGAACATATTAGATATCCTGGCGACAAACAGAGCTGATCTTTTTGAGGAAGTTAATCTAGAAGAAGGTGTTAGCGACCATAATGTCGTTGTGGCCTCTATGTCAGTGAAAGTTGCAAAATAACCAAAGAACAGCGTAGAGTTTTCTTGTTTGGGAAAGGAAATCAAATTGTCATTAATGAATAACTTCATAGCTCCAAGCATTCACCGCGGGACACGAAGATGTTGAGCATCTTTGGTCGGAATTGAAAAGTATTGTCCACCATGTGCTAGAGAAGTATGTGCCTAGTAAAAGTATAGGGGAGGGTAAGGATCCACCTTAGTACAACAAACATATTGGGAAGTTGCTGAGAAAGCAGAGAATTTTGCACAGTCGTTTTAAACGTAGTCACTGCCCCGCTGACAAACAGAAATTACGCCAAAAAATAACCCCAAAAATTTTTGGTCGTACGTAAAATGTATGAACGCTACAAATAGTTCAATACCTTCTCTTGCTGGCAGTATGGGTAATGTAACTGATGATGTTAAACCTAGCTTTCAAAAACTCGTTTACGGTAGGAAAGTTCCATGGGACTGGAAGAAGGCCCAGGTCATAGCAACCTATAAAAAGGGTAGAAAATCAGATGCACATAATTACCGGCCAATTTCACTGACATCGATTTGTTGTAGGATCATGGAACATATTTTGTGTTCAGACATAACGACCTTTCTAGACTCTAAGAAGCTCATCTGCAGAAACCAGCACGGTTTTAGGAAACAACGTTCATGCGAGATACAGCTGGCCTTCTTTGTGCATGATATACAACAGGCTCTAGATACCGGCTCCCAGGTTGATGCCATATTTCTCGACTTTCGAAAGGCGTTCGACTCAGTACCGCACTGTCGCTTGCTACATAAAGTGTGCGCTTAGTCTACCCGATGACAGGGAGCAGTACGTCGTCCTGAACGGGGTGACTTCAACAGAAACAAGCGTAACTTCAGGTGTGCCCCAGGGTAGCGTAATAGGTCCTCCACTTTTTACGATTTACATAAACTATATGGTCGATGGTACTGACAGCGGCCTTAGACTGTTTGCGGATGATGCTGTAGTCTGTAGGAAAGTAGTATCACAGGAAAGTTGTGAACAAATTAATGAGGATTTGCAGAAAGTAAAAGCGTGCTGTAATGACTGGCAGTTCTCTAGTAATATTAGTAAGTGTAACCTACTGCGTATAACAAGGCGAATGTCCCCATTAATGTACGATTACAAAATAAATGTCCAGTCTTTGGAAGCGATAACGTCCGTCAAGTATCTGGGTGTGACAATTCGAAATGATCTCAAATGGAATGATCAGGTTACACAAGTAACGGGTAAGGCGAACTCTAGATTGTGGTTTATTGGTAGAATCCTGAAGCGATGTAGTCCTTCAACAAAGGAAATAGCTTACAATACGTTAGTTCGTCCAGTCTTGGAGTATTGTTCGTCTGTATCGGACCCTTACCAGTTGGGTCTGATTCAAGAGGTTGAGAAGGTCCAAAGAAGAGCGGCAAGATCCGTGACTAGTAGATTTAGCCATCACGAGAGCGTTACAAATCTAATAGAAAGTTTGAAGTGGGACACACTTGCAGATAGACGGCGCTAAACAGAAGGGGCTGCTCAGTAAATCCCGAAATCCAATCTTCACCGAGGATACAGAGCATATATTATTACCACCAACTTTCAAATCGCGCAATGATCACCATTCAAAGATAAGGGAAATATGAGCTCGTACTCAGGCGTTCAGATAGTCGTTTTTCTCTCGCGCGATCCGCGAGTGGAACAGAGGGGGGAAATATGACTTTGGCGCGAATTGTGCCCTCCGCCACACACCGCTTGGTAGCTAGCCGAGTATATATGTAGACGCAGATGTACATTTATATAAGGATGGAGGTGTTGGAATCCGCCCATCCAAGTTATTACGAACGTGAACTAGAATGTTCATTTAAATCTATACAGTGGTGATGTGTTGCCTTTTTTTCTACATCTTCATGATGACTATGCTGTGGACTTTCCCGACTTCCATGATGCCAACAGCTGTGCTCAAAGATATACTTGGTTCCTGGATTGATTATAGCTCACACCCTCTATCGGACCTCGACTGCCCGCTATATTACCCGACCATAATCTACGGAAAATATCTGGAACTATTTGGAACCGCTATTGAGACCTATCAATCAACATCCCCCATAGCTTGATACCGTACATCTACAGGTTGCAGCTCTCTGGTGACTTAACATGAATATGACATTTCTCAGGAAACGTAACACACTGCCTTCCTCCCTGAATATAGGTCATTACCTAGGCTACAGCCGGTGTTAGGTGGTGATCTTTTTTAAATGTCAAGCTTATTTTTTTTTCTTCGATGCTTATATGTTTCTGGGAATTTCTAGTCATCGCGGAATAAACTTGTGGCAAAAGATCAGACGATGTACGCAAACTGAGGATCAAGTTCCTCACACATATTTAGAGAATGACCGAGACTCCACTCACCAAAAATATCCTTAACCAAAAATGTTGCTAAAAAGCAGCAAGATCATCGTTATACTAAATTTAACACAAAACATGATAATGAACAAGATAGTCAATATACTTTGTCCACCATGACAAGAAATACATACATATTATAAAAATGTGTGTATCACCTCTCTATGACAGTTCAGGTGATAGGGTGGTCATAAACAATTAGATGCATGAAACACTGTCGCATCAAATTTATTACTTGTATGCTACCATTTCTATTCGCAATAAATTTCGCGAACTGTATCCATACATGCTGTTAAATACATCTACAAAATTATATCACAGCATTACTCATAGTTCAGGAGGTATGACGTCACGAACACTGAGATTAGTGAAACACTGCCGCATCATGCATGATGTTTAAATTTATTACTTCTTTGATACCAATTCCGTTAGCGACATAATTCGCGGAGAGTATCAGTATATGGCGCTGGAAACACCTACAGAAATATGTCGTTGTACGACAGATAGTTTAAGAGATATGACGTCATGTACGCTGAGATGTGTGAAAAAAATGCTTCATAATGCATCAAGTTTTAATACATTTGTTCTTTACTACTAAGACACTGCTACAGCAGTTCAGACTGGGGGACTCCCCGAAACCTTGCAGTGACTTTGACAACTTTCAACTATGAAACGCTAACAGCTGTAGGTGAAAACAGGAGCCGTATATACAGTTGTTAAGTGGCGCTGCCATAGAGACTTTACAAAATGGCGTTGTAGACCCGCGAAGTAGCTGTACTTATACATTTGTACATTGTGTATATTTATTTGCACAACTGTTTCTCAATTTCGTTGGAGTTTTCACGAATACGTGGAAGTAAAATTTTTTCGGTATTACACCACTACAAAAACAGTTCAATTTTTTTCCCACTTCTAGTAGAAACACTGGTAAATTCAATACCCGGGCAGTACCGACTTGGTAAGGTAACAGAAATTCTGGGTTGAATCAAACGGAATCCCTGGAGCAACAACTAGGACACCTGATCATAACCCACTAATTATTTACATCCCTCCAAGTCACACAGAGAGCAGTGAAATGAAAACGAGACAAATGCAAAAAAAGTGACTAAATAGTTTATTATTTCAAAACCAATCGCTGTAAATGTTAACGCGTTTATGGGATTGTACTTAGGCGCACCCCTCTTCGTACGAAGCAAATCGACGGCCACGAATCTGTTTTGTTCAGAGCTCTAAGAATTTGGAATTGCATTGAGAGATATTGGGAGTATATGGAGGATGTGTAATGCGTTCCCAGCAATACATCTGCAGCGTATGCGAAACAATTTTCGCAAACATTTTTTTTTCTAAGGGGTTAAAAGTATTCTCTTACAATGAGATAAATGTATATCAGTGACGGTAATTACTTTTCAAATAGTGAATATTTTATTTACTTTTCTCCAATTTCACTCATTTGACGGCCCTTTATAGTTTCCGAGCGGCTGCTGGCGGCTCACCTCCAACTGCGCAACGCTAACTACAATAGCAAATATTCCAACAATGCAAACCAGCTACAGACTTCACACATCAGTCAGTGATTTTCATACAGAGCGCTACGTGGCGTTACCAACATAAAAACCTAAACAGCCTACTTACACAGTGCAGTTACACTTAGCACATTTACACAGTGAGGAATATTATACGTGTTAACCCTACTGCTAAATTATGATAGTATAAATTACTGATGATGGTCGAAGTAGGGAGGATATAAAATGTCGACTGGCAATGGCAAGGAAAGCGTTTCTGAAGAAGAGAAATTTGTTAACATCGAGTATAGATTTAAGTGTCAGGAAGTTATTTCTGAAAGTATTTGTATGGAGTGTAGCCATGTATGGAAGTGAAACCTGGACGGTAAATAGTTTGGACAAGAAGAGAATAGAAGCTTTCGAAATGTGGTGCTACAGAAGAATGCTGAAGATTAGATGGGTAGATCACACAACTAATGAGGAAGTATTGAATAAGATTGGGGAGAAGAGAAGTTTGTGGCACAACTTGACCAGAAGAAGGGATCGGTTGATAGGACATGTTCTGAGGCATCAAGGGATCACCAATTTAGTATTGGAGGGCAGCGTGGAGGGTAAAAATCGTAGGGGGAGACCAAGAGATAAATACACTAAGCAGATTCAGAAGGATGTAGGTTGCATTAGGTACTGGGAGATGAAGAAGCTTGCACAGGATAGAGTAGCATGGAGAGCTGCATCAAACCAGTCTCAGGACTGAAGACCACAACAACAACAACAACAACAACAAATTACTTTAATGAACCTGCTATGCTACAATGTGTTTCCCCATTCCACATTTGCACACCGAGATATATTATGCTTCTTAACAGTACTACCAAATTTTGATGGTAAAAATTACTGAACTATACCTGCTTCACCTCAATGGGGTTGTTCTCACCAATATACACAGTGAGACCTACTGTCCCTCTTGACAATACTGCGAGACTTTGATAGTAGAAATTACTGGACTGAACCTGCTACACTACAGTCTGACTGCACTCAGTAAATTTACACAGGGAGAAACATCGTGTCTCCTAACAGTACCCCCAAATTTTGATAGTAGAAATTAGTCTACTGAATCTGCTATAGTATAATGATGTTCCTCTTACCACACTTATTAGTGGGAAATACTATACATCTTATCGGTACTTACAAATTTTAAAGCAGAAATTTAAGGACTGAACCTGCTTCACTACAATGTGTTTGCACTTACCACATGTACGGAGTGAGCAATATTGGGCCTCCTAACAGAAAAGCAAAATATTGATAGTAGAAATTACTGGACTGTAGATGCTACACCACATTGCAATTCCACTCACCAAAATGACACAGTGAGAAATATTGTACCCTTTAAGATTGTTGCCCAATTTTGATAGTAGAAATTACTCTACCGAACCTGCTACACTACAATGCGTTTGCATTTATCATATTTCTACAGTGATAAATATTATGTCCCTTTAACAGTACTGCCAATTGTTTATAGTAGAAATTACTTGCGTGAACCTGTCATACTGCAAAGCAGTACTGATCGATTGTCTTAGCAGCAATTGCTGGACTGAAATGCTTGCACTACAAAACGGCGGCAGTCACGACATTTACACAGCGAGAAATATTGTGCCTCTTAACAGAACTGCCTGATTTAGATAGTAGAAATTACTGGACGGTACCTGCTACACCTCACTGTGGTTGGACTCACCAATTTACACAGAGACATATTGTGGCTCTTAACAAAACTAAAACACTTTCATTGTAGAATTTACTGGAGTAAACCTGTTGTAAAGCAATGCAGTTCCAATGACCACATTTACACAGTAGGAATATTCTGCCTCTTAACAGTACTGACAAGTTTTTATATTAGAAACTTGTGGACTGAACGTTCTAAACTACAATGTGGTTGTACTCACCAAATTTACGTATTGAGAAGTATTGTCCCTCTTAACAGAATTCCCAAATGGTGATAGTAGTAATTACTGGATTGAACCTGCTACAGTACAATGACGTTGCTCTCACAAAATACATACAGGGAGACATATTGTGCCTCTTCACAGTACCATTAGATTTTGATAGTAGATGGTACTGGACTGAACCTGCAAGACTACAATACGGTTGAACTTACCAAAAATTTCACAGTGAGAATTATTGTGCCTATTAATACTGTCTACCATATTTTGATAGAAGAAATTACTGGACGGATCGTGCTACGTTACATTGCGGTTGTACTCGCCATATTTACATACTGAGAGAAATTGTCCCTTTTAACAGTAATGCCAAGTTTTGAGTCTAGAAATTACTGGACTGAACCTGCTACACTACTGTGTGTTTGAAGTTACCGCATTTCTACACACAGAAATATTCTGCCTCTGAACACTACTGACCAATTTTTGTGGTAGAAACTAATGGACTGAACCTGCTATGCTACAACGATGTCCCATTTACCACATTTACACAGTGAGCATCATTGTTTTTTTTTTTTGTAGTTTTAGGGCGCAAAACTGCTAAGGTCATTAGCGCCCGGTCCGGGACTTAAGAAACAGTAAAAAACCTAAAATAGAAACCAGCAGCAGTGGGAACGAAAGTCATAAAATTGGAGAAACTAAAAGCAGAAGGAAGGCTTAAAATTCCACTACAGAAAGGGGTTGGGTATCCCAAAAAAAAACTTCAAATGACTGACGTCATTTCACTGGCACGAATGAACTCTAGAACGTGATCGACCGATCGCGTGTCATCTGCTAAAATTGACGATATACCAGGCGACAGCTGTAGACGGGCGCGTAACGGAGTAAAATAGGGGCACTCAATTAAAAGGTGTCTTACCGTCCACAACTGAGAGCAGTGGGGACAGAGTGGGGGAGGATCGCCGCTTAAAAGATGTCGATGGCTAAAAAGACAGTGCCCTATCCGGAGTCTAGTTAAAATTACCTCCTCCCGACGACGTGTTCGGGAGGAAGAGGTCCAAGCACAAGGAAGAGTTTTTACGTCCCGCAATTTATTTTGGGGAAGTGTCGACCAGTGCGCGCGCCACAAATGAACAACACGACGACTTAAAACGTTCCGGAGATCGGCGACGGGAAGCGATTGAATTGCTGGCCGAAGAAGAGAGACTGCAGCCTTGGCTGCAATATCGGCCGCCTCATTTCCGCAGATACCAACGTGTCCCGGGAGCCAGAGGAACGCCACCGAGACGCCCCCCAGGTGGAGCAAGCGCAGACAGTCCTGAATCCGGTGGACCAGAGGGTGCACAGGATAAAGAGCTTGGAGACTGAGGAGAGAGCTGAGAGAATCGGAGCAGATAACGTACTGTATCCGCTGATGGCGGCGGATGTAGTGGACAGCCTGGAGAACAGCGTAAAGCTCCGCAGTATAGACCGAACACTGGTCGGGAAGCCGAAAGTGATTTGGGGTGTCGCCAACAACATAGGCACTCCCTACACCTAACGATGTTTTCGAGCCGTCGGTGTAAATAAATGTGGCTTCCGTCATTTGTGCACAGAGAGCAGCAAATGCCCGACGATAAACACGTGAAGGGGTACCATCCTTGGGAAATCGACAGAAGTCACGGAGCAGGCAGATCCGGGGACGGAGCCAAGGTGGTGCTGTACCCCAAGTTGTCAAGAAGGTTTTAGGAAAGCGGAAGGAAAGAGAATGGAGCAGTTGACGGAAGCGGACTCCCGGTGGTAGTAGGGAGGAGGGGCGGCCTGCATACCCTACATCAAAGGAGGCGTCGAAAAATATATCATGGGCTGGGTTAGCAGGCATGGAAGACAGATGGCTGGCATAACGACTCAGAAGGACTGCTCGCCGATTGGACAGCGGAGGTTCAGCAGTCTCAGCATAAAGGCTTTCCACAGGGCTGGTGTAAAAAGCTCCAGACTCTAAACGTAATCCACGGTGGTGGATAGAGTCGAGACGCCGAAGAATAGACGGCCGAGCAGAGGAGTAGACTATGCTACCATAGTCCAATTTCGAGCGCACTAAGGCGCGATAGAGGCGGAGAAGGACCACTCGGTCCGCTCCCCAGGAGGTACCATTCAGGACACGGAGGGTGTTGAGGGATCGCAGACAGCGAGCCGAAAGATACGAAATGTGGGAGGACCAGCATAGTTTTCTGTCAAACATAAGACCCAAGAATTTAGCGACGTCTGAAAACGGAAGGTTGACAGGTCCTAGATGTAAGGAGGGTGGAAGAAACTCCTTACGTCGCCAAAAATTAACACAAACGGTCTTACTGGGAGAGAAACGGAAGCCGGTTTCGATGCTCCAAGAGTGGAGGCGATCGAGACATCCTTGAAGACGCCGTTCAAGAAGGCTGGTCCGTTGAGAGCTGTAGTAGATCGCAAAATCGTCCACAAAGAGGGAGCCCGAGACATCAGGAAGGAGACAATCCATAATTGGATTGATAGCAATGGCAAACAGTACAACACTCAGCACGGAGCCCTGGGGTACCCCGTTTTCTTGGGAGAAAGTACGGGAGAGAGTAGTGTTCACCCGCACCCTAAATGTGCGCTCTGCCATAAATTCGCGAAGAAAAAGGGGCAGCCGACCTCGAAAGCCCCAAGAGAACAGTGTGCGGAGGACGCCCGTCCTCCAACAGGTATCGTATGCTCTCTCCAGATCAAAAAATATTGCTACTGTTTGGCGTTTCCGGAGAAAATTGTTCATGATATATGTGGAGAGAGAAACAAGATGGTCAACTGCAGAACGATGCTTTCGGAAACCGCATTGGGCAGGTGTTAAAAGACTGCGGGACTCCAGCCACCACGCTAGACGGTAATTCACCATACGCTCCAAAACCTTACAGACACTACTCGTGAGAGAAATGGGGCGATAGCTAGAGGGGAGATGTTTGTCCTTTCCAGGTTTCGGAACGGGAACGACGATAGCTTCCCGCCATCGTCGGGGAAAAGTACTGTCGGTCCAAATTCGATTATAAAGCCGAAGGAGGTAATGCAGACTATGGGTTGATAAATGCAGCAACATTTGGACGTTGATACCATCCGGTCCTGGGGCGGAGGAGCGAGAAGAAGAGAGTGAATGTTGGAGTTCCCGCATGGAGAAAACAGTATTATAGCTTTCGCGATTTTGAGAGGAGAAAGCAAGAGGTCGCACTTCCGCTGCACGTTTCTTCGGGAGAAACGCTGGCGGGTAATTGGAAGAGCTCGAAATCTCAGCTAAGTGCTGACCCAACGAGTTAGAAATTGCGACGGGGTCCACGAATGTATCATGCGCGACAGTGAGCCCAGATACCGGGGAGAAACTAGGCGCGCCTGAGAACCGTCGAAGCCGACTCCAAACTGCCGAGGAGGGAGTGAAGGCGTTAAATGAGCTAATAAAGAATTTCCAGCTTGCCTTCTTGCTATCGCGGATGACGCGACGGCATCGCGCACGGAACTGCTTATAGCGGATACAGTTGGCCAAAGTAGGATGGTGACGGAAAACGCGGAGAGCACGTCGCCGCTCGCGTAGTGCGTCACGGCATGCCTCGTTCCACCAAGGAACTGGGGGGCGCCGGGGCAATTCGGAGGTGCGTGGTATTGAACGTTCCGCAGCTGTAAGAATAACGTCGGTAACGTGTGTGACCTCATCGTCAACGCTGGGAAAGTGACGGTCATCGAAGGTCGCTAGACACGAAAAAAGTGTCCAGTCGGCCTGGGCAAACTTCCAGCGTCTCGGACGCATATATGGCAGTTGAGGCTGCAGTCTAAAGACACATGGAAAGTGGTCACTCGAGTGTGTATCATCAAGGGCGAACCATTCGAAGCGCCGAGCCAGCGGAACAGTACCGACCGCAAGGTCCAAATGAGATAAATTTGTCGTGGAGGCAGACAAAAATGTAGGGACCCCAGTGTTGAGGCAAACTAGATCCGCTTGGTGGAAGACGTCTAGCAATAGGGAGTCACGTGGACAAGGATGTGGAGATCCCCAAAGCGGGTGGTGGGCATTGAAGTCCCCAACCAGCAAATAGGGGGGTGGAAGCTGACCAAGAAGATGAAGGAGAACAGCTCGTGCCATTGGTGTGGACGATGGAATGTATACAGTACAAAGAGAGAACGTGTATCGGGAAAGGGAAAGACGGACGGCGACAGCTTGGAAGGAAGTGTTTAAGGGGATTGGGTGATAATGGAGAGTATCATGGAGAAGAATCATGAGTCCGCCATGGGCTGGAGTGCCTTCAACAGAGGGGAGATCATATCGGACGGACTGAAAATGAGGGAGAACAAAGCGGTCATGGGGACGCAGCTTTGTTTCCTGAAGACAGAAGATGACCGGCGAGTAGGATCGTAAGAGGATCGACAATTCATCCCTATTGGCTCGAATGCCGCGGATATTCCAGTGGATAATGGACATGGGGTGAACAGAAAATGGAGGAATGTGACCAAAGGTACTGTCAACTCAAAGACTGCTCGGAGCTAGCGACCGACAGCATGGAATGGCATTCAGCCGAAGGCAGAAGATCCTGATCCATAGGTTGGTCAGGAGCAGCTCCTGCCACCAGCGATCGGTCGGCTGACCGGCCACCAGCAGTGCGCCTCGGCGACACAGAAGACGGCCGAGGGCGATTTCCGCCAGGTGGTGCTGTAGATGGGACACGCCTTGGCGGAGAAGGAGAGGAAGTGGGTTTCTTTGTAGCCTTCTTAGAAGTATGATGTTTAGATGAAGGAGGAACCGATGGTTGGGAAGTTGCGGTACGTAAAAGCTCTTCACGAGTATGCTCTTTTTTGGAAGGCTTGGTGTCTGACTTTTGGGCTCGAGATTTAGCAGAAACCGATGAAGGGTGAGCCATAGAGTGGGCAGGCAAAAGTGGTGAGGTTGAACGGGCGATCTTTGCGTTGGCCGATCTGACGACCGAGGCACTAAAGGTGAGGTCGCAAGTCTGCGTGGCCGCCTCCTTTGTTGGCCGAGGAGAAGCAAGGACAGTGCTGTATTTTCCTGCCGGAGGCACGGTGGGCTGGCGACTGGCGAATAATTTTCGAGCAGCAAAGGTCGACACCTTTTCCTTCACTCTTATTTCCTGGATGAGCTTTTCGTCCTTAAAAACGGGGCAATCTCGAGAGGAAGCAGCGTGGTCACCCATACAGTTGATGCAGCGAGGGGATGGAGGTGGACAAGCACCCTCATGGGCATCCTTGCCACACGTAACACATTTGGCCGGATTGGAACAGGACTGGCTGGTGTGATTGAACCGCTGACACCGATAGCAACGCGTAGGGTTTGGGACATAAGGGCGAACGGAAATTATTTCATAGCCTGCTTTGATTTTCGATGGGAGTTGAACTTTGTCAAATGTCAAGAAGACAGTGCGGGTGGGAATGATGTTCGTGTCAACCCTTTTCATAACTCTATGAACAGCCGTTACGCCCTGGTCAGACAGGTAGTGCTGAATTTCTTCGTCAGACATCCATCGAGGGAGCGTGTATAAACGACTCCACGCGAGGAATTTAAGGTACGGTGCAGTTCCACCCAGACAGGGAAGGTGTGGAGCAGAGAAGTACGCAGCAATTTTTGTGCCTGGAGGGCACTGACTGTTTCCAACAACAAGGTGCCATTCCGTAATCTGGAACAAGACTTTACAGGACCTGCAATTGCGTCGACACCTTTCTGAATAATGAAAGGGTTGACCGTGGAGAAGTCGTGACCTTCGTCAGACCGAGAAACAACAAGGAACTGTGGCAACGATGGAAGAACTGTCTGTGGCTGAGACTCAGTGAACTTTCGTTTGTGAGCAGACATAGTGGAAGGTGAGGAAACCATTGCGGAAGAATCCCCCATGATTACCAGCGTCTCCGATGGCGCGCTCCTCCCTTGTGGGGGCCCTCACTGAGGGCACTCCCGCCTTAGGTGATTGTTCACACCTCAGGTCACACCTCCCGACAAACGGACGGAGGGACCAATCGGCACTTTCGGAAGGTATCAGCTCAGGTAATCACCCCTCCCTGGGCCTGGCCGTTACCAGGGGGTACGTACGTCTCCTACCTGTCTACCCGGGGCGGGGAATTACGCGTTACCCCATCACCGGCTACACATGGAAGTGCGTGGGTCGGCCTTCAGACACGCACAGGGAGGAAAAAAGAGAAAGGGAAAGGAAAGAAGAGGGGTCTCAAACGCCGCAGCGGAGAAAAGTGCAGAGAGAAGCGGGAAGGAAAAGAGAAGGACCGAGGAAGGACGAAGACTTGCAAGTATAGAAAGCAAGGAATTTGTAACAGTTTAGAGCGTCCGTCTCCGGACGTAGGCACAAACCATACTCCCAGAGGGGGAGAAAGGGAAGGAAAGAGCCAGAGGTGAGGGGGGGGCGAAGATGGGGGAGGGGGAGGGATGAGGAAAGGGAAGGTATGCAGCCCGGAAAGGAAGGAGGGCCACATTAGCTCGGGGTCCCGTGCTCGCTACGCACGTGTCCACAAAAGAGTTGTGAACCCCCTGGGGGGGAGCATAATTGTGCTTGTTTATAGTACGGCCAAATTTTCATAGACGAGATTTGTGGACTGAACATGCTACACTAGAATATGGTTGCACTTATGTAACTTACACCGTGCGAATTATTGTGCCACTTAAACCACCGACGAAATTTTGATAGTAGAAGTTACCAAACTGAACCTGCAAACCACAGTACTGTAGCACTCAGCAGATGTACACAGTACGCCCAGAATGTGATAGTATAAACAATGAATCTGTCACACCACAATTCGGTAGCTCTTACCAAATTTACAGAGCGAGAATGATTGTTTATCTTAACAGCACTGCCACATTTTGATAGCAGAAGACACTGGACAGAACATCCTATACTACAGAGCTGTTCCACTCTCCACATTTACAAACTGAGAAATATTGTAGCTTTTAACACTTCCACCAAATTTTGATACTAGAAATTTTTTTAGGGCCACCACACTACTATGCGGTTGTGCTTACCACATTTCCAGACTGAGAATTACTTTGCGTCTTCACATTACTGCCAGATTTTCATTGTAAAAATATCTGTACTGAACCTGCTACACTAGAATGAGATTGCACTCACCAGATTTACGCAGTGAGAAATGTTTTTCCCCTTAACTGTACTGCCAAATTTTGACAGTATAAATTACTCGACTGAACGTACTGCACTACAACGAAGTTCCAGTTACCACATTTACGGAATGAGAAATATTGTGCCTCTTAACAGCACTGCGTGGTGCTGCTAAGAGGCACTTTATTCCTCACTGCCTTAATGTGGTAAGTGAAACCCCCATTGTAATATAGCTGGTTCACTCCAATAATATCTACTGTACAAACGTGGATGCAATCATTTCATCAATCGCGCTTTCTTAATCGCGTGTACTACGTGACCTTAAGCAGAATAGGGACTCGCTGCAATTTCGAAGAAAGTATTAGTAATAAAGACTGCAGTAAGTATGAAAATGTGCGTATCTCTTATTCGCCCCTTACAGGGTGGGGCAAGTAAAAGTGGTCCGGACGAATGGCAGCATTGACATAGGAGGAAAAGATCTACAGTTACTTCCAAAACGATTGAGCGATTGCCCGTACGGCAGGCCGAAGCTTGGAGCACAATAACACAATCTTCACGCCTTACATAGTTTTTGACAGGTGTCAGTCTGGTGCGGTCCTAACTGGCCAGTGAGGTCACCTGATCTTTCATATTGTGATTACTTTGTGTGGGGAGTCTTCAAGCGTAAGGTGAGTCAAACAAACCTCATTAGTCGTCAAGAACTGCAGCAGAACATTTTCGACTGACTGCAGCAAATCCAGCAGTTCAGCTTCGATTCGTCTTCAGAGACTTGCTGATCAGGGCCAAAAGTGCCAAGAGATGAATGATGGTCATTTCTCAAGATGTGCTATAGCCACGTTAGTGCTATATCACCTTTCCTCTGCTGCTGTGTTTCTCTGTGTGTTTCTTTGTACCTCGGGGCACTTTCATTTGCCCCATCCTGTACATGCTGAAGTCCAGTGCTTTACCATTTAGACTCATAGAACATATACCTTGTATGTTCACACCATAATTCACAAATAAAATAAATTTAGTGAAATGAAATGAATTTCTCGATGGGAATAAAATAAATAAACATGTAATGACATCCTATTTTATCAGCGCAAATCGACAAAACACTCCCAACCTTCAAAGTAAAGTTGGGTTGGGGAGGGCTGATGTGGAGTAGGAGACCAAACAGTGAGGTCTTCTGCCTCATCGGATTAGGGAAGGATGGGGAAGAAAGTCGGCCGTGACCCTTGAAAGGAACCATCCAGGCATTTGCTTGAAGCTATTTAGGAAAACCACGGAAAACCTAAATCAGGATGGCCGGACGCGGGATTGAACCGTCGTCCTCCCGAATGCGAGTCCAGCGTGCCAACCGCTGCGCCATCTCGCTCGGTCACAAAAAAGTAAAGTGATTTACATGAGCAGTACCTCATAATTCCCAATTTTTGGGTATTTCACAAAATCAGGTTTAGTCTGTGTACTTGTCGATCTTTGTAGGAATTCTCTTAAGGGAGACATTAAGTAATGTCCACACGGTACTGTACGATATAGCTTTGATGAAGTAATCCACGGAGGAACAACCGGATCTCGGTATCCAACCGGCACAATATTTTGACAACACCAACGTTGTCTTCATAAGGAGCTTAAAACTTCATGAGCATTGTTTTTCTCATGCGTAGTACGTGTCGCCTGTGAGCACGTTTCTGAAAACGTACACAACTTGAGCAGACATTTTGGAACCTCACATTATCCTCAAACTGTGTCTTCCAACTCCCATATCACACCTTTTAGCGAGGATGAATACCTGGCTTCCTACCTTCTAAAATCCAGCATTGAACTGTGTGAAGAGAAAAAGCACTGGCATAATCTGAAGGAAGGAACTAGATGTAGGGGTTTAAAGGTCCTGCGACTTCAATGTTATTAGAGACTTAACACAAGCTGTGACATGACGGACAAAGCAGTATATCGTTCAGTGGACTTCTTGAAAGCAGTGATTTCTGGAGACAATGAAAGATCTAAGTTATGATGGCTGATCAGGTACTTCAACGCCAATCCTCCAGGTTTTATGAGTGAACTTAGCAGTCAGAGCAGTCAGAGCTTTCCGAATATAGCTTTACCGTAACAGATTAATGCAGGTAACATAACATGACTGCGGAGAGCTTCTGTAAAGTTTGGAAAGTAGGAGACGAGGTACTGGCAGAAGTAAAGCTGTGAGTACCGGGCGTGAGTCGTGCTTCGGTAGCTCAGATGGAGCCGGCACGGTAGCTCAGCGTGTTCGGTCAGAGAGCCGGTTGGCCTCTGTAATAAAAACCTGAGTGGAAGGATCAACCACCGAACTTTAACAGGATGTCTTACGACGTCCGCAACTACCAAACACAACGATCAGTAACGAAAAAAAAAAGAAAAAAAAAAGATGGTAGAGCACTTGCCCGCGAAAGGCAAAGGTCCCGAGTTCGAGTCTCGGTCGGGCAAACAGTTTTAATCTGCCAGGAAGTTTCAAATCAGCGCACACTCCGCTGCAGAGTGAAAATCTCATTCTGGAATTTTACCGATATTTAAAATCAGTGAAAAATTTGAAATCCAAGAAATTCAATGAAAAGAAATTCGCTTTGACAGAAAGTTGAAAATAGCAACCACATTGGTTACACAGCAGCAGCTCAAACAGGGATATACCGCTACTTTACAGGGAAAAATTAGGTATTCTGGAAAAGAATTCCTTAAAAGAAAAGTAGTTGTTACCGAGAGAGTTGATGTAATGGTAAGACAATGTTGCCTTATTCATAGGGAGGGCGGTTCAAACAGCAGTCCGGCTTTCGAAATTTAAGTTTTCTGAACTTTCTCTTAAAGCGGATGCCGATACGGTTCCTGTGAAAGGGCACTGCCATTTTTCTTTTCCGTTCCTTGAGTGCGTTCCGCCTCTAAAGAACCCCTTCGTTGAAGAAACGTGAAAACCTAATCTTCCTTTCTGTTACTATTCTGCTTGCCTTGATTCATTTCATTACGTATCGTATTAGTATTATATAAGCTCTTGAATATTGCTTGATGATTCTCGTGATTTCTCAGGTATCTCAATGATTATCGGTACTGATTATTTCACTTCATTGTAGGAAATCACGAAGCACCAAATTTTTGTGACGTATAATGGCGTTAAATGGAAATTTCAACACCATAGGATTATTACATAGTGAATGACATAGAAAATTTTATTTTATGTCGTCTGAAGGTAAGCTTAAAACATTACGTTCAACGTCTGTGCATAAATTGAGTACAATTAGAAATATTCCCTTTCTTTGTGAATAATGGAAGGTATACTTTGCCTGTTTCCGTTCTTAATTCTCATTCTATCGCATTTGTAGCAGCTCTAGGCAGTCACAAAAAAAAAGTCGTACACCAGACAAGGTAGCTCAGAACAAGCTACAATACCTAATCGATACCTACGATCGTGCTAGACTTGTACACACATTCCCTCATAGAATTTATGATTAATAAAAGGCTCATTACGGAGGAACATCTACATTCGTTCCGTGAACGGTAGACTGTGAAATTAGGATATGAATATCACTTCGTTAATCTTATGTAGAAAGATTAACGTTATTCTCCAAGTCTGAGTTTCAACAGGCTTACAGTAGCGCTAAAAATGTGAATTATGAAGCGGAGGTATTCAGATCCATGTTCAAATTGCTCCCTGCAGCTATATATTAATTATGCAAAAGTTTTTCTTGCAGTAAGTTGGAAAAATTGGAAATTTGGCGGATGGTCTCATGGAACCAAACTACTGAGGTCATCGGTCCCTAAGCTTACACACTACTTAATCTAACTTAAACTAACTTACGCTGAAGACGACACACACACACACACACCCATGCACGAGGGAGGACTCGAACCTCCGACGGGGATAGTCGTGCGGACCGTGACAAGGCGCCTCAGACGTGTATACCACCATAAATGACGAGTTGTTGCATTCACGAGATTAGTGAATAGAAGTGTCTCGACGAACGACTTGCTAACATCGGCTCAGGAGCTGTAACAGAGACGAATAAAAAAGTAAATGAAAGAAGAAGAAGAGAGGTAAGGATTTACTTTCGCGCGTAGTTATTCTTCCACGGTTACGGCTTGTGTGGCGTCTTCCGTTTTCTTGGAAAATGGTTGTACTCACTCGTAACCTGTTGGTGGTCACTGGCAAACTTGATCAATCAAAACACAAAAAGTATTGCCTCCTGTAATACCAGAGACTACCATTTTGTCTCATGGTCTTAGTAAACTGTTGCATGCACAAAACTATAACATCCTTGCAATTTAAATAATTGAACGCCAGTACATTTACATCTACATATGCACTCCGCAACCCGCTGTAAAGAGAATGGCAGAGAGTATATCCTACCAATCTTCACCAAAATATTAGTAAGAACGTGAACGTATTTCAGCTGCTAATCAGTTACCATCAGAAATAATAAAATCGTGGTTGCAATGGCTAGCAGTTGTTTTTTTCTGATCTGAAGATATTTTACTACCAAAGTTCTGAATGGTCAACATTGTCACCAATTTTTAGTTAACGACATTTCCAGCTGTGAATATTTGAGTGCTTCACAGACAATATCTAGCATGATACTATCTGTTTTCTTTCCCTATTCCAATCGCGTAGGGAGTAAGAGAACAACTGCTGTCTATATGCGTTCTTCGCTCCAAAATTTCTCTTATTCTCACCATACCTACACAAGATACATGTTGATGCCAGTGTGATGCTCATATCCTTTTTTAATACTTGATCTCTAAATTTACGGAAATGCGTTCCGAGAAAACTCTATGTCCTCTGTGGTGCAAGAAGTCGCTTTCAAGTAGCCTGAGCATTTCTGTTACACTTGCGTATAGGCAAATAGACCAGTTACGATATTAGCAGCGCCTCTCAGAATTTGTTAGCTGTATGTTCCCCCCGCAAACCTGAAAAGGATCATAGAATGTTGAGGAATACTCTAGAACTTGTCGTCTTGTACGTATTCCCTTTTGTATGTATTACATTTTCCCAGAATCCTTCCCACTTACCTGTTTTCCATTCACTTTGCCCAATATTTGTTTTACGTCATCGTACAATGCGACGTGCTCATGATGTTCACCGCTAATCTTGAAATCAGAAAGGTTCGACTATAGCAGCTAAAAAGGGTTCGTCCTCGGAAGCAAGACTGGTTCAACAGTTCTGATAATCACTTGTATTTAACGTGGCTCAACCTCGAAGTTTACGATGACAAGTAACCAGTCGAACAGATAAAGATATACCGGATGTCATTAATTGACTTTCTGCTGTATCAGCCAGGTTTTCCACGCAGTGCTGCCAAACCCCTGCCCCCTATTCCTCCGAATGCCGCCTTAACCCCCTTTCCTCCCCTCCCCCCACTGTGTGGCCATTACCCACCAGATGGTCCATCCCGCTAAGTCCTGGGATGCTGTGGCGGAATCCGTATAAATAGCCGCCAGCTGCGCGCTTAAGCCCACTTAGTCTCGTGTTTTCCGGCGGCAGGATGCGTGAGAGAGGCCATCGCTCCACGTACCGAGCTGTTCCCACCACTTCTTTCCGCCCTTAATGCAACTTTCCCTAATGCGACACATGCATCTTTCGCTTTTCGTTCGCGTTTCAGCTTAGTAAGCGGTTAAATAACTTTTTAATTTTTAATCTCTATCAAAATAGACCTGTGTTCCAGAAGGCACGGTAAAACATACACTCCTGGAAATTGAAAAAAGAACACCGTGAATTCATTGTCCCAGGAAGGGGAAACTTTATTGACACATTCCTGGGGTCAGATACATCACATGATCACACTGACAGAACCACAGGCACATAGACACAGGCAACAGAGCATGCACAATGTCGGCACTAGTACAGTGTATATCCACCTTTCGCAGCAATGCAGGCTGCTATTCTCCCATGGAGACGATCGTAGAGATGCTGGATGTAGTCCTGTGGAACGGCTTGCCATGCCATTTCCACCTGGCGCCTCAGTTGGACCAGCGTTCGTGCTGGACGTGCAGACCGCGTGAGACGACGCTTCATCCAGTCCCAAACATGCTCAATGGGGGACAGATCCGGAGATCTTGCTGGCCAGGGTAGTTGACTTACACCTTCTAGAGCACGTTGGGTGGCACGGGATACATGCGGACGTGCATTGTCCTGTTGGAACAGCAAGTTCCCTTGCCGGTCTAGGAATGGTAGAACGATGGCTTCGATGACGGTTTGGATGTACCGTGCACTATTCAGTGTCCCCTCGCTGATCACCAGTGGTGTACGGCCAGTGTAGGAGATCGCTCCCCACACCATGATGCCGGGTGTTGGCCCTGTGTGCCTCGGTCGTATGCAGTCCTGATTGTGGCGCTCACCTGCACGGCGCCAAACACGCATACGACCATCATTGGCACCAAGGCAGAAGCGACTCTCATCGCTGAAGACGACACGTCTCCACTCGTCCCTCCATTCACGCCTGTCGCGACACCACTGGAGGCGGGTTACACGATGTTGGGGCGTGAGCGGAAGACGGCCTAACGGTGTGCGGGACCGTAGCCCAGCTTCATGGAGACGGTTGCGAATGGTCCTCACCGATACCCCAGGAGCAACAGTGTCCCTAATTTGCTGGGAAGTGGCGGTGCGGTCCCCTACGGCACTGCGTAAGATCCTACGGTCTTGGCGTGCATCCGTGCGTCGCTGCGGTCCGGTCCCAGGTCGACGGGCACGTGCACCTTCCGCCGACCACTGGCGACAACATCGATGTACTGTGGAGACCTCACGCCCCACGTGTTGAGCAATTCGGCGGTACGTCCACCCGGCCTCCCGCATGCCCACTATACGCCCTCGCTCAAAGTCCGTCAACGGCACATACGGTTCACGTCTACGCTGTCGCGGCATGCTACCAGTGTTACAGACTGCGATGGAGCTCCGTATGCCACGGCAAACTGGCTGACACTGACGGCGGCGGTGCACAAATGCTGCGCAGCTAGCGCCATTCGACGGCCAACACCGCGGTTCCTGGTGTGTCCGCTGTGCCGTGCGTGTGATCATTGCTTGTACAGCCCTCTCGCAGTGTCCGGAGCAAGTATGGTGGGTCTGACACACCGGTGTCAATGTGTTCTTTTTTCCATTTCCAGGAGTGTAATTGAATTTGATGAAAAATTAAAGCTAAACTGGAGTATGGTTTACCTTTCTTCATGGCAGTGAAAACAGCGAACTTGAAATTTGGTCAACCTCTTTACCTTTTGCAAGGAAATGAAATTTCAAATTATTTTACTTCTAACCGTACCGTTCCCTATGCCCTATCCAAAACCCATATGCACGCAGTTTGATGATAAGGAACAGAATTTTTTCGCCTAATCAAATAGCTATGTAAGTGGGTAATTGCATACTACGGAAACAGCAGTGAATGAAAAGAATTCTCAAACAGTCCGGTCAATGAGTGAAAACTTTTTAATACTCATCTTGTCACTTGGATATAACAGCGGCTCTGAACAACTTCTTCCTCTTGTCTAGGGCATGATGTAAAAGTCCAGCTTTTTAAACGTACGTGATGATACTTGTTTACATTTTAATGCTACTGCGGTTTATTTCCCGCCCACACGTCACAAACAAAGGGACTTTTGCGTCAGCTTTCTGCACACTGCTGCCGGCCACTGTGGCCGAGCGGTTCTAGGCGCTTCAGTTTGGAACTGTGCGACTGCTACGGTCGCAGGTTCGAATCCTGCCTCGGGCGTGGATGTGTGTGCTGTACTTAGGTTAGTTAGGTTTAAGTAGTTCTAAGTTCTAGGGGACTGATGACCTCAGATGTTAAGTCCCATGGTGCTCAGAGCCATTTGAATCATTTGCACACTGCTAAAGATAATCTTCTTGCAAGCCTACACAGATTCCACATTATTCCCTGTTCCCATTCCTAATTTCGTTAAACATATGTGACGCAGTTTCAGTTACAGATCACAGTTTCCAATGTAAAAGACGTACATGACGCACTTTCTCTCCACCGCACAAAGATTAACTCACTACGCAACATCTAGACAACGACTTAGTCGCGATCGAAACAAAGACTAAATAACTTCTGGGGCCTGTGACAAACGATATGTTGCAGTTTGAAGTTCTAGATTGTTGCAGAATCGTTTACTGATCAAATTAATTTTTTTCATATTTTTATATATACATGAGTGAACAGCTAAAATAAAATACGTTGCTTGACGTCAGAAATTATATAAGTTTAAAATAAAGTTTTTGCAAAATTTATAGAGTATGTCACATTACCAAAACAGTAGACGTATCGTATTTTCTTTCAGTTACCGATATTTAAGAAAAATTGAGCTTACTTTTGAAAAATTATAACAATGCCTGATATAATAGACAATATAATGTCGTGAGAAAATTTCATGACCAAAGTATTGTAAAGAGCGATGTGTATATGCCAATTACTGTCAAATGAAACCAAAAGAGCTTACACATTAACGAATTTCTCTAACGTCAAAGGTACCGCTACTGCTAAATGGATATGCTGATTTAATATAAAATGACTGTATAACTGAAAGAATTCTGTCCGTAAATTTCCAGTGAACATCTAAATTTATCTATGACAAATAGTTTGGAGATATAGTGGAGATATATGATGGACTTGGAGCGGCAAATTTAAGATATCAGTCGGTCAGTAGAAATCGGAATTGTGGTAGTGAATCATATGTTGGATGCATCCTACCGAAGAAAACCAATTTGGTTCGAGTCCCGCCCTATATATGTACCTTATTTGTTACACGGGACAATGCAATAAACCCGCCAACGAACAGTATCATAAATTTTGAGGAAATACCGTCTAGTGTGTTGAGTCAATCAAACAAATAACACTGATTAATATATATGTATATATACTTCACATTTTCGTTTAATATATTTGTAAACGTTCATTACTTCGTGTGATTTTCAATTACTCTTTTTAGTTTGTCGGTGAGAGGGATGTGCCTCGTTTCTGGAATATAGGTGGTACCTGAAAAAGCATACGTTGTCGATAAGCCACAACAGCCCAGTTTGAATATTAGCGTGTAATTATTGATGGCCTGTGGAATATTTCCATGGGAATGAGACAGGCAGCTAGGAGCGCTAGTTTGTGGATGAATTTGTTGTTTGAAGTAAGCCAACCGGATATTTGTGCGCCCAAAGAAAATTTTCCTGTCATAACTGATTGCAATAGTACAAAAGTTTTAAAAATCGTGAAAAGAGAGAAAATGGCTGTAATGAAACTTAAAGAATTACGAAAGCAATCACCATTGGTAAGGATTTGTTAAGCGTAAATGATTACTAAATCACTAGCATGATTGGGACTTAAGAAACCAGGTGGCCACTACGGAAGTTGTCGTTGATTCCTCGTTCTCGGCCATTTATTGGTGTCATTATCTAATAAGAACAAACGAAACAGTGAATTTAGAATGGAGATATTACGTGTAAATACTCTGTTAATTGATTAGACATATTGCAGATGGTGTTATATTTATTTACTCTTCAGTTATGCGAGTAATTTGCAAGGCACGCAGTCATCGTGCATTTCGAATGCTTCCTTTTCAAAATGCGTGTTGACTACCGTACACTGAAAGATGTGTGCAGCTAATGTAATAAAGATGAAGGTAGGAAGATTAATGTTCAACGTCGCGCCGACGTCTTGGTCATTAGAGACGGAGCACAAGCACTAAATGTTTGATGAATGGGAAAGGAAATCGACCGTGTCCTTTTCCAGAGGAGCTATTCTGGCATTTGCCTGGAGCGATTTAGGGACACCGCGAAAACTTAAATCTGTGTGGCCGGACGGGGATTTGAAAGATCGTCCTCCAGAACGCGAGTCCAGTGTGCTAACCAATGCGTCGCTTCACTAGGTAAAGATGAAAAAAGCACCATTGTGATTTGTTGGAAACTATGATCGAAATCATGCGATTGTGAATAATAAATGAAGTTGCTGTATTAAATGACTGTTCTGTCTGTTCTTGGTAGAATATTTTATACGTTATGAACGAAAAAACGCACAGCACTGGTGTAATTTTTTCTTAATGTCCCACTAAAACAAGACGGGTTATTAAAGTGAAAATCGACGTAGAATACTTACGTTAGATGAAACAGGCGATGCATTACATATTGAAGTATATGACAAATTACAACATTTCTTCCAAGAGGAAAAGTAAATGAACAATGAATAGTAAGCTTTGATGACGTGTTTCAAGGGGCTAACTCTCCTTAAAGGTCCAATATGAAAAACAAATACAGTGGATTTCATGACAGATGCAGCCTAATATCCATACCTTGCATCACATGCACAAATCAGATGTGTACGATAGTTAATGTTCATGCACCAGTCAACAATGCCAATAAAACAAAGAGAGAAGAGACGGCTAAATTTTTGGAAGAACTTGAAGAAATCGCAAAGAAATACACTATAATCGTGCTGCGGGATATTAATGCATAATTGGGCACAGAGAGAAAATTCAGACGCATTATTGCGAAATATAGGACAAACAAGAACGACTAATGTCTAACAGAGTTCTACAGAGCAACCTACATAATAATGCAATCCACTGTTTTTAAGTATCTTCCCACAAAACAGAAAACATGGATCTCTTCTAACTTCAATTGAGGGGAATTTCAAACAGATCATGTGGCAAAATCTAGGTAAACCTCCAGAGAAATCCAGAATATCAAGGAAATAAGAAACACTGAGTTATTTTCTGACCACTGTCTGTCTAAAGTGAAATTTTAACTAATAAATACCATGAGACAAGCCAGACCAAGAACTGTGAAATATGTCAGTGAAACACTCAAACAAGGAAGTAATATTAGGAACAAATTGGAAATCAATAATCCAACAAATTGGGAACAGCTGAAACAATTTCTTGTGAAGGATCAAAAGACACAGTTCTCTTGACGAGAGTCAAAAGACATACACTATGTGATCAAAAGTATCAGGGCACCCCCAAAAACATACGTTTTTCATATTAGATGCATTGTGCTGCCACCTACTGCCGGGTACTCCATATCAGCGACCTCAGTAGTCATCAGACATTGTGAGAGAGCAGAATGGGGCGCTCCGCGGAACTCACGGACTTCGAACATTGTCAGATGATTAGGTGTCACTTGTGTCATACGTCTGTACGCGACATTTCCACACTCCTAAACATCCCTTCGTCCATTTTTTCTGACGTGATAGTGAAGTGGAAACGTGAAGAGACACGTGCGGCACAAAAGCATACAGGCCGACCTCGTCTGTTGACTGATAGAGTCCGCCGACAGTTGAAGAGGGTCGTAATGTGTAATAGGCAGACACCTATCCAGACCATCGCACAAGAATTCCAAACTGCATCAGGATTCACTGCAAGTACTATGACAGTTAGACGGCAAATGAGAAAACTTGGATTTCACGGTTGAGCGGCTGCTCATAAGTGACACATCACGCCGTTAAACGCCAAACGACGCCTCGCTTAGTATAAAGAGCGTAAACATTGGACGATTGAACAGTGGAAAAACGTTGTGTGGATTGACGAATCACGGTACACAGTGTGCCGATCCGAAGACAGGGTGTGGGTATAGCGAATGCCTGGTGAACGTCATCTGCCAGCGTATGTAGTGCCAACAGTAAATGGTGTTATTTTGTGGTCGTGTTTTGGATGGAGGGGGAGTGCAACCCTTGTTGTTTTGCGTGGCACTATGACAGCATCCTTGGGTAACAGACGAAAAATTTAATTTAATTGATGAAAGGAGAAAATATAAAAATGCAGTAAATGAAACAGGCAAAAAAGAATACAAACCTCTCAAAAATGAGATCAACAGGAACTGCAAAATGGCTAAGCAGGGATGGCTAGAGGACAAATGTAAGGATGTAGAGGCTTATCTCACTAGGGGTAAGATAGATACTGCCTACAGGAAAATGAAAGAGACCTTTGGAGAAAAGAGAGCCACTTGTATGAATATCAACAGCTTAGATGGAAAACCAGTTCCAAGCAAAGAAGGGAAAGCAGGAAGATGGAAGGACTGTATAGAGGGTCTATATAAGGGCGATGTACTTGAGCACAACATTATAGAAATTGAAGAGGATGTAGATGAAGACGAAGATAAAATGGGAGATACGATACTGCGTGATGAGTTTGACAGAGCTCTGAAAGACCTAAGTCGAAACAAGGCCCCGGGAGTAGACAACATTCCATTAGAACTACTGACGGCCTTGGGAGAGCCAGTCCTGACAAAACTCTACCATCTGGTGTGCAAGATGTATGAGACAGGCGAAATACCCTCAGACTTCAAGAAGAATATAATAATTCCAATCCCAAAGAAAGGCGGTGTTGACAGATGTGAAAATTACCGAATTAACAGTTTAATAAGTCACAGCTGCAAAATACTAACACGAATTCTTTACAGACGAATGGAAACACTGGTAGAAGCCGACCTCGGGGAAGATCAGTTTGGATACCGTAGAAATGTTGGAACACGTGAGGCAATATCTTAGAAGAAAGATTATGGAAAGGCAAACCTACGTTTCTAGCATTTGTAGACTTAGAGAAAGCTTTTGACAATGTTGACTGGAATACTCTCTTTCACATTCTATAGGTGGCAGGGGTAAAATGCAGGGAGCGAAAGACTATTTACAATTTGTACAGAAACCAGGTGGCAGTTGTAAGAGTCGAGGGACATGAAAGGGAAGCAGTGGTTGGGAAGGGAGTGGGACAGGGTTGTAGCCTCTCCCCAATATTATTCAATCTGTATATTGAGCAAGCAGTAAAGGAAACAAAAGAAACATTTGGTGTGGGTATTAAAACCCATGGAGAAGAAATAAAAACTTTGAGGTTTGCCGATGACATTGTAATTCTGTCAGAGACAGCAAAGGACTTGGAAGAGCAGTTGAATGGAATGGACAGTGTCTTGAAAGGAGGATATAAGATGAACATCAACAAAAGCAAAACGAGGATAATGGAATGTAATCGAATTAAGTCGGGTGATGCTGAGTGAATTAGATTAGGAAATGAGACACTTCAAGTAATAAAGGAGTTTTGCTATTTGGGGAGCAAAATAACTGATGATGGTTGAAGTAGAGAGGATACAAAATGTAGACTGGCAATGGCAAGGAAAGCGTTTCTGAAGAAGAGAAATTTGTTAACATCGAGTATAGATTTAAGTGTCAGGAAGTCGTTTCTGAAAGTATTTGTATGGAGTGTAGCCATGTATGGAAGTGAAACATGGACGATAAATAGTTTGGACAGGAAGAGAATAGAAGCTTTCGAAATGTGATGCTACAGAAGAATGCTGAAGATTAGATGGGTAGATCACATAACTAATGACGCAGTATTGAATAGGATTGGGGAGAAGAGAAGTTTGTGGCACAACTTGACTAGAAGAAGGGCTCGGTTGGTAGGACATGTTCTGAGGCATCAAGGGATCACCAATTTAGTATTGGAGGGCAGCGTGGAGGGTAAAAATCGTAGAGGGAGACCAAGAGATGAAAACACCAAGCAGAATCAGAAGGATGTAGGTTGCAGTAAGTACAGGGACATGAAGAAGCTTGCACAGGATAGAGTAGCATGGAGAGCTGCAATAAACCAGTCTCAGGACTGAAGACCACAACAACAACAACATGACAGCAAAGGCCTATATTGATGTTTTAGGCACTTTCTAACTTCCCACTGTTGAAGAGCAATACAGGGATAGCGATTGCATCTTTCAACAAGATCGAGCACCTGCTAATGATGGACGGCCTATGGCGGAGTCGTTACACTACAATAACATCCCTGTAGTGGACTGGCCTGCACAGTGTCCTATCCTGAATCCTACACAACACCGTTGGGACGCTTTTGAACGCCGACTTCGTGGCAGGCCTCACCAACCTACATCGACACCTGTCCTCTGTGCAGCACTCCGTGAAGAATGGGCTGACATTTCCCAAGAAACCTTACAGTACTTGATTGAAAGTATGCCTGGAAGCTGTCATCAGAGATAAGGGTGGGCCAGCATCATACTGAATTCCAGCATTACCGATGGAGGACGCCACGAACTTGTACTAAGTCATTGTCAGCCAGGTGTCCGGATACTTTTGATCACATAGTGTATGTGATGAAATTTGGAATGTAATTCGGCAGTCACAAAAAAAAAAAACAAAATGTATGGCAAAAATGGAATAAAAACGAGAACGGGGAAACGACGGGGGAAGCAGTCAAACTGCTCAGGAATGGTATGACTAATTTTGAAAACAACCAATTACGAAAAATAGGTCACGAATCAGATGAACAATATTATAAATTTCTATAAGCCTTTTAAAAGAAAACCAAGTAAATACTCTCCACGAAATCTTGACTTTAAATAAAAGAAAGGCAAAATAGCACATAATAACCAAGACTAAGTGCTTTGAAAATATACTAGATTATAAATGTCGTAAGTCCAAATTTAACTTTACAGAAGGAAACGCGTGTATCCGGACTCAGATTACCCAACGAAACAAGATACTGAGGAAATCATCCAATCTCTGAAAAACAATAAAGCACCTAAGTGGGATTCCATTCCCGTATCACTTTGGAAATATTCAAATCGCAGAGTTATGGACAAGCTAACCGAAATCATCCGAAATATTCGCCTAACAGAAGAGAGTTTTGAAGACTGGAAGACAGCTTTGATTCACCCAGTGCACAAGCCAGGCGTAAAACGAATTTTAACACTACTACAGCCGTATTTCTCTCCTAACAGTTACCTTCAAAACCTTATCAATAGCATTATTAGCTAGGGTACTAACTGTTTGAAACACTTAACGACCTGCGCTTCTAAAGCAAAACTACAGCTGTAATTAAACAAACACTAACGCATACGTGATATTTAGATGGTTCAAATGGCTCTGAGCACTATGTGACTTAACTTCTGACGTCATCAGTCGCCTAGAACTTAGAACTAATTAAAGCCAACTAACCTAAGGACATCACACACATCCATGCCCAAGGCAGGATTCGAACCTGCGACCGTAGCGGTCGTTCGGTTCCAGACTGCAGCGCCTAGAACCGCACGGCCACTCCGGCCGGCGTGATATTTAGAGATGAAATTTCGAAAAGTTTTAAGATCAGGACTGAAGTGCGGCAGGAAAATTGTCTCTCCCCACTGTACTTCAATTCTGAGCCAGAAAAATTCATGAGCCAACTGAGAATTCTATTTGAAGAAATCCAAATAAATGAGAGTGTTGAGATTAGGTAATGCAGGGTATAACCTACATATGGACTGTATAGTGCAGGGGAGGCAAAGAATTCTGCTAGCGTGTCATGGTCTGGTGCATTTAAATGTCAGCACAGTCGCACTGCATACGACTTGCCTTTATATTTCACGTATCGTAACTAACTAAACAGAAACAATTCAGAGGCAGGCTGCTAGATTTATGGTTTCTAACAATACCCAAGTATTACGGAAAAGGTTCAAGAACTCAAACTGGACCACTGGAGAAAAGACGACATTCTTTTTGAGAAGCATTATTGAGAAAATTTACAGATCTGGCATTTGAGGCTGACGGAGAACGATTCTAATTCCGCCAACATACATTTCGATTAAGGTTCACAAGTACAACATTAGAGAGATTAGGGCACGTACGGGCAATCGGATTTAGTCGCTGTGTTTGCTAGTGGCACAGGATGCCAGCTAACGTCCCATAGATGTTCGGGCTCACATGCGGTTCCCCTTCGGCGATATGCCTTGGCTCGAACTCGCCTAGGGGTTGAACCGCACGTGGCGCATTACGCCCTCTGAATTAGACACTTGTGACCCTTTGGTTAAATTGTCTAGCTGATGGCACGTGTGTGAAATAAAAAGTTATAATAACGTATAATAACAGTATCAATAATATCTGGCACTAAATTAACGACCCATAAATGATGTAGGCCACACAGTTGCGATTTTGTTAGAATAATGTTTATTCAGAAAGCAAACTAATAGTATTTAGAGTTACTGTTACACTCGAGTGCGTATCCAGTTGCCACAGTTCGGTAATTCACAATCTCATAGCGAATTACAAGTCCAATACTCCAGTTCGTTAAACTAAGCGAAAAGTTAGAATTCACACCAGGCGCGCGGCTGCTTACCGCTCAGAGACTAAGTCCCGCGATACCACATATCGCGAAATCTTCTAAGTCGTTTCACTTCCTAGCTACCTAAAGACCGACCGTTTGCTTTGGCGTCTCAGTCCCAACTGTACTCTTTTGGGCCTAGATCAGCGCTGCCCCTCTGTGCGCGTCTCCCGCCAGCGTTTCCGGCCTGCCGAACATCGTCGCTCAACTGATTAGTGCAGTTCCCTTCCCTGAAGCCGTCCATCTATTTGGCGACAGCTTATTCTACATTATTTTACACTTTAACATATTTAAACAATCAAAACTTGACCACTTTCAGGTTCTAAATGCAGTAACAATAACTTCCATTACCTAATAAACGTTAAATTCTTTTACATAAAACCAATGGAATTTCCTTCTTAACTTTGACTGTCACGACCAGCAACCTTGCACCAATGTGCTTTCTGATAAGTAAAAAAGAACGAAAGAAACTATTAAGCACTAAACTTTACAACAAATATTCTATTACCTAATAAATCAATAAGGTGCCATGCTGTCATCGTTCAATGTGTTTTGTGTGGAGGAAATGATGATCTGATACTTAGCTGAGAATACTGATAATTTAAATTTCCTATATCTTTTAAACAAATAAAGTAACAGAGTTGATATTTACATTTGTCATTTTAATTTCGTGCTTCTATATGAATTGTCGATCGTGAAGATCAACTGTAAGTAGGCTGTTTAGGTTTTTTATATTGGTAACGCCACGTAGCCCTCTGATGAAAATCACTGGCTGTGCTGTGTGCAGTCTGTGGCTAGTTTGCATTGTTGTCTCCCATTGAAGTGTTGGGCAGCTGGATGTTAATAGCATGTAGCGTTTCGCAGTTGGAGGTGAACCGCCAGCAGTGGTGGATGTGGGGAGAGAAATGGCGGAATTTCGAAATTTGTAAGACTTGATGTGATGAACTGCTATATACATTATGACTTTTGAACACTGTTGAGGTAAATACATTGTTTGTTCTCTATAAGAATCTTTCATTTGCTAACTATGCCTGTTAGTAGTTAGTGCCTTCAGTAGCTTCAATCTTTTATTTAGCTGGCAGTAGTGGAGCTCGCTGTATTGCAGTAGTTCAAGTAAGAGAAGATTTTTGGTGAGGTAAGTGATTTGTGAAAGGTATAGGTTAATGTTAGTCAGGGCCATTCTTTTGTAGGGATTTTTGAAAGTCAGTATAAGCACAGTCATGTATAATTTTTTTTAAGGTTACGTTACATATGTCGACCCTTAGCCGAGGATACCTCACTGGAATCTTCTGATTTTTTTCTTGTAGTTTGTGTAATTAGTGAAGCTATTGTTTATTGCTAGCGCATAATCATAGAGAGAATTTCCTTTGTAGTTATAGTTTTCCTTCTTGTACAGTAAAACAGTTGTGGCATGCATGTAGATTTGCACCAAGTATTTCGCAGCTGCACTTGCAATTAACTAGATATTATTTTCAGTGTTATGTTAATGTGTTCTCTTATTTTTGTTCTTCAAATTGTGTTTTTCTGTGTTCTCGTGTGAAATATTGTGACAATTATGGCGTGTGAAAAACGTAATACTAGGCTCCAAAGTAAACTGAGAAATGACAGTGAAGACGAAAGCAGTGTGTTAGCGCAACCATGTAATGAATTAACTAATGTTCAAAGTAGTAATTTGGTAACTGTCCATAGGAAAATGGAGCAGGCTGCAAATAATGGTGTAGGCAGTGAAACAATTAGTGAACAGAGAAGCATTATCGATCGATCGGTCGGCAACAGCTCGCCTCAGGAATCCGAAATGACAGGACACAATCTCGCAAATACAGTAGATTCAGGTTTTGGGTCCTCACCGTTTTCTCAAATAAGTCAAGACACATTTTCTGCTTGTCAAAATCTGAATGTTGCCGGTGCAAATTCCCTGCCAAAAAGCACTGAGGAACATATTTCAGACACTAGTGCATTGTTATTACAATTAATACAACAAATGGGACAAACACAGCAGAAGCTTCAAAAGTTAGACACAATGGAACAAAATCTTCGAACGTTAGACACAGTGAAACAAAATCTTCAAAAGTTAGACACAATTGAAAAAAATCTTCACAAGTTAGACACAATGGAACAACACCAGAGACAAACACAGCAACAGTTAGACACAATGGAACAAAATCTTCGGAAGTTAGGCACCACTCTTGAACAAACACGTGAAGATTTAACTACTGAGTTACATAACATTGAATCGAAATGTCAAAAAGTCTGTAATGACGTAAAAACACAAATTTGTGAGCATTTCCAACCTATTTTTTCGCATGATGAAAATGCATTACAGAATCACGAAGCAGCCATAAAAGAACTGCAAACTATTGTTCATGAAAATCACGACACCTTGCAAGCTAAAATTGACTCAGTTGCATCTTCCGATTCGGTTACGCAACTTGTAAAAACTCAGGAAAACTTAAAGGACACAGTAGATACGATTTCAACACAAATGGACACTCTGAAACTTGGCTCAGAAAAACACACAGAGGAAATAATTTCACTATCGGATAAAGTAGCAGAACTTTCAGATCAGTTCACTAACTTATCTACAAAGGTAGATGATGATCTGAATGACACAAGACCTGTAGCCTTCACGGACACTGAAGAGTATGAATAAATTAGAAAATTCAAACAAAATAAAAATCAAATCAATACACAGTACAAAAGAGTAATCCGGGAAGTACAAGATCAGTTGGCACAAATAATTACATATTTCAGAGGACACTCGCGCAGCAGTATAGGAAGAGGGACATAGAAATACGGAACAACCACAACCACAAAATAATAACACAGGACACTTCAGAAATTATGAAAGAAATTGGCAAGGCGCATTGGATTTTGAGATGGAACCACCGAAACGAAGTAGCAATGACCGACATGCGACTCCCGACACGATGATTTTGACTATAAGCTGTTCATTACTACATGTAAATTCAAAACATTTAAGAATTCTGGCAACGACATTCATCCAGAAGCCTGGCTCCATCAATTCTCTCATTGTTTTCCTCCCAACTGGTCATTAGAGCACAGATTAGAATTTATGTGTGGCTACTTAGAGAATGAACCAGCTGAAAGAATGCGATTGGTCATTCACGATTGTCACAGTGAAGGAGAATTTTATCATGCTTTCCTCTCAGCATATTGGTCTCAAGCTACACAAGACCGAGTAAAACATAGCATCATAATGATGAAACATTTCGAACAATCTGAATTTTCCAGTCTTGTGAAATATTTTGAAGACATGTTGCACAAGAATCAGTACCTGTCAAACCCATACAGCTCCTCAGAACTCATCCGCATTTGCTTAATCAAATTACCTAAATATTTACGACATATTATTTTGGCAGGTCGTTGCAAAGACGACACTGAAGCTTTTCAGGGACTCTTACAAGAATTAGAAATTGACACTGACAATCGCAGAACGCGAAAACAGGAACACAACAATTACAGGTCACATCCGTCGCAATTCCGCGATGAAAGAAATAATAACTGGACATGACAAGGCTATTCTCACAACACAAATCGTGACCAAAACAGACACCACCCTTATGACAACTGTTGGCAGAATAATAGGTACAGAGAAAGATCGCACTTCCGTAGTAATGAATATGACAGAGATAACCATAGAAACAGACAATATGGGAACCAAAACAATTATTATCAAGGGAGACAGAATAACTTCAGACGCAATGGACCACCGTGCAGTTACGATTCCGGGAGAAATTCTCCACCACGTGACTGACAAGAAAGAAATTATGGAATCTACCGACATGACGAGAGACGATATAATCGTAACGACAGACCTGAATTGCATCAGAATTGGCGGGATTCAAACACGGCAGGGCCCTCTCGACAAGGTGAATTAGTAGAAGTTAGGTCTCCTAATCCCAATAACGATGCACGCCAACAAAGAGACCGACAATGACTCGCACCGCAGGCATCCACATACGCCGGCTGCCTCAGAGAAAAATAACATAGAGGCTAACCTTGAGAAAACTTCCAGTATTCTTTACTGACGTATACCGCATGATAATTGCATTGAAGTTGAAACTCTACGTACTAGGAAGAGTAAAGGATTGCACCACATTTCACATGTAAAACCGTTTATTGAAAGATAATCTGCTTTATAACTTAGTCCTTGCCACAAAATTTTTCACTTCACATTATTAGTATGCCTTGTCCGACTTAGAAACTGTTAACATGCAACAATGTTTTGAAGTTCACTATCCAGTCTAGAACCTATGGAACACATTTCGACAGTATTTACGAGTGCATTGTTATAGTGAACAGACGACACATTGTTATTGTGTGTGTACATACTTGCTTGTTAGTTGCACGATTACGTAACGACTATAAGGCTTACATACTTAGAACATATACTGGTACTGCTAATGAGATTTTAATGCAACATTTAGGTTTACTTGAAAATACATTCTGGATTTAAAGTACTTTCTGTGAGATACCAGATGACACAGTGGTTAGTTTATGTGACAGCTACACGATTTTATCACGACGCTACTAATGAGTGACAATTTACAATGTTGCTTTTGCAGTGTTTCTGTTTCATATCTGCACAGTTTTTCTGAATTCTTCTGGAAAGTAAAACATGTTTTAGTAGTAACTTTTGTGGTATAGCTACAGTGAGACTGCCTTTTCCGTAGCACAACAATACGTTACAGCACAGTACTTTCTTCATCACGGCAATAAGCGTAATAACTACGATATCTATACGCATAGCACTTCACATTTGTTTATCATGAGGTAAGTACATTGACTTTTGCGGAACTTAGCTTTCGGAAGACGATAAATACGACACTTCCACAGAGACTATCTTACAACAAGACGCACAGTTTAGCGCTACAGTACACGTATTTGAGTGATTAATTTTGTACTTAAAACATTTATTTTTAAAGATATTTGAAGTACAAAGATACAAAGGTTTTCCGTGATACATTTCATTCCATTGCTGTAATCTGTAACACCTGAGGTTATTATTCATTAATCCTCAGGGGGTACACGCTTACTTTGTGTATCATGTGTTTGGCAAGCACAAGGAGCCCTAGCTAATATGGTATTTGCTTATACAACTTTACACATCGGTACCATATTTCTCTAACACACAAATTACACAGCCATCTGATCATTTAACTGAGAGATAAACATTTCTTTTACTACATCAGTGACAGATGTTTACACAATTACACAGTTGGATAACTACACACTTATGAAATTGTATTTTGTCTGTACTTTGTTACCTGTTCATATTTTTCGGAACCATTGTGATACTATGAGAGCTTTTAATGATGTATTTGGTAAGGGAGCATGATTTTAAAGTAGGTTGAGGTAGATGACACTATTGAAATGAGCAGAGAATTTTTCTTAGGTTTTGACATTATTGCAGAAAGCTACGACATTTTTGAGATTTGATCTGAGGATTTATGATGTTATTTTTACGATGACGATGTGTATTATGCTGTTGATGTATGTTTTATGATATGAGGAATTTGATTACGCTACGTATTTATTTTGATGAAATATTGAAGAAGTTTTGACGAATATGTCTATGAATAATGAGTAGTGGTTAGGGGCTCTGATTTGTGGAAAAGGATGTTGGAAACCAAGAATCGTACTTTAAGAGTTATGAAATGTGTGTAAATGCGCGAATGTATCACAATGCAGACGAAAACTTTTTGAACATTGTTATATTCATAGGATTTTGTTTCTACGCATTTGCAACGCAAATTCTCGACCTGTGGAATTTTTTATATGAGACTGTCACTGTAATGCAAACTGGTATCGTAAATATTTCAGTAAGAAATTTAAGTGACCACCTTCACATAATGCGTCATGGGCACCCAGCTGCACGACAGTTGCTTGGAAAAAAGCCATTAGTGTGTGCCTTTCAGAGGCACAGGTGGAGAAAAAAGTAGGCCATTATCCTCACTATTGACATTTCTTTGTAGAAAGCATCGCAAATACGACATGCTCAAACTTGAAAATATATGATTACACGGTGGAGCTCTTTATTTATGATATTTACTAAAATACCTAATGAAATTATGAGAAACATTTTACATCTATTGTCTTTCTAGTTGAGAGATTTTTTCTTTTTGCCTTTGGAGACGCCATTTGCCTAGTGAATGACGTTTCATATGTTGCTTTATATATATATATATATATATATATATATATATATATATATATATTTGCTCATTTTGTTTAATATCTAGTTTCTAGCTGCACTGCAGCATTGGTTAAAATAAAATTTAATAGATGTACTAATATAGATATTTTATACCTACAGATCCAGTAAACAGTAATTTTATAATCTACTTTCTTAAACAGAGGGAAGACAAATAGACATTTCCCTTCACAGGAATTGCGTAAATATTTTTTTTAACGACTTGGTAACTTTCTTGCAGAGTAAGTTTTTGTGATGCATCACTCTAGTATTGAGTTGTGACATAGGTATTAAACATGGCCATTTTTACTGTAATATTTTTTATGCTTGGGCTTTGTCATGTTTAGATATAAGTTATTGCATTTGCTGTTGCTGTTTGCCAGGCATAATGTTACTGAATTTGATTTTGTATTACTCTGTTAAGCCAGTTTTACTATTGCTTTATTTTTCTTGTTGCTGCACATTGGCTCATATTAGTTGTAATGTTGCATTTTATCTGTTAATTTAGGTTCACTGCTGCTTGCTTTGTAAATTGGCATTTTTTGTCATTGCTGTTTGTGTTAATTGTTTTGTGCTGCTGCATTGCCTTGTCCCTTAGTATATATATCTGAGCTCAGTAGATTTAAGTTAGCTTAAGATGCGGTAGGCTATATAAGAGAACGAGTTGTGATGAATTGGAAGAAATGCATTGAGAATCTATAAGAAAATGGTTTGGCCAAAAAAGGATTTTTAAAGAGGATATGAACAAAAAGTAGGGTTTAAGTACAACAGGTTTAGGTAGGATTTTCTTGGAAATAAATGATGAGGTAAGATAAAGGAAAATAAATAATGAGGTAAGAAATATGTGAACATATAAATGCAGAAAGCATGCTTCAATAGAATTTTTTTGGTGGAAACAAATGTTGAAATAAGAGGAAAGATATAAGGAATGAAGTTTTGGGGTGGACTGCAGTACGAAATGTCACACTGAAAACAAACCCTGTCCTGTATTTTTGTGTTATTACACTATGTGAATTTGTGTTTTTCCTGTCTTAATGTGTTTAGCTAATAAGAGTTATATTGTAAAATTTTTCTGATAATATGTTATTTTCTTTGTAAAGATGTTTAGACATTATCTATTCCATTCTGTTTTAATGCCCATGTGTGAAGTTGATGTTTCGAAAGTTATTCTGATCTTTTATGTATGTACTCATGTCATAATTACTGTAACACTGATGTATATGTTATTTCGATTCTTTTGTAAAGCCTGTACTACAAATGTTATCTGTATTGTTATGTTCTTTAATGATGTATTTTGTACCTTTGTAATTGTATTCTTATGTTATAAAATTGTAATTGACACCAGTTCATCATATTATTAACCTGTAAGTTCCATTTCACTGGACACGTTTCTGTTGGTTGTAGTATATGGACAATATGTGAGAAGTAGGGACTGTTAGTGTTTGCACATGTGTTAATAATTCAGCAAGGGACTGGATAACTGCATTGCCGGTTCTAAGGACAATTCCAAAAACTGTGAGTTCACAAGTGGTGGTTTATGGACTTGCTATATTATCCGCAAGACCCTACAAAGGTGATTGTGCACCTGCACAGTAAAACAGATGGCTGCTGGCCATCTCTACAAGGACTACAGTGGGTCTGCATTTTTGATGACCCACCAATACCATTATTTCTACAAGGACTGCAGTGGTCTGCACCTCTTGTGGCCCACCAATACTGTAATCTCTACCAGGACTACAGTGGGTCTACTCTGTGATGACCTACCTACCAATATTCCTCAAAACTTCGAATGACTCTGCTGTGGGTTTCCTCTCTTGCGGCCCATTACCTGTTTGCATGTCAAGAGTCAGCACTGTGTTTCCGTTGGAAGGACAACACTACTTCTTCAAGAATGCATGGAAATCCACTACTTCCGGGTGCATCTTCTTTTACTGCTCAGACTTTGAGAAAAACACTGCAATTTTACTGTGATGAATGATCAGGACTGTCTTTATGGACTGTGAGAAAACTTTAGCTTTTGACCAACATTGTATCAATAAGTGTGTGCATTTGATATATTTGTTATAGTAATTATGAAAAATTTTATCAAATCATTATTGGCCACTGCCCAAAACAATTTGTAAAATTTTTTGTGGGGAGCATGGGGGCTATGTAAGTAGGCTGTTTAGGTTTTTTATATTGGTAACGCCACGTAGCGCTCTAATGAAAAACACTGGCTGTGCTGTGTGCAGTCTGTGGCTAGTTTGCATTGTTGTCTGCCATTGTAGTGTTGGGCAGCTGGATGTTAATAGCGTGTAGCGTTGCGCAGCCGGCCGCGGTGGTCTAGCGGTTCTAGGCGCTCAGTCCTGAACCGCGCGACTGCTACGGTCGCAGGTTCGAATCCTGCCTCGGGCATGGATGTGTGTGATGTCCTTAGGTTAGTTAGGTTTAAGTTGTTCTAAGTTCTAGGGGACTGATGACCACAGATGTTAAGTCCCATAGTGCTCAGAGCCATTTGAACCACTTTTGAATCGTTGCACAGTTGGAGGTGAGCCGCCAGCAGTAGTGGATGTGGGGAGAGAAATGGCGCAATTTTGAAATTTGTAAGACTGGATGTCATGAACTGCTATATACATTATGACTTTTGAACACTATTGAGGTAAATACATTGTTTGTTCTCTGTCAAAATCTTTCATTTGCTAACTATGCCTATTAGTAGTTAGTGCCTTCAGTAGTTTGAATCTTTTAATTAACTGGCAGTAGTGGCGCTCGCTGTATAGCAGTAGTTCGAGTAACGAAGATTTTTGGTGAGGTAAGTGATTTGTGAAAGGTATAAGTTAATGTTAGTCAGGGCCATTCTTTTGTAGGGATTTTTGAAAGTCAGATTGCGTTGCGCTAAAAATATTGTGTGTCAGTATAAGCACAGTCATGTATAATTTTCTCTAAGGGGACGTTACACAACCAAAGCGTTCAGATTTTAGCATTCAGGTCTTTGTTACAAAACTTGTTAGTTTCACTGTAACAGTAAATCCTAAACTATTATAAATATGATCAGTATTCAACTTATATTGGGAACACCATGAAAATTTATGGAGAATGATTTAATTTACTGTGGCTTGATTCCCTGTATTACTACAGAATTAAATAGTTTTCATAAATGTTGCCTTTACGGCCGATCTTAGGTCCGCCATATTTAACACTGCCACGTCTCCTTGTCCACACGGCTTCCACTGGGTTTCCGTGTGACAGAGGTTCTCGTCGGTCTCACTCGCACACTACAGCGCTTATACCTCAATAGACAATAGACGCCTGTGAGTTTCCTCATCTCGTGGTGAATCTGCGGCATTTGTGGCACGCGTTCCTGGACGAAAGGGTTCGTTTCACAGATCCTGTAGGCTGACTCTTTCGACCATATATTTAAATGAGAGCGGAATGCTTGTTAACTCACAAGGAAAGGAAATCACTGGTAGTGGTACGGTATACCCTCCACCAGGCACCATTCTGTGTCCTGCGGTGTACGTATGTTAATGCAGATGTAGATCGCAAACAAATCATATTTTCTGTATTAGTTAATTATTTATGGAGCACTGAAAATATATTTTTCTCTGATACAAGCTGTCGGCATACGCAGAGATGCAGACAATTTCATAGATTTTCTCATTCGCTTGGTTTATTTAGTTTCATAATCGAAAGAAGGCCTTACACTCAAATATGTCGATCGATATATTTTAGCATTTTTGCAACCTCATTATGGAGGCGTGGAAAGCATACACGAGGAAAGCAACATAGACGTCGTGGGCAGTTTTAAGGTAAAAGGATTTATCATTATAACTGGAATTAACTTGAAGGTCAATCAGTTACATCTGCACATGTACACCAGCGCTTTCAACTCAAACGGCAAAAGGTCTCGAAAACAGCAGTTTTTTAAGGCCACAATGAATTCTTCATATCTTGTGTCTCTTAACGGAAGTGAGCTTAGGGAGCTGTACTGTGTTTATCGGAATATGTCCTTCCTATAACGCGATTTTCTTTTTGAATGCGTCCGCATAAATTCGGAAAAAAGTTATCTCTCCCCTTGCACTGTCTTACTGTAGACAGTATGAAGTGAACTGAAAATGCGAGGTCGGCAGTATATTCCGGAAGATTCTGATTTTTGTTCTTCAACGCGTTTTCCCTATGTAAATTCAATAATACCGAGTTTTAAATAAAAAAAGTCGTTTCAGGCATGCCCCTTGACTTAACCTACGTATTATGCAGTAATAAATAAAGTCTCCAAACAGTTCAGTTCCATAAAAAACTGTTGCAACTGACACTGAAATAATGCGTCCGACTCCAGATATGTTGCCAATTTCTTCACGTGCTACGTGCCGGCAAATTTATCAAAATGTGGTTCTCGATGTGCTGTACAATGAATCCCATCTGCTGATCTTTGAAATTTTTTGCTCTTTCATTGTCAACAAAAATCTTTAAATTCTTTCTGCATGGTAGTGTAGCATAATTTCATAGCAAATTTGCAATACGCGTCGCATACGCGACTACATAATATATACTGAGAATGCTCATCCCTCTCTTCTGTCTTTCCCATTCGTTTTAGAAGACTTGTGATGATAGATCGCTAGACTGCTTCTTTTTTTTGCAAATAGCCGCTGTATCTGTGGACGTCCTTCATATCACGAACAAATAGAGAACGGCAAACGGCGGTGACAGCACGATTCTGCAGAAATGAAGAGAGTTGTAGCGACCGAAAACAGAAGTAACTGTCAATGTCTAGTCATATTGTCTGTACTGCACAATCACATTCGCCATACGTAAGTGACATTAGAACATCCGTATCAATCGTTAGAACACTAAATTTTAATTTTATGTCGCAAATGAACTGTAGAATCAAATGTTTCGGTTCTTAAATGCAAAATCAGGCATACACGGTATGTCGTTTCCAGCGCTATCTACCACGAATGGGAAACAATGCTCTGGTAAACCGTACGTATTTTTTGACGTAGAATCATAATATGCAACAACATGGGGGTTCCCATTCGAAAACAAACGGAGACCCCGCCCAAGTATGAGAGGTGGTTAGGAGGTGGCTACTTGCCTATTTACCGATATTAACTTTTCATGTAGAATAATTTTTTCGAACGATGCGTCGTTTTCGAGATACTGAAATGACTCAAATTAATTGCGCGCCCTGTATATTGTCCACTTATATTTCCTTTTAGAACAATTATTATAATTTGCGATGTTGTTCAGTATTTAACGTGACGTATATTTTGTCTAACCTAAAGATTTTACATAGCATGAAACAATTCCTCTCGTTTTAGTCAAAGATTAACAATCAGCATCTTTGAAGACCAGTGAAACACTCTGTAGTTGCACGGTTTTAAAATCTGTGATTCCAGAAAAATTTTACAGCTGTACATACTTGTCTTTGTACCTGACGTTGGCGTAACATCCAAATCCTGGTTTGCAAAATAACAAATATTTTAGAATGTAACACCAGTGTAGTTCGTTATTTCATCCACCAAGTTATTGTCTTAGTTAACTGTGGAAAATAGGCACGTAATACAGCACGGCTGTAACAAAGAGAGATAATTCCATTCAAGAACCATATATGCAGTTCCTGGGAGTGAATTCAATCCCCCACCCGTCCACCTCCGCTCCCGTGAAACGTTGAGAACGGACGTACGTTGGCGGTGGAACGTCATAGAGCGAATATTGATTCTAAAGAACTAGGCGTCTCCCTAGGCCTATTTTCTCCACTGCTTTCGGTCTAAAGCTTTCAATTACTCACCCTGTGGCCTCTGACCTTCAATTTAGCATAATTATAGAGCATAATGAGTATCGTGGATCAGACCCCATTAGCACTATGCCGAAGTTGACCGTTGCCCTCTTCGGCTGAGTAACGGCGAAAAACCGCTCGTAAAAAGTAATAACAGTGACAAATTTGCCATTAACAGACCCTCCAACCGGACGCGAAATTAATTTTTGCCGCGCACTGCGCCGGTATACGTGTAATTACCAGGTGGAAAATGAATTTTAATTACGCGTTCCCGGTCGCGTGGCGACAGGTAGGCACATTCAATGCAAATTTAACGGCCGGGAACGACAGTGCTCCATCTACACGTGCCATAATGTTTCAAAGGGTCCTGCTATCGATCCCACCTAAGACACTGGTCACCGTGATTAGACTTACCTTATTTTCAAAAAGGTGCTCCAAGCAATACACCCATTATAAAAGTGTGTGATAGAAGGAAGTAATGCAAACATATTGCTAGATTAGTGTGCTTACTACTAGTGTCGATGACGAACTATCCCAATGAATTCAGTGAGAGTTCAGATATTTCATACAATTTTTGTATTTTACTCAATCATATCGGGTTAAAACTATAGCAACAGGGGTGAACTATCTTTGAAGATATTCATAGGAAGAAGCAGTACAAACTCAAACAGAAGTGAAGATTCTATGTTAAAATTAAGAAAAATTAGTAATAACTGCTTCTCTTACAGTAACTCACAAGGATTAAAAAAATAGAAACAACGTTGAAATGTGACCAGTTACTCCTTCTTATTATCTTATCACGAGGGAATAATAGTTTTGTTATCTCAGTGACGTAATTTGCCATTCTGTTTTACTTAATATTATTCTTTGAACCTCTGGTGAAGGAAGGCACATCACTGTGTACCTTTATTATAAATCACATTATGTACATCCTATCCTTCTCCCTCTATGTTGCTGTATATTATTAAATGTTGAGTTGTCATATCGGGTGATTGAGTGTCAAAGACAGATAAGCTGTTGAGTAGTCTGATGAAAACGTAAATGTTTGTGTGACTTCAGTCAAAGACAAACCTGTTACCGTCTAGGCCTCAGGGGGTGGTAGCGGTTCCTTTCCGCTCCAGGGAAAGTAGAGCGACAGTTAAGGATGGTCGGCATCCTTTCATTACTCGTTTCTGGGACTGCAGAAGGTAAGCATGGAGCCTGTGATGGTCTCCGTTATACGAAGATTCAAAGACAGTGGGGATGATATTTGTGTCTAATTCACTCTCTTACAGGCGAATGATGGCTAAATTTTTGTCACGGCCACCATTTGTAGTAATTTTCAGTATTAAACTCAGCAATTACAATTTTGAGTTTCAGGTGCAAGCATGAAGCTTCCTGCCATCCGTTAGAATGAAGTCGATCCTTTGGTGCTTTAAGCACAACTGATCTCAAATGAGCTATAAATTAAATTTCCTTTTTTTTACTACGATTAACGTATTCAGTTTTGAACAATATTTGAGATTGTTGTTGTTGTTGTGGTCTTCAGTCCTGAGACTGATTTGATGCAGCTCTCCATGCTGCTCTATCCAGTGCAAGCTATCTCCCAGTACCTACTGCAACCTACATCCTTCTCAATCTGCTTAGTGTATTCACCTCTTGGTCTCCCTCTACAATTTTTACCCTCCACGCTGCCCTCGAATACGAAATTTGTGATCCCTTGATGCCTCAGAACATTTCCTATCAACCGATCCCTTCTTCTAGTCAAGTTGTGCCACAAACTCCTCTTCTCCCCAATTCTATTCAATACCTCCTCTCATTAGTTATGTGATCTACCCACTTATTCTTCAGCATTCTGTAGCACCACATTTCGCAAGCTTCTATTTTCGTCATTTTCGCCTATTTCGTCCAAACTATTTCTCGTCCTTGTTTCATTTCCATACATGGCTACACTCCACACAAATAATTTCAGAAACGACTTCCTGACACTTAAATCTATACTCGATGTTAAGAAATTTCTCTTCTTCAGAACGCTTTCCTTGCCATTTCCAGTCTATATTTTATATCCTCTCTACTTCGACGATCATCAGTTACTTTGCTCCCTAAATAGCAAAACTTCTTTACGACTTTAAAGTGTCCCATTGCCCAAACTAATTCCCTCAACATCACCCGACTTAATTCGACAACATTTGAATATCCTCGTTTTGCTTTTGTTCATGTTCATCTTATATCCTCCTTTCAAGACATTGTCCATTCCATTCAACTGCTCTTCCAGGTCCTTTGCTGTCTCTGACAGAATTACAAAGTCATCGGCGAACCTCAATGTTTTTATTTCTTCTCCACTGATTTTAATACCTACTCCGAACTTTTCTTTTATTTACTCTACTGCTTGCTCAATAAACAGATTGAATAACATCGGGGAGAGGCTACAACCCTATCTCACTCCCTTCCCAACCACTGCTTCCCTTTCATGCCCCTCGACTCTTATAACTGCCATCTGTTTACTGTACAAATTGTAAAAAAGCCTTTCGCTCCCTGTATTTTACCCCTGCCACCTTCAGAATTTGAAAGAGAGTATTGCAGTCAACATTGTCAAAAGCTTTCTCTAAGTCTACAAATGCTAGAAACGTAGTTCCTTAATCTATCTTCTAAAATAAGTCGTAAGGTCAGTATTCCCTCACGTGCTCCAATATTTCTACGGAATCCAAACTGATCTTCCCCGAGGTCGGCTTCTACCAGCTGTTCCATTCGTCTGAAAAGAATTCCTGTTAGTATTTTGCAGCCGTCCGAGGTCGGCTTCTACCAGCTGTTCCATTCGTCTGAAAAGAATTCCTGTTAGTATTTTGCAACCGTGGCTTATTAAATTGATAGGTCGGTAATTTTTACATCTGTCTAACACCTGCTTTCTTTGGGATGTGAATTATTATATTCTTCTTGAAGTCTGAGGATATTTCGCCTGTCTCATACATCTTGCTTACCAGATAGTAGAATGTTGTCAGAACTCCTCTCCCAAGGCTGTTAGTAGTTCTAATGGAATGTTGTCTACTCCCGGGGCCTTGTTTCGACTCAGGTCTTTCAGTATTCTGTCAAACTCTTCACGCAGCAGCAGATCTCCCATTTCATTTTCATCTACATCCTCTTCCATTTCCATTATATTGTCCTCAAGTACATCGCCCTTGTATAGACCCTCTATACACTCCAGTATATATTTTCTCCAAAGATATCTTTAATTATCCTGTAGGCACTATCTATCTTACCCCTAGTGAGATAACCCTCTACACCCTTACATTTGTCCTCTAGCCATCCCTGCTTAGCCATTTTGCTCTTCCTGTCCATCTCATTTTTGGGTTTTTTTATTCCTTTTTCAATGCTTCCTTTACTGCATTTTTACATTTTCTCCTTTCATCATTTAAATTCAATATTTCTAGTATTACCTAAGTATTTCTACTAGCCCTCTTCATTTTACGTACTTGATCCTGCCTTCACTACTTCATCTCCCAAAGCTACCCATTCTTCTTCTACTGTATTTCTTTCCCCCTTTCCTGTCAATTGCTACCTTATGCTCTCCCTGAATCTCTGTACAACCTCTGCTTTAGTCAGTTTATCCAGGTCCCATCTCCTTAAATTCCCACCTATTTGCAGTTTCTTCAGTTGTAATCTACAGTTCATAACCAATAGATTGTGGTCAGAGTCCACATCTGCCCCCGGAAATGTCTTACAATTTAAAACCTAAATCTCCGTCTTACCATAATATAATCTATCCGATACCTTCTAGTGTCTCCAGGCACCTTCCAGGTATACAACCTTCTTGCATGATTCTTGAACCAAGTATTAGCTATGATTAAGTTACGTTCTGTGCAAGATTCTACCAGGCGGCTTCCTCTTTCATTGCTTACCCCCATTCCGTATTCACCTACTACGTTTCCTTCTCTCCCTTTTCCTACTCTCGAATTCCAGTCACCCATGACTATTAAATTTTCGTATCCCTTCACTTCCTGAATAATTTCTTTTATCTCATCATACATTTCATCAATTTCTTCGTCATCTGCAGTGGTAGTCGGCATATAAACTTCTACTATAGTAGTAGGCATGGGCTTCGTGTCTATCTTGGCCACAATAATGCGTTCACTATGCTGTTTGTAGTAGCTTACCCGCACTCCTATTTTTTTATTCATTATTGAACCTACTCCTGCATTACCCCTATTTGATTTTGTATTTATAACCCTGTATTCACCTGACCAAAAGTCTTGTTCCTCCTGCCAACGAACTTCACTAATTCCCAATGTATCTTACTTTCACCAATCCATTTTGCTTTTTAAATTTTGTAACCTACCTGCCCAATTAAGGGATTTGACATTCCAAGTTCCGATTCATAGAAGGCCAGATTTATTTCTCCTGATAATTACGTCCTCTTGAGTAGCCCCGCCCGGAGATCCGAATGGAGGACTATTTTATCTGCGGAATATTTTACCCAAGAGAACGCCATCATCATTTAACCATACAGTAAAGCTGCATGCCCTCGGAAAAATATTGAGATTATTGCTAGTAAATTGGTCCTCACCGTTGCCTGAAGTAGTCATGTGATCGTAGCTTGAGTAACTTACATGATTCACAGAACTCGTGCAGCTGTTTAGGAGAAACGTGTGATGTGTGAAATATTTAAGAAATATCAGCGAGTGAAATAATCTGCTATTTAATGGATATTTCTTCTGTCAGTCACTGTCCCCAATATCTCCTCATCGGCCGCCCCAGAGTGAAAATTTACCGCCAGCATCAAAGTCTTTGTCAGTAAAGGTAAATCGTGCAAAAGTTTGTATTTAATATAGCCCATAAACGATCACTCAGGGTGAGTAAATCATGGAACATCCGGATCGTTCTCGAGGAATTTCAGTTGCGGCTTTTGCGAGTGGCCTTTTTGATATAATCCGACAGTGTATCATTACAACGGTGATTAACGTTCATGAGAATGACTTCGATCTATATAACTGGCGATGGCTACACGCTCTTGTTGAAATTCAGACTAGTGATTAACAGGTACCCGTGTGAAACAATCAGTAGGTATTATCACTGTATAATGTGTCTGTGTTACTGTTAATGTTCATGTCTGATTGCCCCATTTCGCGTCCGTATTACTTCGTTTCTGCGCTAAAAGAATTTTGATTTCTCACACCAATTCTCAAAAGCATTGCACAGCCGGTTTTGTAAGTCAACAGGACACTAAATATTCGTGCTTGAAATACATATCAAATTCCATTTTTGATAGAGATTTGATTGTCTCCTAATATATAAACCTAAATCCCACCAATATCCATGTGCTAGTCGTATCTCAGAGACTATTGGGGTAGGAAGTATCCGACACCAGCGCAAGGATATTGCTAATACAAACATTTCCTTAGTTTCATGTGCACGAAAGCTGTAATAAATAATTTTGTTTAAAGGGAAGACCTCCCGCATCACGTGTGATGATTTTGACCACAGTCCCTCACCACTGTAACTATTCCTGCATTATAATGAGCATAACAAACTAGGTAGTAGAAACATTTAATCAGGTAAAAGATATAGATCATTTTAGAGCGAGTAGTTTAGATGAATAACTTCCTCGGTTACCGGAGCCATCCCTTGCGTTATCTATCCTGCTAATATGAATCTTATTTGCTAAATAATTATTTATTTCGGGCTGTCCCATTGCTTGAATTACCTCGGTAATGAATCGAGGAAGGTAGCGAGGGAAGAGAAACGATTGTACCACAGTCTGGCAGTAATCTGCACTTTATTTAATTATGCGCAAGCAGAAACAATACTTCCAAACTCCATTTCATTCCGTTTATAAGGAAGCTATGACATAAACGTCTATTTAGCTTTTTCGCAAAAACGCAGCTTAATATTTTAAATTCGTGTGCAATCGATAAACATTTTTATAGAAATGAATTACTTGTTATGATATGTGCATGAGAAAAAGTGCATTCCAGAACATCACAGTGACGCACTACACATGTCGAATAAGCAGAGGTCACTTGGCACGGAACTTCGGATTCTCCTGTAATTACAAAAGTCATACTTCTCCAACACAAACTACCTGAGACGAACCTTGATAAATAATCTGGATGATTAGTTTGCAGAATCAAATCACCCTAAATACAACTGAAATGTCGAAGACCGAAAATCTCTACATGCCTTAAATGTACCCGCCTGCGAGTATTTATGTCATGCGCCAGCAGAAAGCTGCAATTGATTCGACGCCTTTGTTTTGACTGCCACGGATTTTCAGAACACATGTGACTTGATCGCTTACCTTCTGACTGTTATTGCTTCTTCGTTCTCTCGATGTACCTCACGGCTTTCTTGAAATTCTTCTGACTGCAGATGGACACATTCGTGTTGCTCGCCAGTTGCCCCGTCTCAGACTGATGCTAAGCAACGTCAGGGGCCACTGCAAGGAGCACTGTATTGTTGAGAACTGCGTCACGTCTCCGTACGTTGTTTGCTCCAAGAGGATACGCGGGAAAGAATCACCTCATAATTAAGGAAACTATCCAGCGATGATAGCAGTGGCGTTACTAGGCTGGGATGACCGAGACGATGCCATCGATGACAAGACGTCTCTGAAATCTAAAAAAATAGGAAAAAGTAATGAAAAATTAAATATAGCAAGGAACAGGGGGAAATTGTGTAGAATTGACTACCCAAGACAAGTCTTTCGTTAAGTTAAAAATAATAAATGACTGTTTTGGAAATCATTGCGTCTGAAGATATGGAAATGGTTCATCTCCTTTGCCCAAATCAACGATAAATGTATATTATGATACGAACATCATTTAACAGTATATATCGAACGAAAGGGACTAGTTGTGGGTCAATGTTTCGGCTAAGGCTACGACAGAGCATCCACCATCAGCGGCGAATACAGTATTGTGCAAAAAAACGAATGAAGTGTCAATTTAAATTTACTCCATAAAAGCGCAGAAGAGGACAAGAGGCTAACCAGGAAACAGCCCCGTATTTCTCAACAGTTGAGAGCATATTCAAATGTTTTGGTCACAGCATGCTACAGTGGTGGGATTTAAAAACTTGTCCATTAGTAATTCTAAAGTAACGGTAAACTTACGTCCGCAGCTCGTGGTCGTGCGGTAGCGTTCTCGCTTCCCACACCAGTGTTCCCGGGTTCGATTCCCGGCGGGGTCAGGGATTTTCTCTGCCTCGTGATAACTGGGTGTTGTGTGACGTCCGTAGGTTAGTTAGGTTTAAGTAGTTCTAAGCTCTTGGGGACTGATGACCATAGATGTTAAGTCCCATAGTGCTCAGCGCAATTTGAACCATTTTTTTGGTAAACATACGAAATTCATTGCGTTGTATTGGCAGGCAAGAAGCCATTTAGACACGTAGAAATTCATTAATATTGTTAAGGGTCTGACAAATATAATTCGAAAGAGTAAAAAATGTACGAACGAAGTGTACCAATAGGTCTTCGAAGCATAATCTTACTTTATTCAGTATAAATTATTGTAAATGAGTAACAAATCACGTAAGGCCTTGCAGTTGGAGACTACGGACATTGTAGCTGCGTATGACTTCTTACGGAAGACGCTGTCAGAAGTAGAGAAGAAAGTTGAGGGCATACCGTCCAGTCCACTGCGAGAGGAATGATTGGGAAGGAAATGGCCGTATATTTTCCGAGTAAGCCATCCCAACATTCGCCGCAACCGGTAACTTATAGTGTAGTAATACGTATCCAAACATTTTGCAAAGAGTGTAGCGACTATCCGTAGCGTCTAATGAATAATTTTTGGGTCGTTACAAAAAATAGGACACTTTTCACTAACACAAGACCTCACCTTAGATTTTTAAGCAAATGCCTTGGAATTTACAGCAATGAAGCTGAGAGGTGCTCCAGTTTACGACAGTCGCAATAATAATATATTTCTACTCGTATAAGTGCTGTTAATTGTTGAAGTAGGAAGAAACTAACGAAAAGCCGTAAATCGAATAGCGACGCTGAAAACTTCTTAACTGTGCTATTTTTTTTAGATAAGTTTTATTATCCACTAAACAGACGGACAGTATTCACAACAGGGACATGAACCATTGCAGTCTGTTCTGAACATGAATATTATCAACAAGAGAAATCGGTCATCGGTGCTGAAGAAAATTTTGAGAACAAGTTTATTATTTTGGACTCAAAACCATTAATAGGAAGTTTTTTGAACTATTACAACTTACGTGAAGAAAATAAGCAAGCCATTACAATTTTGTTTATCTACAAGAGAACTGACTTTATTCTTGAGATGTGTCTATCTTACAAAATATGGAAAGTACAATTAACCACGAGCTATGGCAAAACGACCATTACAATCTCTAAGCAACATTTTTTTTCAGAAATAAAATAAATAACAATAATGTATGATTCAAACCATTTTATGAACTGTAAGTGTCCTTTGAAAAATAATCTGTCATTAAACAGGGTGAGTCGCGTAAGACGTAACAACCCCCATCATTCCGGGGGCGACTGCACGTATCGGTATCGACAAGCGGTGTTCGGCGAATCATAGCGGATTATGGGGCACATACTTTGGTACATGCACAATAATCACAACGTTTATATCGAGCGAGATAATGAGGCAAGTACATGTTTTTTAAATGGGACGCTATACTTTTTTACCATCATTCGAACGCTCTGGAAAATACGCGTATAGTCATGTAACGCATGTTGCTATTGTCATTCAAACTTCGCTTAAAAGACGCTGGGAAATATTGTACGATTGAGGGTCGAGGCGGTCGGAAGCGGCTGCAGACTGCAAACACGCCTCGCGCGACCCGCAGGCCGAGTTGCCGTGCTCTACGCAGCATGCACGGCCTACGCTACGTAGGTACATCCTCATCCGTCCTGTTTTAAGCACAGTTTGAATCACAATAGCGACATGCGTTACATCACTACACGCGTCTTTTCCAGAGCGTTCAGTTGATGGTAAAAAAAGTTCAGCGTCCCATTTGAAAAACATTTACTTGCCTCATTATCTCGGTCAATATAAGCGTTGTGATTATTGTTCATGTACCAACGTATGTGCCCCATAGTCCGCTATGATTCGCCGAACACCGCTTGTCGATACGTGCAATCTCCCCCGGAATAAAGGGGGTGTTACGTCTTACGCGACTCACCCTGTATAATGACATAGGAGGAAGGAAATGAGATGCATTCAAAGGAGAATGACACACTTCCTTTCAAATTTATCCTCAGAATCGATGAAGAAAGGAACAGTGTAAAACACTGTAAAAGAAGGATGACAGAATATGTGGTAAAACATCAGAGAATAACTTCCATGCTACTGTAGGGGGGAAAACGGTAGGGGAAGACAGAGGTTGGAAAACACTCAACAACTGAAGGTGAAGGGTGCAAGTGCTAGTACGAGATGAGGAGGCTGGCTTAAGAGAAGAATTCGTAGCGGGCCGCGTCAAACCAGTCAGCAGACTGATGACAAAAAGGTTGTAAGAGGTCCTTGATTAAGAAATTTGTTGCCAGCGCACTCGAGCAGATGTAATTTCGATGGATTGCTCACGCGCTGCCTGCGATATGTAAGCTATAAGAGAATCTCAGACCAGAGAGCAGTGTTGACTGCATTAGGAACTGAGTGGCAGTAGGAGTAAGTAGTAGCTAGCAGTTGTGCGTATGGAGTTGGCTGGGCCGGTCGTGAGGAGCGATGGCGGCGCCTGAGCGATGTAGTATAAGGTAAAAGCAGGCTTGCGCATATGTACTATTGTTATATCAGGTCCCATGTAAAGTGTTTTAAAAAATCTCTTAATAATAATCTTTCTTATAAAAAATTAACTTTTGACAACCATTCATCTCACTTTAAATAATTTACTAATTTCTCCAATCCATGGTCATCCCGATTATTGTAAAGAAAAATCAGTTGTTTCTTTTTACACATGACAAATCTATCGGCCAGCATTGTACAGGGCAGTGCCAGAAAAGTTTAGTTCCATATAGGAACAGATATATACGTGTTATCCGGCGACTTTATTGAGATAAGAATTTTCATTTTTTATTCACAAGGGAACATCCCCATCGCACCCCCCTCAGATTTAGTTATAAGTTGGCACAGTGGATAGGCCTTGAAAAACTGAACACAGATCAATCGAGAAAACAGGAAGAAGTTGTGTGGAACTATGAAAAAATAAGCAAAATATACAAACTGGATCGTCCATGCGTAAGATAGGCAATATTAAGGAAAATGTGAGGCGGGGCGCGCTGTGGTCCCGTGGTTAGCGTGAACAGCTGCGGAATGAGAGGTCCTTGGTTCAAATCTGCCCTCCACTGAAAATTTTGCTTTCTTTATTTTCGCAAAGTTATGATCTGTCCGTTCGTTCATTGAGGTCTCTGTTCAATGTAATAAGTTTAGTGTCTGTGTTTTGCGATCGCACCGCAAAACCGTGTGATTAGTTGACGAAAGGACGTGCCTCTCCAATGGGAACCGAAAACATTTGATCGCAAGGTCATAGGTCAACCGATTCCTCCACAGGAAAACACGTCTGATATTTTGTATACGACACTGGTGACAGCATGTGCGTCACATGACAGGAATATGTTGTCGACCCACCTAACTAGTACACTTGGCGAATGGGTGAAAAGTTTCTTCTACCTTGCCCGATTTAGGTTTTCTTGTGGATGTAATAATCACTCCAAAAAAAGTGATGAAAACATATGAGTTTTTCACATAAACTGAAAATGAAAAGTTAAAATATTCGGTCGAGAGAGATTTGAACCAAGGACCTCTCGTTCCACAGCTGTTCACGCTAACCACGGGACCATGGAGTTCCTCGCCTTACATTGCCCTAAATATTGTCTATCTTACGCATGGACGACCCAGTTTGTATATTTTGCTTATTTTTTCATAGTTCCACACAACTTCTTCCTGTTTTCTCGATCGATCTGTGTTCAGTTGTTCAAGGCCTATCCACTGTGCCAACTTATAACTAAATCTGAGGGGGGTGCGATGGGGATGTTCCCTTGTCAGAATGATCTTTCAGGGCCATGACGCAGCGCTGCGGACGTCCATAATTTATCAGTTGAAATTCCCAGTCAATTATTGAAAGGTAATAAGAGAGCCACAATTTTATTGAGGGATTAGTCACATTGTATTATTGGTAGGTTATGGAATTCATTTATTGGGTAGTTGCACTGAATGTCAATTAGACTACATAATTATATTTATCTGTTGGTAGGTTACGCTAAATGTGAATGCAATATACATTATATTTTTTATCTGTGTGAAGGTTACACTAAATGTGAATGTTATACTTATTATTTTAACTGTGGGGAGGTTACAAGGTCTAAATACGATGAAAGTTTTTGCACTCTAATTATAGGACACTATTGCTTATCTTTCTAGTCTCCTTACAGAGAAATCTAGGTCACTAGCCCTGAGACAGGTCTGGGTGCAGAGATTATTTCAACCCGATAGCGTCAGCGCTGTGAATAAAAGTGACAGAAACCGTTCGCCGCAGTAACCGGTCTGGTGCCAATTAAATTTTGGCAGTTTTGGCAGTGAACCCCGACTGCTTCAAAGAGTGCAGTTAGCTGACCGGAGGGAACACTGACGCAGTGAGACGGGCGCCAACTGGAGCGGCGGGTGTCAGCTGGCGGCGCTGCCCTGCCGACGGACATTTGGCACTGGCCGCAGTCGTCGGCTGTGGGCTAGGGTAGGGGGACTGGGTGGAGGGGGAGGGGAGGGCCTGGCCATTTGAGGAGAGCGGACAAGTCGCTGGCGCCGGGCAGCGTTCGCTCTTGAAAAGATCCCATTCGCGCAGACAGTGACCGCGGCGGCAACAACACGCGGCCGGGCGAATTCTCCCCCAGGCTTCCAGCAGCGGCGGGTTGAGAGCAATGATACGGAACCTTCCGCTCAGCGGAACGTGAAATCTGCGACCTGCGAGCTCTCAGCTCCATGGCTGGAAATGGAGAGAAAAAAACTTGGTCCCGTTATTTCTTCTTTTCTTTTTTTTAAAAAAATAAAAAAGTCAGTTTGTAGCATCTTCCACCAAGGAGACAGAGGGAAAACGCAAGTAAACGACCCGAAAACCACGCGAAGTAAAGTGTTTGAAGCAAATTTATTTTTTCTAAGGCGAAATATCCTAAAAAATTGAGTTCCAAAAGATTTTTCAGCAGTTTATGTTGTGATCATAAAATGAATTGATGGAGGGAATAATACGCGATTCATTCATCTGTTGACGTGATTAATTCATTCATAGGTCGCGCACAGAGATGAGATATAGGAGAGGGAAAGTAACTGAGTGGAAGAAGAAAAATGGAAGAAAACGGAAGAGACGCCGAGTTGTAGAGTTACGACTCAAGCCTTCATTTTCCATTTGTCGAAAAGGGACAATATATCACTCTCGTGTGCCTTTCACGCTCCTGGCACAAACTGAATAAAGGCAAAGATCCCCGCGCTGAGACTGTTCGCCAAGAAACGACGGTAAAAAGGATTCACCCGCTCATCTATCTTCAAAGTATGTCAAAACTCTTTTTTGCCACATAAAGTGACACAAACAGTCACTGCCTTACAGAGAACAGAATAAATTCGTATTTCGTGGAGAGGCACATCATATTACTGACATGTTATTTTGCAGAGATGGGAGCGTAAATTTGGTAGAGACAGGTGTGATGAAGGTGCGACTGTGGCGTGAGATTTGGGTCAGCAACTGGAAGCAGTTAATTCCACAAATTATCTGGGAGTAGGCATTAGGAGTGATTTAAAATGAAATGACCATATAAAATTAATCGTCAGTAAAGCAGATGCCAGACTGAGATTCGTTGGAAGAATCTTAAGGAAATGCAATCCAAAAACAAAGTAAGCAGGTTACAGTACACTTGTTCGCCCACTCCTTGAATACTGCTCACCGGTGCGGAATCCGAGCCAGATAGGGTTGATAGAAGAGATAGAGAAGATCCAACGGAGAGCAGCGCGCTTCGTTACAGGATCATTTAGTAATGGCGAAAGCGTTACGGAGATGATACATAAACTCTAGTGGAAGACTCTGCAAGAGAGATGCTTAGTAGCTCGGTACGGTCTTTTGTTGAAGTTTCGATAACATACCTTCACCGAGGAGTCAAGCAGTATATTGCTCCGTCCTACGTATATCTCGCGAAGAGACCATGAGGATAAAATCAGAAAGATTAGAGCACACACAGAGGCATAACGACAATCTTTCATTCCACGACCAATACGAGACTGGAATAGAAGGGAGAACCGATAGAGGTATTCAAAGTACCCTCCGCCACACACCGTCAGGTGGTCTGCGGAGTATGGATGTAGATGTAGATGTAGACTTTACCCGACGCCAAACGATTTGTAAATCACAGTACGTTATCTAAGGGACGAATTACTGGAAACGAAATATTTTCTTCTACACTTATGTCGCGAAAGTTGTATTAGGATATTAATAAACCTGACTGGTTATGCGTAGCTCGGCTGTGGAAGGGATCAGTAACCTAATTGGACTTCTCGAGCGATACTACGTAAAAATTTTTTGACTTCGTATACACTCATAACGCATCATTTCCCCAAATATTGAGGAGGATACCTGGTGATGTACAGTGTAATGTGTTTTGATGCAGTCTCCTCGAAGATCAAATTGAAAGTACCGGAGTATGAGGTGCTGAACGCTTTTATTATAATTCCTCACTGAAATGTTGTTTGCAGTTTCCTTGGGGACGGTGTAAGTACAATCCCTTCATAGAAATTTATTTTTTAGTCGCAAATTCTCCTTAATCTTTTATGAAAATAGTAATAAATACAATCCCGTGGACATTATTTAAGTTTATTTGAGATGTAAGTGATGTTTAAAAAAAATAAAAAATGCAAAAGTTTCCGCTTAAGAATTCGCCCCCTTCTAGACTAGGATTATCATCTATGCTCTTTCCTGTGCTTCAACCACAACGTGGTATTTACGCTAACATAAATACCTCACGCATGGCCCGACGCACCGCCAGAAATAAATATACCGGGTGATCAAAAAGGCAGTATAAATTTGAAAACTTAATAAATCACGGAATAATGTAGATGTTGTTGTTGTTGTTGTCTTCAGTCCTGAGACTGGTTTGATGCAGCCCTCCATGCTACTCTACCCTGTGCAAGCTTCTTCATCTCCCAGTACCTACTGCAACCTACATCCTTCTGCATCTGCTTAGTGTATTCATCTCTTGGTCTCCCTCTACGATTTTTACCCTCCACGCTGCCCATCAATGCTAAATTTCAGATCTCTAGATGCCTCAGAGCATGTCCTACCAACCGGTTCCTTCTTCTTATCAAGTTTTGCCACAAACTCCTCTTCTCCCCAATTCTATTCAATACTTCCTCATTAGTTACGTGACCTACCCATCTAATCTTCAGCATTCTTCTGTAGCACCACATTTCGAAAGCTTCTACTGTCTTCTTCCAAACTATTAATCGTCCGTGTTTCACTTCCATACATGGCTACACTCCATACAAATACTTTCAGAAACGACTTCCTGACACTTAAATCTATACTCGATGTTAACAAATTTCTCTTCTTCAGAAACGCTTTCCGTGCCATTACCAGTCTACATTATATCCTCTCTACTCCGACCATCATCAGTTATTTTGTCCCCCAAATAGCAAAACTCCTTTACTACTTTAAGTGTCTCATTTCCTAATCTAATTCCCTCAGCATCACCCGACTTAATTTGACTACATTCCATTATCCTTGTTTGCTTTTGTTGGTGTTCATCTTATATCCTCCTTTCAAGACACTGTCCATTCCGTTCAACTGCTGTTCCAAGTCCTTTGCTGTCTCTCACGGAATTACAATGTCATCGGCGAACCTCAACGTTTTTATTTCTTCTCCATGGACGTTAGTACCTATTCCGAATATTTCTTTTCTTTCCTTTACTGCTTGCTCAATATACAGATTGAATAACATCGGGGAGAGGCTACAACCCTGTCTCACTCCCTTCCCAACCACTGCTTCCCTTTCATGCCCCTCGACTCTTGTAACTGCCATCTGGTTTCTGTACAAATTGTAAATAACCTTTCGCTCAATGTATTTTACCCCTGCCACCTTTAGAATTTGAAAGAGAGTATTCCGGTCAACTTTGCCAAAAGCTTTCTCTAAGTCTACAAATGCTATAAATGTAGGTTTGCCTTTCCTTTATCTATTTTCTAAGATAAGTCGTAGGGTCAGTATTGCCTCACGTGTTCCAACATTTCTGCGGACTCCAAACTGATCTTCGCCGAGGTCGGCTTCTACCAGTTTTTCCATTCGTCTGTAAAGAATCTGCGTTAGTATTTTGCAGCTGTGACCTTTTAAACTGATAGTTCGGTAATATTCACATCTGTCAACACCTGATTTCTTTGGGATGGAATTATTATATTCTTCTTGAAGTCTGATGGTATTTCGTCTGTCTCATACATCTTGCTCACCAGATGGTAGAGTTTTGTCAGGACTGGCTCTCATAAGGCCATCAGTAGTTCCAATGGAATGTTGGCTACTCCCGGGGCCTTGTTTCGACTCAGGTCTTTCAGTGCTCTGTCAGACTCTTCACGCAGTATCGCATCTCCCATTTCATCTTCATCTACATCCTCTTCCTTTTCCATAATATTGTCCTCAAGTACATCGCCCTTGTATAGACCCCCTCTATACTCCTTCCACCTTTCTGCTTTCCCTTCTTTGCTTAGAACTGGGTTTCCATCTGAGCTCTTGATGTTCATACAAGTGGCTCTCTTTTCTCCAAAGATCTCTTTAATTATCCTGTAGGGAGTATCTATCTTACCCCTAGTGAGATAAGCCTCCACACCCTTACATTTGTCCTCTAGCCATCAATGCTTTCCCATTTAGCACTTCCTATCGATCTCATTTTTGATTCGTTTGTATTCCTTTTTGCCTGCTTCATTTACTGCATTTTTATATTTTCTCCTTTCATCAATTAAATTCAATATTTCTTCTGTTGTCCATGGATTTCTACTAGTACTCGTCTTTTTACCTACTTGATCCTCTGCTGCCTTCACTACTTCATCTCCCAAAGCTACCCATTCTTCTTCTCCTGTATTTCTTTCCCCCTTTCCTGTCAATTGTTCCTGTATGCTCTCCCTGAAACTCTGTACAACCTCTGGTTCTTTCAATTTATCCAGGTCCCATCTCCTTAAATTCCCACCTTTTTGCAGTTTCTTCAGTTTTAATCTACAGTTCATAACCAATAAATTGTGGTCAGAGTCCACATCTGCCCCTGGAAATGTCTTACAATTTAAATCCGGGTTCCTAAATCTCTGTCTTACCATTATTTAATCTATCTGATACCTTCTAGAATCTCCAGGATTCTTCCATGTATACAACCTGCTTTTATGATTCTTGAACCAAGTGTTAGCTATGATTAAGTTATGCTCTGTGCAACATTCTACCAGACGGCTTCCTCCTTCATTTCTCTCCCCCAATCCATATTCACCCACTATGTTTCCTTCTCTCCCTTTTCCTACTACCGAATTCCAGTCACCCATGACTATTAAATTTTCGTCTCCTTTCACTACCTGAATAATTTCTTTTATCTCATCATACATTTCATCAATTTCTTCATCATTTGCAGAGCTAGTTGGCATATAAACTTGTACTAATGTAGTAGGCATGGGCTTTGTGTCTATCTTGGCCACAATAATGCGTTCACTATGCTGTTTGTAGTAACCTACCCGCACTCCTATTTTTTTATTCATTATTAAACCTACTCTTGCATTACCCCTATTTGATTTTGTATATATAAACCTGTATTCACCTGACCAAAAGTCTTGTTCCTCCTGCCACCGAACTTCACTAATTCCCACTATATCTAACTTCAACCTATCCATTTCCCTTTTTAAATTTTCTAACCTACCTGCCCGATTAAGGGATCTGACATTCCACGCTCCGATCCGTAGAACGCCAGTTTTCTTTCTCCTGATAATGACGTCCTCTTGAGTAGTCCCCGCCCGGAGATCCGAATGGGGAACTATTTTACCTCCGGAATATTTTATCCAAGAGGACGCCATCATCATTTAGCCATACAGTAAACCTGCATGCCCTCGGGAAAATTTACGGCTGTAGTTTCCCCTTGCTTTCAGCTGTTCGCAGTACCAGCACAGCAAGGCCGTTTTGGCCAGATCAGTCAATCATCCAGAGCGTTGCCCCTGCAACATGTAGATAGAGACGTACAAATTGACACACATGCTTGGAAAGACATTGGGTTTTATAAGAACCGAAAGGCGCTTCAGTCTGGAACCGCGTGACCGCTACGGTCGCAGGTTCGAATCCTGCCTCGGGCATGGATGTGTGTGATGTCCTTAGGTTAGTTAGGTTTAATTACTTCTAAGTTCTAGGCTACTGATGACCTCAGAAGTTAAGTCGCATAGTGCTCAGAACCATTAGAACCATTTTTTTAAGAACCAAAAAAAAAATACAAAAGTTCAAAAAATGTCCGACAGATGGCGCTTCATCTGATCAGAATAGCAATAATTAGCATAACAAAGTAAGACAAAGCCAAGATGATGTTCTTTACAGGAAATTCTCAATATGTCCACCATCATTCCTCAACAATAGCTGTAGTCGAGGAATAATGTTGTGAACAGCACTGTAAAGCATGTCCGGAGTTATGGTGAGGCATTGGCGTCGGATGTTGTCTTTTAGCAACCCTAGAGATGTCGGTCGATCATGATACACTTGCGACTTCAGGTAACCCCAAAGCCAAAATCGCACGGACTGAGGTCTGGGGACCAGGGAGGCGAAGCATAACGAAAGTGGCGGCTTAGCACATGATCACCACCAAACGACGCGAGCAAGAGATCTGTCGGACATTTCGTGAACTTTGTTTTTTGTTTTGGTTCTAATATAATCCCATGTCATTCCAAGCACGTGTGTCAATTTTTACCTCTAATTCTACATTATTCCGAGGTTTATTACGTTTCCAAATTTATACTGACTTGCTGATCACCCGGTATATTCCAAACGCTTGGCCATCTGGAACTCTCGCTCCTGTCACTTTCACTTTTTGTCAAGTCCTGCACGTACCATAAATCTCGACGAAATCGGTGATGACGAGTAGGCGCGCTCCCTTTGTAAGTGGAAATTATGTTTCAACTTGTCCATCTTCTTACGACCGCCCACCAACATTACTTCCCGGTACATACTTGCATCATCAGTGAACAGTGTGGTAGTATTTCTGAGCCTCCCGCATACATTATTTGTGTATGCTCAGAACATTGTAGATCTTATTGTTTTTGCAATTAAATCAATACAATGAAATGAATGCCCTTAGCTGCATACAAGCGTTGATATACGTCAACGGGGACAGCTGAAAATGTGTGCCCCGAACGGAACTCGAACCCGGGATCTCCTGCATACATGGCAGACGCTCTATCCATCTGAGTCACCGAGGTCACAGAGGATAGTGCGACTGCAGGGACTTACCTCTGGCACGCCTCCCTTGAGACCCACATTCCCAACTTACTGTCTCGAACTATATTCGTAGTGCCACTGCCCATTACACTCATTACTCACGGCTTTACCGATTCCCGTAAGAGTTCGGCCAATGTGTGTGCATCCACACAGAAGATGGTCCCAGTGGCCGGTAAGCCTTAACTAAATACGTATGAAGATGGTATCTGTTCATCTTTGTACATAATAATATTCCCTGGGGCACTTCTGGTGTTACTTTCCTTTTTATAGCCCACAATGTCAGTCGTCCAGTACATCGTATCGGGTTCCGTCAGCCAAATATTCATCGACAATATCACATATATTGCGAAGATGGTCTGTACAGTGGTGTTTTACTGCTAATCGACGATGTGGTAATATAGAATGCATGTTGATAATCTAGGAAGACGGAATCTAGTTGTTCAACTGCCTATGTTGTTTCCAAGCTATCCTGTACGAACCGAGCAAGCTACGTTCCAGATTAGTGTATTTTCCTGAATCCTCTTCCAGTGAAACTCATTTCTTTCAAGGAAATTCATGCAGCTCGTGTCGCAGGACATATCTTACCGTAACGCAATCGTAAGGATAAAAATTTGCTTTACACTAATAATTAGAAATAGCTCGTTTGTTCGAATGGGAATGAAGGAGATTCTGCTGGAGGGGAGTCTCGAATTTCATTGCACAGCAGTAAGCTATACATAAATTTTCCTAAACAACAGCGTGTAGCATTTTGGTGAACCACGCTTGCAACATTATTGTACTTGATATTTTTCAGCTGATCGTATGGTATACTGACCTTCGTCGCCACAGTACTCACTTTATTCTTCATTAACCGTCTAGACGTTAGCGTGTAATTGTGCTGGCCTAGGATCTGAAACAGTAACTATTCGCTCTTTGAGGCCTTCCTCTTAACCAGCTGACTATCCAGCCACGACACTTGACCCACCAACATAGCTTCCATGCTGACACTACCTCGCAGAAATTCTCCTGGATACCTTGCTACTCTAAGAGCCCTGCGATGAAGGATGTTGCGAAGAAATCAGATAGTCACAGCTTCTAGATGATTTTACAGAACAAATATTTTACTCTGCAGCATAGTGTGCGCTTTTATGCCACGTCCGAATAGACTGACACTATCACAACAGATATCGAGAGCAGACATTTGACTTTTCAGGCAATAAATACTTATCCGACTGAGCTATCAAGGCGCAAATTAGTCATCGATTTCATGGCTTCAGTAACTAAATGTAGCTCTACCTATATCATTCATAACACTCCACGTAATTATTTCTCTGTATTTCTGACTCTCACTCTCTTTGTCTCTCTCTCTCTCTCTCCGTCTCTGTCTCTCTCTGTCTCTGTTCAATCTCCCTCTTTTCCCTCTCTTCCTCTCTATCTATCTCTCTGTCTGTCTTTTTTTTCCGCGGCTGCTTATTTATGTTGAAAACTACAGTAATTCATCCAAGACGGTAGCAATAATTATATGCAATACTTTGTAATGAGTTTCAAATCGATTTTACAGATTATTGCATGAAATAAGTAAGTATAGAGGCAGAAATTATCGCGAAATATGAAAAGGTACACTTGTATGAATATCAAGAAGTCAAATGGAAAACCAGTTCTAAGCAAAGAAGGGAAATGAGAAAGGCAGAAGGAGTATACAGAGGGTACACATAAGGGCGATATATACCTGAGGGCAATTTTATGGAAATGGAAGAGAACGTAGACGTGGATGAAATGGGAGATATGATATTGCGTGAAGAATTTGAAAGAGCGCTGAAAAAGTCGAAACAAGGCCCCGGGAGTAGACAACATTCCATTAGAACTACTGATAACCCTTGGAAGAGCCAGCCCTGTCAAAACTCTATCACCTGGTGACCAAGATGTAAGAGACAGGCGATATACCCTCAGACTTCAAGAAGAATATACTAATTCCAATCCCAAAGAAAGCAGGTGTTGACTGGTGTGAAAGTTACCGAACTATCAATTTTATAAGTCACGGCTGCAAAATAGTAACACGAATTCTTTACAGACGAATGGAAAAACTGGTAGAAGCTGACCTCGGGGAAGACCAGCTTTGTTTCTGTATAAATGTAATAACACGTGAGGTAATACTTGCCATACGACTTATCTTAGGTTGAGGGAAGGCAAACCTACGTTTCTAGCATTTGTAGACACAGAAAAAGCTTTTGAGAATGTTGATTGGAATACTCTCTTTCAAATTCTGAAGGTTGCAGCGGTCACGTACAGGGAGCGAATGTCATTTAAAATTTCTACAGAGGTGTGATGGCAGTTATAAGAGTCGAGGGGCATGAAAGGGAAGCAGTAGTTGAGAGGGCAGTAAGACAGGGTTGTAGCCCATCCTCGATGTTATTCAATCTGTATATTGAGCAAGCAGTAAAGGAAACAAAATAAAAATTTAGAGTGGGAATTAAAGTCTATGGTGAAGAAATAAAATTTTTGTGGTTTGCCGATGACATTGTAATTATCTCAGAGACTTATCCGACTGAGCTATCACAAGACCTGAAGCAGCAGTTGAACGGAATGGACAGTGTCTTGAAAGAAGTATGTAAGATGAACATCAACAAAAGCAAAACGAGGATTATGGAATTTAATCGAATTAAATCTGCTGACGCTCAGGGAATTAGAATCGTAAATAAGACACTTAAAGTAGTAGATGAGTTTTGATAATTGGAGAGCAAAATAACTGATGATGCTGGAAGTGTAGAGGATATAAAATGTTGACTGGCAATGGCAAGGAAAGCATATCTGAAGAAGGGATATTTGTAAACATCGAGTATGTTCTGAGGCATCAAGGTATCACCAATTTAGTATTGGAGCACAGCGTGGAGGGAAAAATCGTAGAGAGAGACCAAGAGATGAATACAATAAGTAGATTCAGAAGAATGTAGGTTGCATTAGTTACTTGCAGATGAAGAAGCTTGCACAGGATAGAGTAACATGGAGACTGCATCAAATCAGTCTCTGGACTGAAGACCACAACAACAACATGAAGAGGTACCGGACCTCGTCAAACCATTGGAAAGTCTGATGTCTTGAACTAAAGAGAAAAAAAGCAATGTTGTAGGGGAATTACTCTTACGCAGTTCCTGAGGCTATGAGTAGTAACTTATATTCCGGCAAGGTATCTATCAGATCTTTATCATAAACATTTCACGATAATGTATGGATTGGAAAGCATTGTGTGGTAGTGGAAATGGCCTCACATTAATGTAACTGCATAGTTTTCTATCCTAGACGCTGTGATGAAACAAAACCCACGCACTAAAATTTTTCAAGGTGAAGACATATTGTTCTCCTAAAGTAGAAGTAATTTTGGTGGTAGTTGTTCAGTATTTAAGCAAACTCCTCTTTAGAAACAGGAAAATTATGCAGCCTAAAATTTCCCTTATTTCCGGTGAATTACTCATGTTAAAGTGTCTTCAGATAATACATTTAAGTATAGGTTAATACAGAAACAAACGTACGGTTCCTTCACGGAGCAGCCTTTTGATGGTAACATATTCTGTACCGTAGTGAGATATCATTAACACCTGTGAAAAGAAACAAAACGCACATAGAATCCCGAAATATTCAACAACTTTTCATATATTTTATTTTATTTTTAATTATCGTATTATTTAAGGTGGCAAGATTAGGGCCATCAGGCCCGATGTTACACCTAATCAGCGTTCTACGTATTTTACATTCCATATATCACAGTAAACATGTAATAATAAATTTAGGAAAATAAAAATTACAATAGTACGGATGGAGATTATAATAAGATAGTTTTTCAATTATGATTGGTAGCAGCAATGAGCATGGAGGAAGGAATAGACGGGAAGAGGAAAGATGAATGTGATGGCACACAGTTAAAGAATAAAAGAGAACAGAAGGTGACTTAAACCATAGGAAAAGGAAAAGAGAAAGGTTGGTGGGGGGGGGGGGGGGGTAGGGAAAGGGTAGTTGGCCATATACACTCCTGGAAATGGAAAAAAGAACACATTGACACCGGTGTGTCAGACCCACCATACTTGCTCCGGACACTGCGAGAGGGCTGTACAAGCAATGATCACACGCACGGCACAGCGGACACACCAGGAACCGCGGTGTTGGCCGTCGAATGGCGCTAGCTGCGCAGCATTTGTGCACCGCCGCCGTCAGTGTCAGCCAGTTTGCCGTGGCATACGGAGCTCCATCGCAGTCTTTAACACTGGTAGCATGCCGCGACAGCGTGGACGTGAACCGTATGTGCAGCTGACGGACTTTGAGCGAGGGCGTATAGTGGGCATGCGGGAGGCCGGGTGGACGTACCGCCGAATTGCTCAACACGTGGGGCGTGAGGTCTCCACAGTACATCGATGTTGTCGCCAGTGGTCGGCGGAAGGTGCACGTGCCCGTCGACCTGGGACTGGACCGCAGCGACGCACGGATGCACGCCAAGACCGTAGAATCCTACGCAGTGCCGTAGGGGACCGCACCACCACTTCCCAGCAAATTAGGGACACTGTTGCTCCTGGGGTATCGGCGAGGACCATTCGCAACCGTCTCCATGAAGCTGGGCTACGGTCCCGCACACCGTTAGGCCGTCTTCCGCTCACGCCCCAACATCGTGCAGCCCGCCTCCAGTGGTGTCGCGACAGGCGTGAATGGAGGGACGAATGGAGACGTGTCGTCTTCAGCGATGAGAGTCGCTTCTGCCTTGGTGCCAATGATGGTCGTATGCGTGTTTCGCGCCGTGCAGGTGAGCGCCACAATGAGGACTGCATACGACCGAGGCACACAGGGCCAACACCCGGCATCATGGTGTGGGGAGCGATCTCCTACACTGGCCGTACACCACTGGTGATCGTCGAGGGGACACTGAATAGTGCACGGTACATCCAAACCGTCATCGACCCATCGTTCTACCATTCCTAGACCGGCAAGGGAACTTGCTGTTCCAACAGGACAATGCACGTCCGCATGTATCCCGTGCCACCCAACGTGCTCTAGAAGGTGTAAGTCAACTACCCTGGCCAGCAAGATCTCCGGATCTGTCCCCCATTGAGCATGTTTGGGACTGGATGAAGCGTCGTCTCACGCGGTCTGCACGTCCAGCACGAACGCTGGTCCACCTGAGGCGCCAGGTGGAAATGGCATGGCAAGCCGTTCCACAGGACTACATCCAGCATCTCTACGATCGTCTCAATGGGAGAATAGCAGCCTGCATTGCTGCGAAAGGTGGATATACACTGTACTAGTGCCGACATTGTGCATGCTCTGTTGCCTGTGTCTATGTGCCTGTGGTTCTGTCAGTGTGATCATGTGATGTATCTGACCCCAGGAATGTGTCAATAAAGTTTACCCTTCCTGGGACAATGAATTCACGGTGTTCTTATTTCAATTTCCAGGAGTGTATGTTAATTTTTGAGAAGCGCTGTGAGGAAGATAGGAGTAATATTTTGTACTTTTTTTAAAACGTAACAGGACAAAGAACTGAACAAAGAGCGCAGGGAACGTGATTCCTAGGTGGACGGCAGCCACGGGGCAGGAGTTTGCCAGTGTTTTTGTATCATGCATCGGGGCAACTAGGATACTGGATAGGTGAGACTTTGTGCTTATATTATGACTGCTTGAAATATGTTTAACATTTGGGGCGAGGTAATGAGGTGCCTGCTCATTGAGGAGCCGGTGGAGCAGACATAGCATGCCGCAGTCGGGCATCAACTGCCCCAACTGGGCGTATGAGGCGCTGACGTGGTCATATCGACGAATGTTGCGGATAACGCGCACACTCATTCATGGATATCTCTAACCGTCTTACGTTTTCACTACATGTAACATGCTGAATTACATCACAATAGCGGAGGTTCGATATAACAAGTGACTGTACGAGTCTGCGTTTCACATCCGCCGGCCGAAGTGGCCGTGCGGTTCTAGGCGCTGCAGTCTGGAACCACGAGACTGCTACGGTCGCAGGTTCGAATCCTGCCTCGGGCGTGGATGTGTGTGATGTCCTTAGGTCAGTTAGGTTTAACTAGTTCTAAGATCCAGGGGACTATTGACCTCAGAAGTTGAGTCCCATAGTGCTCAGAGCCACTTTTTTTTTTTTTTTTGTTTCGCATCCTGTTTAAATACGTTCCGAAACTATTTAAGGACACAGAGACATGGAAGAATTTCTGAGAACACACGTTTGGAGCACAGCATTGAATGGTAATGAAACAAGGACTGTAGGAAAACCGGAATAGGAGAGAATCGAAGCTTTTGAGTTGTGGTGCTACAGACGAATGTTGAAAATTAGATGGACTGATAAAGTAAGGAATGAGAAGGTTCTGCGCAGAATATGAGAGAAGAGGATTACATGGAAAAACAGTGACAAGAATAAGGAACAAGATGATAGGAAAATATGTTAAGACATCAAGGAATAAATTACACCATACTAGAGGGAGCTGTAGAGAGTGGAAACTGTAGTAGAAAACAGACATTGGAATACATGCAGCAAGGTTGTAAGTGCTACTCCGAGGTAAAGAGATTGGCACAGAAGAGGAATTTGTGGCAGGCTGCATCAAACCAGTTAGACGATTGATGACTCAAGAAAAAAAATTACACCCAAGGTCTTCACTGCCTTCTAACACGGTAATTGGATTCCGTCAATTTAACTGGAAGGAAGTGATTACGTAGGCTTTCCCGGCGTAGTAAGTCTTGAAAGGTTCTCCAGGTTTGCTGCCGTATCCTAATATCAACCTGACTCGATATTTCGGCGATCAAATTGGTCGCCATCTTCAGGATCGCCGAAATATCGAGTTAAGCTGATTTTAGAATCCGGCAGCAAACCCGAAGAGACTTTCAATAACTGGAAGGAAGTTTTTCACGGAGTTGTGAACTTATCAGTTTCTGATTGGATATTAAGTTTATTTCGATTTTTTTTTTTTTTTGCATTTAGTTTAAGGCCCAGATCTTTCAGCAATATTGTCACTGAAAACAGATCATCATTCATCTGGACAGTCGCAGTATTTATACCTTCAAGTCTGGCTCTTCAGTAGAACTGGAGGTAGGCGGCATAGAAGTGATGTTCACAGTAAGACAGAATCGATGAAACGTCGTTGACATACAAGGAAAAAAAAAGGGTGCCTTCAGCAAAGTGTTGTCTGACATTCCCACAGACAACACTCTGCTCCATGTTTTTCAAGCAGCTTTCAAACCATATCAGGGCACTATTTCAGATTTGGCTTTCGCATTTTTCCGAGCAGTATGTCGAAGCTGACAGTATCACAGGCTTTGCTGAGTAGTCTAGTAGAGTCAATATTATAGCTTCACGATTGTCCGCGGCATATTTCAGGCCATCACTTATCTTGGTTAGTGGAGTGTTTGTGCTACGGCAAGTTGACACTAATCTAGAGAAACGAAGGAAACTTTCTATATACAGGGTGTTTCAAAAATGACCGGTATATTTGAAACGGCAATAAAAACTAAACGAGCAGCGATAGAAATACACCGTTTGTTGCAATATGCTTGGGACAACAGTACATTTTCAGGCGGACAAACTTTCGAAATTACAGTAGTTACAATTTTCAACAACAGAGGGTGCTGCAAGTGATGTGAAAGATATAGAAGACAACGCAGTCTGTGGGTGCGCCATTCTGTACGTCGTCTTTCTTCTGTAAGCGTGTGCTGTTCACAACGTGCAAGTGTGCTTTGGACAACATGGTTTATTCCTTAGAATAGAGGATTTTTCTGGTGTTGGAATTCCACCGCCTAGAACACAGTGTTGTTGCAACAAGACGAAGTTTTCAACGGAGGTTTAATGTAACCAAAGGACCGAAAAGCGATACAATAAAGGATCTGTTTGAAAAATTTCAACGGACTGGGAACGTGACGGATGAACGTGCTGGAAAGGTAGGGCGACCGCGTACGGCAACCACAGAGGGCAACGCGCAGCTAGTGCAGCAGGTGATTCAACAGCGGCCTCGGGTTTCCGTTCGCCATGTTGCAGCTGCGGTTCAAATGACGCCAACGTCCACGTATTGTCTCATGCGCCAGAGTTTACACCTCTATCCATAAAAAATTCAAACGTGGCAACCCCTCAGCGCCGCTACTATTGCTGCACGAGAGACATTCGCTAACGATTTAGTGCACAGGATTGATGACGGCGATATGCATGTGGGCAGCATTTGGTTTACTGGCGAAGCTTATTTTTACCTGGACGGCTTTGTCAATAAACAGAACTGGCGCATATAGGGAACCGAAAAGCCCCATGTTGCAGTCCCATCGTCCCTGCATCCTCAAAAAGTACTGGTCTGGGCCGCCATTTCTTCCAAAGGAATCATTGGCCCATTTTTCAGATCCGAAACGATTACTGCCTCACGCTATCTGGACATTCTTCATGAATTTGTGGCGGTACAAACTGCCTTAGATGACACTGCGAACACCTCGTGGTTTATGCAAGATGGTGCCCGGCCACATCGCACGGCCGACGTCTTTAATTTCCTGAATGAATTTTTCGATGATCCTGTGATTGCTTTGGGCTATCCGAAACATACAGGAGGCGGCGTGGATTGGCCTCCCTATTCGTCAGACATGAACCCCTGTGACTTCTTTCTGTGGGGACACTTGAAAGACCAGGTGTACCGCCAGAATCCAGAAACAATTGAACAGCTGAAGCAGTACATCTCATCTGCATGTGAAGCCATTCCGCCAGACACGTTGTCAAAGGTTTCGGGTAATTTCATTCAGAGACTACGCCATATTATTGCTACGCATGGTGGATATGTGGAAAATATCGTACTATAGAGTTTCCCAGACCGCAGCGCCATCTGTTGTTGAAAATTGTAACTACTGTAATTTCGAAAGTTTGTCTGCCTGAAAATGTACTGTTGTCCCAAGCATATTGCAACAAACGGTGTATTTCTATCGCTGCTCGTTTAGTTTGTATTTCCGTTTCAAATATACCGGTCGTTTTTGAAACACCCTGTATTTTGTAATGTGTATCCATCAAAATATTAAACCCGTCCTTAAAAAGGCACTATTTATGATAGTTCAGCTGTAAGCCTGAATTTAACACATACTTCTTCGGAGGACAGTCATTGCTTCCCTCCCAGAAGACAGGAAGAGCGCAACGAAATTCCAGCCGTGACATACGCTACTCGATCCTATGCATAATACATTCGCAATGTGTATAAAAAAAGCGGCACAGCCCCGTCTTCTCTCTACTCTCATAACAAGGCAGGAGGAAGAGGCACTTCTTCTCCTGCTAAGAGCCACCGCTCGCGTACACCGAGTACCTTTTTTCGGCGGAGATCGTGACGCAGCTCGAGAGTAGCTCTTATTTAAATTTTAATTATCCTCTTTCATCTTGCGAAATTCTTGTGCGGGCGTGGGTGGACGGGGAGGATGGTCGGCATTACTTTAGCTCCCGTTCATGATGCAAGGCGCAGCGTCGGCCGCGCCTTACTTAACATATAAAACCCAGATTACTTTCTTCCGGAGAGCGGGCCTAGTGAGGGGTGCTGACTGGGGAGAGGGAGTGCTGGAGGCATGGAGAACGGCAACACTGCCACTGGAGAGCAATCACCTCGGTAGAGTCTACGTCACTGGCGCATGGGCCATCATACTCCTGTAACAGTGCTATCCCACGCTTTCCATTCTTACTCAATTCGCCGATGGTACATCGGCATGGACATCTACATCCCCATACACAGGGTGGTCCATTGATAGTGACCGGGCCAAATATCTCACGAAATAAGCATCAAACGAAAAACCTACAAAGAACGAAACTCGTCTAGCTTGAAGGGGGAAACCAGATGGCACTATCGTTGGCCCGCTAGATGGCGCTGACATAGGTCAAACTGATATCAACTGCGTTTTTTTAAAATAGGAACCACAATTTTTATTACATATTCGTGTAGTACGTAAAGAAATATGAATGTTTTATTTGGACCACTTTTTTCGCTTTGCGATATATGGAGCTGTAATAGTCACAAACGTATAAGTGCGTGGTGTCACGTAACATTCCGCCAGTGCGGACGGTATTTGCTTCGTGATACATAACCCGAGTTAAAATGGACCGTTTTCCAATTGCGGAAAAGGTCGATATCGTGTTGATGTATGGCTATTGCGATCAAAATGCCCAACAGCCGTGTGCTATGTATGCTGATCGGTATCCTGGACGATATCATCCAAGAGTCCGGACCGTTCGCCGGATAGTTACATGTGAAATGTCAACCACGACCTGCAACAAATGATGATGCCCAAGTAGGTGTTTAGCTGCTCTCGCGGCTAATCCGCACATCAGTAGCAGACAAACTGCGCGAGAATCGGGAATCTCAAAAACGTCGGTGTTGAGAATGCTACATCAACATCGATTGCACCCGTACCATATTTCTATGCACCAGGAATTGCATGGCGATGGCTTTGAACGTCGTGTACAGTTCTGCCACTGGGCGCAAGAGAAATTACGGGACGATGACAGATTTTTTTGCACGCGTTCTGTTTAGCGACGATGCGTCATTCAACAACAGCGGTAACGTAAACCGGCATAATATGCACTATTGGGCAACGGAAAATACACGATGGCTGCGACAAGCGGAACATCAGAGATCTTGACGGGTTTATGTATGGTGCGGCATTATGGGAGGAAGGATAATTGGCCCCCACTTTATCGGTGGCAATCTAAATGGTGCAATGTATGCTGATTTCCTAGGTAATGTTCTACCGATGTTAATACAAGATATTTCACTGCATGGCAAATTGGCGATGTACTTCCAACATGATGAATGTCCAGCACATAGCTCGCGTGTGGTTTAAGCGGTACTGAATAGCATATTTCATGACAGGTTGATTGGTCGTCTAAGCATCATACCATGGCCCGCACGTTCACCGGATCTGACGACCCCGGATTTCCTTCTGTGGGGAAAGTTGAAGGATATTTGCTATCGTGATCCACCGACAACGCCCGACAACATGCGTCAGCGCATTGTCAATTCATGTGCGAACATTACGGAAGGCGAACTACACGCTGTTGAGGGGAATGTCGTTACACGTATTGCCAAATGCATTGAGGTTGACGGACATCATTTTGAGCATTTATTGCATTAATGTGGTATTTACAGATAATCACACTGTAACAACATGCGTTCTCAGAAATGATAAGTTCACAAAGGTACATGTATCACATTAGAACAACCGAAATAAAATGTTCAAACGTACCTAAGTTTTGTATTTTGATTTAAAAAACCTACCTGTTAACAAGTGTTCGTCTAAAATTGTGAGCCATATGTTTGTGACTATTACAGCGCCATCTATCACAAAGCGAAAAAAGTGGTCCAACTAAAACATTCATATTTCTTTCCTTACTACACGAATCTGTAATAAAAATGGGTGATCCTATTTTAAAAAACGCAGTTGATATCCGTTTGACCTATGGCAGAGCCATCTAGCGGACCAACCATAGCGCCATCTGGTTTCCCCCTTCAAGCTAGACGAGTTTCGTTCTATGTAGTTTTTTCGTTTGATGCTTATTTCGTGAGATATTTGACCCGGTCACGTATCGTACAGCCGTTACGTCGCCTTCCTTGACCACCAGCAGCGTACGTCAGCCCCACATAATGCCACTCCAAAACCGCAGGGAACCTCCACCTTGCAGCACTCGCTGGACAGCGTAACTAAGGCTTTCAGTCTGATCGGGTTGCCTCCAAAAATGTCTCCGACGACTGTCTGGTCGAAGGCATATGCGACACTCATCGATGAAGAGAACGTGATGCCAATCCTTAGCAGTCCATTCGGCCTGTTATTGGGCCCATGTGTACCGCGCTGTATGGTGTCGAGTTTGCAAAGATGGACCTCGCCATGGACGTCGGGAGTGAATTTGCACGTCATGCAGCCTACTGCGCACAGTTTGAGTCGTAACACTACGTACTATGGCTGCACGAAAAGCATTATTTAACATTGTGGCGTTGCTGTCAGGGCTCCTCCGAGGCATAATCCGTGGGTAGCGGTCATCCATTGCAGTAGTAGCCCTTGAGCTACCTGAGCGAGGCATGTCTTCGACTTCCCTTGCTGAGAGCCCTTCCTGGCAAAAAGTAACAATGCGGACGGGATCGAACAGGAATATTGACCGTCTAGGCATAGTTGAACTGCAGACAACACGAGCCGTGTACCTCCTTCCTGGTGGAATGACTGTAAATGATCGGCTGTAGGATCCCCTCCGTCTAATAGGTGCTGCTCATGCATGGTTGTTTACATCTTTGGGTGGCTTTAGTGACATCCCTGAACAGTCAAAGGGACTGTGTCTGTGATATAATATCCACAGTCAACGTCTATCTTCAGAAGTACTGGGAAACGGCGTGACGAAAACGTTTTTTCTTATGTGTGTATAATTCATTGTTACTAAAGTATAAAGAAAAGGAACTTTCCGTTTCGACGCGCAGGCTCCGAACGTATCAGGCAACTGGCGGTCTTGTCCACGAGAACGGTACCATATCCTTCAGGTATCTTACACAACTTATTACGTCATATGCATAATGATGCAACCTTTACTGCTCTGAGGATAGAATCTTAGAACTAGATATGATGGCTGCTGAAGCCATAAGTACCACATCGCGAATGGTGCGTAGGAAGTACGGTTGCTGATAAACGTCCGTATGAGCTTTAATTTCTTTGATTTTCTCGCTGGAATCATTACGCGGGACTGAGGGAATACTATATCCCCAGTTTCGAACGAACGCTTTCTGAATTTCAGCAACAGCTCTCTCCATTATACACGACGTCTCTATTGTAGTTACTCCCGCTCTTACTAAATGATCCCGTGATGAAACGTGCCGTTCTTTATTGGATCCTCTACTAAGGTCACTCCGGACTTATGTATTTTGCTTTATTTCATTTTTCATTTTGTATTTTTATTTCGTGTCATCGGGCTTGAAACTGGTTTGATGCGGCCCGCCACGAATTCCTCTTCAGTGCCACTCTTTAGCTCACAATAGCTCTAGCACCCTACGTCTTCAATTATTTGTCGGATGCATTTAATTCTGTATCTTCCTATACAGCTTTTTTCCTCTGAAGGTGCCTCTAGTGCCATGAAAGTTATTCCTTGATGTCTTAACGCATGTCCTGTCATCCTGTCCCTTCTTATTGCCAGAGTTTAAGATATGGTCCTTTCTTCTCCAGTTCTCTTTTGTTGCGGTTTTCTCGTAGTCCATAATTCACTAAAATACAGTACTTTCTCAGAAATATCCTCCTCGTATGATATTATAAGACTTCTCTTGGCCAGGAATGCTCTTTTTGCTTGTGATATTCATTTTCTTATGTCCTCCTTGCTTCGTATATCATTGGATAGTTTGCTTAACAGTTAGTAGATTTCCTTAACTTCGTCTACTTTGTGATCACCAGCTTCGATGTCAAGCGTTGGCTATTCTCTTTTCTGCTACTCCTTTTTACTTGTTTACTTCCAATTCACATTCTGTACTCATCGCAATGTTCATTCCATTCGGTGGATTACATAATTTCTTTTTACCTTCACTGGGGATAGCAATGTCATCAGCGAATCTTACCACTGATATTCTTTTACCGTGAATTTCGATCTCTCGTTTTTTAACCTAGGTTACTCCTAGTTATTTTACGGTTTTCACTGTTGCCAGTGATTTTCACTAACAGTGTAATTGAACAGTAATCGCCTATTAACTCTCCTCCGCAGACCTTATGCGGTTTGTTAGTCATCAGGCGTTGTAAGCTTCCTACTGATAAAAGCTTCATCTCCAAAAAGCCTCCTGGAGCTAACTACGTTATCCAATAGATTTTTCATATAAACTGTAAATAGCAATTGCCTAATAACGTACTCTTGCAGCACTATATAAATACCGTTAATCTGTACCTTAGTGATGGGAAAAACCTCCAGGCTAAAACCGATATCGGTATTTTTGCTGTGAATAGCCTTTATTGTATTTCTTTAGTCTTGATTATGATAGGTACTATTATTTTTTGATAATCGTGTTTCAAAACGATTTATCAGCTTGCCGTAGCAGCGGAGCAATTTTTTTAAAAAATAAAACCTTTTTAGATATGATTTTGGTAGGACATTTGGTTGGTTGTCAAAGCTGGGTATAGTCTTTGAATGATATTGTTTCCGATAAAAGGACTCAGCTTACAGATTAACAAATTGCAGTGTAGAGTAACAATACATGCTGGCTAACGAAAAATTCATTATTGAAATGTTTACTACTGTCACGTAATTGTTTCCGTTAGGCATTACATTTTCCTACTATCTAAACTTCATTCGATTTTATAAAAATAGCGTTTCCAGCTTCGTTAGTAAAAGTTCACTTGTATTCAAATTCCCATTAAAGAGGGAAGACGTATTTCCCTAAAAAACGGGTTTCCCATTCGATATAATTAAAAATAAAATAACTCTACAAATTTTACAAAAAAAAAAACTTATTATTCGTCAGTTACTTCTCTGGAATAACAAAACAGAAAGGAAGTTATGGCAACATTAATAGATTAAAAACTTAACAATTCATTCACAGTTTACAATAAAAATAGAAAGTGGCTTATCTGTTGCCTGTTTCCACATAATAGGCCTCTATCTGCTAGTAGCCTTTGGAAATGGACAACTCAACACAAAAAAATGGTTCTTCAAGTTGAGTTTTCAACCTTTAGCACTGAATTTTTGTAATACCCAAAAAGGCGTGCGATTATCTATTACAACTCGATTTCTTAGTAGGTATTTTAAAAAATTAGGATCAGTAGAAGAATAATCGTGAATTTTTTGTAGTACTCAAGCCATTACTTTTCGAGAAAAGTGGTGAACGTGGACGGACTAATCTTTCTTGTATCTACTATGCTTCTATATATCTTACAACGGATATTGGAAAAGTTTGAGGGAGTCTAATAGTTTTTCAATATTTGTTTGATGAGTAAATTTATTGATGAAAATAATAGCAATAAAAAAATAAAAAATCTCTCATTTCATGCACAATAGCTGGCTTGTGATGTCTCCTACTGCTGTTTCTAATTATCTCAGACTGACTAAACGAACGTGTAACAATAGGTCCTCTATGTATCTTTTTTTGTCTCCCCCGTTAATCGAAACATTAAGGTTCAGACAGCAAACAATACTCACGAATTGTCCGAGCGTGTATTTTGTGAGCGATCTCTTTCGTGCGTGAATTACACTTCGTTGGATATCTTGCAGTAAATTTGTCTGCTGTCTGACTCTGTCATAGCTACATTTATGAGCTCGTTCTACCTTAAACTGCTCTAGACACAGACTTGTAAATGCTGGAACGTTGTATCTGATTTTAGAGACTGACTGCCGATTGCATAATGAAACCATATCGAATCTTACCTATTTATGTTCATTACAATACATTACATTTCTTTTAACGTTTCTTCATGCCAACAGTCAGCTGCGAAACTCCACACCTGGCGCTGACAGTCTACAGTCCCAGTAGATCGAAATACGTTAATAACGTCAACTAACTGTGCTGCCATCAAACATATTTAGAGGACTGAAACAATTTTCAGCCAGGTTATTTATACAAACTACCCTAGAAAGGTTTTGCAACATCAAAATATCGACGAATGTGTGTTGGCTTAGATTCAAGACACGTAGGAAATGAAAACCTTCTTTACATCTACATCTATACCCTGCAAACAACTCTCTACGTACATAAATTATCTGACGTACACGGTGAGCAGCAGTTTAGGCTGTTCGCTGAGCACGCAGTGTTGTATGTACAGGTGTACATACACCTGAGTGACTGTAGGACGATATAAAATAACTTAGACAGAATTTCTAGTTAATATGATGAATGGTAGCTCGCTCTAAAGCTACAAAAATGTACGGTAATATCGATGAATAGGAACACTCGAATACAGCTAGCAATCTGCTGTTTGACATAGTTATATCGATTAAATATCTAGGAGTGACGTCGAAAACCGATAGGAAATGGAGTGAGCACGTCACATGTGGAAGGCGGCAGCCTGTCTTCGTTTTATTGGGTGAGTTTTTGGAAAATTTAGCTCATTTGTTAAGGAGACACCGTATGGAATGCCAGGCCGAACCGTTCTTGGGTAGAGTTCGAATGTTTGGGATCCCCACCAGGTCGTATGAAAGAAAAACATCGAAGCAGCGCAGAGGTGTGGTGCTAGATCTGTTATCGATAGGTTCGATTAGCACGCAAGTATTACGTAGATGTTTCGTGACCTCAAATGGGAATTCCTTCAGGGAAAGTTACGTTCTTTCCGAGGAGCACTATTGCGGAAATTTAGATAACCGGAATCTGAGGCCGATTGCAGATCGATTCTACTGCCACTAACGAACATTTCGCGTACGAAACACAAAGATAGGACACACATGGTTCACATGGCTCTGAGCACTATGGTACTCAACATCTTAGGTCATAAGTCCCCTAGAACTTAGAACTACTTAAACCTAACTAACCTAAGGACATCACTCACACCCATGCCCGAGGCAGGATTCGAACCTGCGACCGTAGCAGTCCCGCGGTTCCGGACTGCAGCGCCAGAACCGCACGGCCACCGCGGCCGGCCACGAAGATAGGACTAACAGCTCGTACAGAGGCATTTGCCACAATGCGTTAGCTTGCGGAGTATGCATGTAGATGTAATTGTAGAAATGCGTAGGGTACTTCCCATATTACTACACATTAGGGCTTCTTCACTCACGTATGGAACGCGGGAAGAATGATTGTTTTCACTTATTTGTGCTCCCTATGGCAGCAGCAATAAGTTCAGGGCCGTAATATATTCCTAGATTTTTCACTTAAAGTTAGTTCTTCAAAGTTTATAATTTTCCTTACACTTGATAGTTTGCATTGGCCCATTCAGTTTATTGAGTGTCTTAGTAACGCTTTCTAGTGGGCCAACCAAACCTGTAACCATTTGTTCTACTCTTCTTTTCATACATTCAGTATTTGGGGGACTATTAGTCCTATGCGGTATGGGTCCCACACATTTGACCAATATACGATTGTTTTATGGGCAACCTCCTTTGGAGGGTCACTGCATTTTGCTAGTATCCTACCAACGAAATAAGGTGTGCAAACCTATTTTAAACACGATAGGACCTAAGTGGTAGGTTCCTTTCATATTTCACCAAATTATTACACCCAAGAACTTTTTGTTAGATTCCAGTTGTTAGTGATAGGATACTACTTTTTTTTATTTCGTTACGTGTTGCAGAATGCCCAATGTTACTTTTCTGAAAATTTCAAGCAAGTTGCTAATCTTTACAATACTTTGAAAACTTTCCCGGATCTGACCGAATATATACGCAGTTCTCTTAGAGTACTTCTTTCAGAAAACGGCATCATCTGCGAAACGTCTGGCGCTAGAGTCAATAATGTCTGCAAAGTTACCAACAAGCATGAATAGCGTGAGTCACAACACACTTCCTCGTGTTAGTCTACCATGAAGCTACCTGTGGCGCAAGCGACCGAATGTGAAGGGAATGTAATGATAATTAAATCAAGACCCCTAAGCTGCCGACAGGCGTTGATATACATCAATGGAGGCAGTTGAAAATGTGTACCCGACCGGAAGTCGAACACGGGATCTCCTGCTGACATGGCAGACGCTCTATCCATCTGAGCCACTGAGGGCACAGAGGATAGTGCGACTACAAGGATTAATCTCTTGCACGCTCCCCGTGAGACCCACATTCCCAACTTAATATCCACACACTACATTCGTAGTGCCCCTGCCCATTACACTCATTACTCGCGGCGGACAATCTTACCGAGACGCATAAGATTTCGGGCAATGCGTGGGCATCCAGCACAAAATAAGAAGGTCAATGGCCGGTTAGCTTTAACTGTATATGAAGGTGAGCCGTGTGAGTGGTTAGAATAACGATGTTACGCCTGTGTCTACAGCTTTCTTGCCAAACGAGATAGTCCTCCCAACAGATCTGATCGAATTCTGACGAAATGCTGCGTGAAGGCCAAAACATAAGATAACTCTCTTTTATGGTTTGTAAATGCTGAGTGAAGTTTGGGTAAAGGCTGTCATAGACAGGAAAACCAGTCCACCGACTCCTTCCCCGAGCTGTCTGAGCAGCCTGAGTGTGGAAATGGTCTCGCGATCGGATCTATGGTCGGGTCAGTCGGTACGACCGGCGGACCTCTAACTCTGTGGGTGTCAAACTTATTTGCTCAAGAAAAAATACTGGTGCTTTGGGGCGGCACCTCGGGTCGCAAATGTACCGATCTTCTTCGTATTTGGTTACCTACATAAATTAGCATGTTCTGAGCCCCAATAGACTAGCTATAGTAAGGATACGGTAAATTGACAGCCTGTCCCCAAGCACTGATGGTTAAAAGTCGGCACCATTTGCAACACTTCGTGTGACTGTTCTGTTTAAAAATGATGCGGCACTCAGCGGACCCAAAGCTTCGACATTGTTATTGCCTGATGTAGTGTTGTTGCGTCATCTGTGTGAGCGAATGATTAATTGATTAGTACTTTGACAGCTGGCCATGTAAACCTAACCGCTTCTTAGACTTCCCACCATTTTTAATGTTTCTCAACATTTTTTTATCGAGACCACTAATCACATTTCACTACAATGATGATGATGATGATGATGTTGATGATGATGTTTGGTGTGTGGGACGCTCAACTGAGCAGTCATCAGCGCTCGTACAAAGTCCCAGTTTTTTCACAGTCCATTTTTTTTAACAGTCTAATCTAACCGCAGTCACGAGTGATGAGGATGATGATGAAATGATGAGGACAACACAAACACCCAGTCTCCGGGCAGAGAAAATCCCCAACATGGTTGGGTATCGAACCCGGGACCAGAGGCAGCAAAGCTAGCCACTAGACCACGAGCTGCGGACAATTCACTGCGATTCTAACCATCTTGAAAGCTTGAAACTAACTCTTCTGTATTATATATATATAATTACACATTTCTTTGAAGCAGTATAATGGTTTGGGTGATAGATTTTGCAACAAGTCTTATTGCAGCCTTTCCCAACAAAAATAGTTTCATCGTTCAGAAAATGATGAAATGTTATAGAAGAACGTAATGTTTCAACGAACCTTTTACAAAATGAAAACGAGAAATTCACTCTTAAAGTTTGGCAGAGTTCTCGTTGCACAAGTCACGATCATCAGCTGAGTCGTCGATATCGTCATCCTCATTGACATTGTCAACAAAATCTTGCTCCAGTTCACGCAAAATTGCTTCCCCCATTCGTACTGAACGAACAGTTGCCTCCCTCCGGCAGACTGACTTCCTACGACAAACGACTGTTGTAGAAATTAAATGTCACTCGCTTCACAATGAAGACCGATCGAGCCCTTCAGTATACGCGGCTTCGCATTTGAAAGCGGGAGATCCCGCACCTAACCGCCTGCCGCGATCGACAGTCCATCGAAATTTTCGTGTCCCGTGAACTGACAGGATTGGCAGTCAAAGTGTTTATAACAGTATTTAAATATATTATGCAATATGAGATAATATCACAAATGTTTACCAAAAGTCTTGAGTGCCATTTTTTCCTACTCATTGCGTTGTATTACATGCTTAAATTAATTTTAAATTCCTTGCTGTAAAAATGTAAGTCATTTGAAGATGACTGTCTCTATAATGCACGTTCAAGATTTCATGTGTTTGTGAGAGCATTGAAATGCATTATGCAATAAGAGAGGCGGTCACAGAATTTTATCAAATGTTCTGAATGTCATTTTTGTATTAATTGCGTTGTATTACAACAGTCTTTCTTTAATTTCATGTTCCTTACTACAAAATATGTACCATAATGCGCACTCATGTATCCATACTATTTTCCGTTGAGATTTATACATAACAACTGGTCGGCACCAGGCACTGTACTTGTTCTCTAGTAACGAGAAAACTCTATTTATGGTTGACATGAAATGCTTACGTAATAAAACTAACTGTTATTCTGTGTACAAAAAATTACGCCAAAATACTAATTACCTCACTGTCATGTATATGAAAAGTAATATCGATATTTCATGATAATCCATGTTTTGTAGTAAAGGTACTGAGAACAATGAAAACAACAGAAATAGATTTTCATAATCTCTTTTCTCTGGTTCGAATCTCCCTACGAGAAAAGTCGTGGATGGAGACGTATGTAACATGTGATGCATTTGTGGTAAATATATATTATTACTGACAACCAAACCACTTATGTCAGTAGCATTGCTACATGTATGAAAAATTAACTGTACATTTTTTCAGAGATTAATAACCTGCGGTACATTCCGATTTCTAATTAGTTTAGTTGGCCACCATTTTCAAGGCGGCAGATTCTTTTTCCAATTATTCGAATATTACGTGAAGTAGAGCAAAAGAGAAATGGGTAAGAATTAATTTCATGAATAAACAGATGAAAGTCAAGTTAATTTCAATCATTTTACAAAGAGTAGTATCGATATCAAAACAGATTCGTATGGTTGCCGCTTCACGGTTGTCTCTTGTTCAAGTGACGAAATTTTTCACAGTTAAGGAAGTACTCAGGCCGGCCGGAGTGGCCAAGCGGTTCTAGGCCCTTCAGTCTGGAGCCGCGCGACCGCTACGGTCGCAGGTTCGAATCCTGCCTTGGGCATGGATCTGTGTGATGTCCTTAGGTTAGTTAGGTTTAAGTAGTGCTAAGTTCTAGGGGACTGATGACCTCAGCAGTTAAGTCCCATAGTGCTCAGAATCATCTGAACCATTTGAAGCGCTCAGCTTTGAATCAACAATAAGTGTATCACGCAGGTGTTCCTCTACGCGAACCTACGAAAGTATAAATAATTGTTCATGCTAAGAGACAGTCCATTATAAAACTAAGATATTTCTAAAAATAAACGAAAAATGTTCTTCGTACCAATATGTTCCTAATTTATTTTACGTCAATATACACACTCGAGAGTGATTTATTTATCCGGTACTTGAATATAGGAAGTCTTAACAATATCAAAAACAAAAATACTTGCCCATGGAAGGAAGTTGTAGTGAATATGTTGTGTGTAGCGACATGTGATCTTAAGATGTATCATTAACAACACAAGTATACTCGCACTTATTGTTCAGCATTAGGGAGGACGACGGTTCAATCCCGCGTCCGGCCATCCTGATATAGGTTTTCCGTGATTCCCCTAAATCGCTCCAGGAAAATGCCGGGATGGTTCCTTTGAAAGGGCAAGGCCGACTTCCTTCCTCGTCCTTCACTAATCCGATGAGACCGATGACCTCGCAGTTTGCTCTCTTCCCCCAAAAAACCCAACCCTAATTTATTGTTCAGTGACTCGTACACACATACGCGATACATACTCGTACATACACACACAAATATAAACATGAAAAAATCGCTGCAGCACATTCGCCTATGAGATGTACTCTAAGGCAAACAAGGAGACATTCACCCTCTCATATCCTCTAACGCCGCAGTGGCCGCCCGCGCTATTCACCTCTCTGCCACTGAGGTACGCGGCCAGCTTTACTTAGCTCACGGCCAAGTTCACCATCGTCAATTAAAATTAGTGACACGTTAAGCAGTACTATGTCTGCAACTACTTTTGTTTGTTACTGAGCAGGAAAACTATGCTCTTAAGAAGCTCTTAACGTTAATTTACGTTCTTGGATTCGGCTGTTAGTTACTTGATCCACGTTACTATAGAACACGGCTGAGACCTGCGGGCAACACGAACGCCTGATGGTCGCTATATGACGACCGCTACCTTGTGTAGCCCACAATACGTCAGCGCGGGCAGGTAGGTTCTACAAAACAGTTGTCTGTGTCCATACAACACAGTCACACGGGTCGAAAGGGATTCGGCGGACCAGTCGGGCACAGAATGGGCGCCTTAAGATGCATCTATACCATATTCCGTACGGTTTCGGCGTGTCGTACCTCGGCCAGATCAACAAAATTGCGTAGTGCCTGTGTACTGCACAGAAGCATCACACCGCTAAAAACAGCCGAGCAACTTCTTATTGCAGAGCATTGCCTTCGTACAGCCGTGCAATTATTTTCGTATCTAGGTACGCAATGGAACGTAAGAACACAGAGATTCTGTCTTGCACTTGCAGATACTGGGTTAGTGTTAGTAAGGTGGCTGTTCAGATTAAAGCAAATGTCTTTATAAATAGATGCGGAGATCTTTGCACAAATTCTGTGCGGAATCCTGCTCTCTCTCTCTCTCTCTCTCTCTCTCTCCCTCTCTCTGGCCGAATGACAGGAGGACAGTGTTAGCACTACCTGCTTACCCGTAACTTAATATTTCTCTTTCGGTAATGCCTTTTTTAGCCTGGAACGCTACTTGTATATATTGTGTGCTGCCTTCCTGCGTACGCCTGTTGTTTCTGGTCGACGTAGTCTAGGCGACAGAGGGTTTAAGTTGCCATGCAGAGCGTTCTTTTGTTTCATTTCTCATTTGAAAATGATGGGTCGGTCGTTCATCTGTCGAAATAGCGGTTGTTCAGGATGTACCCGACTGCATTATCTGTACTAATTACTTCAGCACAGACAGTGGCGGAAATATTAATTTATGCATACAAACTCGCACACATAACCATACACACACACACTCATGAAACCACGGACTCAGGAACATGCACTCATAGCAGAATAATATAGCAAGTCATACAGACAGTGAGTACGGTATTTTTCATATTTACACATTTTTACTCTTTACACATTTTTACATTAAGATCACGCTTCTGTGATCACGGTGCTAAAGTCTTATATAGAAGCCGACTTTGAACGGAAATTGAAAACATCAGTGGTCTACCTGGACCTCGCATCAGAGTTAGATGAAATCTGGGGGTTGACGTGGGGGGCGGGGGGGGGGGGGGGGGGAGCGAGGAGTCATCTATAAACTGCTAAGAGTTATGACGTGTCCGTAAACGCGGCACAGTATATTATTAGTATTATACATTTTCAAGTCATACTTAATAGACATTTGCGCAACAGTTATCGTCTACCTCAAGACTCAGCTTTGGCATTCCTCCTGTTCAACCGATCTCCCAGCCAAAGAGGTAAAAATGTTAAGTTTTTGCTGTAGTACCCTCACCTACGCATTGGTATCGGGTGTTATATAACTCGTTACCTCTACAGACACGTAGAAAAGATGCTCTCTGCGATAATTCAGAAAAATAGTTGATAATCCAGGCCTACCAGACCATGAAGATACACCACAATTAAATCATAGACGCCTTAAGTCTCGAAAAGAGTCGCTATGTCTGGCTGGACAACTCCAATACTACAGTTACAGAACAAGGGATCAATGAATGCGTGATTGGAATCAAAAAACAAACGAACCCCAACAACATCGGTGACGCAACAGCAACCTCAACGTTCCGTGAACTGAATCAAACCGAAGACATAACCGAGCGAGGTGGTGCAGTGATTAGCACACTGGACTCGCATTCGGGTGGACGACGGTTCAATCCCGCGTCCGGCCATCCTGATTCTTGTTTTCCGTGATTTCCTTAAATCGCCTCAGGCGAATGCTGGGGTGGTTCCTTTGAAAGGGCACGGCCGACTTCCTTCCCAATCCATCCCTATCCGATGAAACCGATGACCTCGCAGTTTGGTCTTCTCCCCCCAGGTCGACCCCAACCCCAACCGAAGACAATGACTGCACTAAACTGGGTGCAAACTGGGCATGCCAAGTGCGCAGACTCATTACATTAATAGGGAAAAGTAACATCTACGGACTGTAACTGTGGCGCACTGGGACAGTCGGTCCAGCATTTTCGCATCGAATGTCCATTGCGCTCTTATAAAGGACACTGGACTGAATTCCTGGAGGCATATGCTTCAGCGCTGGAATGGACTGAACATCTTGAAGTTGACATAATTTTTTTATTTCTACTTCGTTTGTGAAAAATTCATAATTCTTTTATTCTTTTGGGTAGGTTTCTGTTTTCTATCTCTGTACCACTGTTTATATGTAACGCTATCCTTAAATAAATAAACTGCATAATTCTCAAAGCAGCAGTAAAGTCAAACCAGCGCATCTTTTAGCTACATCGAGAACACATCTCCGGTTGACTGAGTGAGATAAAATTTAACTAAAAAAGTTAGAGCTCATGATCTTAGGAGCTTGAAACTGACCAGTCAGCGATCACTGTTAACTGCAATAATTTAATGAAACTGGTAATTCTATGAGGACTAGTCGACGAGAGATAAGAGAATAGTATTTTCATTTATTACAGTCTGTTTTCACTCAAGCATTATAAACCGTTTAACACTGACTGTAACTTCCTACTCACACGCAGATCTTTCATGAACGTTCATTTACTCACCGCGTATGTGGGACGGAGAGAGGACTATGACGCCATTGCCAAAATGAAAATGCACTTGTTCAACTAGAAGACACAAAAACATCTGGTACGCACTGCTAGTAAGAATGTCCGCCAGAGTCACACAGCGCTCCCTGAAATAAACGGTTACTTTACATTTTCTCGAGGTGGCATATAATTACATGTGTTGCCTCACTTCATGTATCGGTAAACTGCATCATCTACGATAGAAGTATAACACTGAAAATTTCATTTTCACTTTGTTTCATTATGTTCATGCTTACAAATTGATATCCTGACACCAGTTCTGCCTACAAATTACGTGAACGTGCATATAATAGAGACCAGACTTCCGAAGGCACGCCAATGAATTAAGAATATGTAAAGAGAATAAAAACCTCGCTCTGCATTTACTTTTTGTTGGTGGGTTCACTTATATCGCACAAGGCGTCCAAGAAATCTGTATATTTTAAGATTCTTTCGTTCGTAGTGAAGGCAAAAGCTGCTTTATCTAACTTGGATCTAACATATTTTAAATACTGACATTGTAATAAAATAAATTATTTTCTATGCGAGCTATTATTAAATGAAATGATTTAAACTGCTTTGTGGCTGCTCCTGTCAAAAAAGAGGTAAAATATTTTTTAATACAGTGGAACCTCACATAGCGAGCTTAATTCGTTCCGGAATCTTACTCGTAGTGCGAAACACTCGTTAAGCGAAACAATTTATCCCGTATAAATTAATGTAAAATACGATAATGCATTCCATGCAAAAAAGTACTAAAAGTTTTATCTTACTCATGCTATTTATTCAAAGAAAATTATACACACAGTAATATGTACTTTATTAACCACTATACGTAATTTCTTCTTCTTTACTGGGAAGCTATCTATAGTCATTTGCTTCTGCCGACGCATCAGTACTTGGCGAAAATGCGACACAGCATTACAGTCAAGTTTGTAGCAAGCGTAGTCATTGCTTTATTGGGGTAATGATTTTCAATGTACTGTGTAACCGATTCCCATGCTTGCAGTATTTCTCTTATTGCTCCAGAAGATTACGGCTTTCCTGTTATGGTTCTCTTCCTCTGAAGAACTCCTTTCCACAACTTCCTGCTGCGAAACATAGTGTAACTAAGCTCTTCGGTGGTTATTTCTTGGCTGTGATCTTCCACAAGCTCAACGGTATCATTGTTATCCACTTCTAATCCCATGCCCTTGGGCCAAGGATGCAATCTCATTGACTGCTGGCTGCACAGGTACAGGCTCAAATGCCTGAGTCACATTCGACAACGTAATCCGACCAAAACTTCTTCGAAGTGAGAGGTCTCTTGGTAGCCCCTTTCCACGCCTTTTCGATCATCTTGCAGGTACCGATGTTGAAGTGGTACAGTATTTCCAAAACTCCCTAAGAGTGAGACTGGTAGCTTCTGTCAACTTAAAGCAGTGCTCGAAGAGTGCTTTGGTGTAGGGCTTCTTAACGTTAGAAATAATCTACTAGTCCATATACTGGAGTAACAGAGTGGTATTGGGAGGCAGAAATTGGATCTTGACAAATTGAAATTCTTCAAGGAGGTGATTTTGTAGTCCCGGAGAATGGGCAGGAGCGTTGTCCATAACAAGCAAGACATGGAGTGACAGATTCATCACAATCAAAATTTTTTTCACTGAAGAACCTAACATTTCATTCACGCAATCACAAAAAACACATGCCACCCAAACCTCGTTGTTGGCCCTCCACATCACATTTAACCCGCTCTTCTGGGCTTTACACTTCCTGAAGGCCCGTGGTGCTTTTGAATAATAAACAAACAACGGTTTAATTTTCGGATCGCCGCTTACATTGGTACAGAACAGCACTGTGAGACGGTCTTCAATGGCTTGTGACCGGGAAATGCATTCTCCCCTTCTGTTATAAAGGTACGCTTCGGCATCTTTTTCCAGAATAAACTTGTCTCGTCACAATTAAAAACCCTGTTCCGACCGATAGCCCTCAGAATCTACAAGCATCTTGAAGTTGCTGATGAAGTTCTCTGCTGCCTTTGTGTCGGAGTGGCTGCTTCGCCATGCCTCACAACGCTGTGGATGCCGCTTCTTTTCTTAAACTTCTCGAACTACCCACGGCTACCCTTCTTCGGCCGCTGATGATCCTGGCATCTTCTTAACGAGGTCGGCGAAACTCATTTCTCGCCTTCTCACAAATAATGTTCTCGTTAATAGTGTCGCCTTGCAATTTCTTTTCATTCATCCATATAAGGAATAACCTTTCGACATCGTCCTGAATACGAAACCATTATTTAGATACTCTTGTCACTCCCTTTGAACCATCTCTCTCCTTGATATTGTACTTGATCTTGCGAATAGGGCAAATAGTTGATATTGACCGATTGTATGTGCTCGCTAAATCAGCAACGCTCACACGACCTTCATGTTTTTCAATGATTTTACTCTTCATATGCAATTTCATTTTCTTTCTCTTTTTGTCGTTTTCTTGCGACTTTATCTTCGGGGATATTGCTACGAAGGTTATTAAAATCTGCACGCAAAAAACACTGTGCGAACAGACGTTCAGAAAAATGTACGATCACAAGCTGCACTATGATGGTACCAGCAGAAAGAGCGCTAAACACAAACTGCAATACGTACTGAATACATTGTTCACACGCCGCTGCCGCCAACGACGGGTGCTGACATTGTTGAACGTTTCCCCTGCCGCCCACGAACGGCTGTTGACGTCACACTAAATCGTCGTCACTAGTTATGCGAAACATCGCTCGTTAAGCGAGTAATTTTTCTACAATTTGTTTCGCTCGTTATGCTAATTGCGCGTCATGGGAGGTGCTCGTTAAGAGAGGTTACGCTGTATTTGAAATTGCTGCGTAATGATGGTTGATTGTTGCACAACAGCGATGTTCTGTTTCCTGGCTGCCCGGCAGCTATAAACTGCTAGAAAGTGTTTCAATTACTTTCAATAATTACAAGTCTAACATTTCATACATGTATTAACAATTACGATACACACCTCCTCAACGTAAATGACCCTTTCTCTAAGAATAGAGAATACAAAAGTAAGACAGGCAGAAGACGTAGCGGCTATTAAGAACCTCTTGATATAACAAGAAAATATATGATTATCTACAATTGCAGTTGTCAGGGATGTAGCTATATCATTCAGACTATGTATCTGATGAAAAATAATGACTGTACACTTCAGATATTTTAGTAATAAGCTATAAAAATCAGGCAGTCTTTAATGCCCGAATCTGGGCACTGAAGGCTATTTCAGTTTACCAGGAGTTGACTTAGAGATTAATCCATTTCGCTTTAACAGTAGAAAAATGGATTTATGATAGTATGCCAAGTCCATGGTCTTTAAATTAACTACCATTAAATCAAGTAGTTCCTCCGCTGCAACAGCGTTGTTGCCAGTAAAGCACACAGGTTACAAAAACATTTAATATAATCTTATGGTCAATGCTCCTTGAACATCATAATGTGGGATAAATTAGCGAATGGAAGGTATAGTTGCATCAGACATCGTCCAGTAACAAGAATCATTTTGACATAGTGAAATAATCCACTTATACGAGTTTACTTCTACAAAAGGCTATTCGTTTCTTTCAACATCACACACAGAAAATAGATACAGACGTTTGGGAAGTAACCTATTTCAACCACAGCTTCACTCGCGAGGTGAAACAAAGCTGCTGTCGTGCTACAGAGAAAAAGCCTCCCCCTGGTCTCAGCTAACGTCTTCCTTCCTCTGGGAGCCGTTACCCAGGTGCCTAGTCTGGTGCGAAGGCGGTTTATCCTCAGCTGTCTCTCACCGCCACCCTTGCTGATCCCCCATCCACCATTTTTGTTCTTTTTGTCTCTTCCCTTTTGCCTCTAATGACTCGAAAAGCCGTATCCCCTGTTTTTGCGTGAATCCGTCGTCGAGGCTGCTAGCATTAAAAGCATTAGAGCGAGCTCCCGATTAACCGAAGGCCAGTAAGCAGCAATTAAGGGAATCCGGACAGACTACGCAGATAAATTAGCTTTTACATCTATATCTATAATTAGGGAACTACATTACGGTGTGTGGCGGACAGTACCTCCTGCACCACTAGCTGTTCCAATCTTCCCTCTTCTGTTCACTAATGATTCGCGGAAATAACGCCGATAAAATGGTGTACGATCTCTAATATTTCTAATTTTCTCTTCGTGCTCATTTTACGAGACCTATTTGGGACAAAGTAATTTATTGCTCAAAAGAATTAAGGGAAAATGACTTTGGGTGGGTGTCATACTACATTCAGTAATAACTGAGGACTGGATATGTCACCAAATTACATTTTCTACATCTACGTCTACATTATGTGATCAAAAGTATCCGGGCACCTTGCTAAAAATAACTTACAAGTTCGTGGGGCTCTGCATCGGTAACGCTGGAATTGAATAAGGTGTTCTCCCTGATGCTGGAAGGTTTCTTGGGGAATGGCAGCCCATTCTTCACAGAGTGCTGCACTGAGGAGAGGTATCGATGTCGGTCGGTGAGGCCTGGCATGAAGTCGGTTTTCAAAAACATTCCGGAGATGTTCTATAGGATTCAGGTCGGGACTCTGTGCAGGCCAGTCCATTACAGGGATGTTATTGTCGTGTAACCACTCCGTCACAGGTCGCGCATTATTCGTCACTCCACACAATGTTTTTCCACTGTTCAGTCGTCCAATGTTTACGCTCCTTACACTAAGCAAGGCGTCATTTGGCATTTACAAGCGTTATGTGGGGCTTATGAGCAGCCGCTCAACCATTAAATCCAAGTTTTCTCACATCCATCCTAACTGTCTTAGTACTTCCAGTGTATCCTGTTTCGAATTCCTGTTTGATGGTCTGGATAGATGTCTGCCTATAACACATTACAACCCTTTTCAACTGTCGGGGTCTCTGTCAGTCAACAGACGAGGTCGGCCTGTACGCTTTTGTGCTTTTAATGTCCCTTCACGTTTCCACTTCACTGTTATATCGGAAACGGTGGACTTAGGGACGTTTAGGAGTTTAGAAATCTCGCGTACAGACGTATAACACGAGGGACACCCAATCACATGACCACGTTTGAAGTCCGTGAGTTTCGCGGAGCGCCCATTCTGCTCTCTCACGATGTCTAATGACTACTGAGGTCGCTGATACGGAATACCTGGCACTAGGGGCCATCAGAATGTACCTAATATGGAAAACGTATGTTTCTGGCGGTGTCCGGATACTTTTGATCACGTAGTGCTTATAGATACTCTGAAAATCACATTTAAGTGCCTGGCAGAGGGTTCATCGAACCACCTTCACAATTCTATATTATTCCAATCTCGTATACCGCGCGGAAAGAACGGACACTTTTACCTTTCCGTATGAGCTCTGATTTCCCTTATTTTATCATGGTGACCGTTTCTCTCTATGTAAGTCGTCGCTTTTGTAGTAATGACGTCCATCCCAAATCCTGTATCATTTCAGTGACACTCTCTTCGCAATTTCGCAATAGTATAAAACGTACTGCCCTTCTCTGAACTTTTTCGATGTACTCCGTCAACCCTATCTGGTAAGGATCCCACACCGCGCAGCAGCAGTCTGAAAGAGGACGGACAAGCGTAGTGTAGGCACTCTCCTTAATAGATATGTTACATTTTCTAAGTGTCCTTCCAATAAAACGCAGTCTTCGGTTAGCCTTCCTCACCACTTTTTCTATGTCTTCATTCCAATTTAAGTTGTTCGTAATTGTAGTTCCTAGGTAGTTAGTTGAACTTACGGCCTTTATATTTGACTGATTTATCGTGTAACCGAATCCAGTCACATAACTGAGGCAATATTCCGTAAGCACGCAATGTCACTAAAGCCACTTGTGTGGTACAGTGTCAAAAGCCGTCGGGAAATCCAGCGATACGGATTCAATTTGAAATCCCTTGTCATAGCACTCAACACTTCAAGCGAGTAAAGAGCTGGTTGTGTTTCACAACGATGTTTTCTGAATCTTCGACAAATTACGTGTACGACAAAACATCGTTACATTCTCGATCGATCGTTTACATAAAAAGAACTGAAATTTCAGACAGGTGTCGAAAACTAAGCCGAAACAGTCATTCATTCCGTTGTCCTGGGTGTTTTGCATTGCACTTCAGAGATTCAATAACATGTATGCCCTCCGTGAGCTTTTATCACTATCTGACATGTACGTGACATTCTCCTCGTAGGTCTACGGAGGACACTCTGTAGTATCCGCTCCTACTCTGAGATGAGAAACCACAAGAGTTCTTGGAGAGTCTGTTGTACAGCAGGACGACCACTAACACCTGTTTCAAGCGTCTTCCACATATGCATATCTCAATCCATGCATTAAGACCTCAGGTACTGCCCGTATTAAACAGCTTTAACATACCGGACATTGATATATGTTCCCCCTAATTCCTTTGAGTAATGTGCATTGCTGAACTCTCCTTGGAAACGTACGCTCTCTGAACTTGAACAGTAAGCGTCTCCGTTATGCACAACACCTCTCCTGCAATCACTGGAGTCTAATGAACTTCTCTGTAACGTTGAACGATCCCCTGGTGAAACGCTCTCGTCTTCATTGTATGACCTTTTCTGTAAATCTACTTGGAGAACTTTCCAGACTAATGATCAATTCTCAAGAACACTGCATAAATTTTCAGCTTCCAAGATCCCCAAAATCATTTATTCGTACATATGATCGGTTTTGGCAGTTCTCTGTGGCCATCTTCGGATCTCAAGAGGTGGGACCGAAACTGCTAGGATACAGCAACTGACGTAACAGCACACATAATTGTATGCAAAATTTACAGTATACGAAATAGTGACATACCTATGTTTACATCATTATACGACTTTCTTCCTCAGTACAGTAAGTGGTACGTATACAATGTATGGCCATGTTGATACCGCGAGATATAGTAGAAGTCGGCATACCAGTTTTAAAATAACGACGATGTACGTACACGTTATTGCGCCGATTACAAGTGGTCACATTCATCACCATTTTACAGCTGACAGATACCAGCGTAAACATTCTTAGTGATAGATAACTACATTAGATGCAGCAGTGGCAGTACAAATCGATACTTTCACCTCACATTAGGTTACTGCATGGCTCTACCATTCCATGTAATTACATATAACTAAATTATTATCATAACAGATAAGCCAAGCCAGTATTCCACATTTTTAAAAAGGAACAACCTGTAAAAAATGTGCAACAGTCATAAAACGTAATTTATACATAAATCTTTTTATATCATTTTACAAAATTTTCAAAAACGTTTTATACATATTCTTAATAATTATTTACCAATTTTCCTTCATACAAAACCACAACCAACACGACAATCTATAACCGATTAAATACTCTGTAGGTACAGTTATTGGTATCACACGTAGGCTGATTTTAATACATCCAGGAATAATTCGATATCTACAGACACACATATGATGTGATATAGTCACACATATATTTTGTCAAGAATATATTCAAGGTATGTGCACCAGCAATGGAGCTACTTAATATTTGTGCTTTTTGTCAGTTACAATGTTAACATGATGTTATACGAGACAACACGTCACTCGAGATCTAGGTGGAATCTCGTTACCTGACACCTACGTGCAACCTGATCGCCTATTATTTAGGTAAACACTGTTCCAATGTTTAATACAATCAGTGTACAATTATTACACCATGTGGGATTGCAGGCGCTCTTCAGTGCGCCTATGATCTAGTATTACCAGCGCCGGGCGCGGTAGCCGAGCGGTTCTAGGCGCTTCAGTCCGGAACCGCGCGACTGCTACGGTCGCAGGTTCGAATCCTGCCTCGGGCATGGATGTATGTGATGTCCTTAGGTTAGTTAGGTTTAAGTAGTTCTAAGTTCTAGGGGACTGATAACCTCAGATGTTAAGTCCCATAGTGCTCAGAGCCATTTGAACCATTTTTAGTATTACCAGCTTACTCTTACGTATTCCTGTGCTAGAACAAACAAGTTAACGCTATATTCATCTTAGATGACTAATGTCAGAATGCCGTCATGTACTGTAAATTTTGAATATAATTATGTGTGTTGTTCTGTTTGTTGCTGTATTGTAGAATTTTTGGTTCTGCCTTTTCCAAGGTCCGAAGATGGCAACAGAGAACTGCCGAATCCGGTCATCTAAATGAATAAATGATTTTATTGATCTTGGCAACTGAAAATTAATTCAGTGTTCATAATACTACAAATCGCCCCCATGCAGACGATGTCAGAAGTGTATAATACTCAAGAATCGGTCTTGCAATTGTTTTCTAAGCCATTTATTCCATGGATGAAATACATTTGCTTATGATTATCTAATGACACTCATCCGGGTACATGGTTTACATACTACTTGTTCCTTTGTGACGTCACCGCACTTAAGGCCACTTTGAATGATTACTCCTAAGTAATTACTGTTTCTAGTCATTCGTCACCAATTCTGTAATCGATCAGCAATGGATGTCTCCACGTATTTATGCGCCGCACGTTACATTTATTTACGCTCAAGGTCAACTGCCTTTCTCTGCACTAATTTCGATTCTATGCAGGCCCTCATGAATTTTGCTACAGTCCTCTGGCGTTGTAACGGAACGTATCTTGTAAGGGATTTCTTACTTTATTTTTTATCATTTTACGAAGGATTCACTACTCTGTTACAGACTTACATTGCAAAATATGTATGTGCTAACATAAATTAGAGAATATCACTGACATTACGCATAAGGGGTACCAAATTAATTCTGTTATTGCATTCAATTTTTTTTTAGAAACAAAACAAAATGTAGGATGTGAGGACTTCCGTTTCTTGGTCTTCCCTTCTTTTTTCATCGCCCAAGCCATTAGAATGTTCATAGTGCTTTATTAAGAGGTAACGGTGTCTGCATTTAATTTGGAAATCTTTGTCAACAATATATCAATTTTGTTTCCATAATTTTATGGAGTTCTTTGAAGACAGAACGATAGACTGATAATCGCGTCACATCGTTTCAGAATTATGTTCTCAATCAACCTAACAAGCTAATCTATTTTACGAAGTCCGAATTTTAATATATTTTATCACTTTTTATGTGGAAATCCAGGTAGTATCACGGACTTTCAAACAGTGACGATGTACAATAGCCACGATTGCCTGATACATCAACAGAGCATGATATATGAAGGTAAAAAAATCAGTGAAGGTGATTCGGTACAATAAACAACTTGATTACATCTTGATATGTGAAATATCGTTACCCACATCGTGCCATCGCATTTGTAGCGCGTTTTTACCGAGGCACACATTTAGCCATGCACAGCATAGTTTTTGCAAATAATAAATATTTCTTTCGTGTTTATCTTCAGTTAGGAAAGATACGTTACAGTAACATTCCATAGACAACAGCACCTCCAGTGAGTGGCACCTAGCTAATTAAGACCACTGGGAGTGTCTCAGTATGCACTAATCCAACCACACTGTTGATCGGTTTAGTTATGAGTGGAGGCTGAGTGCCGCTAATGAGAGAAAGCGGACTCACGCTCATTCTATTTTAGGACTAAATAAGTGCAGACATCGGGTTCAATCGTACAAAGGTCGAGTTCACGCGTTTACGTATAGATGAGGCGAAATGTATGACAGACAATGGTAATCAAAGGAAGTATTATATTTAATTTAATGTGCGACACGCTTTTAATTTTCCACTCAAGAATCTCGTAGTTATATATCGAAATCAGTGCCGTACGTCCAACATTTGGTGCTCACTAGATAGGCGTCGCTCATTTCCTCCCGAATGTTCTCAATGTGTATCTCACGATGCAGACTGAAGAGCTTTACAGATCTTATCAACAAATTGTGAAAAAAGATCGTACTCTGAAATCGAGACCACAACCTGGTCAGAAGACAGAATAATTCTTCCATATTGGACACTGTGGCAAATAACACCATGCTTCCAACGTACAGAAACTCGAAAGTACAAGACAGTTAATCATATATTGTTGTACAGGACACATTTTTGATGAGCGATGCTCTGAGTAAGTGTTGGTTATCTCAAATACGATTTAATAAAGTGTTTTTGGAAAAACGTACATCGTTATGCGGCCAACAGAACCCAACGTACTACTGAGAAATAGGAAATAGAAGAATCTTACTCTCTATCGTAATTTACATATAAAATTTATTTGTAAACTTGAAATGAATTTACATTTTTGAACTAGTTAATAACGTTAATAAGATGCAGACATGCACTTGAAGGTTTAAGTATTATTAGCTATGACGTATATACACTACAGGACAGAAAGTTCGACGCGTTGGCGAGGTTTTGAAACTGATGTTTGTTCCGCTATCGGATTCGCATCTTCTAGTAAGTCTATTATGGAAGATTTAGTTGAGAAATGGAAGCCTAATTAGCATGGTTGACATTATGCCTCAAATCTTCACAATTTTCGTGATTTATTAGGCTCATAATCAAGTATACCCCGTAAAATTTCTTGCGATCATTTTATTTTGTATCTTTGTAGTCAACATACATTTAACCTTTTAGATATCTGTACGACTAACGCACTACGATAAGTTTCACATCCCTGCATTTTCTTTAGTCATGAATAAAAGTGAGATTTTCATCAGTTGTCTTTCAATGCCACCACACTACCTACTTCGACCTTTCTGGATCACGCTTCTTTACTACATTTGAAACGTCCCCTTAGAACAATTATACATGACTGTCCTTAAACTGACACACAATATTTTTAGCAAAACGCCATCTGACTTACAATAATCCCTACAAAACAATGGCGCTGACTAATATTAACCTATACCTTTCACAAATCACTTACCTCACAAAAATCTTCGTTACTCGAACTACTGCAATACAGCGAGCGCCACTACTGCCAGCTAAATAAAAGATTCAAACTATGGAAGGCACTAACTACTGATAGGCATAGTTAGCAAATGAAAGATTTTAATAGAGAACAAACAATGTATTTACCTTAATAGTGTTGAAAAATCATAATATACATAGTAGTTCATGACATCCAGTCTTACAAATTTCAAAACTCCGGCATTTCTCTCCCTACATCCACCACTGCTGGCGGCTCACCTCCAACTGCGCAACGCTACGCACTGTTCGCATCCAGCTGCCCAACACTACAATGGCAGACAACAATGCAAACTAGCCACAGACTGCACACAGCACAGCCAGTGATTTTCATACAGAGCGCTACGTAACGTTGCCAATAAGAAAACATAAACAGGCAACTTATATAGCCCCCATGCTCCCCACAAAATATTTTACAAAATGTTTTGGGCACTGGCCAATAATGATTTGATAAAATTTTTCATAATTACAATAACAAAGATATCAAATGCACACACTTATTGATACAATGTTGGTCAAAAGCTAAAATTTTCTCACAGTCCATAAAGACAGTCCAGATTGTTCATCACAGTAAAATTGCTGTGTTTTTCTCAAAGTTTGAGCAGTAAAAGAAAATGCACACGGAAGTAGTGGATTTCCATGCAGTCTTGAAGAAGTAGTGTTGTCCTTCCAACAGAGAGACAATGCTGACTCTTGACATGCTGACAGGTAATGGGTCACAACAGAGCAAACCCACAGCAGAGCCATTCGAAGTTTTGAAGAATATTGTTAGGCCGGTCATCACAGAGCAGACCACTGTAGTCCTGTTAGAGATTAGTGTATTGGTGGGCCACCAGAGGTGCAGACCCACTGCAGTCCTTGTAGAAATGATGGTACTGCTGAGTCAGAAAAGGTGTAGATCCACTGTAGTCCTTGTAGAAATAATGGTATTGGTGGATCATCAAAGGTGTAGACCCACTGTAGTCCTTGTAGAGATGGCCAGCAGCCATCTGCTGCGACTGTGCAGGTGCACAATCACCATCGAAGAGTCTTGCGGACAATATAGCAAGTCCATAATCACCACTTGTGCACTCACAAACTTTCTGGAATTGTCCTCAGAACCAGCAATGTTGTTATCCAGTCCCTTGCTGAATTATTAACACACGTGCAAACACTAACAGTCCCTACTTCTCACATATTGTCCATGTACTATGACCAACAGAAACGTGTGCAGTGAAATGGAACTTACAGGTTAATAATATGATGAACTGGTATCAATTACAATTTTGTAACATAAGAATACAATTACAAAGGTACAAAATACATCATTAAAGAACATAACAATACAGATAACATCTGTAGTAAAGGCTTTACAAAAGAATCAAAATAACATATACATCAGTGTTACAGGAATTATGACATAAGTACATACATAAAAGATCAGAATAACTTTTGAAACATCATCTTCACACATGATCAACAAAACAAAACAGATAAATAATGCCTAAACATTTTTACAAAGTAAATAACATAGTATTAGAAAAATTCTACAACATAACTCTCATCAGCTAAACACATAAAGACAGGAAAAACACAAATAAACAAGGGTACACAAACACATAGCAGAATAACACAAGAGGAAAGTGCGGGGTTTGTTTTCAGTGTAACATTTGGTACTGCAGTCCAACCCAAAACTTCATTCGCTAGAGCTTTCATCTTATTTCAACATTTGTTTCCACCAAAAAAATCCTATCCAAGCATGCTTTCTGTATTTAAATGTTCACATATTTCTTACTTCATTATTTATTTTTCATTATCTTACCTCAGCATTTATTTCCAAGAAAATCCTATCTAAACCTGTTGTCCCTAAACCCTACTTGTTTGGTTCATATCCTCTTTCAAAATACCTTTTTGCCAAACCATTTCCTTATAGCTTCTCAATGCATTTCTTCCAATTCATCACAACTTGTTCTCTTATATGGCCTACCGCATCTTAAGCTAACTTAAATCTACTGAGCTCAGATACTAAACTAAAGGACGAGGCAATGCAGCAGCACAAAACAATTAACACAAACAGCAATGACAAAAAAATGCAGATTTGCAAAGCAAGCAGCATTATAGAAATTAGCAAAGCTATTGCAATATTACAACTAATATAAGGCAATCTGCAGCAAACAAGAAAATTAAATCAGTAGTAAAACTGGCTTAACAGAGTAATACAAAATGAAATTCGGTAGCACTATGCTTGGCAAACAGCAGCAGCAAGTGCAATAACTTATATCTAAACATGACACAGCTCAAACAGAAAAAATATTACAGTAAAAATGGCCAAGTTTAATACCTATGTCACATCTTAACACTAGGGTGATGCGTCACGAGAACTTACACTAGCAGATAAGTTACCAAATCGTATAAAAATTATTTATGCAATTCCTGTGAAGGGAAATGTCTATTTATGTGCCCTCGTTTTCTTGGAAGTAGATCATAAATTTATAATTGACTGGATCTGTAGGCATAAAATAACTATATTAGTACATCTATTAAATTTTATTTTAACCATTGCTGCAGTGCAGATAGAAACTAGATATTAAACAAAATGAGTAAATAAATACATAAAGCAAGCCATATGGCATTTCTCTCAACTAGCAAGACAATAGCCGTGAAATGTTTCTCATCGTTTCATTAGGCATTTTAGTAAATATCATAAATTAAGAGCCTACAGTATAATCATATGTTTTCAAGTTTCAGCGTGTCGTATTTGCGATGCTTTCTACAAAGGAATGTCAATAGCAAGGATAATGGCCTCTTTTTTTTTTCTCCACCTGTGCCTCTGAAAGGCACACACTAATGGCTTTTTTTCAGGCGGCTGTCACGCAGCTGGGTGCCCACGACTCATTACATTAAGGTGGTCACTTAACTTCCTTACTGAAATATTTATGACACCAGTTTGCATTACAGTGACAGTCTCATATAAAAAATTTCGCAGGTCGAGAATTTGCGTTACAAATGTGTAGAAACAAAATCCTATGAACATAATAGTGTTCAAAAAGTTTTCGTCGGCATTGTGATGAATTCATGCATTTACACACATTTCATAACTCTTAAAGTACGATTCTTGGTTTCCAACATCCTTTTCCACAAATCAGAGTCCCTAAACACTACTCATTATTCATATACGTATTCGTCGACACTTCCTCAATATTTCATCATAATAAATACGTAGCATAATCAAATTCCTCATATATGGTAGCATCAACTTATTCATCATAAACATACCTCAACAGCATAATATAACATCATAACACCTCAGTCAAATCTCAAAAACGTCGTAGCTTCCTCCAACAATTTCAAACTCTAAAAAATATTCTCTGCTCATTTCAATAGTGTCATGTAACTCAAACGTACTTTAAAATCATGCTCCCTTACCAAATACATCATTCAACACTCTCATAGTATCACAGTGGTTCCGAAAAAATATGAACGGTTAACAAAGTACAGACAAAATACAATTTCGTAAGTGTGAAGTAATCCAACTCTGTAATTGCATAAACATGTGTCACTGATGTAGTAAAAAAATGTTTATCTCTCAGTTAAATGATCAGATAGCTGTGTGATTTGTGTGTTAGAGAAATATGGTACCGATGTGTAAAGTTGTATAAGCAAATACCATATTAGCTATGGCTCCTTGTGCTTGCCAAACACATGGTACATAAAGTAAGTGTGTACCCCCCAGAGGATTGATGCAATTATACCCTCAGGTGTTACAGCTTACAGCAATGGAATGAAATGTATCACAGAAAACATTCTTTGTAATTCAAAAATCTTTAAAAATAAATGTTTTAAGTACAAGATTAATCACTCAAATGCATGTCTTGTAGCGCTAAATTGTGCGTCTTGTAACATAATCTCTGTCATTACTTAAGGGTAAAAATATGTGCCAAGTGTCATAATTATCGTCGTCCGTAAGCAAAGTTCTGTGGAAGTCAATGTACTTACCTCGTAATAAACAAAAGCGAAATGCTATGCGTATAGATATCGTAGTTATTACCTACAGTACCGTGATCAAGAAAGTACTACACTGTAACGTATTGTTGTGCTACAAAAAAGGCTCTCTTATTGTAGCTGTACCACAAAGTTACTACTAAAACATGATTTACTTTCCAGAAGAATTCAGAAAAACTGTGCAGATATAAAACAGAAACACCGCAAAAGCAACATTGTAAATGTGTCTAACTTTTGAAGCTTATGCTGTGTTTGTCCCATTTGTTGTATTAATTGTAATAACAATGCATTGGTGTCTGAAACATGTTCCTCAGTGCTTTTCGGCAGTGAATTTGCACCAGCAACATTCACATTTTGATAAGCAGAAAATGTGTCTTCACTTATTTGAGAAAACGGTGAGGACCCAAAACCTGAATCTACAGTATTTGCAAGATTGTGTCCTGTCATTTCGGATTCCTGAGGCGAGCTGTTGAGGACCGATCGATCGATAATGTTTCCCTGTTCACTAATTGTTTCACTGCCTACACCATTATTTGCAGCCCGCTCCATTTCCCTATGCACAATTACTAAATTACTACTTTGAACATTAGTTAATTCATTACATGGTGGCACTAACACACTGCATTCGTCTTCATCGTCATTTCTCAGTTTACTTTGGAGCCTAGTATTACGTATTTCACACGCCATTATTGTCGCAATATTTCACACGACAACACAGAAAAACACAATTTGAAGAGCAAAAATAAGAGAACACATTACCATAGCACTGAAAATAATATCTAGTTAATTGCAAGCGCTGCTGCGAAATACTTGGTGCAGATCTACATGCATGCCACAACAACAATGAAAGACTGCAACTACAAAGGAGATTCTCTCTACAATTACGTGCTAGTAATAAAGAATAGCTACATTAATTACACAAACTACAAGAAAAAAAATCAGAAGATTCCAGTGAGGTATCCTCGGCTAAGGGTCGACATATGAAACATCCACTTAGAACAATTATACATGACTGTCCTTAAACTGACACACAATATTTTTAGCACAACGCAATCTGACTTTCAATAATCCCTACAAAACAATGGCCCTGACTAACATTAACCTATACCTTTCACAAATCACTTACCTCACAAAAATCTTCGTTACTCGAACTACTGCAATACAGCGAGCGCCACTACTGCCAGCTAAATAAAAGATTCAAACTATGGAAGGCACTAACTACTGATAGGCATAGTTAGCAAATGAAAGATTTTAATAGAGAACAAACAATGCATTTACCTCAATAGTGTTGAAAAATCATAATATACATAGCAGTTCATGACATCCAGTCTTACCAATTTCAAAACTCCGCCATTTCTCTCCCCACATCCACCACTGCTGGCGGCTTACCTCCAACTGCGCAACGCTACGCGCTGTTCACATCCAGCTGCCCAACACTACAATGGCAGACAACAATGCAAACTAGCCACAGACTGCACACAGCACAGCCAGTGATTTTCATACAGAGCGCTACGTAACATTGCCAATAAGAAAACATAAACAGCCAACTTACACATTCCTCTATGTATTTAAGCCCTGTGACCACTGAGCCGCAGTATTTTAATATTGTATCAGACTTCCTTACACTGTTCTTTATAATTTGAACTTGAGACGATTGGAATCCAATTTTTTTTTTAATTCTGTTCTCAATTTCTGTTGAGGTATTATGCGTTATGCATTTTACTTAGTCGACTTTCCTGCTTTTCTGATGCAAGTTGCAAGCTTCTACATCTAGAGGGCTCCGAATTGTAGCTTGTAAGATGGCGGTGTGTAACCGAACTATGTCACCCTATTGTGATCAAGTTTCTAACCGCCCACACACGGAGCACCCTCTGCTTCTGCCAGACCACACAGGATCGCTACATGTACAACAATCCAACGCCCTGGGTTCACTGTCATCGATCTTCCACCACAGAGTCCCGACTTGGCCCAATCAGATTTTTATATTTTTCGAAAACTTATCACATTCGTGGACTTCACCGTGATAGTGACTAAACGATGTAAGCAGAGGTGAAGTAATGCCTCCGCCGACAACTACAAACATTTTACACTGACAATGTCAACAAACTGGTCTCTCGTTGGGAGCCATGTGATAGTCGTCGGAGTGACTATGTCGAGAAAGAAATATGTAGAAATGAAGAATAAAAATCTAAAATGTTAAAAAATATTTTTAATAAACTTTAGGGGTTTTCGCAGAAAAATTCGGAGTCATTACCATTCGGCGCGCACTCGTATTTTGGAGCTCGGCATTACGTTATTAAATGTTAGTCCAAACTGACATAGTCCCTTGATGACTTCCCATATTTTTGCCCTTTCCTATGTACGTCTAATTTATCACTCGACTCATAAGATTGTTAGAGGATATTGGCAGTTAACAGTTAAAACAGAAACCCGACATTGACAACTGATTCAGTTCTCTCACACTTCTTCCTCAGTATTTTCTCCCAGCCCTTTCGTCTACTGCAGACTTTCAGACTCTATCTACTTTGACATATTTTATAAATTCTTTAACGTAGCCAATGTATCTTTCTTTATTTTATCGTGATCAGCTCGTGGCGTGGGAATGAAAACTTGAAAAATAATTAGATTGGGTTAATCTTCACATCTGATGAGAATTGTCACTGCTTAACACATAGTTCCTCAATTTACAGGCTGATATTTTCCACAGTGTACCAATTCTAGGGACTGATCGATGAGACGATACGGAACGAAAATGGTCTAATGAACGTATGTTCGGAAATACTTGGTTTCCATGCAAGAGACCATTTATTCAATCATACATTCCTGGAAATGGAAAAAAGAACACATTGACACCGGTGTGTCAGACCCACCATACTTGCTCCGGACACTGCGAGAGGGCTGTACAAGCAATGATCACACGCACGGCACAGCGGACACACCAGGAACCGCGGTGTTGGCCGTCGAATGGCGCTAGCTGCGCAGCATTTGTGCACCGCCGCCGTCAGTGTCACCAGTTTGCCGTGGCATACGGAGCTCCATCGCAGTCTTTAACACTGGTAGCATGCCGCGACAGCGTGGACGTGAACCGTATGTGCACTTGACGGACTTTGAGCGAGGGCGTATAGTGGGCATGCGGGAGGCCGGGTGGACGTACCGCCGAATTGCTCAACACGTGGGGCGTGAGGTCTCCACAGTACATCGATGTTGTCGACAGTGGTCGGCGGAAGATGCACGTGCCCGTCGACCTGGGACCGGACCGCAGCGACGCACGGATGCACGCCAAGACCGTAGGATCCTACGCAGTGCCGTAGGGGACCGCACCGCCACTTCCCAGCAAATTAGGGACACTGTTGCTCCTGGGGTATCGGCGAGGACCATTCGCAACCGTCTCCATGAAGCTGGGCTACGGTCCCGCACACCGTTAGGCCGTCTTCCGCTCACGCCCCAACATCGTGCAGCCCGCCTCCAGTGGTGTCGCGACAGGCGTGAATGGAGGGACGAATGGAGACGTGTCGTCTTCAGCGATGAGAGTCGCTTCTGCCTTGGTGCCAATGATGGTCGTATGCGTGTTTGGCGCCGTGCAGGTGAGCGCCACAATCAGGACTGCATACGACCGAGGCACACAGGGCCAACACCCGGCATCATGGTGTGGGGAGCGATCTCCTACACTGGCCGTACACCACTGGTGATCTTCGAGGGGACACTGAATAGTGCACGGTACATCCAAACCGTCATCGAACCCATCGTTCTACCATTCCTAGACCGGCAAGGGAACTTGCTGTTCCAACAGGACAATGCACGTCCGCATGTATCCCGTGCCACCCAACGTGCTCTAGAAGGTGTAAGTCAACTACCCTGGCCAGCAAGATCTCCGGATCTGTCCCCCATTGAGCATGTTTGGGACTGGATGAAGCGTCGTCTCACGCGGTCTGCACGTCCAGCACGAACGCTGGTCCAACTGAGGCGCCAGGTGGAAATGGCATGGTAAGCCGTTCCACAGGACTACATCCAGCATCTCTACGATCGTCTCCATGGGAGAATAGCAGCCTGCATTGCTGCGAAAGGTGGATATACACTGTACTAGTGCCGACATTGTGCATGCTCTGTTGCCTGTGTCTATGTGCCTGTGGTTCTGTCAGTGTGATCATGTGATGTATCTGACCCCAGGAATGTGTCAATAAAGTTTCCCCTTCGTGGGACGATGAATTCACGGTGTTCTTATTTCAATTTCCGGGAGTGTATGTTGTTACTGAGAGTGTGGTTTGTTCGCGCTGTACCATGAGTTACAATTACAGTATGTTTGTGTACATGTTAGATATATCGAGTAATAAGAGTATTCTATTTTCTAGTTTTCTTATATTTTTAATTTTATTAACAACACCGTAACAGCTTTTTGTCGTGTATTGTTTCTCGTATATCTAACATTCCTTAAGGAGTATGTTGAACTTTTTACTGACAGCATGTGCTGGGCTATTAACGATGTTAACATGTAAATAAATCCTGATTCGTCCAACTGTTAACATGGTTAATAGCCCTGTGCAAGCTGTCAGTAAATAAGATCAACATACTCCTTAAGAAATGTTAGATATACATGAAACAATACACGACAAAAAACTGTTACGATATTGTTAGTAAAATTAAAAACTACAGTACGTGTTGAAAATTTAGTTTCTATGTGTCTCAACGCATGCTTGTCCCCGCCGAAGCATGTTCTGTCTCACTCGTTCACATCGGCCAGGCTGCACCCGAACAGTGTAAGGCAGCATGATTACGATGTTCCAGTGTGTCCACATCTGGAATGGGCTCTGTATACACTATACCTTTGAGAGCGACCCGTAATCTGAAGTCGCACGTGTTGAGATCCGGTGAACGAGTAGGCCATGCAACTGCACCCCCTCGTCCAATCCATTGGCCTGGGAAGACACGACTGAGATGCGTCCGGACGTTAACGGCCAAGTGGGCTGGAGCGCCATCGTGTAGCAGCCACATAACCCTTGGAATCATCAGCAGCGCTTCTTCCAGCAGGGCAGGCAAAGTCGCCCGCTAGAAATCCCGATAGTTTCCCGCCTGTTAGGCGACGTGAAAGGAAGACTGGTCCTAAATACGGTAGCCATTTATCCCGGCCTTCACATTCCGGATGCACCTATGCTGATGATCCGCTGTGACGATACCATGGAGGTTGTGAGTAGCATGGATGACACACATCCTTGAATCGTGGTTGCCTGGTGAAGATACCTGTGACAAAACGGCTCCCGATGTGGAAACTCTGTCGCTAGTAACCCCGCACACGCTGTAAGTAACAAGGATGGTAAAAATTGTCATGGAGAATGTTCCACACGGTCGTATGGCTTACCCTGTACTGGCGGGCCAACTGCCTGACACGGCGGTCGCCTTCCCCGGTGTTAATCACATTTTTCTCCAAGTCTGGTGTCCGAAGATTTCGTGTACGTCCTTCATGATTTCCTGCTTCCTGAAACGGCGAAACGCTGTTGCTGACATTAATGCTGTGGTGGTTGTCGGCAGGGATAGGTCGCCTGATACAACCTTGCTGCCCACCACCCGTTGCCTTATACCTTTCCGTAAGTAAACAGCATGTCGGTAATCCCTCGATTCTAGTACGAAACCATTGTGTACAACGTTGTATCACATCCACTACAAGGTGGGTCAGCACGAGAAGGGAATCGGACAGGGCATAACCAATTACTATGGCAGTAGAGGGCGCTAGGGCACGACATATGAGAAACAGCAGCACCGTCTATGAGGAAACCATACACACTGTAACTCTGGCTGCATGGTACAGTGCATAGTAGACCGCAGTCTCTATAACAAAGTATGACAGAATAAATTGTGTCTAGCATGGAAACCAAGCATTTTCGGGTATAATTTCATTAGATATTTTTGTTCTGTAGCCTCTCATCGATCATTCCCAACAATTTGTAAATGGCGTAAAAAACCACCCTGTATAATGGACTTTCATACTGATAATTATATCAATACCTGTTACACCATTGTCTGATCACGGTTTCGTATACCTGACATGAATTACTGGTCTTCTTTGAACATATCTAACTCCTTCTGACTTCAAACCGTCCTTCTGTTTCCTCAGATTTCGCAATTACGAGTAGAATTCAGTAGGCCGACATTAGTCAATGCGACCCAGGTCTTATTCATGTCACTAATGACCCACCTCCTGAATAGTTTCTGCTCGAAGATCTGAACAGTGAAGTTCAGATTCTCTCCATGAGGAGAGGACCTGAGATTTATGTTGAAAAACTGATTTTGCTGTGTTAATTGTGCCTTTACTTCGCCAAACTCTGTTGCATCTTCGTCTCACATACTGGTGTTTTTGTTTTGGTAGCAGTTTTTCACCAAAAGGATGAAGTGATATCTTGGATTGCTTTTGTTTCTCCCCTTCAGTAAACGTTAGCAATCTGACAGTGACCCTTGTAATGTGGGGCTTTGGAACTTTATTCGAAATGTTATCAACGTCCTGGATGGAACCAGAGGAGTTTGCAGCAGGAGGCAAGGATTCAACCCAGATGACCAACATTGAAATGGCAGGTGTTTGCAACAAATAGATGCCAATGTACTAACATCAAAGGGCATGACAGCTAAAGCTGACCACAACGTTTTCATTTAACTTTTTGCAGATAAAGAAAAAACAGCAAACAATCAACAAATCTTCTTTCTTGTGAAGAGAGTTCTTACTTGCTTTAGAGCGCTGGAAAGAGCATGCTTGTTTCACATCATACACGTAGAAATATCTCCACTTCCAATGCTGGTCCCTTAATGTTCGCCGGCCGCGGTGGTCTAGCGGTTCTGGCGCTGCAGTCCGGAACCGCGGGACTGCTTCGGTCGCAGGTTCGAATCCTGCCTCGGGCACGGGTGTGTGTGATGTCCTTAGGTTAGTTATGTTTAAGTAGTTCTAAGATCTAGGGGACTTATGACCTAAGATGTTGAGTCCCATAGTGCTCAGAGCCATTTGAACCATTTGAACCCTTAATGTTCTCTACAGGTGGGTCACCACAGCTCGTAAATATTTGAAAATCGTCATACTTCGACGGTAAATTCCTCATACAAAACCGGTTTCGGTCTTCATATCATATTCCGGTTATGAAAGCTCTACGCAACAGATTACATGGGAACAGCACTAATGTGTTGACACGTTACAAAGTCATCCTGCATCTGCTGTTAATCTTCGTCTTATGGTATATTCGGGTTACATCTTAACGTATGGACGCACAATCCACAAATTTTCTTATCCCATAGCTCTCTCCTCATTGGCAGGAAACGAGAGCAGGGCAGAAAGAATCCAGAAAGTTCCACTAAAAAATAACGCAAACTTTCCTCTCAGGTCGTTTCTGCATTTGGCAAGTGGAGCTGAAAACGTGAGGACTCCACGCAGGGGCGCCCGCTTCCGCCGCAAGTCTGCGCGACGCTCGATTGCTCACAGGGGAGTCGTAGCCGTCCGCCCGCGGCCCGGAACAACACCAACTGCAACAACAACAACAGCAGCGGAAACAACATTTCCTCGCCGCGGGGCTTCCCCTCCCCCGCGCTGACGGACAACTCTCACGAGTCCCCGCCGGTTTATGAATACTAATTGTTTCGTGTAACACAAGCCTCACTGCTGCGAAATGACTCGCAAAATGCGGAGCCTCGGCAGGTGCCTGGGAACATAAGACAATGGCGTTTACACTGCCGTTGATTTCGTTTTTCCAGCCAAAAGCTACACACGAGGAGTGGAAAAATTCTGTTTTCTTCAGTTCTTTGAAAGTTTTTGTTATTCTATCACATAGTCGACAGACAATCAGCTATGTCGATAAAGGTTTGGCACGAGATATTTCCGAGTAATACGAAAATGGTTCAATAAGTACAGTAACATTTCCATACGAGGCGTGGCAGTTAGAAGATAAAACCGCTCTCCAGCAAAAGGTTTTACATATTCAATAGACGACGATATTAAGTACGTGGATTTTAATTTTTCACGTGTTACTCTACTTGATCAAGACATGCATGTGTAATTGGAGAGGGTAGGGGGAGGATTTTGATAGTTTCAGGATGTGACATAGGTAGATGATGTCACTGGCATTTTACAGGCAGGGAGTAGTGGGTTTGGGAATGTTAGTTGTTTACAAGATGTAAGGGAGGGAACCTCGAAAGAACCTTTAGGCATGCTTCAGGGTGCTGATGGATTCGATGGGTAAGGATGGCTTTCAGGATATTGCTGTAAAGTGGCGTTGATAGGTATGTAGGGTGATGTCTGCGAGAGTGTTTTATCAGATTATAGGTAGAATAGAACTGGAAGTTCTGTATTGATCTACAGAGAATGACGTAAAGGATGGTAAGGGTGTTATGATAGACTCTGCGACATTTCTTGAGATAACATGGGTCTTATGGATCTGTAAATACCGCCTGTGAATTGGATTCTATGTACAGACAGAAGAGCCGATCAAAAGAAAATATCTTCGGTAGAGGGCCACAGCTGTACCGTTATGATTCGAAATACATTTCCAACATGGTGGCGCTGATGGTCCCTTAGTCAACGCTTAAAGCGGAAAAACAATAATGCTATAACATTTAAAGGAAACACCCAAAGCAGAAATTCATCTAGAATTCATGGAGGTTTTTGTATCTTTCAAATTTTTTTGTGTAGATATTTTACGAAGATTTTCCCTTCTTAAATACCATGAGGCCTAGTTAGACTAACATATTTGAAGTTATGTTAAAATGTGATGTGCTACATCCACGCCTTCTCATGTCCAATATCTGATCTAGTCCTGTATCTAGATGCCAGATAAAATATTTCAAGTAAATAGATAAGAGCTAGTGAAATGTCACAGGTGTGGCTTTGGTCCCACAAATTTGATAAAGGCAGAACGGACGTGCGAGACGTACAAAGTCCAGGGTGGCCAAGCACGTTCTTCTCAGATGATCATGCACACTGTGCAAAAGGATTGACTCGAGCAGATCGTCGTATTCATATAAAACAGATTACAAACGTTTCTGTTGGCAATATGCTCGATATGGTGTACAGCAAAACCGAGTACTGGAAGACCTGTTCTCATTGGGTATGACAACAACTCTAACCCTAAGATGAGAATAAAGTCCAGCGAACTGGTCTTCTGTCACGCACTTAGTGTTGTCTTGTGGAGGAATTTCCGTACGTTGACAATATCTACTCAATGGTCGAAACGTTTGTGCATCGAGTTGGAAGCCTCACATTTTCTTTTTATTAATTCAGAATATGAGCAACTATGTATCCTGCAACACGCCCTGAATAAAATGGCCTTTTCTGTTCAAAGTTTATTCCCGTAAAATGATATGATTACGCTATCTGGCTGTAAAATTTTCAGAGGAACAGAGCAAGAGAATAACAGCACTTTACCTTGCGCGACATAATAGTAATGGTCATAAATGACATCTGTGCATTTAGAAGGGCGCACTCAAACGTAATTCCTCAGGATTTTTATTCTGTTATCAATGTCGGTTGAGGCGTTACATGTCATTCATAATACTCGGCTAACTTTCCTGCTTCGTTGACGCAAATTACAACCCTCTGCCGTTAGAGGGCTCCGAAGTGTAGCGTGTAACAGGGCGGTGTGTGACGTGACTATGTCGGTGCGTGGGAAACAGTGTGCTGTAACCGAGTTTCTAGCCACAGCAGAGTTCGTCCGCAGATGGAGCACCCTCTCATTCGCAATGACAACGCCGGAGCACACATGAGCGCTGTGACCGCTGCCACAATCTGACAGCTTTTTATCGCTGTAATCGATCATCCTCCTTATAGTCCCCAATGGGCCCCATGAGATAATCATCTGTTTGCAGAAGTTAAAGGACTCCCTTCGGGGACTTATGCACTTTATAGTGGTGAAGTTGGGCAAGCAGAGGTGAGTGGCTCCGTCAACAAAGTCAGACATTCTATAGTGACAGTATCAACAAACTGGCCTCTCCTTGGGAGAAATGTGTTCGTCATCAGGATGACTATGTTCAGAAATAGTTTTGTGCACATAAGATGTAAAGATTAGAATGTTAATAAAATTTGTTTTACTGAAGAAGCTGTAGGAGTCTTCACATAAAAAATTAGGGGACATAAATTTTCAGCAAGCCCTCACACTTTCCTTGCCACGTCGCATGCCATTAACGCCATCAGGCAGTATACAATCTCGCAGTGGGAAGTGGTCATAATGTTTTGTCTTAACCGTGATAGTGATATCACAGTTTGACAACATAGTTACGGATTCATACCAGTGACACATTTATGACGTTAGTAACTTCTTAGTTCCGATCACGGTCATGAAAACTGACAGCGGACGGGAGAGCTGGCCACATTCCCCTCCACATGTGCATCCAGAGACTCCAATCGTATCAAGATGATACGGAGGTGGGTACCGTCGCGCCTTCCGAGGCCTGTTTGCGCGGAGTTTCATTTATATTTAAGTTAATGCTGCTACTTTTGTCATTGTTACATTACGGAATTTATGGTGAATGGCACAGGTAGCAGAATTGGTATAATAATAAGCAAGTAGCGACAGTTTTAGCATCGTCAGAGAAGAAAGGAGTTTTCCGAGCCGCCTCTGGGGAATGTTAGGCAGAGTCACAGAGCTGACTAAGCTTCGGGGGAAGCTGCGCACAGCTGCCGGCAAAATTTCTCTGAAATTAACTCTACAGAATTCCGCACCAAGTTGAAATCTGCAAAGTTGTTTCATTTTCTGCAGTTGTCTTCTCGAGATAACAGTTCCTACAGTTTTAGATCTCCGATACTGCCGTCCAGGGAGAGAATTTCCATCCTCGAGAGTAAAAATAAACACAGTTTTCAAAACTTGTAAAGTGTAATGTAACATTCAGTAATTTACATGGATAAATGTATACCAAGTAAAGGACGTGAAAATCTTCCTAGCACCTATTATTGACTTGAAATAACAAAATTAGTGGTACCTTTACTTCGTTGTAAGAGTAATAGTATTGCTACCACGATGTAAGGCTACTCGAGAAATAACGTTCATTTAAAGGGAAATACTTTTGCGGCGTGGCTCACGCAATGTAATGCTTGCTATCAGTTCGGTCACGACTTGAATTGATTTTTCAGAGTTCCTTTGTGGAATTAAACAGTGAGAAACTGCAGCCGACGGTAATAAGATTGCTGTTTTTGTTCTTCATCTTGACGACAGCTATCCACATGTCAGTTACTTTGTATTCATAGTGTGTGCCTGTGTTTGACTAAGAATGTTGTGTTTCCTCGTTCTATCCAAGTCCTTCTTTTCTTTCTTTTTACCAGCCTGCAGCTTCTAAACACGTTTGTAGTAGTAAATTGATTTTTATTTAATATTTTCCTTGTAGACAAAAGTATTCAGCCAGTTCTGAGTTATTCAATTGACATACAAGTAATTTTTTCTGCAGTATGTACTATCTTGCGACTTCCCTACATACTTAGGGGATTAACCTTTTTATGCGCGATAAATTTCGTTTAAAAATGACTATTATTGTGTGTTGCCTAATTTAATCGACAATATATTTGTAGTCCCATCACACCACCCGAGGATAGAGAACTCTGGGTAAAACTGTGATATTTGTATGACTCTTACTTTGCATAGATTTAAAGTACTTGAAGCAAAATCGGTCTCTAGTCTGTGAGAAAATTTTCTTTTTGCTGCTAAGCAGTTATCAGTGTAAATTACCTTCACTTGTAAGTACAGAATGATGACCTGAAATACGATAAGCATAACATGCAAACGGATTTGAATCTTCCGTATTTGACAACTGTAGTAATAAACTTGAAATTAAATGAAATTTCTACTTTTATTTTGATCTTTATACAATAATAAATTAGTTAATGAATAAAAATCAAACACCAGAAGATTTAGATAGTTCGTCTCGTACTTCATTACCTCACATTAACTTAAATTACATAACATACGTTCTCTGCAATTTCTTAGAATCATGCACGGTTTCAGGCAACTCTACAGTATTAATCTTTTCCACATAAGAGCAAGCAACAATGCCGTTACAACAGCGTTTGAAATAACACACCAAAAGGAAGCATAAAATGTCTTACAGATTCTGGTAACCACATTAATATAAGTGGATTACAACTAGTAAATTACACTTCTCACAGCAACTCAAGTAACTTTTGTTTAATGCTGCACGACCCTTCATAGTGACACATATACGTGAGGTATCTCTTGAGTAAATTCATCAAGTCTCTGTAAACAGCAGTTGAAATATTCTACCAATCGTTTAATTCCTCGACGGCAAAAATTCGCTCCCTGGTCACTGACCTATTCGACGACCGCTGTGGGGTCGTCCTCATCATCGAAAATTCTGCGATTTCTCCGAATTAGTTCCTTGATTGTGTGGACATTGTCATTTGTGGGAGATAATGATGGCCTCGCTTCCCGATCAATATTATGCACATACGTGCAGCCTGCCTCAAATGTCGGCAGCATTTCAGTATGACTGGACGTGACACGATAATTGGTGCACAGTGAATCTGGGGGCAATTTAGAGATTATGCCCACAAGAATCGCACTGTCCCGTGTACTTCAGTTCCGAAGTACGTTTCCAGTTGTAACACCATTTCACTCCTGCACTATGATGCCCATATTAACAGTAGCGCAGCAGAACCGTGTCTGCAGGAAACCCAGAACATGTGCTCTCTATTGAGAATGTGCGGAACTTTAGTTGTGCAATGGCTTTACGGTGGGATGACACATGTTACTTACTTGTTGAAGTTCCCTCGTATACCTCAACTGAAAAAAAGACAACAGAAAGTAAACAAATTATTGACTGATTACGATATTATGCAACATCTTAATATTTTTAATAATCCAAACTCTCGATAAAATTTAAATTGCAATCTAACACATTTGTTGATATTGTGATGCCATATTGGTCCACTTCTGGACCCCATGCAGAATTATGTTGATGGTATAGTGATAGTAGGTAAGGGAATCATTACAAAGTTGACTTTCAGTAAGAGAATTAATGTGTTTACTGGCCGATGCCCTGCAGACAGTCCAGGTTCTGATGATTACCTTGTAACGCAGCGACCCTAGCCACTTTAGCTGCCTGACAGGATGTATATGTGCGCGTTCGTGAAAGCCTTTCAGCTAAGAAAGAGACCCCAAATAATTGATACTCCGTACACATTACTGTATGCTCCAAATCCATTCCCAGTGATTAATTCGCTGGTGAAATTATTACTGAGTTAACAATTTTAGCTTAAGGATTTCTAACCATTAAATGTAAATTAACCCCTTATTAATAGTTCTTACTGAGTGGAGGCCGCAATAGATTCCTCATCTACTAAGGAATAATATTTCAGAACATGATTTATCGCACAGTCATTTTGAGAGTACATAATTATTTGCTCAACATGACGGAAACAGATAAATTCCGATAAAAACTGAAATGGTCCTTTCGTCTTTCTCGAGGAGACACAGTGATACAGAGATGTCTGCATTTCAACGATCAGAGAGACGATATAACCAGTTGAACACACGTGCACGTCTACGTCAATCCGGCCAATGACGCTCTGCTTCTAAAACTGTATGGTACAACAGGCTCATTGACTGTAACGAAAGTATGTTTGTATAACTGGTTATAAAGTACTCTTGAGAAACCTGTACAGCCGAAAATATGTAGTAATGAACAGTATGAAATAAAAGCATTATTTAGTCCTCACAGTAACTGCCACTTTGGAAAACTGAAATCATTCGATGTATCAAAGCAAAGTCTTGCAGCTTGTAAAACTGCTCTCTAAATGGAAGAGCAATTTGCTACAGTCAGTAATGTGGTATCGATAGCAACGATTCCACTTCGTAGTTGCAAGTTCTTAAGTTGGCACTACGACAGACACCGACGACAGCGCCCTCTAACCGGCGCTTTGGAGCTCTACGAGCTCCGCTCCATATTCGGCCCATTTTCATCAAGAGCAGACGGCCTGGAAACATCAGAGTGTTGGCTTGCTATTGAGACTATGTACTACTTTCGACGGGTCTAAGGCTGTGCTCATCATTGGAAAGTTATGTAACCATTTATTAACTTTTTTTTGCCTATACTAAACATCTATAATTCACACTATAGCACCGAGAGATTTTCACCTTTTCCTGCTCCTATTCGCTTTCGTCTTTCGGGCAACCTTTCAGTTTTCAGGAGGAGACCCAAGCGCCGCCTTCCAGGCGGGGTACAAAAAATAATTTCTCGAATGTGCTTCTTACAAGGTGCCGCCCGGCATTTGGGGACAAAGCGAAGGGAGATATAGGGGAGGGTGGTTGTGTTTGGAGGGGGGTGGGGGTTACAACTAGCTACAGCTCACAGCCATCTACTGTTCTAAATGTCTCATGACTACACTTGAACGAATATTTCAGCCATATCCAGTAAGTCAGTTTCATAAAAACTGTGGAGAAGTGCTAATTATTTGGTGGGCTCCAATGCAAGTCTGCATATCCCCGTGGCCTTCGTGGCTTCTGAAGCTAGTGAGAGACTCCTGCTATTCGATCCCAGATGGTATTTCCAGCTGTCCATCGCATAGTTATTCTTTTATCTAAGGGCTGAGGAGTGTGCCGTCCTAAGACGTAACGCAACCTCGAGTGCTCCAAATCCGGACCACCGGCGCGACTCTGGTAGCTGCACATCTCCTTAACGGCGCTCCGATGCGGGCACCGCGACTCGAGGGCCACTGCGAGGGCAGACGGAGATAAGATGAAGCACACGGTAAGTCTGGTTTTGGAGAGTGAGCGGGCAAGAAGCAACACGATTGTACTGCACAGCGGCGCTGCCGTGGTGGGACAGCTGCAACAAGGAGAAGCGAGCCGGCTGAATACTTACTGTACTGTGCACATTTTGCTTCAGGGCTAGCTGGCTGGTCTCTTCTGAAAACAGAAACTGGAGACGACGAATTTTCCTGTGTGTGTTGTAAGACGGTGCTACTCTACTGTCGGGATGTCTGCTGATGTTATAACTAATCAGTTGTTGTCTGTTGTACGTGCTGAATGTAATTCAGCTTGACCAACATACATTATATACCAGCATTCGTTGCCTGATTTGTGTCCGAGTGTCTTGGCTGTCCAGATGCAGTATCCAGTTTTGACAGTTGCTGGTTCGGTTGGCCCACTTTCAGTTTTCCCCTGACTCTTTGGAAGGTTTTCCATAGCAGCGGCAGTGTTAACAAACGTTTTGACCACTCACGCATTTCTCCGGGAGTTCCATTTGATGTGTTCCTGCGTTTATGGGTGTTGTTTATCTAGATTATTGTATATTTTCTTGTAAGAGTCTTGTGTACCATTATAAAATTTCGAGTGAATTTGCTCCTTCCACGATTGTTTCCGTGTCTGATGAAAATTACCGACTCATTTGTGAGCAGGGTGTTCAAGGAGGAATAGTAAATACTTCAGGCGGTGGCAGTACAGACAGATTGCAATGAAATATGACATACAACACGTGTCCAGTTTTTATTGAGAATAGTGATACAGCTGTTAGTATGCAACCAAAACAAACTTAAATTAAAGGCAAATGAGGACGTTCATAGTTGATTTCCAAAAATTCCTCCCCCAACTTCAATGCACTTCTGACTTCTGTTAATATCACCACATGTAACTGTTTTGAGATCGTCTTTGCGTTCGTTTATGAGGGCTGCAATACTCGTAATCTGAACGATCAAATCGGCTCTTGTGGTTACTTCTTCTTTGTAGACTTTGCCTTTCAACTATCTCCACAGGCAAGGTTCGGGGACCTTGGTGGCCAAGAAACGTGCCCAAATTTACCGATCCATCTTCCGGGGAATGTTAGGTTTAGATGATGTGTCGTCTGACGACTACTGTGTGCAAGGCCCCGTCATGCTGGATGAACATGCGCATTCTTGTAGCTAAACGAATCTCTTACAATAATGCCGGAAGCTTATTTTAAAGAAAGTACCGATAATTGGAACATGTAAGACGATGCGGTAACACAACAGGCCCAAACAACTCATTGTCTATTAACCACAGCAAACACTTGCAGAGAAGCGTTCTTGAAAATGTCTCTCTACATTGGCATGTGCGTCTTCTTCGGACCAGTGGTATGAATTTTGAATGTTGTTGATGCCGTGGTCTAGGAATAACGTCTTTCATTAGTAATCAAAACGTCATTGGTCCCAGGTTCCAAACATGGCCACCACTTAAATTTCAATTAATAATGAACATTGGCGGCCGAAGGGTTCCGACATAAGAAGTCACCCTCATTCTGCCAACGGCTTTGTTAAAGGGGGAGGACGAGCAGACAGAGGTTCAGGGCACCCTCCTGTCTTTGGGATGGGATTCTGCCACTAAAGGCAGAAGAATCAGCATTGATCAACGGCATGAGGATGCAGACGGTACTGGAAACCACTGCATTGAAGACACGTAACGTATATCCACAGGACATGTGGCCTGTAACGGAAAAGGGTCATGATAACCTCTCCATTGGCAATAGAATCCGGAGTAGTTCCCCATTCGGGTCTCCGGGCGTCAGCGCCCGCGGCCCACTTGCTTGGCCCGTTGGTGTGACCTATCAGCAAAACTTTAGCAGAAGTGACGCAGTACTATGGCTTTGTACTGTAGTACTAACATTTTAAGTTTGACAATGGCAAGATCTGGCATGTTTTAATTTAATTTTATATTGTGTCATTTCTGAAGAAGGCTACATTATTATAGCCTAAACCTAGGTAAAGTTTCTTTGCTTATGCAACTGGTGGCTGAAATTTATTATCATTACATTTTACAGTTGCTGACTCTGCTGCACCATGATAAAAATATTCATGCAAAGGTGTCTCTGCTCGTCCCTCTGTAATAATAATAATAATGATATCTGCAGTAGTAGGCAAAGAACAGTATTATTGTGGCATTGCCTTTTAAACTGGCTTCTGTAACCTGTGTCCATATAGATGGAGAAGCTTTCGCAGCAGTCTGATGCCAATAGCTATGGGGAGTCTAATCTGGCATGGTGGAAGCCTCTGACCTGGTATTACAGCAAGCTTAGTAGTCACATGTTCAGCCTTGATACTGCTGCCAGGTCTGGAATACAGTCAACTTAGCAAAGTAGGGGGGGGGGGGGGAGGGGCAGGTTGTCGGAGTGGTGATCCGGGCTACAGTATGTCTGGACCTGGCACAATACCATTTCCTTGGCGAACGTTAGGAAAAACATCTTGCCATAAAGAGATGTGATGAGAACCATAAATATTTCCCATTAGAGCTACGCAGTGTCTTCCATCTTCGGAAGCCAACTTGGAGAGGTAAGCATGACAGTCTTCCAACTGGTGTGATTTACCAAACACACCATTACTAAACGGTGCCTCGCTAGCTGCAGGACTACAAGCTGCGCCTTTTTGTAATGCCGCTTGGATGTAAACTGGTGACTTCCAGCATGTGGGACATCTGCTGGCTAATTTCTATCGACTTCTGGTCGGCTAGGCTTGATTCAAAACCAAGTCTCTGCCTGCACTGTGCAGATGCACTCTACTCCTGCAGCCTTAAGGGCATTCTACACTGGAGTCCTGGGTTCGCCTCTGAGTGCATGTGTGTGTGTCTCTTGCACTGAAACGCAAACCTGCACAACAACGGAGGTCTGTGTTACTGTGTGCTGGCGTCTTGTCTGGACCTGGCATTATACTCACAATGGGGCTGATGACGTAACATCGTCACCACTGTCGGCTGCCCGGAGTGGTGATTCCGTCAACTTGGTTCTCCCAGAGTGCTGACCCAGGGGACTGTACGAACTTCCCGTCGCCGATTTCATTCAAACTGACAGGTTGTGCAGCGCATAGCTAGGACTTCATCATACATAAACAAGGTGACTTAATATTCAACCGATTTCTAACAGACCGCGTTTGGAATTTTTTGGCGTGATTATATACGGTATATATCGCGTATATTCAAGGAGTCCACAGCCGTAAGTGCGAGGTCTCTGATGGTTCAAATGGGTCTGAGCACTATGGGACTTAACTTCTGTGGTCATCAGTCCCCTAGAACATAGAACTACTTAAACCTAACTAATCTAAGGACATCACACACATCCATGCCCGAGGCAGGATTCGAACCTGCGACCGTAGCAGTCGCGCGGTTCCGGACTGAGCGCCTAGAACGGCTAGACCACCGCGGCCGGCGAGGTCTCTGAATTGAATTGGTGTTTCTTATTATCATTTCCACGTAGCTCTAACAACAGATTTATTATTATTGTGCAAATTCTCAGTTATTTACTGATTCATTTATTATTCACACAATATCTATCGTGAAAGAGGAAAAAATACTTTTCTGTTGGTGGACAGTAAATAAAAATGGATACACGAACGCTTTCAATTAAATCAGTATAGTAATTTCATTTATATTATTGTATCTACATAAGTGACAAGTACAATGAGTAGCCTATGAAGCACAGCACGAATCAGTATGATACTGATCTTAGAAACATGGAGTACATTAATTATGGCGACATGCAGCACGTGTGATGGATGCCGAATTTTTCATGTGCATGATTATTTTTTTCACTATGCCTGTTGCAGAACAAACTTGGTTTACATTCATAAGCAGTTGTCGCTTTTCACTCAGTTTAGCAGCGTATCACGCACGTCGAAGCATATCGCCGAATATTGTTACAGAAGACTAATGGCGTACACCTGACTGAATTCTTATGCGATCTTGTCTAGAAGCCAGGTCTCTGTTTTGTTTGATTACGTACTTGCGATTTTGTAGTTCTTTCATACTGTTCTTCGCCTAAAAGTAATCATGAACGTCACAAAGGCTGCACCAGTAGAATGCATTTGAGGGAGGTTACTTTTATACTGCATGTTGGCAGGATGACGAGGGAATAAAAAGAAAACTTAACGGTAACCAGATTCTACCCAGTGATGTCGTACTTATGAAAGTACTACCTCCGCTGTGGTCTCCTTGAATGCCAGCTACAATACAACGTACATAAGCCGGCCTAAGATTCTGGAACTCGATTTTGTCGAAAAAGGCAGTGTTTATATTTGTTTAAGCTATAATCGTGCGCTACTAACCCTGTGGACATGATTCAAGCCGACCGGGAGTTCTTACGATCCCGCTGTGAGCTAAGTACACCATTGACCACAGGCAGTATGCAGCCCCAGGAGCTGAAAGTAGCAAGATAACATTTGGACTCCTGTACTGTACACCATGAATCAACGTACTATTGTTTTTCAGTACTCTTATGACACTACGGTTGTCGTCCACACTGCTCTATGTACCTGCTGTCTTGCCAATCATCGTGCTGCTAGCAGCAAAACATTTCGGCTGCTGTGCTGTACGCCATGAGTAAATGAACTATTGATCTTCAATACTTTTATGACTTTATGATAGTCGCCCACACGGCTCTGTGTCCCTGCTGCCTCGCCAATCATCGTGCTTCGTCACTGTGACCTGCAATGTCATAGATAATTACTCCAGCCAGCCTGATTTCTACAAAATAAAGAACACGCTGACGGTACATGATCCAAGACATCGGCTGTTGTGTATTGTCTCAAAGTAGGAAGTTACGGATAGTAGAACATCTAGGGAATGGAGGATATTGTAATAGAATGGGGTGACGAAAGTCATGGAACACTACTAAAAAAAAAAAAAAAGTGTGTGAAATCTTGTGGGACTTAACTGCTGAGGTCATTAGTCCCAAAGCTTACACACTACATAACCTAAATTACCGGTATACTAATGACAAACACACACACACACCCATGCCCGAGGGAGGACTCGAACCTCCACCGGGACCAGCTGGACAGTCCATGACTGCTGCGCCTTAGACCGCTCGGCTAATCCCACGCGGCATGGGACATTGGACTCGCATTCGGGAGGACGATGTGAAACGTCCCCTTAGAACAATTTATACACGACTGTGCTTAACCTGACACACAATATTTTTAGCGCAACGCAATCTGACTATCAAAAATCCCTACAAAAGAATGGCCCCCTAACTAACATTAACCTATACCTTTCACAAATCACTTACCTCACAAAAATCTCCGTTACTCGAACTACTGCAATACAGCGAGCGCCACTACTGCCAGCTAAATAACAGATTCAAACTACGGAAGGCACTAACTACTGATAGGCATAGTTAGCAAATGAAAGGTTTTAATAGAGAACACAATGTATTTACCTTAATAGTGTTGAAAAACCATAATATACATGTTCATGACATTCAGTCTTACAAATTTCCAAACTCCGCCATCTCTCTCCCCACATCCACCACTGCTGGCGGCTCACCTCCAACTGCGCAACGCTACGCGCTGTTCACATCCAGCTGCCGCTGCCCAACACTACAATGGCAGACAACAATGCAAACTAGCCACAGACTGCACACAGCACAGCCAGTGATTTTGATATAGAGCGCTACGTAACGTCGCCAATAAGAAAACATAAACAGCCTACTTACATAAAGAAAACATAAACAGCCTACTTACATAAAGAAAACATAAACAGCCTACTTACAGATGGTTCAAACCCGCGTCCTGCGTACCCGATTTAGATTTTTCGTGATTTCCCTAAATCGCTTCAGACAAATACCGGGATGGGTCCTTTGGAAGGGCACGGCCGAATTCCTTCCCGATACATCCCTAATCCGATGGGACCGATGACTTCGCTCTCTGGTCCCCTCCTCCCAAAGCAACCAAAGAAGCAACCAACCAACCAAAAGCCATGTGATTGCGATACGCACATATACAGATGGCGATTATATCGCGCACAGTGGGTATGAAAGAGATGTGCAGTGGCAGAGCTGTCATTTGTACTCAGATGATTCATGTGAAGAGATTTGTGACGCGGTTAGGGCTTTCAACAAGGAATACTAGTTTGTCCCAGACGCATGGGACATTCCATTTCGTAAATCGCTAGGGAATTCAATATTCCGAGATCAACAGTATCAAGAGTGCACATAGAATACCACATCTGAGGCCTTACCTCTCACCACGGACAGGTGCCTTCATTTAGCGATAGAGAACAGCGGTATTTGCTTAGAGTTGCCAGCGCCAGTATACAAGCAACACTGAAGAAATCAATTTAGGACCTACGACGAACATATAAACACTGCGGAGAAATTTGGCGTTAATGGGCTATGGCAGCAGATGACCGACGCCGTTAACTTTGCTAACAGCACGACATGGCCTGCAGCGCCTCCCCAGCGCTCGTGTCCTTATCGGGTGGACCGTAGAGTACTGCAAAAAACGTGGCCTGGTCAAATGAGTTCAGGAGTTGATGGTAGGGTTCGACTGTGGCACAGGCCCCACGAAGTCATGAACCCAAGTTGTCGACAAGACACTATTCAGGTTAATGGTGTGGGCTGTACTTACGTGGAATGGACTGGGTCCTCGTCCACCTGAACCGGCCATTGACTCGAAATGGTTGTGTTCCGCTACTTGTAGTCCATTTGCATCCATTCATGAACTTATTGTGCCCAGTCAAGGACGTAATTTTTATGGATGACAATGTGCGATTTCACCTGGCCAGAATTGTTTGCGATTGGTCTGAGGAGAACTCTGGAAAGTTCTAGCGAATGATTTCGCCAGCCAGATCGCCCGACATGAACCCATCAAATAATTATTGGACATGTCTTGTAACCTCCCCACAAAAATGTAAAAGAAAATATTTTAAATGTCAATGAACATAGAGCCAAGTGTAACCTCCCCGTAATTATTTTTAAATGATATGAATTGAATAAAAAATTGCAAATAATCCCATATGTTAGCTTCCCATGGTAATAAAAGTCAATGATAATAAAAATGTGCAAAAATGTTAAGTCCCCACAAAATTAACGTTATGCTAAACCTGATAAATCTTATAAGGCCAGCTGCGCTAACCTTAGGCCCTGTGCAATAACCAGCGTGATAAATTGATTCTTGGAGGAAAAGCAAAGGAAATTTTCTTTCAATAAAATGTTTGTTTTGTTACAATGCTTGGTTTGAAAACAAAATTATTATTGGGGCGATTCTTGAACAAATTAATTGCACTTAAGATACATTACATTATCAGATGAGCGCAATGCTGCTTCATTACCTTATTTAACAATATACCTCGTCCTGAATCCCGACCAGAGCCATGTCGACGCCCGCCGACTCCTCACACACAACAGCTAACTCGCAACTGCGTCCCACTCGCGACTGACTCTCATTCGCAACTGCAACTACCGACTCCCTACATGCAACTGCACTGAACTCTCGCGCTGTCAAGCGCAGACTAGCAATGATAAATAACTCTCTGGTCAGAGATTCTGTCATGGCTCGCCACCGCTGCACCAAACACATACGCGTTTCAGTCTGCCCCAATAACTGAGTGGTCAGCGTGACGGATTGCCGTCCTATGGGCCTGGGTTTCGATTCCCGGCTGGGTCGGGGATTTTCTCCGCTCAGGAAGTGGGTGTTGTGCTGTCTTCATTATTTCATCCCATCCGGAACGCATGTCGCCCAGTGTGGCGTCGAAAGTAATGAGACCTGCACCAAGGCGACCGGACCTGCCCCGCAAGGGGCCTCCCGGCCAATGACGCTAAACGCTTTTTTCCATTTCAATTATCGGACATATTAATTGAGAGATCAATTCATGCACAAAATCCTGCACCGGTAACACTTACCCAATCACGGACGCCTATAGAGGCACCATGGTTCAATACTTCTGCGGAGGTCTTCCTACGACTTGTCGGGACCATGTTAAGTCGAGATGCTGCATTATGCTGGGCGAAAGGTGGTCCGACACGATATTAGGAGGCATCCCATGCCTTTTTCTCACCTCAGTGTATGTCGCTTAGATTATTAAAGATTTTGCCTGTGATATTTGCTTATGTCTGAAAATTTTACAGGCTGGAGGGAAACCAAATAGTGTTGTTGTTGTTGTCTTCAGTCCTGAGACTGGTTTGATGCAGCTCTCCATGCAACTCAATCCTGTGCAAGCTTCTTCATCTCCCAGTACTTACTGCAACCTACATCCTCCTATATCTGCTTAGTGTATTCACCTCTTGGTCTCCCTCTACGATTTTTACCCTCCACACTGACCTCCAATGCTAAATTTGTGATCCCTTGATGCCTCAGAATATGTCCTACCAACCGGTCCCTTCTTCTTGTCAAGTTGTGCCACCAACTCGTCTTCTCCCCAGTTCTATTCAATACTTCCTCATTAGTTACGTGATCTACCCATCTATCCTTCAGCATTCTTCTGTGACACCACATTTCGAAAGCTTGTATTCTCTTGTTGTCCAAACTATTTATCGTCCATGTTTCACTTCCATACATGGCCTCACTCCATACAAATACTTTCAGAAACGACTTCCTGACACTTAAATGTATACTCGGTGTTAACAAATTTGTCTTCTTCAGAAACGCTTTCCTTGCCATTGCAAGTCTACATTTTATATCCTCTCCGACCATCATCAGTTATTTTGCTCCCCAAATAGCAAAACTCCTTTACTACATTAAGTGTCTCATTTCCTATTCTAATTCCCTCAGCATCACCCGACTTACTACATTCCATTATCCTCGTTTCGCTTTTGTTGATGTTCATCTTACATCCTCCTTTCAAGACACTGTCCATTCCGTTCAACTGCTTTTCCAAGTCCTTTGCTGTTTCCGACAGAATTACAATGTCATTGGCGAACCTCAACGTTTTTGTTTCTTCTCCATGGACTTTAAAACCTATTCCGAATTTTTCTTTAGTATTAGACTGAAAAGTTTTGATCAGAAAATAGCAGAAAAGTAGGACAAGCGTAGGAAATAACATCCACGTTGACGGCTGCGTATCACGGCGCTCCTCGACTGTTAAACGACAGCGTCCGTCCCGATCGCGACGGCGATCACGGTCGGTAAACGCTGCCTGCCGGTCGTGTTGCCTCCGGCCGTGACGGGCGCTAATCTGCGCGGGCAGCGCATTAGCGGCTGATGGCCCGGGGCAATTAGAAGCTGGGAGCCGCCTGCCGCCGGCCGCCTGCCTGTCTGCGCAGATATTGCGCCGGTGATTTATCGGTCGCTAATGTCTCCCTAGACCCCGGCTGCTCCGAAGCCCCGACGGCTGTCGAACGGCCTGCGCCACCTGGCGCAGGGGCCGCCGTCTCCCTGTTTCGTCTCTTGTCGTCTCTTCTCCAGTTCCTCACACAACTAACTTGCCTGCACCACCATGTCTGTCGTCTCCCCTGATCGGATTACAAAATCAACCGACCTCGCACAGTCGAGAGCATCCACCATCTGAGGATTTCGGTCTTGGTGAAATGCAAATATTATGTAAACTGAAGGGGGAGGGACGAGGAAGGACAGGGAAGGGAGGGAATTAATGTTATCAGATGTACCGGGGCTTTTTGCGGGATCAGTGACGGCAACTTTAAATGTATGCAAGTCCGAGACTGGTACCCGGGATTTACTGCTTACTAGCACTCCGTCTTCAGGCCGCAAGTGGCCCATCGGGCCATCCGACCGCCGTGTCGTCCTCAGCTGAGGATGCGGATAGGAGGGGCATGTGATCAGCACACCACTCTCCCGGTCGTTACGATGGTTTTCTTTGACCGGAGCCGCTACTATTCGTTCGAGTAGCTCCTCAATTGGCATCACGAGGCTGAGTGCGCCCTGAAAAATGGCATCAGTGCATGGCGGCCCGCATGGTCACCCATCCAAGTGCCGGCCACGCCCGACACCGCTTAACTTCGGTGATCTGACGGGAACCGGTGTATCCACTCCGGCAAGGCCGTTGCCTCCTGCTTACGAGGCAGTTGCGTTAACCCCAGCGCCACCCATACATAGCATTTATCGCAAATGAGCGCACTGTCTAACGCTGTCTATCCATGTCCTCCATGCTCATTAATTTTACATTCCTGTTGGAGGTCGAACGTAAACTTGCATCGACAGAAGAAGTTCTGGATTCTTTATCAACTGAGTCGAATCAGTTGCAATTTATATAATCATCATCATCAGTTATCTGCTATATTAGCAGGTCCTTTGCCTCGCCATTTTCTGCGATCTATTGCTTCCTTATTTAGGCTGCTGTATGTTGTACCTTCCATCATGTCATCCAGTATCTGGAATCTCTTCCTTCCTCGCTTCCTTTTCCCTTCTACATAACCTTCTAAAACAGTTTTTATCAGTCCGTCATTCTTTCTTAATATATGCCCTACCCAATTTCTTTTTCTTCTCTTTATTACATCTAGTAACTGTCTTTTCACTCCCACTCTTCTCAGTACCTCTTCATTATTTACTTTGTCCATCCAACTTATCCTTTCCATCCTCCGCCATGTCCAGATCTCGAAAGCCTCCAGCCTTTCTCTGAGTTTTTTCCTCATAGTCCATGTTTCAGCGCCATATAGAAGAACACTCCATACAAGACATTTTATGAGTCTCCTTCTGAGTTCTCTGTCCAGACCGCTGCAGAAAATTCTCCTGTTCTTATAAAACGTCTCTTTTGCCATTGCTATCCTTGTTTTAATTCCTGTGGTGCACTTCCAGTTGGTGTCTATCCTGCTTCCAAGATACTTAAAATTTTGCACCTGTTCTAGTATTTCTCCATTCAGCATAAATTTTATTTCCTTATTTCCTCCTAGTGCCAGTACTTTTGTTTTATTTGTGTTAATTTTCATTCCATATTTTTTTCTGTTAGTTGCAATGGTGTCCACGAAATCCTGTAATGCTTTTTCCCCTGTGGCTAGAAGGACCATGTCATCAGCAAACCTCAAACACCGTACTCTTCTTCCTCCAATTACTACTCCTTTGTCATCTAATAAGCATTGCTCAATCATATTTTCCAAGTAGAGGTTGAAAAGAGTAGGTGATAGGCAGCATCCTTGTCTTACTCCTTTTCCTAGTCTGATCCAGTTTGTACTTACTCCTCTCACTTTAACTGAAACTGTTTGATTAAGATATAATGAGTTTATAAGACTTCTGGTTTTCCAGTCCACTCTCTTTTCCCTCATTATAGTCGCCAGCTTGTCCCAAACCACATTGTAAAATGCCTTTTCTAGATCGATGAAGCACGTGTGTAGGTCTCTTCCTTTTTCAATAAACCTTTCTCTCAAGATTCGTAGGAGCCCTATTGCATCTCTGGTGCCCGTATTCCGTCTAAAGCCAAACTGCTCCTCACCAAGACTCTCCTTCATTACTTTTTCAAGTCTTTTATTAATTTTCTTACTATCACTTTGGCTGCATGTGAAATGAGGCTGATTGTCCCGTGCTCGCTACATTTCTTGGTTCCTTGTTTTTTCGGTAATGGAATCATTATTGTTGTCAGAAAGTCCTCATGCCATTCACCACTGTCATATATTTTATTAGATAACCTCAATATTTTTCTTATTCCATTTTGGTTCAAGCATTTTAGTTTTTCTCCCGGTATTGTATCTGTACCTACCGCTTTGCCATTTCTCATTGCAGCTATGGCAGACTTAACTTCTTCCATTATGATGGTTGGTCCTTTCTCGTCATCACTTACACTGTTGTGTGATCCAAGTTCCAGAGTTTCTGGTTTGCTATTTGTGTCATATAGCTCTTTTAGATATTCTTCCAATCTCTGGAGGACATCGTCACGATCTTTGTACACTACCTCTTCGTCTTTACTCAAAATTTCCATAGTAGCACTTCCTGCTCTGTTCTGTTCCCATCTCATAATAGTCTTTACTCTGTTGTATAGTGAGTCGTATCTTCCCTTCCTGTCCAGTTCTTCAATTTAATCACATTCCTCTTTCAGCCATTTTTTCCTAGCCTGCTCTGTTTCTCTTCGCAGTTCGTTGTTTAACCTTCGGTATATCTTTCTTGCATCTTCAGTGTTCTTGTTTTTCAATTTTCTTCTCTCCTCCATCTTGGAAATCATTTCTTGTGTGACCCATGGTTTTTTTTTTACCTTTTCCCTTTTACATATCATATATTCTGCTGTCCTGCTTTAATGATTGATTCTTTCAGCATATTCCAGTACTCGTTGGCATTATCAGGTGGTTCTTTGTCTCGTAATGTGTTTAGAAACTCCCAAGATAGCATTTCTGTAATTTGATCTTTGTTGGATCTTATCTTCTCTAAATCCCACTTCTTCACCTTGGTCACGTTCTTCAGTTTTTTCATTCTTATTTCTATTTCTGCCATAAGTAAGTTGTGCTCACTATTAATATCTGCACCTGGTAATGTGTGCACCTTCTTGATTCCATTCCTGTATCTTTCTTCTACCAGTATAAAATCGTTTTGGTTTCTGTATTTATCCCCTGGCGATTTCCAAGTGTAGAGCCTCCTCTTGTGGTTCTTGAACCATGTGTTTGCCGCAATCAGCTGCCTTTCCCTGCAGAAGTCAATTAACCATTCACCTCTGTCATTTCTCTTTCCAAGCCCATGACTGCCTACTATGTTTCCCTCTTTCCCTTCTCCAAAAATGTCGTTCCAGTCTACCATTACTATTTTGCAGCATTTTTTATTTTCTTCCATTATTCTCTCTATTACATTGTACGTTTCCTCTACAATTTGGTCATCATGTTCTGAAGTTGGCATCTACACCTGAACAATCAGTAAGTCTTTATGTGCTCCTTTCAGCCTTACACCAATAACCCGGTCATTTGCATAGTCTACATATTCCACACATTTAGCCAATTCCTTTGTCATAATCATTCCTACTCCATTCATTCCTTTTACTTCTCCTCCTGAGTAGTACAATGCATATTCATCTGACTGCAACTCTCCGTGTCCATTCCATCTTACCTCAGCAACTTCTACGAGGTCCATATGATTCTTTTCCATCTCTCTTTTAAGGTTTTCTAGTTTTCCTGCTTGTAGCAGAGTTCTAACATTCCAGGTACCAATTCTCGTTTCGATTTTTTTGCCTCCTTTCAAGTTGTCTCCTCCTCCTCCCCCCCCCCCCCCCCCCCCCCGCCCCGGAGATCCGAGTGGAGGACTATTTTACCTCCGGACACTGATTTACTGATTTAACATGAGAGGAAGCCAATTTTGTGCATAAACTGGAGACTGCATTATGCAGGGAAGATAATCTGCGGTGGTATTCCGTTGCCTTCCGCAGTTCTGGAGGCCGCCCCTAACATGGGATACAGACGCCTTTTGCAGCCGCCCGCTCCGGGTCAGACGCTGCATGACAAGTATAGGTTGGAAAATGAAAGACCCCTAGCCCTCGAAACCTAATAGCGTCAGGGTCGGAAAAGAACAAGAGCTGGCCGAGAGTGGCCAGATAGGAAAGATAAAAGTGAGGAGCCTGGCATAAGTAAGTGGAGGCAATGCCAGGACTCATTTCGGGGCCCCGTGGTCGCCAGCCATGTATCACTAGGTGTGACTCCCTGAGGTTAATTTATATAATATACACACAAAAGAAATTGCATCTCCCCAGTTCCCAGAACTCTTGAGGACAGACGTTGACTGTGGATATTGTATCACACACACAGTTCCTTTGACTGTTCAGAGACGTCACTAAGCCCGCCCAAAGATGTAACAACCATGCACGAACAGCGCCTATTATGCGGAGCGGGTCCGACAGCCGATCAGTTCCAGACATTCCACCAAGAAGGAGGTACACGGGTCGTGTTGTCTGTAGTTCAAACACGCCTAGACGGTCAGTACCGCAATTCGATGGCGTCCGCATTGTTAGTTTGTGCCAGAAAGGGCTCTCAACAAGGGCCGTGTCCAGGCGTCTCGGAGGAACCAAAGCGGTATTGATGGGACATGGACGAAATACAGAAAGACAGGAACTGTCGATGACATACCTCGCTCAGGCCGCCCAAGGGCTACTACTGCAGTGGCTCGGAGGAACGCTGACAGTAACACCACCATGTTGGCCGGCCGCGGTGGTCTAGCGGTTCTGGCGCTGCAGTCCGGAACCGCGGGACTGCTACGGTCGCAGGTTCGAATCCTGCCTCGGGCATGGGTGTGTGTGATGTCCTTAGGTTAGTTAGGTTTAAGTAGCTCTAAGTTCTAGGGGACTTATGACCTAAGATGTTGAGTCCCATAGTGCTCAGAGCCATTTGAACCATTTGAACCACCATGTTGGATAATGCTTTTCGTGCAGCCACAGGACGTCGTGTTAGGACTCAAACTGTGAGCAACAGGCTGCATGATGCGCAACTTCCCTCCAGACGTCCATGGCGAGGTCCATCTTTACAACCATGACACCACGCAGCGCAGTACACATAAGCCCAATAACATTCCGAATGGACCGCTCAGGATAGGCATCAAGTTCCGTTCACTGATGATTGTCGCATATGCCTTCAACCAGTCAGAGACGTATTTGGTGGTAACCCGACCAGGCTGAACGACTTAGGCATTGTCCAGCGAGTCCAGCAAAGCAGAGGTTCCCTGCTGTTTTGGGGTGGCAATATGTGGTGTTGACATACGCCGCTGGTGAAATGGAAGGCGCCGTAACGGCTGTACGATACGTGAATGCCATCCTCCGACAGATAGTGCAACCCAATCGGCAGCATATTGGCGAGGCATTCGTTTTCATGAACGACAATTCGCACACCCATCGTGCACATCTTGTGGGTGACTTCCTTCAGGACAACGATATATCTCGACAGTGGCCAGTATGTTCTCCAGACATGAGCCCTATCAAACATGCCTGGGATAGATTGAGAAGGGCTGTTTATGGACGACCTACGTAGAATCACCGGTGAGGAGTGGGGCAATCTGAACCATCACTGCCTTGATGAACTTGTGGATAGTATGCCACGACGAATACAGGCATGCATTAGTGCAAGAGGACGTGCTGCTGGGTATTAAAGGTACCGATGTGTACAGCAATTGGACCACCACCTCTGAAAGTCTCACTGTATGGTGTTGCAACATGCAATGTGTGGTTCTCATGAGCAATAAGAAGGGTAGAAATGATGTTTATGTTGATCTCTATTCCAATTATCTGTACAGGTTCCGGAACTGAAGAAGAGAGACGACACATTTACATACATAATTGATTCTCCTCAATGGGCAATAAATTCATGATCCTTCAGCGCAGGTGTATATGTACGTTCGAACTTCAACGAGAGTATAAGATTGGCGAGAATGAAGGACTGGGATGATGACTGCAGGTACCTGGTGCCAGATGGAAATGCGACTCATCCAGGGGGCACGACGAGATAGTCCTCACATTTGAGATAAACTCTGTATCGAGATGGTGCAGTGGCTGAAGCAACTGCCTATTAAGTGGGAAATCGTGGTTTAGAATTTTGGTCCAGCTCACGTTTTCACTCGTCGCCGCTAATTCCGCACGAATTCCTGAGACAGCTGATATCATTAGTCCTTTCCATTTCCTTTCCTTGCTCTGTCCCCCCCCCCCCCCCGCCCCCACCTCCCTTCTGTTTACATAATATCAATCAGAACTGCAGAACTCGTGCGGTGTCTGTTCTTTTCGTGTTTTCTGAGAGAACAGACACACATTCATATAACTGTTTCGGCTCTATGGCCAATGAATCCACAACCTTCAGTGTGGATTGACATTTATGTCCAACCTCCGGCAGGAACACAAAATTAGCCAGCGTCGACGACAGGAATGTGGAATGTGGATTAGTGGTGCTTGGTGGGATTTGGAGTCGGCCGGACAGCGTGACCAGACAGTCCACACATTTGCGATAAACACTGGGTCTGGGTGTTACAGAGGCTACCACAGCTGCTAAGTAAGTGAGAGATCCTGGCTTCGTGCCTTCTTCCGCCATAAATTTTCACTCGCCGCTGATCCTGCATAAAGTCCCGATATAGCAGTTATCATTAGTTACTTCCTTTTCCTTTCCATTCTCCCCTATTCACCTTCAGTTTACATAATCTGTATCACATCTGCGGATCCCGCTTGATGTCTGTCCTTTGGAATATGTCCGAAAGAACAGATGCGACGCATTCACATCACAGAAATGTAAATATCTGCGAAGGCTCAAAGCTTTCTTCTTCTTCTGGAACCCGGGGGCCTAAGAAATCGCCGATCCCGAGTGTCTTCCGCTGAAATGCCCCCATCTCTTCATTCTTCTTATCTGCATCGTTTCCACGATAGCCCTTGGCACCGTTTTTTTGGTGGTCTTCCTGTTCTTTTCTTGCTGGTGGTTTAGATGAAAGCACTCTCTTTAGGGGTGTGTCTTCTTCCAAACTTTCGACATCATCAACACTCCTCTTAACAATCTGTCTCCATTTTTACCGGTCTTCTGCGTCACGGATTATCTGGCTCCATGTTTGGTGAGTCTTCTCCTTTACCTGGTCTATCCATCGTCTCGGTGGTCTTCCTTGCAATCTTTCCCTTTCGACTTTGCCTTGAAAGATCATGTTTTCCAAGTTATCCACCTGTCATTGAACTATGTGACCAAAGAACTGCAGGATTCGCTGGAAACAAATACTGCACAACCTCTTCTCCATCGATAGTTCTTGAAGGACTGATTTGTTTGTCTGTTTGCTCATCCACAATATTATCAGCTACCTATTATATGCTCACAGTTCAAAAGAATCAGTTATTTTGCGATCCCTTTCAGTTATTGTTAGAGTTCCATAAAGGAAAACGGGAAACACCAAACATTTCAGCATTCTGAATTTAGTATGTCTGGTTAGCACGCGGTCTTTACAAATCACAGTCAGCCCTACGCAGAACAATTCTATGTCCTACTTCCTGTGTAGAGTCACTCTCTTTCTAAACCACTGATCCCAGCTAAACAAAGTGATCAGCTGCTTCGTATTCTGATAGTGTCTCAGTAGCTGGTAGTGACTCACCTCTATCGTTTGTCATAATACCAGTCTTTTTCTTACTAACTGACAATCCAAGTTTCTCGCTTTCTCTCTTAACTCTATCGATTAGTTCCTTCATTACCACTTTTGATTCTGCACACAGTGTTGTGTCATCATCATTTCTCAAATTACTGATCCTCTTGACAATCCAAGATGTCTTTCGTCTATTCTTTCCATAAAACAGTAATGGTTCTCTGTCCTTTCTGTTACTTCCTTATTTCCGATGCCGTGAAGTTAGGAAATGTTATATGCTCATCTTACGTGGTCCACTTGTAGATCTCCAAGACTCTTTTATTTCTTTCTGTAGTTTCCAATACTCACTCTCGTAATCTCTTGTTGGTTCTACGATGGCCTTTTAACCTTTTAAATTCGTTTTTGAGAAGACCTCGAAAGCGATTACTACATTCATGACGGACTGTAGCTTATTCGTGTTTGTGTACTGTAACTTATTCGAGTTTGTATACTTTTTTTGAAATGGCGACAGAAATAGTTATTCCTTCCCATCTAGATACCATGTTTTTTTATATAAAATGCAAGTATGTTTGCCATTATCTCGATGATCTGGTGGTGTGAAGTATCTGAATAAAGGAAAATACTCCTACACTGCACTTGTGGGAGGCGTGACGAGTGATTAGGGAAGGCAGGACTGACAGTCGGTCCTCACGAGGTTGTTTATGCATACTCTTCTATGTAATTCCTGGGGCATACAATTTTAGAGGAAGGAATTTGTAGCGACCAGGAGAAAGAGTGGAAAACATCAATCAATTCACACAATGACAGAATGTCAAGGAAGTTGTCATGCATTTGGGGCTGGCCAGTTCTTTTCTTTTTAGGGAATTTATTAGTGGGTTTGCAAGAAGACAGCTCCCCTAACTAACTACTTAAGAAGACTTGTAACTTTCCTACCCAGGAAACCACGCTTGCGGCTTTAAAACAAGTGTTATTGGCAGGAGCAGTATTGGTTCTACCTTATTGCAACACCGAATTCATTTTGGAAACTGATGTGTCGGCCGGGTATAGATCAGTTTTGTTGTAGGGACAGGATGGGGATAAGGAGGTAGTGCCTTTGCCTCAAGAGGATTAAATGATTTTGAGAAAAGATGGTCTGTCTATGAATTGGAGGTCCTGGAAAATTCCTTTGGAATAGAGAAGTTTCAGTATTAACTTGAACACCATAAGCTCCTCTTAGAAACTGACAATCAAGCCCCCAGCTGGGTGTTAGCCAGACAAATAAAAATTGGTCTCATTGCTAGGTGGGCTACCATGATCTTAAACTATATGTTTTAAGTCCACAAAATTAGGGGCTTGGAGAATGAGCCGCATGTCTTACAGCGTGAGAACAAACGTTTCATTCTGCAACTGATGGGTGTCCTTATTCGCAGTTGTGAGTTCATTAAACGTATTTCATAACGGCTGTAGTGCCTCTTCCTTTCGACAAGCTAGCCTACTCCGTGTTCTGCGCTCATAGGCATCACACCGCGCTTGGTACACGCGGCGCTCTGGGACCACAGTACAACTACGACACCTGAGGATGGGCTTATAACAGTCCGAAACCAGTCGTGTGATAATAAAGTAATTTACAACTCAAGCAGCATTTTCAACCTCTGCTATAATGCTCGGTTGCAGATGTTCTTCCAACAGGATTGTAGGAATGAGAGGGCCAAAGGAAGATTGAACACCACTCGCGTTGTGAACATTCTATTTACTTTAATAGAATACACTACAGTAGATTTATTAAACACCTATTGGAACAACGCCTCCAGTCGCATTGACTACTGGGAAACAGATTAATTTACAATCATAAAACTATACGAGATTAATTAATAGAAAACAGATTAAGTACAACAATAAAAACTGTAGCAGTACAAAAAAAAAGGTTAGAAATTCTTTCTCGAACGAAACTTTAAGATTTACAATCCAAAAATAGAAGTATAGTGCGCAGTGACCACCGCCCAAGAAAATTACTATACCGTGGAGGTGCGCAAAGCATGCAAGAGAAATAACCAGACAAAACTGATGCCAAATATTGCGTCCTGAATGGTACAAATAGTCAGTGAGAACCTTCATGAAATTAGCGGATCTGAAATCTCCTAGTGTATGGTCAGTTCAAAAACCAACAGTTCATACAAGGAGTAAGATGAATAAACATTCAGCTGGCCTAACCACACTTGTATAAACACATTTAAGTAAATTAATCTTGTAGTTATTCAACTGGCAAGTTACATGTGCCAGAAAAAAAATTAAAATTAAAGCTGCACGAGGTGTTCACTGATTAAAACACAAGTAAATACATCAACATGCTGTGCAGCCCAGTCCTGACTAGACATAGTGGGCTCGGAATGCTTAAGTGGTGCAGCACCACCTGCTCCCGGCTGGCCATGCGGTAGCGTGCGGACTTGGCTGCGCTTTTGGACGCTGTGACTGCTCTATCAACCAGTCCCACCAAAATAAACACAAGTGGTAGCCTAATTAACAAAGAAATACAGATTTTCATATAAGAATAGGGCCCGGCCTCTACGATAGAACGAACTCCACCGTACGACAGTCAAAATTACAGCAACAAGAAAAACAAGTAAAAAAACTTTTCATTGAGTTAACAGAGTCAAACCAATGAAACCTGTAAGTCGACCAAAGTCTAAATACAGTTATCAAGCAGGAGGTTTGACTGCCAACCACAAATTGTACCAAACTCGCGACATGTGGCAAGGGGTAGACATAACCGCCATGTGAGGCGGAGCACTAAACCACAAGCTAATGCGTTCGGTAGGCTAATGACTCCCTGACTAACATAATATTTTGAATAAAATTACAGCCACATGTAAGATAGTGGTAACAAACATAAAATAAAGTCCTCGCTGAGAGAGGACAGTTAAGATTAAGTGGCACTTCCCTTGCAAACAAGTAAAAAAACACTGTCAGATCTGGTAGTATCAACACCCAACAAAGCAACAGATGAAACTGCGCGCTCTATTAAAAGTGTATGCAGAGGGTGACACATGAAATGAACCCATTTAATATATAAATGCGGGCCGCCACAAATCCGACATCTTTCAGCAAATAACATTTAGAACCATGAAATAAAGAAACAAATTAAGTGGTTTTATAGGCGTCCACGTGCAACTTCCCTGCCTACAGTCAGAAGTGGGATCTACGAGGGTTGTACCAAAAATAAGGTTCCCAGTGCGCTACAGCTTCGAGGGAACGTGCTAGGCTAAACCTGACAACACTGCCACGTGCAGTGGTTCCCCTACTCTCGAGCCCTCCCTTCTGCTATTCTCTAGGTCGCTCAGTGTTGGCTTGGCAGCCGTCAGAGATGGAGCTGTTGATCGCCACTCCCGCCAAGTGCGAGGTTCGGGCAGAAATCCGGTTTCTCCAGGCAAGGTAGTTACCACCCGTGGAGATTCATCAGCAACTGACAGGTTTATGGTGAAGAGTGCATGTCTGTTCAGCACGTCCACAAAAGGTGCAGTGCTTTTGGTGGGGGTCGCACGGAAGTTAACGATGAAGAGTGGAAGACCGCCAGTTTCGAATGCTATTGTCGAGAAGATCAACAGTGAGGTGCTCAAACATCAGAGAGTCACTGTCCATGAACTTATTGAACGCATTCCTGAAGCTTCCCACGCCACATTTGAAAGAACTTTAACACAAAACGTTGGGGTATCGGAAGGTGTGTGCTCGCAGGGCTCCCCAGATGCTGACAGAGGGACACAAGGAGCAACGACTTGGCTGTGCTCGCAAGTTTCTTCAACAATGTGTAGGGGAAGGCAACAACGAGAAGTTGTTGGACTCCATCGTCATGGGACATGAAATGTTGGAGTTTCATTACACCCCCGAAACAGGACAACAATCTCGTCAGTGGCGTTACTCTGGTTCACCGCCACCAAAGGTATTGAAACAAACGTAGTCTGCAGGATATGTTGTGGAGACTGTGTTTTGGGATCGGAAGGGGGCACTTCTCATCGATTTCATGCAACCTGGGACGGTGATAAACTCAGACAGATATTGTGAAACATTGACCAAACTCTGGCGAGCAATCCAGAATCGCCGGAGAGGACGACTAGTGGAGGGAGTAGTGCTTCTTCACGACAACGCTCGACCCCACGTCGCTCGTCAAACAGAGCTTCTGAAGAAATTTGGGCGGACTGTTATGTCTCATGCCCCATACAGCCCGGACTTAGACCCCAGAGATTATCACTTCTCCAAGCTAAAGGAACACTTGTGTGGCAAAAGCTTCAGTAGTGACACTGAAGTCCGAGCAGAGGTCACACGCTTCCTCAATGAGATGGTGCGAGACTTCTTCGACTTATGATTACAATAGCTAGAGCACCGTCTTCAGCAGTGTGTAAAAAAGTAAAAAAAAAAAACCGAGACTATGTTGAAAAACAGACAAAGGTGTAAGCTTTCCAACGTTGTATAAATTAATAACAATAAAGAATGGCCGGCCGGTGTGGTCGAGCGGTTCTAGGCGCTTCAGTCTGGAACCGCGCAACTGCTACGGTCGCAGGTTCGAATCCTGCCTCGGGCATGGATGTGTGTGATGTTCTTAGGTTAGTTAGATTTAAGTAGTTCTAAGTTCAAGGGGACTGATGACCTAAGATGTTAAGTACCACAGTGGTCAGAGCCATTTTGAACCAATAAACAATGTTTTCTATTTGTAAAAAATATGGCAACCTTACTTTTGGTACAACACTTGTATAACCAGAAGTCTTGTATGGAACTGGGCGCATCTCTAACAGGCAACCAGAAAGTTACCGACCTAACAGTCACGGTACAGGTACAGGAAAGGGCAATTATAGCTGTGGTTACTGCCGTTGTTCGCCTCATTCACATCCCATAAACCAAATCGGAATCTCATCAGGCATATCCATACAGCGATCCAGGAAAGACAGTGTGGACCTGACATACAGCTTCAACATGGCGGCAGTCCGCCATCTATCATCAGGTCTGGTCAGTCGCTAAAGCACAAAACACGCTCCTTCCCTTGATACACGGCCTGCATGTCCAATGGATTGCAACTGGCTGCAACCGAGTTAGCACTGGTTTTGAACTCAGGAGCCCTCTTGAGTATGTCTTCCCGGTGTCGCTGGTACTCTCAGATCCTCTGACTGTTAACTGCCGAACGTGTACCAGCCATCAACAGCCGGCATACTACTCCACACATCGCTAAGTTCAAACTCCCCATCTCTCCTCGAGCGATCTGTTTCACCTTCCCGGTGTCACTGTCACTGCCGTCGAGCGTCCGTCCTCCACGCGAACCACGCCCTCCTAAGGCAAAAATGTTCTGCTGGAGACCGTGGCGCGACCTACCGCTCGCGTAAAGGTTCATGCAATCATACAATTACACTCTCTGCTTGAATTTAATTGTCATAACGGTATAAATATCAATCTCTTATGCATCTCAACCATGCTGTGCGATACAGAAATCTCACTTACAAACTGTGATTGTATCAGCATGTCTCAATCCAGTCACCAGCGAACTTCACCATGTACGGCATCCACCGCATGACGATTTACTCTGACAAAGCCTATCAGCCGCCTACCTAGAGATGCAGGTCACAAAAGCAAAGCACTAAAGTGCTCTCTACGATTGTCGTGTAACTAAACATTCTCTGTTCCTCGTCTCTTGCTGTGGGCTGCCTGTCTTCTTCTGGACACTGCAAAATGACACTGTCCACTCTCCCAGCAGACAACGTCCAGGTTCAGCTTGAGCACGACTGCGTTAAGTGTTGTAACACTTCAAACACACTACCCAGCTCCACGGCTCTTAACTCGTTCGCCGTACCTGCAGCATCCTCTATGGATAACTGCAGTCACCCCTTTGGTTTGGCCAACTACGCCTACACAAGACAGGTCTGGTGGATGCTCTACCAGGTTCCAATGGCACAAGACGACAACAGCTTCTGATTCTGGCACACGACGATGTCTCTTCCACTATTTACTGCTACCTGCATCCCATGGTTTCTCCTTGGCCAGTACAAGTGTGGTCAGCACATCATCAAGATAGCAGTGCCACTCCACAACTTGCCAACAACAACCATAGTGACTGCTGGCCGGCTCAGCAGGCTCCTCACTCGACTCTGGCACATCCTGGGCCAGTCAGCAGAATTAGACAACCATGGCTGTCGCACCAGTGCCTGTGACATTGGAACGCGTTTGCTTCAGAAAACGTAGCCTCCAGCGTAACTTGTTCCAGAACAAAATTTAATTCCATTAAATGTCATACAAAAGGGGCCTGTTCATTTTTTTTCTACGATTCTCCTGTAACTAATTATTCTCTGTTCCTCGTCTCTTGCTGTGGGCTGCCTGTCTTCTTCTGGACACTGCGAAATGACACTGTCCACTCTCCCAGCAGACAACGTCCAGGCACAGCTTGATCACGACTGTGTTGAGTGTTGCAACACTGCACATACACTATCCAGCTCCACGGCACTTAAATCGTTCGCCACACCTGCAGCATCCTCTATGGATGACTGCAGTCACCCCTTTGGCCAATTACGCCTACACAAGACAGGTCTGGTGGGTGCTCAACCAGGTTCCCTTGGCGCCAGATGACAGCAGCCTCTGGTTTTGGCACAAGACGATGTCTGTTCCACTATTTACTGCTACCTGCATCCCATGGTTTCTCCTTGGCCAGTACGCCCATACAACAAGTGTGGTCAGCACATTATCGAGACAGCAGAGCCACTCCACAACTTGCCAACAACTGCCATAGTGACCGCTGTCCGCAGTCGAGGTTGCCTTTTTGGCCTGGCTCAGCAGGCTCGTCATTTGACTCTGGCACATCCTGGGCCAGTCAGCAGAATTAGACAACCATGGCTGTCGCACCAATGCCTGTGACATCCAAATGCGTTTGCCTCAGAAAACGTGGCCTCCAGCGTAAACTAGTCCCAGAACAAAATTTAATTACATTACATGTTGCACAAAAGGGTCCTCTTCATTTTTCCGTACGCCTAATTGTGGTGTCACCGCCAGACTTGCTAGTTGGTAGCCTTTAAATCTGCCGCGGTCTGTTAGTATACGTTGGACCAGCGTGTCGCCACTATCAGTGATTGCAGACCGAGCGCCGCCACACGGCAAGTCTACAGAGACTCCCTAGCACTCGCCCCAGTTGTACAGCCGACTTTGCTAGTGATGGTTCACTGTCTATATACGCTCTCATTTGCAGAGACGACAGTTTAGCATAGCCTTCAGCTACGTCATTTGCTACGACCTAGCAAGGCGCCATATTCAGTTACTATGTCTTCTGAACATATAATATTGTGACTCATGTACCGTCAAGAGCGACGTTCATCATTAATGGATTAAAGTTAAGTATCAAACTAGTTTCGTCCGCTTTCTGATTTCTAATTCCTTTTCATGTTCCAGACCTCACGTCAGTATAGTTCTTCCCTCCTCACGCCAGCCTGCGAGAGCTAAAACGCGTGCATTTCGGCCTCCTCTAGTAACACGGTGTTGGCTCTTCTGCCAACACAACACTAATAATGTGCAGGTAGAAAGCGAGAGAATATGAAAATCGCTTGCTGGTTTTTGAAGGTGTTGCGGGTTGCATAAAACCCATAGGTAGGGGCAGCTGAATCCCCCTATATGATAGTATAGAATTATGAATAAATATCGTTTCAGGTGCAAATGTCATTTACTTATTCACCCAGCACCTTATCACTCATTGCTCCTCGTTAGCTTCACTGTTTCATAAGCGATGGTTACAATTTTCGGGCTGAATTGCAAAGCTGATTTTTTTTTTTTTCCACATCCAAAAGTGCAGCTAGCTGGGCGGGACTGACGGACCCCGGGGACTGCGTTGCGGCGCTGACGCACAGTGGCGGGCCCGCGACAGCGACGCGCGAGTGCACTCGGCCCGGTGGGCGGATGGGACAGTGGGGCGGCGGGGCGGTGGGCGGCGACCATTATCGAACGACCCCACCAGCGGCGCGGCCGCTGCAACATTGATGGCGCGGAAAAGCTCAGCCCGGCGCCGGGTAATCGCTGATAAACATTGCATAACACAATTCGCCCCATTGTGGCGCCCGGCCGGCGGCTACGTATGCGCGATTTCGGCCGTAAATAATGGACGCGCCGCGCTTCGCTTGGCTCGGATGGCTCTGCTGTGCTCCGCGCGGCCAGAAGTCCGCGCCCGCCTGCGTGCCCGCGCACTGCGCAGTGAATTATGGAGCCCGCCGCGTCACGAGCCGCGTGTTTGTTTCTGTTTTCAGACCCCGCGCCACGCTGAATGCGGCCGCAGAATACCTCGGGATAAGAGGAGCGCACCTCTGCAGTCCTTTACAGCTGGTGACACCCAATGGAGTTGAAACACAGTCTATTGTCATCACGAATCGAATAGAGCGTCCTCATAAAAACGACTGAAAGGCCATACTAAACGAGGGATGGCGTATAACTGTCTCCGTTTACTTTGCAGCGACGAACTTGAACAATTGTCCAGATTTCACATAATCACTGTTTACTCAGTGACTGGCTGTTGGTGCAGCCTTTGTTATTGGTAATAGGCAAATGTAAACAACTGCGATCCAGTGTAAGTGTCGGTATCCTCCATTGCGCACGTCAGCCTTCACTAGCTCAAGTACGATGACGATGTCCATATCTTACATGAAACGAGCTGTCGGAGGCACGATATCATCAGTGAAAGTGACGCAAAATTGCAGAACCTGTTGAAATACAGTGATCTAATGAGCGCACACTACGGATTGAAAGTGAAGGAAAGAAAGACAAAATTAACGAGAAGTAGCAGAAATAAACTTATCATTAAAATTGGAGAGCACATGTGGACGAAGCGAAAGCGCAGCTACAGTCTGATACACAGTATTTACCTAATGACTGCCTGGCGAATTAGATTCAATGTTGCAGCGTAAAATTTAAAATACATGCAAATAAGGTCGGCTGTGGTGACCGTGCGGTTCTAGGCGCTACAGTCTGGAGCCGCGTGACCGCTACGGTCGCAGGTTCGAATCCTGCCTCGGGCATGGAGGTGTGTGATGTCCTTAGGTTAGTTAGGTTTAAGTAGTTCTAAGTTCTAGGGGACTGATAACCTCAGAAGGTAAGTCCCATAGCGCTCAGAGCCATTTGAACCATTTTTGCAAATAAGTTTTGTACTCGCCCATGTCATGCAAGGAGGTGCTGGGACAGCCAGCCACTGTTTTCGACTCATCTCTGACATTTACTCAATAAATTAATCACCACACGATGTAATTCTGTCTGAAAATTTTAATTATTGATTCGCGGATATTATCTTTGAGATCTCGTAAAGTGTGCGGATTTGTTGTTAGTTAAATCGGGACTTCGAGTGGGCCACACATTGTTGCTAATGACTCTGTCATGGAACACGTGGTGGATTGCGTGCAAAGAAACATTCGCAGTATGAGTTCTTGCCGAATCCTGTTGAAAAAATGAGAAGCTTCATTCTCTTTCACTCACTTCATTAAAGACGATTGTAAAAAATTTTACACATACCTTTCACTATTAACTAAGTCATTTTAAAATTGGGCCCAATATTTTGTCACCACAAACTGTACACTGCACTCCTATTTTCTCCTCGTGAGGGGTGCCTCATGAAGCAGAACAGGTCTGTCGCCGCTCTAATCTAGACGGGTTTAGGAACTGACACATCCGTGTAAATGGCAGCCAGCTTTGTCTGTAAGCAGAATGAGGTAAGGATCCATTTTAGCTTCATGCACTTTTTCAGGACCCATTCACACAACCTAATCTTGCGCGTAGGATCAGCAGGTTGAGGTTCTAGCACTACTGTTTCTTTACAGAGTTTATGAGACGTTTTAGGGGAATTTTCCAGGCGGTATGCTATGTCATCGAGAAGAGCTCCTGAGAGCACTGTACGTTGTCTAATATGCTTCCTGAACACTTTACTGATTTACGAATTACATCACGGATCGAAATTCGGACACCTAGAATCTTTTGTTCAAATAATCTCCTAACAATACGAGCTGATTCTGTAAGCACGCAAGAATCATAATTAAACACTTGTGGAACGTAATAATTCGGTCATCAGATAAACCCTGTACAATGACATCAGAAGAGAGGAGGATATCAAAATCAGACTAGTACAGGCAATGAGGGCAGATATGACCAAAAGAAGTCTCCTAATACCACATATAAACATCACTTTGAGGAAGAAATTCCTGAGGGGAAACGTCTAGAGCACAGATTTGTAAACAAGTGAATCATGGAACATAGGAAAGTCGGAAGCGAAGAGAATGGAACTATAGAAGAATATTGAGAATCAGGTAAACTGATGAGGAATGTGAACGATCTGTGTAGAATCGGTGAGGAGATTTACATATCCAAAGCACAGATTTGTAAGTATATGAATCATGGACTACGATAAATCCCGAAAAAAAGAGCATTGGGCTGTAGAAGAATGTTAAAAATTAGGTACATGGATAAGGAATGAGTAGGTTCTCTGTAGAACCGGCGAGGAAAAACGTGTGGAAAACATTGAGAAGAAGAAGGAAGACGATGATGAGACGTATGTTAAGACATCAGGTAACAGCTCACATGGTAGTAGAGAAAGGCAAAAGCTGTAGAATAAGACTAAGATTGAAGTATATGCAACAAATAATGTAATATATCTCCGTGCAAGTCCTACTCTGAGATAAAGAGGTTGTCATAGGAGAATAATTGGTGGCAAGCAGTATCAAACCAGGCAGAAGATGAATGGCACTCCCCCCCCCCCTTTCCCCAGCAAAAAGACACGTTTATTTGGTCTGTGTAAGTCACTGTCTCCACGATTGTGGCCTCAAATGTGGTACTGTTGTGTAGGTAAAAGATCAAGAAACAAAAATGAGAGAAAACTACAACACCAAAAATTGGTAAAAAACAGTTTCTACCCCACAGTCATCAGAAGTATTAAAAATATGACAGATTTCAGCCTCTCGTAGAAGGACATCTCCAGATAATGCACTAATCGGATGATGATGACTCTTGGAACAGCTGCGCTGACCCCAGTCTCAAGACTGCAGATGCAAACTGTTTTCTACTAATTTTGTTTAACTGACAGATCGCCATTTCCGAATAATGTTACCTAAAATAGTGAACGATAACAATTAATCGAGGTGTGAGACACAATGTTGGCTTATAGCCCATGCTTTTCAAAATTTGTATTGTTGACATTGCTAGGTAATGCAAATCTAAGGTCAATCAAGACACTGAAACAATGGTTGGCAGCCGTATCAACACCATGATGTTTGCTATTGATGAGATAATTCTACAAGAGAGTAGGGTTGATCTACAAAGGGCAATACCCATGCCTCGACTAGATATGTAAACATTATAGTTTTGATGTTTTCAGAGAAGCAGTAAGTTTGTGGCTCCTAAAGGAAGTAAATTCCTTAATAGGGCAACATGACCTTGGTTTAGAAAAAGTTTTTCATTTTTATTTCTTAGATTGAGAGATCAGGTTGAAAATGACATATAAATTAAGTGAAATATCAGATGATGTAGGGTACAATACAAGTAATACTATGTTAAAAATTACTGAAAGAAACAAAAATTAATTTTTTATACTAATGGCTTCACCTGCTGACTTACATCTCAGAGTCGTGGACAACAAAAGAGCAAGACGATAAGTCTATACAAGTCACTGATAGTAAATTTATGACACGCACGAAATGTTGAAGTCTCGGGGATCACACAAGGAATGGAGACATTAGAGCAGAGATCGGAGTTTATTCAGTTACCGAATTATGTTGTTGTTGTTGTGGTCTTCAGTCCTGAGACTGGTTTGATGCAGCTCTCCATGCTACTCTATCCTGTGCAAGCTTCTTCATATCCCAGTACCTACTGCAACCTACATCCTTCTGAATCTGCTTAGTGTATTCATCTCTTGGTCTCCCTCTACGATTTTTACCCTCCACGCTGCCCTCCAATACTGAATTGGTGATCCCTTGATGCCTCAGAAAATGTCCTACCAACCGATCCCTTCTTCTAGTCAAGTTGTGCCACAGACTTCTCTTCTCCCCAATCCTATTCAATACCTCCTCATTAGTTATATGATCTACCCATCTAATCTTCAGCATTCTTCTGTAGCACCACATTTCGAAAGCTTCTATTCTCTTCTTGTCAAAACTAGTTATTGTCCATGTTTCACTTCCATACATGGCTACTCTCCATACAAATACTTCCTGACACTTAAATCTAAACTCGATGTTAACAAATTCCTCTTCTTCAGAAATGCTTTCCTTGCCATTGCCAGTCTACATTTTATATCCTCTCTACTTCGACCATCATCAGTTACTTTGCTCCCCAAATAGCAAAACTCCTTTACTACTTTAAGTGTCTCATTTCCTAATCTAATTCCCTCCGCTTCACCCGACTTAATTCGACTACATTCCATTATCCTTGTTTTGCTTTTGTTGATGTTCATCTTATATCCTCCTTTCAAGACACTGTCCATTCCGTTCAGCTGCTCTTCCAGGTTCTTTGCTGTCTCTGACAGAATTACAATGTCATCGGCGAACCTCAAAGTTTTTATTTCTTCTCCATAGATTTTAATACCTACTACGAATTTTTCTTTTGTTTCCTTTACTGCTTGCTCAATATACAGATTGAATATCATCGGGGAGAGGTTACAACCCAACCCTGTCTCAATCCCTTCCCAACCACTGCTTCTCTTTCATGTTCCTCGACTCTTATAACTGCCATCTGGTTTCTGTACAAATTGTAAATAGCCTTTCGCTCCGAGTATTTTACCCCTGCCACCTTCAGAATTTGAAAGAGAGTATTTCAGTCAACATTGTCAAAAGCTTTCTCTAAGTCTACAAATGCTAGAAACGTAGGTTTGCCTTTCCTTAATCTAGCCTCTAAGATAAGTCGTAGGGTCAGTGTTGCCTCACATGTTCCAACATTTCTACGGAATCCAAACTGATCTTCCCCGATGTCGGCTTCTACCAGTTTTTCCATTCGTCTGTAAAGAATTCGCGTTAGTATTTTGCATCCATGACTTATTAAACTGATTGTTCGGTAATTTTTACATCTGTCAGCACCAGCTTTCTTTGGGATTGGAATTATTATATTCTTCTTGACGTCTGAGGGTATTTCGCCTGTCTCATACATCTCATACATCTCCTCCTGCCAGCGAAATTCACTAATTCCTACTATATCTAATTTTAACCTATCCATTTCCCTTTTTAAATTTTCTAACCTACCTGCCCGATGAAGGGATCTGACATTCCACGCTCCGATCCGTAGAACGCCAGTTTTCTTTCTCCTGATAACGACGTCCTCTTGAGTAGTCCCCGCCCAGAGATCCGAATGGGGGACTATTTTACCTCCGGAATATTTTACCCAAGAGGACGCCATAATCATTTAACCATACAGTAATTAATAAAACAAAAAGAGAGTAAAGTGGTTAGAACATATGGGTAGTTGCTAGCAAATGCCTATCAAAACAAGTATTGTACTAGAAGCAACAAGCAAATCATCGATATACCAAGAGACTACGGAAAAGACGTGTAGACTGAGATCGGTATAGAATATGGGACTTTTCCTTAAAAGAGAATTTCCGATCGGTTTAAGAGTAGTGGACGACAGATGCGAGTGCAGATTTCTGAGGTGAAGAACCATGAATTGGACCGCATCTTCTGTTTGTAACATATTTCGTCCACATTTATGGTGTATTCATGGCTTGGCACGAAATAAAAGTGACAGTACTGGGAGCTTAAGAAGACCAAAAGTCTAGAAAAAATCCTTTTTTGGCGGGGGTAGGCAAGGCATGTGCCAAATATGTCGGTGCACTTTCAAGCAGTCTGCCACAGCGGAAAGAGTACAGAACAGTAATCCGTGAGTCGTGAGGTCGAGGCACTATATAGGATATTTTGTTTTCCATTTTTACGTTACTTGTACTGAAAATAAACCGAAATAATGGTCTGTATATTGTATGTGTTAATATTTTCATAAAAGGCGTGAAAAGTGAAAAAGTAAAGAAAAATTTCGGAATGCAAACAAATTTTCACGGAGGAGTTGTAAGGCAACTTCCTCTATAAAGTTAGATACTTCTTTTATTTTACAATCAATGATTTACACGTTCCGAGGTGATATTTATCTAAAAACAGGGGAAGTAGTATTTTTTGCAGGCGTCTAGCACGCCACATTTTTACAATTACGTGGTTGCCTTGAACTGTCTACAGAAAAACAAACTTGGTTTACATTCATAAAAAGTTGTCTCTCATCACACAGTTTAGCAGAAAACTAAACGTAATGTATCTTTTCACCAAATATTGGCAAGGACAGCTGGTGTTGTATAATGGAATGTATTTTGATGCAGTCTGCTCCAAAGTCAAAACAAAAACAAACGGGATACGATGTTCTGAACAATTAAATCAGAACCCCTTCTCGGAAACTTAGATCTACAGTCTTTGTGGGCACTATGAGTGCAATTCTTACTTGGAAATTTATTTGCAGACCCATATTTTCCTTCGTCTTTTTGTCTTTTTCCCAGTTATGAAGATATTAAACGTTATTTCGATTTATTTGCAATGTAAGAAAAATGAAAAGTGAAAGTAAGTAAGTATCCTGATAGGGGGCTTCACCCCACGATTTTCGTATTACCGTTCTGTATTCCTTCCGCAGTGCCAACCACTGCCTAGAAATTAAGTTAACATAAAGAAAGGACTCGTGTCTCGCCCAGTCGGCGCCAGATATGCTCCTATTTTTTTAACACTTGGCCATCTGGAACTCGTATTTCTGTCACTTTTATTTCTGACCTCTAGCTGCATACACCGTAGATTTGGATGAAATTGGTGATAACTAGTGTGCTCTTTCACTGGGCTGCTGAAGTACGTCATTGGGTACGACAGTTAGACAGTTACTACATCAGTCCTGTTGTTAAATCCGGTGGGTCCCCAAAGCACGATTCCTAATCTGTTGAAATATACGTCTCGAGAATTATTACTTCCTATGACCTTTTGTAAGTAGGCTGTTAATGTTTTCTTATTGGCAACGTTACGTAGCGCTCTGTATGAAAATCACTGGCTGTGCTGTGTGCAGTCTGTGGCTAGTTTGCATTGGTGTCTACCATTGTAGTGTTGGGCAGCTGGATGTGAACAGCGCGTAGCGTTGCGCAGTTGGAGGTGAGCCGCCAGCAGTGGTGGATGTGGGGAGAGAAATGGCGGAGTTTTGAAATTTGGATGTCATGAACTGCTATATATATTATGACTATTAAGGTAAATACATTGTTTGTTCTCTATCAAAATCTTACTTTGCTAACGGTGCCTATCAGTAGTTAGTGCCTTCAGTAGTTCAAATCTTTTATTTAGCTGGCAGTAGTGGCGCTCTCTGTATTGCAGTATTTCGAGTAACGAAGATTTTTATGAGGTAAGTGATTTAGTGATTTGTGAAAGGTATAGTTTAATGTTAGTCAGGGCCATTCTTTTGTAGGGATTTTTGAAATTCAGATTGCGTTGCGCTAAAAAAAATATTGTGTGTCAGTTTAAGCACAAAAAAAATGGTTCAAATGGCTCTGAGCACTATGGGACTTAACTACTGAGGTCATCAGTCCCCTAGAACTTAGAACTACTTAAACCTAACTAACCTAAGAACATCACACACATCCATGCCCGAGGCAGGATTCGAACCTGCGACCGTAGCGGTCGTGCGGTTCCAGACTGTAGCGCCTTTAACCGCTCGGCCACTCCGGCCGGCCGTTTAAGCACAGTCATGTATAATTTTTCTAAGGGGACGTTACATATGTCGACCCTTAGCCGAGGATACCTCACTGGAATCTTCTGATTTTATGTAATTCGTGTAGCTTTTGTTTACTGCTAGCGCGTAATTGTAGAGAGAATCACCTTTGTAGTTGCAGTCTTTCATTGTTGTACAGTAAAACAGTTGTGACATGCATGTAGAATTGCATCAAGTATTTCGCAGCTGCGCTTGCAATGAAATAGATATTACACTCCTGGAAATGGAAAAAAGAACACATTGACACCGGTGTGTCAGACCCACCATACTTGCTCCGGACACTGCGAGAGGGCTGTACAAGCAATGATCACACGCACGGCACAGCGGACACACCAGGAACCGCGGTGTTGGCCGTCGAATGGCGCTAGCTGCGCAGCATTTGTGCACCGCCGCCGTCAGTGTCAGCCAGTTTGCCGTGGCATACGGAGCTCCATCGCAGTCTTTAACACTGGTAGCATGCCGCGACAGCGTGGACGTGAACTGTATGTGCAGTTGACGGACTTTGAGCGAGGGCGTATAGTGGGCATGCGGGAGGCCGGGTGGACATACCAATGCCCGTTGACCTGGGACCGGACCGCAGCGACGCGCGGATGCACGCCAAGACCGTAGGATCCTACGCAGTGCCGTCTTCACTGTCATTTCTCAGTTTACTTTGGAGCCTAGTGTTACGTTTTTCACACGCCATAATTATCACGTATTTCACACGATAACACAGAAAAGCACAATTTGAAGAGCAAAATAAGAAAACACATTAACATAGCACTGAAAATACACTCCTGGAAATTGAAATAAGAACACCGTGAATTCATTGTCCCAGGAAGGGGAAACTTTATTGACACATTCCTGGGGTCAGATACATCACATGATCACACTGACAGAACCACAGGCACATAGACACAGGCAACAGAGCATGCACAATGTCGGCACTAGTACAGTGTATATCCACCTTTCGCAGCAATGCAGGCTGCTATTCTCCCATGGAGACGATCGTAGAGATGCTGGATGTAGTCCTGTGGAACGGCTTGCCATGCCATTTCCACCTGGCGCCTCAGTTGGACCAGCGTTCGTGCTGGACGTGCAGACCGCGTGAGACGACGCTTCATCCAGTCCCAAACATGCTCAATGGGGGACAGATCCGGAGATCTTGCTGGCCAGGGTAGTTGACTTACACCTTCTAGAGCACGTTGGGTGGCACGGGATACATGCGGACGTGCATTGTCCTGTTGGAACAGCAAGTTCCCTTGCCGGTCTAGGAATGGTAGAACGATGGGTTCGATGACGGTTTGGATGTACCGTGCACTATTCAGTGTCCCCTCGACGATCACCAGTGGTGTACGGCCAGTGTAGGAGATCGCTCCCCACACCATGATGCCGGGTGTTGGCCCTGTGTGCCTCGGTCGTATGCAGTCCTGATTGTGGCGCTCACCTGCACGGCGCCAAACACGCATACGACCATCATTGGCACCAAGGCAGAAGCGACTCTCATCGCTGAAGACGACACGTCTCCATTCGTCCCTCCATTCACGCCTGTCGCGACACCACTGGAGGCGGGCTGCACGATGTTGGGGCGTGAGCGGAAGACGGCCTAACGGTGTGCGGGACCGTAGCCCAGCTTCATGGAGACGGTTTCGAATGGTCCTCGCCGATACCCCAGGAGCAACAGTGTCCCTAATTTGCTGGGAAGTGGCGGTGCGGTCCCCTACGGCACTGCGTAGGATCCTACGGTCTTGGCGTGCATCCGTGCGTCGCTGCGGTCCGGTCCCAGGTCGACGGGCACGTGCACCTTCCGCCGACCACTGGCGACAACATCGATGTACTGTGGAGACCTCACGCCCCACGTGTTGAGCAATTCGGCGGTACGTCCACCCGGCCTCCCGCATGCCCACTATACGCCCTCGCTCAAAGTCCGTCAACTTCACATACGGTTCACGTCCACGCTGTCGCGGCATGCTACCAGTGTTAAAGACTGCGATGGAGCTCCGTATGCCACGGCAAACTGGCTGACACTGACGGCGGCGGTGCACAAATGCTGCGCAGCTAGCGCCATTCGACGGCCAACACCGCGGTTCCTGGTGTGTCCGCTGTGCCGTGCGTGTGATCATTGCTTGTACAGCCCTCTCGCAGTGTCCGGAGCAAGTATGGTGGGTCTGACACACCGGTGTCAATGTGTTCTTTTTTCCATTTCCAGGAGTGTATTTACTTATGTCATAATGCCTATAACACTGATTTACAAGTTTATTTCTATTCTTTTGTAAAGCCTGTTTTACTACAAATGTTATCTGTATTGTTATGTTCTTTAATGATGTATTTTGTACCTTTGTAATTGTATTCTTATGTTATAAAATTGTAATTGACACCAGTTCATCAAATTAAGTAACTTGTAAGTTTCATTTAACTACACACATTTCTGTTGGTCATAGTATATGGACAATATGTGAGAAGCAGGGACTGTTAGTGTTTGCACGTGTGTTAATAATCCAGCAAGGGACTGGATAACAGCATTGCTGGTTCTAAGGTTAATTCCAAAAACTTTGTGAGTGCACAAGTGGTGGTTATGGAATTGCTATATTATCCGCAAGACTCTTCAATGGTGATTTTGCAACCGCACAGTCACAACGGATGGATGCTGGCCATCTCTACAAGGACTACAGTGGGTCTGCACCTTTGATGGCCCAGCAATACCATTATCTCTACAAGGACTGCAGTGGGTCTGCACCTCTGGTGGCCCACCAATACCGTAATCTCTACCAGGACTACAGTGGGTCTGCTCTGTGATGACCTACCTACCAATATTCTTGAACTTCGACTGACTCTGCTGTGGGTTTGCTATGTTGTGGCCCATTACCTGTCTGCATTTCGAGAGTCAGCACTGTCTTTCCGTTGGAAGGACAACACTATTTCTTCAAGACTGCATGGAAATCAACTACTTCCATGAGCAATTTCTTTTACTGCTCAGACTTTGAGAAAAACACTGCAATTTTACTGTGATGAACATTCTGGACTTTCTTTATGGACTGTGAGAAAATTTTAGCTTTTGACCAACATTGTACCAATAAGTATGTGCATTTGATCTTTGTTATTGTAATTATGAAAAATTTTATCAAACCATTATTGGCCACTGCCCAAAACAATTTGTAAAATTTTTTGTGGGGAGCATGGGGCTATGTAAGTAGGCTGTTAATGTTTTCTTATTGGCAACGATACGTAGCGCTCTGTATGAAAATCACTGGCTGTGCTGTGTGCAGTCTGTGGCTAGTTTGCATTGGTGTCTGCCATTGTAGTGTTGGGCAGCTGGATGTGAACAGCGCGTAGCGTTTCGCAGTTGGAGGTGAGCCGCCAGCAGTGGTGGATGTGGGGAGAGAAATGGCGGAGTTTTGAAATTTGGATGTCATGAACTGCTATATATATTATGACTATTAAGGTAAATACATTGTTTGTTCTCTATCAAAATCTTTCTTTGCTAACGGTGCCTATCAGTAGTTAGTGCCTTCAGTAGTTCAAATCTTTTATTTAGCTGGCAGTAGTGGCGCTCTCTGTATTGCAGTATTTCGAGTAACGAAGATTTTTATGAGGTAAGTGATTTAGTGATTTGTAAAAGGTATAGTTTAATGTTATTCAGGGCCACTCTTTTGTAGGGATTTTTGAAAGTCAGATTGCGTTGCGCTAAAAAAAATATTGTGTGTCAGTTTAAGCACAGTCAAGTATAATTTTTCTAAGGGGACGTTACACTTTCACCAGGTCGTCAACGAATACGTTGCTCCCAAGAAGACTCGTCGCTGATTACCACACACTGTCAATCTCCTGGTTAACTCTGCTGCTATACCATGATATTCTTTGTTGTCTGTGGCATTGTATTAGTAATAAACGACGCATGACAACTCGAAATCTTAAACTCGGTCTGCCGAAATCTGTTCCTGACTGTTCATGGTAACACTCAGTCGGTAACCTCTGTCTGGATATCAGTTGCTGTCACTCGTCTGTTCATCGAAGACAATACTACAGTCCTATGAATTCTAGTGGTGTAGTCTTCTAGGAAAATTTATGTCTTCTCTTCTAGCGACCCGTGTGTCCTGATATCGTCGCCTGTTGTTCGGCACTAATTGTTCTATAGCCGTCTGTCAGTGATGTCGGTAGAATGTTCCCATGTTCCCTCTGGCAAAGTTCGAAAGATGACCGTTAAGCTGCATGTACTCGTCCTTTGACCATGCTATGTTGCGATCCTCTCTTAAAGGTAAACGTTAAGGCAACATTATATGTAACTAATAGCCACCACTGACTCGCAACATTATTCATTTGTAAGAATGACTTTTTTCTGTCCTAAAAGAACTGAAAATAGGTTCGAATAAATATGATGTTTTAAGCAACATACCCCACTGGCTTGGAAATACTTGAGTAGCTGCAGGTAGTGGTCGGCCACGGTGGTCATGGCCTAATATTTCCTATTTCCGTCAGTGCGTTGTATTGCCATCTAATAACACAAAGAAAATACACTGAAGAGTCATAAAAACTCGTACACCTGCCTAATATCGTGTAGCATCCCCGCGGGCATACAGAAGCGCGGCAACACGACGTGGTATGGACTCGACTAATATTTGAAGTAGTGGTGGAGGGAATTGACATAAATCCCTAACAGTACGAGGGGGTAGAGATCTCTTCTGTCAAGCACGTTGCAAGGCATCCCAGATATGCTGAATAATGTTCACGTCTGGGGAGTTTGGTGGCCAGCAGAAGTGTTCCTGGAGCGACTCTGTAGAAGTTATGGACGTATGGGCTGTCGCTTTGTCCTTCGGGAATTACCCAAGTTCGTCGTAATGTACAATGTACATGCATGAATGCAGGTGATCAGACAGGATGCTTAAGTACGTGTCACCTGCCAGAGTCGTATCTAGATGTTTCAGGGGTCCCATATCACTCCAATTGCAAACGCCCCAAACCATTACAGAGCCTCCACCATCTTCAACAGTCCCCTGCTCACATGCAGGGTCCGTCGATTCATGAGGTTGTCTCCATACCCGTACACGTCCATGTGGTCGATACAATTTCAAACGAGATTTGTCCGGCCAGGCAAAATGTTCCCAGTCATCAAGAGTTCAAAGTCGGTATTGACGGGCCCTGGCCGGAGGTAAAACCTTGTACCATGCATTCATGTGGGCCTTCGACTTCGAAAGCCCATATCGATGACGTTTCGTTGAACGATCGGCACTCTGACGCTTGTTGATGGCTCAGCACTGAAATCAGCAGCAATTTGTGGGAGGGTTGCACTTCTGTCACGTTGAACGGTTCTCTTCAGTCGTTGTTCGTCCCGTTCTTCAGGATCTTTTTCCGGCCGCAGCAGTGTCGGAGGTTTGATGTTTTACCGGATTCCTGATATTCACGGTATATTCGGAGATGTTCAGTCCAGTCCCTCGTGCGCCGACTATAACACCACGTTTGAACTCAATTAAATTTTGATAACCGATCTAACACCTGCGCCAGACACTTGTCGTCTTATAAAGGCGTTGCTGACCGCAGCGCGCATTCTGCCTGTTAACATATCTCTGTATCTGAGCACGCATGCCTGTACCAGTTTCTTTGGCGCTTCATTGTAAATAGGCACGTTGTAACTTCTTACAAGTAATAAACAACGTTCACCAGAAACTTCTTATTAAAGGCTGTTTTTCGACTTGGCTAAAAAAAATGTATAAGTATCTGTAAACATTGGTACCCTTCTCATAAAATGTTGAAAGAATCAGGCAGTTCATTGTGCAGTTGTGGGTTTTTCACCGCGCCTGTTAATTTAATTGAAGTAGATATTTCAGGTGATCTCTGTATCACATTGAAAAATGAAGAAACCGCTGAACAGTTGCTTAAACCACCATCTTTTTATTGTGTACACGACCGGTTTCGAAACATGTGAAGTTCCATAATCTGGTGTAAACCGTTGAGACGTGGGACTTAGAGAAAGCAGGAAAGGTGTGGACGGGCCCTAATCAGTTACCGTTGGTTGCACAGAAAACACATACACTTTATTTTTAAAAAACAATTCAATAATCATCTAAAAGATTTTACTACACTGGTGGCTGAAAGCCTTATTAGAAGAACTACAAGTCATTGTCGGCGGAAGGCCACAACCACTGTTACACACAATCAACGGCTGAAGGCCTGATTAAGAAGGTTCAAAATTATTCGTCGGCTGAAGGCCAGAAGCAATCTCAAAAATATGTAACGGCTGAAGGCCTGAATTACCAATAAGGTGGACAATTACACGTTAAAAATACCAAAAACCCTTTTAAAGGACTTAACTGTAACAAGTTACAGTGATGGCTGAAGGCCTTATCAAGACAGTACTGAAAGTATTTGTCGGCTGAAAGCCACAAAAAATACTACAAACAATTAATGGCTTAAGGCCAGCAGCAATTTCAGAATACACAACGGCTGAAGGCCTGAATTACAAGTGAGGAAGGCAGTTGCATGTTAAAATACTAAAACCTTTTAAACAATCTTAACGAACTGTAACAGGCTATAGTGACAGCTGCAGGCCTTATTAAGAGAAAATTGAAAATAATTTGTCAGCTGAAGGCCACAAGCAGTGTCAGAAACAATTTACGGCTGAAGGCCTGAATTACAAGTGGGGAAGGCAATAACCTGTTAAACCATTAGGGTAAATTTTAAACAATTATGATAACTTGTCCAAATAAGACGGAGTGATCCACAGACAGTGCTCCCTGGATCGACCTGAGGAAGGTGACCACAGCTGTGTAAACGGTGAGACAGGCAGCCAAGAGTTGTACTCAAATAACAGGATGGCAACCCACACTACAGGTAGCTTAAGCGCCGACCGACCGACTAACCAATCCGCCTAACGTCCGATCACCGGTACAACGATGGAATATTTTTAGGCAAGGGCGAAGGGACGGACAGTACTAGATCTTCAGAAAAACACCCAAAGCCGAAGGAAACACTAGAACCAAGGTAGACCTCCCAAAAACATTTGCACAGTCCAATTCAAGAGGCTATCGAACTACGCGCCCTGTCTGACAGCATCAACACGAAGAGGAAAAGTACACTGCCGGAAAAGTACGCTGACCTCCAGGGCAGGTAAGTGGGGCGTTAACGGCCACAAGACAGAAAATACCACTGGTTGCACTTCACTAATAAGAATAATATTAAATCCAAACTAACACCAAGGAGTAGAAGGCAGCTAATAGCTTCCACCAACCTGACAGGTTCCACATGCTGCGGTTGGTCTCACCGACCGTGGGAGCAGCAACACGCAAACAACAGCGAGATCTCAAACAGTGGAGGTTTCAGTACTGGATACGGTTAACTCTACTTCAAATGTCCTGGGTTCGGTCGTCGGCTACAGCCCCTCCATCCGACAGTGCCTGCACGCCATCAGCAGTTCCGGCCTGCCCTCGCACTGCGGACCTTCTCGCTGCTCCGTCCGAAGCCCGAACTGATCTCCGTTCGCAACTGCTCCCCAAACCCAGTACGCCGACAGCATTAAAATAACTGCTCATTCAAAACCACAAGATACACACAGATCCGGGAAAACTAAGCTACCAACAACTAATAATACTGCAACCAGTGACTGTGAAACAACACGGATGAATTATAAGTCGGCACAAACACAGAGAAGACAGAAGCGGTCAGAAGACCAATGCACGTCGTCCGCTGCGACGAGCGACATAACGACCAACCAATGGTCGTCCCCACTCAAGTCAGGCACGGGAAAGATCCCAGTATAAATCTCCAAATGGCTCTGAGCACTATGGGACTCAACATCTGTGGTCATAAGTCCCCCAGAACTTAGAACTAATTAAACCTATGTCCGCCGCTCGTTGTCTCGCAGTAGCGTTCTCGCTTCCCGAGCACGGGGTCCCGGGTTCGATTCCCGGCGGGGTCAGGGATTTTCACCTGCCTCGAGATGACTGGGTGTTTGTGTTGTCCTCATCATTTCATCATCATCCAGGAAAGTGGCGAAATTGGACTGAGCAAAGATTGGGTAATTGTACGGGCGCTGATAACCACGCAGTTGAGCGCCCCACAAACCAAACATCATCATCAATTAAACCTAACTAACCTAAGGACATCACACACATCCATGCCCGAGGCAGGATTCGAACCTGCGACCGTAGCGGTCACGCGGTTCCAGACTGAAGCGCCTTTAACCGCACGGCCACACCGGCCGGCCTATAAATCTTCGACTGACAGCTTATTGCCACGGGGTCACTTCGACAGCCGGACACATACACAAGTGAAAGTTGCACTACTCGAATATCACAGTCCACTCAACTAAAACTCGCTGAATCCAATCCTTGGTGTGGTCGTGCACTCTCGCGACCCCATCCATCCGTCGGACAGCGCATGCGTGTCGCCAGCGATCGGGAGAGTATTGGGTGTCCAGACCTCACTGCTGCTCCGTTCCAACTCAACTCGCTCGGCACACGACAACCCGGAAATACTAGAGGCCTCTCCAAAGATGATACCACAGTACGTGCTATCGATAAGCGCAGGTGCTGTCACTCACGGACAGACAAGGCGAACAAACGTAGTGACGCCAGTGAACACACTAAGAAAACGAGGCGCCACTATCCCTATTACAAGACGACGAACAATGAACGGCATCAACGCGAGCCGCACACGACTCATCCGTAACAATAAAAATGTTCTATTAACGCGAAAGAGAGGCGATCTTAAACCTGAAATACCAGGTAAGGAATTAAGCGGCAAAAATTTCTAAATGAAAACAAACTAGAAGAGAGAACAGGACGTTATTTACAACTAAAATCAATCACTCCTCTGAGGTCATTCTCAGTCCCATGTTTTCATGGAACCAAAGATTACGTGTCAAAAGGGTAAGCTGTAACTAAAATACGCAAAAAAACAAACATCCAAAATAACGAAACATACAAAGTGTAGTAAAATGGGGTGGGGGAAGGAATCACGTATTATGTGGAATTACTGACAGAAGTTTCACAGCAACAGTCCCTCGTGATGCACGACCAATAATGCTAACAGGAAAACTATGTGAAAGTTAGGAATAGCCGTGAGTACTGAGGCGGCACGCGACCTAAGCGCAGGCGCGGTACAAAACAGACACGAAATTGGTGAACTGTTTAAAGTGGAGCAGAGGAAAGTAACAGCAGAAAGGAGAAGATTAAGAAGGAATAGGACCTGTACGTTTAACAAACAAGTAAAAATATTACGTTATACGGACTCCTTAATCTGTTTCGATAATGTCATAATTAAATAAAACATTGTTGTCTATACTGAGTGCGATAAAAGCCGATTGTGTGAGAGCAGATGCGTTGGTCAGACATGCAGAAATTTTTGTACAATGTTTAGAGAACATACAGACTTGGCCAGTTCCAGGTCAGTTGTGACAGTGCAGTTGACTGACAACCAGCATCAGCTGCAGCAGATTGGCGGTAGCTTAACTACCTTACGCACTGCATCGAAATGTTGCATACTCAATGTTTAGGAAGAGACTGAAATCCTAAGAAGTCTTCATTCCCATACTCTCGATACAATTAATGAACGAACAGATCTGTATCGCAAAAATATTTTAGTTATGCCATTGTCCAGGGGGATTAAGGTGCCCACATAAAGTAATATTTGTCTTTGTTTTATAATTTGCGGGTCCTCCTCCCCCTTAATGTTGTAATGGTTCCTTCTCCTTTCTGCTGTTACCTCCCGCTTTTCCACTTTAAATAATTCACCGATGTGGTGTGCGTTTCGTACCTTGCCTGTGCTTGAGTCGTGTGCGCCTTCTGTACTCACTTTTACATAGTTTTCCTGTTACTGCTTCCATTCGCACATCAGAAGAGAACAGTTGTTATGGAATTTTTGCAAGTAATTCCACGTAACATGTGATTTCTCTGACCGCCCCCCCTCCCCCGTTCCCTTCCCCCCCATTTTATGCATTTTGCAAGTTTTATTATTTTGGTAATTTTTTGTGTCCGATCGTGACGTCTAATTCTTTCAGATTTTTTAGTCCCCGTCTACCCTTTTGACACAGAACCTTTGTTTCCATGACAACACTGGACTGAGCATGACCTCAGATGATTAAGTGATTTTATAAGTAAGTAACGTCCCGTTCTCTCTTTTAATTTGTTTTCATTTAGAAATTTTAGTCGCATAGTTGCTTGTCTGATATTTCTTCATTTTTCAAAATGGACTTGTACAGTTTGGCTGCCCCACAAGAACTCTTTGTCCCTGTACCACACACACACACACTGCGGGGAAGGTGTAAAGCAAATACAATGCAGTCGTTTTTTACGGCTCATTGAAGGCCTAGAATGAAGTACGTACACGGTCCAGTCGCATTAACGTTAGACGTCAACGAGCAATGACCACTCACTGACAGCAGGAGGTAGCACTAGCAGTGGGCCACATAAACGCTGATGGGCCAAAACATTATGATCACCTGCTTAATAGCGTGTTTGCCCGTCTTTGGAACGAAATACAATACTGATCAGGGATCCGAAAGTTTGTTGGTAGTTGGGGAGGTACGTAGCATTAGACGTCTATGCACAGATCACGCATTTCACGTAAATAACGGGCCGCTGATTCGCGTTAGTGGAGATGGCGCCAAATAGCAACGCAGATGGGTTCCATAGGATTTACATCAGCTGAATTTAGTCGTACAGACATCAAAGCGAGTTCACTACAATGCTCCTCAAACCACTGTTGCACGGACTGAAAGATGACATCGCCGTCACGACAACAAGCACGAGGGGATGCAGGTGTTTAACAGCTGTCAATTCGTCTTCAGTTGTTGCCACAGGTCCTATGCAAGCACAGGAGAATGTCTGCCACAGCCTAGTACTGCTCCAACCAACCTGCGTTCGTGGCGCGATGTACGTTCCGAGCCGCCGCTCACCTTGATGATTGGCGACGTTTGTGGAGACGAACACTGACCTTTTTTTTTTCTTTTGTCATCGATCTGTTGACTGGTTTGATGCGGCCCGCCACGAATTCCTTTCCTGTGCTAACCTCTTCATCTCAGAGTAGCACTTGCAACCTACGTCCTCAATTATTTGCTTGACGTATTCCAATCTCTGTCTTCCTCTACAGTTTTTGCCGTCTACAGCTCCCTCTAGTACCATGGAAGTCATTCCCTCATGTCTTAGCAGATGTCCTATCATCCTGTCCCTTCTCCTTATCAGTGTTTTCCACATATTCCTTTCCTCTCCGATTCTGCATAGAACCTCCTCGTTCCTTACCTTATCAGTCCACCTAATTTTCAACATTCGTCTATAGCACCACATCTCAAATGCTTCGATTCTCTTCTGTTCCGGTTTTCCCACAGTCCATGTTTCACTACCATACAATGCTGTACTCCAGACGTACATCCTCAGAAATTTCTTCCTCAAATTAAGGCCGGTATTTGATATTAGTAGACTTCTCTTGGCCAGAAATGCCTTTTTCGCCATAGCGAGTCTGCTTTTGATGTCCTCCTTGCTCCGTCCGTCATTGGTTATTTTACTGCCTAGGTAGCACAATTCCTTAACGTCATTGACTTCGTGGCCATCAATCCAGATGTTAAGTTTCTCGCTGTTCTCATTTCTACTACTTCTCATTACCTTCGTCTTTCTCCGATTTACTCTCAAACCATACTGTGTACTCATTAGACTGTTCATTCCGTTCAGCAGATCATTTAATTCTTTTTCACTTTCACTCAGGATAGCAATGTCATCAGCGAATCGTATCATTGATATCCTTTCACCTTGTATTTTAATTCCACTCCTGACCCTTTCTTTCATTTCCATCATTGCTTCCTCGATGTACAGATTGAAGAGTAGGGGCGAAAGGCTACAGCCTTGTCTTACACCCTTCTTAATACGAGCACTTCGTTCTTGATCGTCCACTCTTATTATTCCCTCTTGGTTGTTGTACATATTGTATATGACCCGTCTCTCCCTATAGCTTACCCCTACTTTTTTCAGAATCTCGAACAGCTTGCACCATTTTATATTGTCGAACGCTTTTTCCAGGTCAACAAATCCTATGAAGGTGTCTTGATTTTCTTTAGCCTTGCTTCCATTATTAGCCGTAACGTCAGAATTGCCTCTCTCGTCCATTTACTTTCCCTAAAGCCAAACTGATAGTCACCTAGCGCATTCTCAATTTTCTTTTCCATTCTTCTGTATATTATTCTTGTAAGCAGCTTCGATGCATGAGCTGTTAAGCTGATTGTGCGATAATTCTCGCACTTGTCAGCTCTTGCCGTCTTCGGAATTGTGTGGATGATGCTTTTCGTAAAGTCAGATGGTATATCGCCAGACTCGTATATTCTACACACCAACGTGAATAGTCGTTTTGTTGCCACTTCCCCTAATGATTTTAGAAATTCTAATGGAATGTTATCTATCCCTTCTGCCTTATTTGACCGTAAGTCCTCCAAAGCTCTTTCAAATTCCGATTCTAATACTGGATCCCCTATCTCTTCTAAATCGACTCCTGTTTCTTCTTCTATCACATCAGACAAATCTTCACCCTCATAGAGGCTTTCAATGTATTCTTTCCACCTATCTGCTCTCTCCTCTGCATTTAACAGTGGAATTCCCGTTGCACTCTTAATGTTACCACCGTTGCTTTTAATGTCACCAAAGGTTGTTTTGAATTTCCTGTATGCTGAGTCTGTCTTTCCGACAATCATATCTTTTTCGATGTCTTCACATTTTTCCTGCAGCCATTTCGTCTTAGCTTCCCTGCACTTCCTATTTATTTCCTGACCTACTGTAGCAAAAATGTGATTCATTCGAACAGCCGATAAGTTGCCATTGATGGACGGTCGAATCCTGATGGTCCCGCTCCCACTGCAAACATATTAACGATGTCGTTGGGTCATCATGTGACCACTTACGGTTGGTCTGCTGCGTAGCTCCGTGTTCAACGTTGTACGATGAACGGTGTGCTCCGAAGAACGTGTGCGTGCACCGCCATTGTGCTCTTTCGGCAGAGCCACAGATCATCACCTCTGCTGCTTTACAGAGCAGACAGCTCCGAACCCCTAGCGATGAGCGACGGATACATAGGTGTGTACGGGTGAATAGACTCGCAAATTTTGAGCAACTGATGGCGTAGATGAACAAACTGGCTGTTCGCACCACAGATTATAAACCGAGAAATCTATCGCAGTTGGCCACGGCCTCCATAGCTCTGTCGGTGCCTTCCAGAAGCTCACTGAATCTCTTCCTGCACCTTTTTTTCTGACAGGTGATCACATTAAGTTATTAATGTGACTGCACGTTGCATTTGACAGCTTTCCCCTTGCTCCTGGAGGAAGCCTGATCTATCTTGTTCCACATTTTCTTCAGTTTAACTGATACAGTTCTCTGATAACTATAGTTTCACAATGACTAACTCACACTTTGTGAGTACTCTGCTTTGCTCAAAGACCTTCGATTTCGTGTCCCTTTAATGATCAGTGTGTCTTAATCCAGGAGAAGCCATCGTCGGTTGTGGATCAAGGTTAGCAGTTTCTTTCAGTCGTATGTAAGTGGACGGTATGTCTTATGCTGAATGAACAATTCGAGACAGAAAGCGCCGATCTGTAATACGGTGGTAATCAGATCATCCACATTTTTGTAAGAATATTTACGACTCTATAGAATAATCGTTGGCTCTGCAGTTAGAAGAGAAAAGTCTGGAAAAAGTGTAAATTCTCCTTTGCTGGCCATCGAATTCCCGTAAGCACAGTCAATTCTTCTCCTTTTAGCAGGAGACTGTAATATATGGGCCTCAAGGTTGCAGGTGGCGTTGGTTACTATACTGCGAATTTCGTCTTCTAATGAGATTATCGAACCGTAGATGGTGTACATATCCATAAAGTGCGATCAGATACTGATGCATAACAATTGAGACTCCGTACAAATCCACCAACGGGGTGTTATTTGGTGACGACACAATACCTACAAGAAAACCTTGCGTGCTTTAGAAAATCTGTGAGTGATCGTCCGACAGCCACTGCATTACTTCATTTTCTCTCGTGACCGGTTTCGAGGTTTTAAAGTTAATTGTCAAATGTCTTGTCGATCATTTTCTTGTATGGTAAAAAATTAGACAACAAAGTGAGGCAGATAAGCGTCAGTACTAGGCTGACCTGCTTGTAGTGCATGTCAGTGCAGACTACATCTCTACCAGCTCATAACATATTGGGAGCTTGAATTAACTCTCGCTTCAGACGAAGAGCGGGTAGTAGTGGCACCAGCGCAACACCGCGGGCAGCGACACCGCACCTATTTAATAAAGGAAACATGAGGCCTTCAGATCTGTGTGTGACGTTCGAGTGGCGTGAAATAAACATACCTATTTATTACCTTGAATATGTATGGTTTCGAACCTGTGAAACAGAATTTGCGGGAAGTGTTAAGCTTTCATCTCAAGAAATCTGCCGCTGAAACTCATCGTTTGCTAGTAGAAGCATATGTAAAACAAGTTCTGTCGGAAAAAGTGTGCAGAGTTTCGTTTCGACGATTCAACGACAACGACGTTGAGGTAAGTGACGAAATGGGTCCCGGATGGTGAGCTGTACCATGAGCTTTTCTAACCAGGTCAGATAAAGAATACTGAAGACAAGACAAAATTATAACAGTGCGGTTACAAACGGTTACAGCGTATTCAGACGCCTGAGAAAGTCATGGCGCTTCGTGATAATACCAAACTACACGTGGCAAAACCGAGTGAACGGATTTTTGAAAGGACTTCGATGTGACTTCTTATCCCAAGCCCCACATTCACCAGTCATCGCCATTACCAGTTCTTTTGGTCTATGCAGCATAGCGTTTCTGAACAACGCTTCGAAACTGTCAATGATCTCCAAAACTAGCTCCATAAATGAATAACTTGGAAAGAGCCTGAATTTTTTTTGTCGCCCAGTCCATTTGTTTCGAGAAGGTGGAGAAAGGCTGTAACGGCCGAAGAACACTACTTTCAGTAAATTGTCTAATACCGTTCTGTTAAAATAACCATTTTTTCCATCCAACAAACAGCTATAATTATTAAAATACCCAATATATGACTGTTTCACTGCATCACACCGTATTATTAATAAACATACTGTTTCCTGTACGTGTCATCATCTATTTATATCTAGAGTCGATTTTCTTCTTTTTCTTTCTTTTTGCTTGCTACTTACGGTTTCACATTCCTTACAGTGCTCTAGCTTGTGCGTTCTAGATTGTAAAGCTTGTCCCTTAGCTGGTGTCTCAAGATTAAATCTTTTGATTCCCCATTCGATCGCAGTATAGTCTAATACGAAGATCGAAATAAATAAGATTTCTGAAACGAAAACATGTGAGCCGGCCGCGGTGGTCTAGCGGTTCTAGGCGCGCAGTCCGGAACCGCGCGACTGCTACGGTCGCAGGCTCGAATCCTGCCTCGGGCATGGATGTGTGTGATGTCCTTAGGTTAGTTAGGTTTAAGTAGTTCTAAGTTCTAGAGGACTGATGACCACAGTAGTTAAGTCCCATAGTGCTCAGAGCCATTTGAACCATTTTTTTCTGAAAACATGTGTGGCAAATGAATTGGCGGGTGACATCCTCAAATAATATCTCCTCGTCGATCAGCAGAATTGACAGGAACTAAATACATCTTCAGGTCAATGCAGGAGTTGCTTGAAGTAATAGACATGTTGGTAATATATTATGAATGCGGTTAGTGCTTTGTTTATTTACTACTTTGTCCATCATTTTCCTCACATTTGAAGCAGAATATACACTATTGTTATTGATAATTACAATAAATGATAATTCCAATTCCTTGAATATATTTTGCATCACGAACTGTGTTAAGTAATTTCAAAACACTTAGTAATGGCCTAGTGGCTGATGGAAGCCAAATATATTTGTGGAAAGGGTCTCTTATTTATTTTGAGTTTGGTAATTATCTACTGTTAAGCTGATGTAAGCGTTAGGGGCCGTAAACATGTTTTTCTCATCGTTTACTTGGCAACTAATAACAACTGTCCACATGTTGTTAAATCTGTTTCTCGGCAGGTTTCACGCATTGTTAAGACTAAATTCCTGCGTCACAATCCAATGTAATAACTTGTTGTATCCGACGATGAGGCATGCCTGAAACGAGTGCGCAAACAAAGATTAAACAACAGCCAAACAACGGTGAAAGAAAACGTCTTCGTGATCCACATAATGGTCATGGACCTCCTGTACAATATCAGGTGTCAACGTAGGGAATTTAGGTTTTCAGTCGTTGTTTTGTGGGATTTTAGGAATTGCAGCTAGCAATTTTATTTAGAATTCTTACGTTAACTAAAATAGTATTTACCGTAGACAGTCCACAGAAAATATTTTCTTAGGTTAAAGAAGAAATTATTCATTGTATGTGCGTCTGTGTGCACCTGAACTTATGCTTCACTATCTGATAAAACGAATCCCCACATCTCGTATGTTATGCACAGTTAACCACTACATGTCATATCAGACGGACCTGCCATTGCCATCATAAAATTAGCCGAAGAATAATGTGTTGTCAGTACAGAAACAATAACAGCAGAATTTGTAGTTCAGGGAGCTCTCAGTGACTCCGAACGTGGACTAGTTATTGGATATCACCTGACTAACAGATGCACGAGGAACGTTTAAATCCTTTTAAAGCTGCTCAAGGATATTGTCAGTGATGAGGTTGTAAAGTGGAAACGCTCAGGAATAAACGCAGTTAAAACAAGACCAGGCAGGTCTCATGTATTGACTAAAAGGAACCGTTGAGTATTGTGCAGCGTGGTTTTTTAAAAGTTGCATGAAATCAGCGGACGAAATCACACTTGTGTTTTAGAGTGTCACCAGTAGTCCATCCAACACAATGACTATACGCAGGATGTCAAAAGAATGGGGTGCGGTGGTTCCTTATAAGCCACACACATACGTAGCCAATCTTAAGCCACACTTGAGGTGGTGTAGGAGCGACGGTGCTGGAGTGCGGCTAACTGGAAACTAGTAATTTGAAGTAATGTATCACGCTATACCCTCTAGCAATCAGATTGAAAGGTTTGGGTTTTGCGAATGCGTGGACAGCGTTATCTGCCTTCGTGTGTAGTATGAGTATTGCAATTCGGAGGAGGTACCGTTTCAGTATATTGGTTGTGGGACCGTATCCCCACTGTGCTTAAGGAAACACTAAACGTATGAGTATTGTAATTCGGAGGAGATACTGTTTTAGGATATTGGTTATGGGGGCGTCTCCCCATTGCCCCGTCACTAAAAGTGTCCCCAAAACAATTAAACACGTCATAAAGGCGGATGGTTGGCACACTGTGCATTCATGTCCACTAACAGATGTCCGGATACTTTTATTTAGGTAAAGTACCACGTATTTCACGGAACCACAGTCTGATCATTGTATGCTTATGCATGTCGAACTGCAGCTGTGACTTAAACTGGCGATTTATCTGGGTATAAACACGCAGCCAATTACTTTTTTGGGTTTGAGATACTAGATTTCGTGCCTCTGCAGGCTCTTCGTCAGATGGAGGTATTACAGGAACGTTATATCGTAGATAGACGGTGTCGTGATGGGGCTCATAAAATGACGGGCATTTCGTAATCAGTAACTAAACATTTATGAAACGGAAATGTTAGTACGTTTTGAGTACTTAACAGTGCACCTCATCGTCGTATCCAAGGCAAATTCATTACCACAACGTACATTATCAGGGGTTAACACAAATGTACACAGTATTTAGCTCGACTGCAAATATTGGATGAAAGCACAAAGACATTGAATGCAATAGATACAATACTTTGCTGCATCATGATTTTCCGCATTGTGTTACCAAATAAATATATACAATTATAGGTAATATCTTAAGTGAATGTCTGTTGGTGCTCGCAGGTTCTTATATTGACAATAAACGAGAAATGTGGAATAAAAAGGTATACAAAAGATAAACAAATAGCGAACTATTTACTCTGTAATTACAGAGTGAATGGGTTACACAATGCCGTAGTTGTTATAAGACTGAAATGATGTAATTTAAGCAGGAAGATAAATAATTTTCATGGATATGTCTTTGTATAGTCTTTTGGGTGCCAAGCTATTTTGCAAATTCTGGAAGAAAAACTTGTGCATGGATTCAGAATGTTCGTTAAGAAATTTCTGAGGGTGGTTGGTTGGTTGATTTAGAGAAGAGGATCAAACAGCGAGGTCATCGGTCCAATCGGATTAGGAAAGGATGGGAAAGAAATTCGGCCGTGTACTTTCATAGGAAGCATTCTGGCATTTTCCTGGAGTGATTTAGGAAATAACGGAAAACCCAAATCAGGATGGCCAGGTGCTAGTTTGAACCGTCGTCCTCCCGAAAATGAGTCCAGCATGCTAACCGTCGCGCCAGGTCTCTGGTAATTTTTTGGGGTAATTTGAGCTTAAATTTAAATCTCTAATTGTTCCAGTAGATCCATTCATAAACCCTTTTCTGCAATATGTAGAACAGAAAGACAGTCGTTGATATCAGCAACATAGTTTACATGACGACCAATATGTGACGCAAAGCTGGACGTATTTATGTTTTTGAGCTGCCGCGCGGTATTAGCCGCGCAGTCTTAGGCGCTGCAGTCATGAACTGTGCGGCTGGTCCCGGCGGAAGTTCGAGTCCTCCCTCGGGCATGGGTGTGCTATTTGTCCTTAGGATAATTTAGGTTAAGTAGTGTGTAAGCTTAGTGACTGATGACCTTAGCAGTCCCATATGATTTCACACACATTTGAAAATTTTTTGTTTTTGAGTCGAAGGGCATTCATATGTTCTTTGTAGCGCGTTGCTAAATTTCTGACTGTTTGTTCTATAAATAAGCAAGAACATTAGCATTTGACTTTGTAATGCCGTACTTTTGATGCCACTCTTCATCAGATTTATTATTGTTAAAAATTTTATTATGTAGTTTATGTTTGCGTAGAAGGATATCTTTATGTTAAATGGCCTGAAGAGATTTGCAATTTTGTCTGAAACATTGCCAAGGACGGGAAGACTAACAAATTTTCACATTTCTTTCTTATCTTGTAATGATGATGATGGTTTGTTGCTAAAACGTTCACAATTTGACGTATTTTGTACACACGTATGTTAAATTGCGATGGGGAAAAGTTTTCTGGAGAAAATTCTGGTACTTCTTATCTTGGAACGGACGAGGATTTAAATTGCAGCTGACTGGGAATAAGCTTGTAAAGAAGTTGACATATGGAATTCACCTTATTGATGATTCTGAACTTATATGTCTGGATTATCTGGAGTCCCTTGGAGACATTTTCGTGCAGATGACAATGGAAACCCCGATCTCGTCACGCTCAGCAGGCTGCCAACCTAACAGTAAACTAGTAAAGTTTGGAAGCAGTGCGAACAGCGCACCCCTGCCTTTAGCAGTTACTGTGACCACTCCAGTACCAGCAAACTGGAACTCTGCAAGAGACAGCCGCACCACCGCAGCTCAGCCTTCACAATGCCAGCTGTGGTATTAGTTGCCCTTCTCTTACTGTAAAGTGCCTTGCACCACAGAGCACGCACCTACGTACACACACGAGCGCACGCGCGTACACAATCACTCACACACACACACACGTGTGCGTTGGCGCACGGATGCACACGTACATCACAGAAACAATATTCAGCTTCATGTATCGTCTATAGGATGTCATTGTTCTTAGCATGCCCCAGGGGTAGAGTTTCAATCAATAAAATTTTGTTGTTATTGTAATCATACGTGTTACTAAGTAATATGAATTACTTGCAATTTTCATCTTTAGAACAGTTTCGTTTATAGAGCATTTAGTGAAGTCATACTCAATTATTTTGTTAGAATGAATAACAACCGAAGTTCTATTAGCGTTTTTGTTATGGGAGGTTTTTACCGACAGAAGTTTGTCCAAATCTGTTATTAGTTTGTATTCAGATTACTCCACCATTTTCAGTAGTAGCAAATGGAATGTGATCCACACATTTAGAAACTATAACCGCACGTTGAACACTGTGAAAACTGATGCTGCAGTTTACCAACGAAAACGAGTCAGTTACAGATAAGACGTCTTGTGGAAACCAGAGCCGAATTTCTGCAATGGCTACCAGAAGCAAACACCTATTTGTATATATGAATATCATTTCGATAATAACGAAAATGTTTGTGCACTACGTTATTGAGAACGAGTAGTGCTTCCAACAACTCGTGCATCTACTCTGTAAATTATTCTACAGTGCGTCCCAGTATTAGCGACTTCGTCTCATTAAATTCTCGTAATGAGCAGGGATATACAGCTGTATACCTCTACACGGCATCTGAACCTGTTATATAAGTTAAAACACACCACGAAGTAGTTATGCAAATGGGACGGAGATCGGTAGATGTGAAGTACAAGCATATACAAACAAATGATTACAATTTCAGAAAAACTGGATGATTGCTTGTGTAGTGGAATATGAGAATGAGTATAAAACGTACTCCCCATAAATAGTTAAAAAGAAACAATTGTTTTACAACGTAATTGATGAATTAGTAAAATCTAGTTGTTAAAGATCATTTTTACTTTAAATACTATTCAACAAAACTTCAAATCGCGAAATAAAATCATATACTGGTTTAAGCTCATGTTGCTCCTCATCGCCATCACAGTACACTCTGAGTAACACACTTAGTTAAAGACACAAGAGAGACTCAAATTAATTAATTATTTTTTACCACAGTGATACTTTTTAAGTCTCACAGTGTCCTGTCCAAGTATCAAATGTTTTTAGCAATACGGCAGCAACGCAAAAGAGCAGTTTTTATGTCAAATATCGCAGTTTTATTTTTCACAGAGACACATATCTATCACATTAGAAACTAAAACATGATTTTGAACTATATGGTATGTACTCCAATCATATTTCTATACCTCGGTAGTTACAAATAACTCAGTAAAATAACAGTTGTCATTACATTTTAGAACTTGAAGACTGACGTCATAAAACTAACCTGACCAGGCTTATAACTGCTTGAAATATATGTTACCTAAAATCCTATAATAAGCAGGAAACCAGACAAAAAATAGGCAGTCTCACTTACTAGAATGTAATTCCTTAGATTTCTCTTGGAGTAAGTCACTATGCACTCTCAAATTAAATATTTCCACATCTAAATTCTTCTCAAACATCATTTTAGAAGCGATGCATCATATTATACACTAGAGTAATGTAAATCTTGATCCTGGCTGGAAATTACTGCTTTTATTGCAAATGACTCAGACCCACTAGAAGCTATGTACAATAACAACTTTCAAAGAAGACTGCAGTACCTCCTGATCGTAACTATGGTTCCAAGGCTATCTATATATTCATAGACTGTACCTCCTATTATCAACTATTGAATAACACCAACATCTAACAAAAATACCTGACATCAATTCACACACTCAAACAGACAACATAGCTAAAATACAAACAACTTGCACAAACATCATATTAGGAAGGAAGGAAGGAAAGTAGAGATGGAGGGGATGTTTTGATGGTTTTATTGCGATATTTCATTTCAGTTGCACGTATTTTCGTAATACACAATGAGAACTTCGATTTTGTTTGGACAGTATCACAGCTGAAGATGATGACAGAGCTGAAGTAACTCCAAGGTGCTCCAAACAGAGCCAAAAGCACAAAAGTAGACATTTTGATAACATTATTGGTCATTTATCAAGTGCAAACACATATATGCACTTACACAAACACATTGCTTGCATCTGTTAATCTGATGGAATTATATTTTAGTAGAGATCTATAAATCTCAACTTTACCTTCGACAAAGATAGAAGCTGAAGAAATTAATTAAACTGTGCCACAGCTGGGACTTGAATCAAGGTCTCTTGCTTACTAGGCATATACTTTAACCAGGACACCACCACAGCGTTGTGGCTACCTCAGCTTCATGAAAAACTTAGGTCTAATCCCATCCCTAACAGAAACTTCATTTCACTCCTCCAGTGTCGAAGATTCTCAGCATTACTGACAACTTGAGAAGGGCAAAATGGGCTGAATGTGTAAACTGAAGTTCGTGTCAGGGAGGGCATTGGATTTAGGTAGTCCATACATCCCTGGTAGCCCGCATCTCGTGGTCGTGCGGTAGCGTTCTCGCTTCCCACACCCGGGTTCCCGGGTTCGATTCCCGGCGGGGTCAGGGATTTTCTCTGCCTCGTGATGGCTGGGTGTTGTGTGCTGTCCTTAGGTTAGTTAGGTTTAAGTAGTTCTAAGTTCTAGGGGACTGATGACCATAGCTGTTAAGTCCAATAGTGCTCAGAGCCATTTCAACCATTTGAACCATCCCTGGTAGCCACAATGTTAGGTGGAGCAGTTTTTGGCACATGTGCCCAGTGAGCAGGAGATACTGCTTCAGGCCACAACCAGGCACAAATTGTAATTCATTGCATCAGCTTCTATCTTCAGCGAACGTAGCAAGCTTATTAAATGTAATAGGCAAGTGTAACTATAGATCTTTACAAAAATTCAAAAAAAATCAAACAGATTTTTTTTTCAAAATTTTGCACACTTTTTAAGCTCACTGGACATTCAAGTTAAATATTTCCAAATGTCTGTACCAGTTATTAAAGCTCACACAGCTTACATTCTTGTCATAATGTGTAAGAATATCTAGAGATCTCTACAAAAATTCTACTTAAATAAAATTGTATTATCTCTCAAAATATTTCAAATTTTGCTCAGTTTACAACGTCTCCGATCTTCAATTAAATGTCTCCACGTCCAAAGCGTCTAAATTACGTATGAAAATACACGTAGCGCACTTATTTACACTTTTTAAATGAATTGTAGGTCAGTAGATGGCCATAGTTCAGTATTTGTCGAACAGATTAAATTCACCTAAATACATAAAACTCATTGCAAAAATATGCACATGAGTATTATTGAAGATCTAACGCACAGCTTGACGTGCTTTATGAATTACCAATGATTCTCGCACTTCTAAAACACATCTCTAACAGCTTAACAAAGTATACAATGACATCATTCAACTCAAAATAGATAGAACTTAATGTTCCAATATGCAACGTATTAGCCTTTACTTTGTTTTCTAAAATGTCAAGCAATAACTAATGCTTCTCATAGTTTCTCTTCAATGGATATTATTGCATTATCATGTGATTTATTGCCTACACTTTCAAAGCCTGCAAGAAAACTAACTACGCTGGTAATTTGTTGGAGAGCTGTTCCAGTCATGGACATCATGATAATCATCCTCTCTTTAATCATCATCTTCTTCTTTATAATAATAATAAGCCTCCATAAATGCATCATTTTCAGTTTTGTCATCTGTCTTCTTTTGGAATAATTGTCCCAGTTGGTGAGAAGCAGATGTGATGAGAAGTTAAACCACATCATCTTTCTCTCTACCTTGTATTCAGTATTATGCAAGGCTAAATTGGGATCTTAAACTGAGGATAATACTTGATTAATATGTCTGTTAAGTTATCGTAAGAGACAACATAATTATTGCTCTTTTTCATTTTTACTGAGTGTCATGGGCAGTTTAAGTGTATGATTGATAAGAGGTAGCAAGAGACTCTATATTGTGTTTAATATATTGATTCACTATGTTTCTGTAAGATAATTAACGATCAATTCACCTTAAAGTATTCTCCCAATTACTTCATATAAAATGTTACTAACAGCAGAATAAGGTTCCATATTTTGACTCAATCAGTGGAGCACTATAGAATTAATTCTACATTTTTGGCAGTTTTCTCAGTGAAGAATCAGCTATTACTATTTTAGCTGCTCCCCTATATGTTTCTTGAATGTTGTGCCTCTGTTTATCTTTTTTGCATTATATCATACTATATTTAAAATAAGTCACAACAAAGTAAAACAAAATTCCCACATCTCACCTGGACAGATTATGGCATGCTTGAAGATTCTGTCAGTGTGCATGCATAGACATCAGAAAGTCTAATGATGATGTTTACAAAGCAATTTGAGACATATTCCGGCAAGATGCAACCAGCAAAACTAAGCCATAACGTAACAAGTCAAGTTATTATAATGTTCTTACCTTGTACAAATGAACATTCCAAAGAGGGAGAGGAAATTTAATGTGGTGCATAAATAAGATAGAAGATAAGGCGATAGAATGGAAACATTGTCTGTAATAATTTGATGTAGAGTGTGACTATCTAATTATTCCAAAACTGTATCAAATTCCCTCAAAACTTTATCTAAACACCCCCCAAAACGTATCAAATTACCCACCAAACTGTATCAGACAAATTCACAAGTGTATTAAATTCCCCATCAAACTGTAAGAAATTAATAGAAACTATATCAAATTAGCACAAAAGTGTATCAAATTACCTGTAAAACTGGATGAAATTAAACCCAAATTGTATCAAAGTACTTACAGACTGAATCAAATTATCCACAAAAGTGTAGCAACAAACTTCCAAGATAAGAATGCGATATTATCTCGTAGACATTCATCTTGAACGCACCTTGCTTGCTCGCTGCATACCATCTCACCATATTATCGAAAGGATATTTTCAGTTTTTTCTATGGAAGTAAATACAGTCCCCAATAATCCACTGAATGTGGAAACATTATAAGAAAACTTTTTAAATTAATCTTTTATATAGATAATTTTTTACCCATTCCCTCTGTATTTTATTGTCAGTACTTAAAGCATTATTGAGAAATCTATAAAAATGATACATGACAGCACGTTCTGTTAACCTAAGTTCTATGACCCACCGAAACCATTTCTTGAGATTGAAATGACAACACCCTTTACGTACTGCACGTGTCGATATACCATTGTAACACCTGACAAGTACTGTAGAAAAATTTAGATGTGATACGTTTAACTTGAGGATGAATTGCGCCTTAAAGAGTAGGTCTGAGTAATGGAATTAATTACTCTCTTCCAGTCATTCAGACAGTCTATCTCCCTAACTTGGATAACATGCTACATAGGAAAATCGTTTCTCCATCGAATAGTAAAAGGTGACGAAAAATTGATATATTTTGTGAATCCTAGGTGTTGCAAATCATGGGTGAATGGAGGCTAACACCATCAACATCGTGCAAGAGCTAATCGCTTTGGAAAGAATACAGTGCTCTGTGTTTGGTGGGGTCAGAAGCGTGTCATCTATTACTGCTCAAACCTGGTGAAACCCTTAACATTGATTGCTACCAACGGCAAATGATAGATTTAAATCGAACATCACGTGAAAAATGACCAGAATATAGACAAAGGCAACTCGAAGTCATTCTGCTCCATGGTAACGCCCCATCATCGCACACAGAAAAACGGATCAGTGAAACTACCGAGGCGTTCTGTTGGAAAGTAGTAGGGCATGCGGCGTATACTCCAGGCTTGACTCCGTCCGATTATGATATGTTTGCTTAACTGGGACACACTCTCTTCGAACAGTGCTTCAATTCGTATGAAAACGTACGAAAATGGGTCGCTGACTGGTTCGCTTCACAAGGACTGTTTTTCGGCGTGGCATTCATAGACTGCCGGAGAGGTGGGAGAAATGTATAAATAGAATTAAGATTATTTTGGATAAAATATTGTTTATCAGTTTCAAACAACAGATTTGTAATTATTGCATCCAAATTCCGGTTTCATACTTCTACACCTGGTATGTTGTGATAGGCTGGAGTGGGGAGGGAGAGGAGGTAGGGGAAGGAATGGGTTGGGAAAGGGAGGGATATAGGAGAGGAGGTAGTGAGAGGGTGGGAGAAGGCGGGGTGGCTGTCACCATGTTTGATATCAAGCCAATGACCTGTATCACGAAGTGTAAAGAAAGTGTGCCAGAGTCGCCAATGTCAATAAAGTGTTCAAGAGTTGCCATACATACACTTCTCTCAATGTGACAAGTGGATTTCAAAGTGAGGGATGCCACAGGCCACAGTTCACTGTCTGTTGCTTTTCCTAATAGATGTAAGTGATCTTCCACTATCGATTTTCTATTCTAATGTAACGCAACTGTCTTTGTGTAAGAAATGGAACGTAATGTGAATTATTTAGTAAATAAGACAGTGGATAATATTGGCTCGTGGATTATAAAAAAATATCACGATTGCAAGTAACTGCAGAACAGAATCTACCAGAAAAGCTCTCTTGGAAGTTTCATACCCACGATCTGCGAAAACATAATGTTGCTATCATTACAATAAAAGGGGAATCATGTTTAATTTACGTACCTTCACTCTCTTATATCGTATAGTATCACGTTTGTAGCATATCTCTGAATTCACAACCAATATTCGTAACCCAGAGAAGGACATTCAGAATTAGCTGCTGTTTCAACAGACTAAACTCGTGCAGAACCTCAACTGTCCCGAAATCATGTCTAAGTTCAAATATTTCCTAATAGTACATTCTATTTGATCCATGCAGCAGTTCCTCACAGTAGTTTAGACCGTTCCGTTGCAACATTTTTTTCATTTCATGTGCTATTGTAAACTTTACTTGCATTTTTTCATTTTATAGTCTTCTTTTCAAGGTTTCAGTTTTTTTCAGATTTCTGCAACTTACGTAGCAGCTCGTTCCGTGACCTTGAAAGTTTTGTTCATATGTTCCAACGAAGCCCATTGCGCTGAATTAAATTAAATAATGTTTCTATTATTTTACATTTGGGCACGATTTACTATTCATGTAAGAGAAACTTCTGAAAGTCATTTCTATTCGTCTGGATCACTACCAGAAATACAAGGAAGCGTAGACGGTTATTAAGATATCAGGAAAGTAAACAAAGTTAAATATGTCGTAAAAATGTGAGAAATGCAATGGAATGAAGCAGTTAAATCATGTGCATGTGTCACTGTCGTCGCCCTTAAGAGAAAGGGTGGTATGGAGAATAATTTTTCTAAGATTTTTTCACCATAAAAACGGTTGAAGTAGGCAACATAAATGATAAAGGAATTCTTTAGTAACATACTGGCACCGAGTTCGTTCTAAATTAAAAACAAGCTATTTTCTTTGCCCTTCTTCTGTCAGCTTCTCGCCTGGAGGCATGAATGTTTCAGTTGATTAAAAAACATTCTTGCGCCCTTGGGGCCAGAGAGCCAACCGTGGCCTTTTCTCGAGGGCCTGCATATTGTAGCGAGACTGCGGCAGCTTTTAATTTAGAGCGTTTGAAAATTAATTGAAGCTTTTGCAACCGGAAAATTCCACAGATGCGCACGAAGGGCGGTGAAGCGTGAGTGCTGCGCTCCACACGTCGATTGACTGTTCACGGTACACCAGAGGCTTCACTCGCCTCGCTCCTCACGTCCGGCTGACATGTTGTATGGAGCGAGCACGTTCATTGCTGACGGGAAATCTACATTCGTCCATAAGAAGCTCTCACCTCCACAATGCTTTCCATTTTTCCTTCTCTGCGATATTTTCCTTAATTTTTAACAACTAGCATGTGTAATTGACTGACACAAAGAGATTGTTATTACATTTGAGGACGTACGTCTTTGCTACCTCAGCACATCACCATTATTGATAAATACTCGTTGATGGGAAATAGCGCAGTGACTGGAACACCCATGAGTGGTAAGGAGAAGGGACGTAAGGCTATCATCTTAACATCGTGTCAGATACGTATCTGCACTTGTCTCGCAGTTTCTGGTGTTTAGATAGTTCAATGTAGCTTTATCTCTCTCAGAGGTCATAAAATATTTTCGATTATAAATAATTTAGAAAAACCTGAAAAGACTTACATAAGAACCTCGTTCATCTGGCCCACAGTAATCCAGATTTCCAGTTTACCTGGATTAAGTTTCTGTTTCCATTTGTGGGGTAGACATTTGGTGCGGTACAGTATACATACAGCTGTTAAGTTGGCACCGCAGGTAGAGTAGAGATCGCTGGTCCCATGCCTTTATCTATCGTTACTACAGTGTGGATCTGTTCCCTGCAGATTTTAGAAGCTGTTCCGCTACTGTTCTTCTGTTCTCGTGTTTTGAGTGTACGGGAGTGAAATGATTTCGAAGCATTACAGTGTGGTTGTTTCGAGGGAAGAAAAGTTAGAAGCATTAAATGGAACAGACACTATTTCTGAAGAATCTTAACATCTCTCCGTTATTAAAGGTTTTTGTATTGATTTCGGCTGTCAGATCTGGACGTTATTGGGTCGTCTAAAGCTATACCAACCTGCCCTGAAACGAAACAAATGCGGGACAGTTGTAAGGGGTTCAGTGGCGAGAGTGTGCCGTGTCTTATCCCAATTCACTACCACCAGCGGGACGTCATCTAAAGGTTCAAAAATGGCTCTGAGCACTATGGGACTTAACATCTATAGGCATCAGTCCCCTCATCATAAGGCGCCTGTGCTTAATATATAAAAGACTGCACCACAATCTAAGAGCGAAATCAAAAAGTAAAACAAATTTTCCAGACTTCGTCAGTGTACGCTTAAGTGTATTAGTGTCAACATTTTTAAGCCTCAGGGTGATCAACTGAATACGTCACGCAAGATAATATTTTGGTAAAAATCGGCTTTTTAGGAAAATCTGAAGACGCCAAATATTAGACTCAAAATAATAAAATTTCGTTTGTGGCTTTAGACCGACGCAAAAACATTAAATAGGTGATGTCAACGAGCTGCCTCTATTTACTAAATACATGTAAAAGCATTAAATAGGTGATGTCAACAAGCTGCCTGTGTTTACTAAAAACCAAATTTGTATTTCATTTCTATTTCTAATAGAAAGTTCTAATTACAGCAATCGATTACATTCACGCAGCTATACAGCTGTTCCCAGTTACACGATTTTATTGAAAATAACTACGTTCCGAGAAATGTTAAAGAGGCAATTCAGAGGTCATGTTCTGCTTGTGGTTCCGTTCTATAAATTATCGTTGGCAAATTTTAAATGCGGTAGAGCTAAGACAGTTTTAGTAACCAAAGCAGATTTAACTCCATTTACATAAAAATGAAGAAGACTGTCAATTGTTGAACGACAGAGCTATTCAATAATACGTGTCCGAGAATGTGGCCATCTATATACTGCCTGTTCCTAGGGCGGTTGATAGAAGATGTTCCGTTTGGCGGCACGCTGCGCCCTTGTACATATGCCTTGTGTGCCGCCTGTAAAAAAAAAATAAAAAAATAAACAAAAAACAAAAAAACGCGGCTTACGTGAACGGCGTGCTACGTGGCGAGATTATTTTCGCTTTTAAGGCGAGCAATCAATTTTTGGTGATTATAAGTTACGGAGGTAGACAATTTTACTTGTAACGTCCCCGAGAGGACGCCACTGAACTATTAATAGTGCTGTTTCAGGTAGGGTTATTATTATTATCGTTAAGGGTATTATTATATGTTGTGAATGTGTACGTTTACAGAATATATCAAACAGTAAAACTCAAAAACATTTATTTATAGTCGTAGTTCTCTATCCTGCTGAGTAAATAGGAAGCAGGAACATTTCCCTTAAGTGAGCACAAAGTGTAAAATGGACTTGCAGACTTGCACACTGCAAATTATGGTTAGTGTGTTCTTCATCGCTTTCTCGATTACCGCAAAAATAGTTTTCAGGCTCTTGTATACGGTGAAGGTAGGTGTAAAGCACGCACAGACATTTAAGTGTCTTTTCATACCTCGTCAATATATAGGACTTAACGAAGTAACGATCATTTGGATATTATTACCCGCTACCCCACTTGGCCTCTGAAATTCGGTAGAGTAGATTAAACAGCTTTATTTCAACTGTAATAATGCGGTTTTACCTGGTATCACAAAAAATAGAAACTGAGCATGTAACGCAAAGGGAAAAGGATGACGAAGTTAGAATTTTCAGTGTGCAGGGAATGGTATCAGGAGTAGAAAGCAATAGGAAAAGACAAAAATGAGGAAACAAAAAAAAACGAGAAACTGTTAATTGAAAGCGAATGTGAAGGTGTGTTGCAAGAATTCTATAGCGGATACTGTGGTGTCATCGCCAGACACCACACTTGCTAGGTGGTAGCCTTTAAATCGGCGGCGGTCCGTAGGTATACGTCGGACCTACGTGTCGCCACTATCAGTGATTGCAGACCGAGCGCCGCCACATGGCAGGTCTAGTCTAGAGTGACTCCATTGCACTCGCCCCAGTTGTACAGCCGACTTTGCTAGCGGTGGTTCACCGTCTACATACGCTCTCATTTGCAGAGACGACAGTTTAGCATAGCCTTCAGCTACGTCATTTGCTACGACCTAGCAAGGCGCCATATATAGTTAATATAATTACTATCTTCAAGAATGTATTCTGAACAGATAATATTGTGAATTGTGTACCGTCAAGAGCGACGTTCATCATTAATGGATTAAAGTTATGTATTACACTAATTACGTCCGCTTTCTGAATTCTCATTCCTTGTCATGTTCCAGACCATACGTCAGTATAGTTCTTCTCTCCTCACGCCAGCCTGCGTGAGCTAAAACGCGTGCGTTTCGGCCTCCACTCATAACACGGTGTTGGCTCTTCTGCTAACACAAAAGATACAGCAGTTGAGAAGAATCTAAATTGGTGTACAGTACGGACATAACTGGCAATCTAAATAAAAGAACTGAGCAAGAAGGGATGAGATAAATTAACAAAGACGAAAGAAGTAGTAGTGCAGGAGAGAACTTAAACTTTTCATCGAAAATGAGGCGAACACGCGGGCTGAGAAAGTTTGATTGTCACGTGTTCGACAATCACTCAAGACGAGATACGTTTTCGACAATGACGAGAAGAAAATAAAAGCTATTGAAATATGGTGGTACTGTGGGCGCCTCGGTGGTCCCGGTCGCCTATGGTGGACTGGAGGCCGAGAGGTGACCTCTCCAGTTGTCAGGATGACAGGAAATGACTGTAGACACGTCAGAAACGCCAAAGAAACATTATTAATTCACGACAACTTTATTCCTGCCGAGTACAATGTGGCCCGCGTAACACAGGCTGGCTGAGCTTGGTGAAATCAATTACCTTCCCCAAGTCCTCGCTGACTCGTAGCGCTGACACCAGCTCCAGGACGCACGTCTTGCTAGCGCAGCGCTGCGTGCGGTGATGCAGCGGTGGAATGTCCTTACTTTGTACTTCGGCCGCGCGTGGCTAGCGGCACCCGGCTGGCCGGCTAGCTCGGCGGCGGACAGTAGGAGGCTCCGGGTTGGAGTCCCGGCGCTGTCGGCACGAGAGGCGTTCATGTAGTGTGGAGTGTACTCTATCCCACCCCGTCTTCTTTCCTGCTCCTCCTGGTGGCTCGTCCGCGGTGGACGGGCGGAACGGGCTGCAGTCCCCCAGCGTCGTCGGCTCACCCGGTTGTAACGGCACATGCACAGACAGGGCCTAGGCCCTGCACGATCTCGACGACGGCTCACCGATGTGGTCAGCATTAGCGGCGAGCGAGTCTGCCGTGATGTCTGCTAATCCTAGGTTGATGATTGACAGTGGCAGCAGAGAGGACCAGAGCTGGTACTGTCCCCTCACGTCTGCTGCTGGACGGGTCGCCCTTACTGCAACGTCTCCTTAATAAAGATTAACATGTCGATCACCGAGCTGAGCGCTATGCAGCGACCCAGTACACATCTAACTGCAAGTCTAACTGCGAGTGCCTTGTTGCTATCAAAGGTGGCGTATTTAAAGGAAGCACGAGCGACGTCCTGGCGTCATGCTCGTTTGCAGTGAACGCATTCGTTCCACTTATAATGGTGATTCATCTTTCGTACTCGCCCCTTAGGTGTTCTTGCGACAGAGTTACATGTTGCTACGGCAGACTTACGCGAAGCTGTGAAATGCAGTACAGCTGACGCTATACCTCTGTCTTGCACTCTACGAAAGTCTCCGTCTAACACAAACCCGCGTGCTAAGCAATTCTCTCTCGCCTGTTGTGTGTAACCAGGCCATTGCCCCTGTGTGACGACACATTCCGATATATGTGCAATCCTCCTATCTCTTGCCTCTGGCTCTTGGCTTAGGCCATGAAACTTTGACAATATTCCACGTTTCCAACTCTTTACTATTCCGCGACACTACAGTACTTAAGAATACTGAAAATTAGATAGATAGATCGAGTATGTAATGAGGAGGTACTGAATCGAATCGGATATAAAGGAAATATATGCCAAAAATTGGCTTAATGAAGGGAGCGATTGATAAAAAACATATTGAAGCATCAAGAAACTGTCAGTTTCGTAAGCCGCGCGGGGTAGCCGTTTGGTCTCAGGCGTCTTGCACGGTTTGCGCGGTTCCCCCCGTCGGAGGTTGGAATCCTCCCTCGGACATGGATGTGTGTGTTGTCCTTAGCGTAAGCTAGTTTAAGTTAGATTAAGTAATGTGTAACCTTAGGGACCATTGATCTCAGCAATTTGGTCCCATCAGACCTTACCACAAATTTCCGATTTCAGTGTCGTAATGGAGGCAAGTGTGGTCTGTAAATATTGTAGAGGGAGACCAGGAGATGAACACAGTAGGCAGGTACAAATGGATGTAGCTTGCAACACTTATTCGGAGGTGAAGAGTCTTTTATAGAATGAACTAAGATGGAGAACTGCATCAAATCCGACTTCGGATTGATGACCAAAACAACAACAACTGGGATATGTATCAGGACAACTGTTTTCCACCAATCGCTGTCGTTCGCAAAGTTAATTGCAGATACCAAAGAGGAAAATGACATTAAAGCTTGCGACAGGCATGTAGCATCAATAGCGTTACCTTGTCTTCAAACCCTGTACAGTAATCCGCTTCCTATAAGCAGTGCCTGCATTCACTATAAATACAGTTATGATTTTCAATTTTATTACAGAAATCCAATTTAATTTCTGTTTTCGGAAAGCACACTTCAGTTTTATATTTAAAAAAATGCTTCTAATGGCTCTGACTACTATGGGACTTAACTGCTGTGGTCATCATTCCCCTAGAACTTAGAACTACTTAAACCAAACTAACCTAAGGGCATCACACAACCATGCCCGAGGCAGGAGCAGGATTTGAACCTGCGACCGTAGCGGTCGTGCGGTTCCAGACTGTAGCGCTTAGAACCGCTCGGCCACCCGGCCGGCGTTTTACGCTTAAAGATACGTAAGACCTTCCAAGTGCATTTGCGATTCGTGGATTTTACCGCGCATGGCAGTGCCAAACAGATCTTGATATTATGCTAGTTTAAATTTGCGTGGACATATTTATGGAAAAGTTATAGGGATAAAAATATAGGGGAATAAATTCATCAAGTGATTGATAATTTAAATTTTAACAATTAAGGGGGCTATTCCACTTTCGATGTTACCTCCAACACGAAAGGCGGTGAAGTTCTCTAACTCCAGCCGAAGCCATTTGCTGCCACCCTTTCCTTCCCGCGATCTTCATTAATCACCGGACCCTATTATTAATTCATTCGTTATTCGCTCTAACACGGGACAAACATATTTCAACCGGATGTCCCTCCGACGTAGGAATTCCTGCTGTAGGGGCAATAGTGAAATATTGCACGCTCGCGAGTAATTTACTTCCCTCAATTCCGGATTACCTTATCAGTGATTCTACGAGGGTACGCTGGGAGGGGTTCAAAGGGTTCATTACTGGCCGCGGTGTCGTTAAGTTGGGCAGCTGGGTGCTGAAATTTCCGCTTCTGCCAAAATGGCTAGCATTTATGACTCTGCAGCGTGAAAGAACTTTTTAAAGCTGTAGTTATTTCACATCGACGTGGAACTTTCCCCACTGCTTACAACTGAGAGGCTGATCCCGATAACATTTCATGTAAACAATAACGAATTTTCAGGAAAAGTAAAAATGCTTCTAATTCGTTTGATTTCTCATTTGTATTTTTCTGTTGCATCCTAGACAGTTCTGAAACGTTTCTAACACATCCTAGGAACGTAGTCTGCTAAGGAATAGCAAGAACATTTTTCATAAAAAACAGTCTTCACTAATAAAGGCTGTCAGAAAATCGTCATTGACGCTGGGAAAAGAACTATACTGTGATTTCCGTTACTATACGTTTTAAAGTCTTTTCACGTTAGTGGGAGAAAATAAATTCTGAGAACTATACAAATCAAACTTTCATGTGCCACAATCACCACTGTTGCAGGATTCAATGACATCCATGTTGGATCCGTCTTCTCTCCAGATGAAATATTTGCGTTGTTGAATACTTCAAGTCTTACACTTTTGACATATCCCTTTTTTACTAGATCACGATTTGTATTTTGACTTACACTGGACAGTGACCTATCAATTCATTATCGAATAAAAAAAAGGACTCAACAAATTTAAGATCTATCTCGGCAGAATACATTAATTAGTAAGCAGGAGATAAAAACATTGAGGCTGCATTTTTGTTAACGTTAAATGACAAATAGTTTAACTCACTGATAGTTTCTGTCAAACGACAGGAGTTGTTTTCGTGATAAAGGTTTGGAAATCGGTTGCATTGTGAAAACACCATTTGGTCAAGAAGACTTAACTCAGGTAGATGTATATGAAAATAGTAGGCTTCTAACATAGCTACTTTTCGTCAGAATCACTGTAGCAACAACAACAAAAACCAAGTTCACAAACTGGTAAATCCCTCAATGGCATTTAGATACTTCTACGTTCCCAGCCACATCATAAAATAAAATACAAAACCAAGCAAAATTGTAGCATGATCGCAGTTATCTGTCTTATGAATCGTTACTTCTTTATATTTTGTCTCTGCTGGTGTAACTAGATCACAGTCGTGTAAGTCAAAAAATTGTATTGGTTTTAAAATGTCAATGACGCAGCGTGAGCAGCAAGGCTTAAGTGTGTGTGTGTATTTTCTTTGATTTCTGAGCTGGCTGGGCACTATGTTATTAAGTTCCGCTGCCAGGAGACGACGCTGTTCATCAGTCACGCCTGTCGTGCAAAACAAAGTCAGAACCTGTCCTCATGAATTCGCGACTACGAGCAAGAAAATATAAGACCTCTACAAGCGGAGCCTATTGGCAGTGGACTATCACAGACGCTGAAAATTAACAAAAGGCTCCTCCTATGCAAGAATGTTGCTGACTACGTAATACTGGATGGCAATTATTCAACAGCTATCAGATGTGGCACATTCAAGCTTAATACGACCTCCAGTGTTTTCAGTGTAGACAAATGAATTATGATCTTGAAAGCCGTCTGTTGTCCGACACATTTTTGTACTACGTCGGTAGCAACCTTGTAACCTCTATCGTGAATCCGTCACTGTTAGGGAAATATTTTGATAACACTTTTCTAATAAATTTTAAAGTAGCAATATTTGAAATATTTACGTAAAAATTTTAATTAAAAGGAAGTAAAATGGCTAAGAACATAAAGTTATAAGAGAACAAAGCTGTAACATCGTAGTTTGTTTTTGCCTATATATGCACGTAACCATTATTACTATTCTGATTCGATTCCTGTTGCGATTCCTATCTTGTGATAGCTGTTACTACCGTTGTTGCGACTGCTAATATTGCGTATTGTGCATGGTAATTTTTGTCTTCCAAAGATACAATTTCATAGACTTGAATTTATTTAAACAGCGAGAGAGATGTATTTTTTACTGGTTTGAACTGAATGTGTGTGATATCTGACGTTAAATAGAGATATCAAGTGAAAAATAAAAAATGAAATTAACTGCATTTTAGTGAAAATATTTGCAAATGTTAACAGTGTCGATATCGACAGTCAAGTGTTAGTATAAAATTTGAATACTACAGACTGGTAGAATTTCTGGTCGGAGGTCAGTTTTGAGCTAGCTGGAACATTTTGGTAACTCGTTAATAAAATACTTATTGGCCTATCTAAATGACAAAAAAGGAAAGTCAATAAACATTGCTAAACTGTAATTAAAAATCAAAATAATCAGTGTAGGCCAGATAATTACGTCGATGCAGCCCGTTCCGTAGCGTGATTAGCATCGCACGCAGGGACCACAAACTATTTAAAATGAATTTAAACGAGCCCTGTCTTCTTGAAGGGAGGTGTTGGTTATTAATCTGTGTTTTTATAACCGACCAGAATACAGTAACTTAATTGAAGCATCGACACCGTGTTATTAAAATAAAACCAAAAAAGAGCCTTCAAACGCCGGTGCACTACGTACGATTTAATTTGAGATCAGGATTTACCACGACGCAACACATAATAAAACACCTACAGTCAGGACCACGACAACACACATCACCTTCAACTTTCCTGTCTCAGTGAGCCTGTAGGGTAGCCGTCTAGCTATGTGCATGATACCAACGACGTTCAGTAGGTAAAGCAACACCTCTTTTTCTGAAAGGTTGGTTTTCAGAATGAGATTTTCAATCTGCAGCGCATGTGCGCTGATATGAAACTTCCTGGCAGATTAAAACTGTGTGCCGGACTGAGACTCGAACTCGTGACATTTGCCTTCGGCGGGCAAGTGCTCTATCAACTGACCTATCCAAGCGGGATTCAGGCCCCGTCCTCACACCAGTTTGGAAGGTAGGAATGAGGTACTGGTGCCGGTCGGAGTGGCCGAGCAGTTCTAGGCGCTATAGTCTGGAACCGCGCGACCGCTACGATCGCAGGTTCGAATCCTGCCTCGGGCGTGGATGTGTGTGATGTCCTTAAGTTAGTTTGGTTTACGTAGTACTAAGTTCTAGGGGACTGATGACCTCAGAAGTTAAGTCCCATAGTGCTCAGAGCCAGTTGAACGATTTGAGGTACTGGTGGAAGTAATTATTCTTTATTTTCACTGGGTACAGCAATGTCGTCAGTGACTCTTACCATTAACATAATTTCACCCCGATTTTATCCCCAATCCTAAACTTTTCTTTTACATTGAGATGACAAAAAACATGAGATACCTCCTAATATCGTGTCGTACCTCCTTTTTCCCTGTTGTAGTGCAGCAATTCGATGTGGCATGTACTCAACTAGTTGTTGGAAGTTCCCTGCAGAAATGTTGAGCCTTGCTGTCTCTATAGTCGTCCATTGTTGAGGAAGTATTGCAGGATTGTGTGCATATACTGACCTCTCGATTATATCCCATAAATATTTGGTGCGATTCATCTCGGGCGATCTGGGTGGCCAAATCAGTCATCTGAACTGGCCAGAATGTTCCTCCAACCAGTAGTAAACAGCTCGGTGACATGATGCATTCTCATCCATAAAAATCCACCTTTTTTTCGAAACATATGGTTTCCAAGCAGCCTTAATAGACGTTTTCGGTAAGTGATTGGTTCAGGTGGACCATAGGACCCAGCCAATTCCATATAAATACAGCCCACACCATTACGGAACAAAGGTCAGTTTGTACATTCCGTTATTGAAAACTTGTATCCATGGCATCGTCATTATACCCCACACGTGAACCCTATTATCAGCACTTACCATACTGACATCGTGATTTATCTGACCAGCTAATGGTTATCCAGTCGTCTAGGGTCCAATCGATACGTTCACGAGCCCAGGGAAGGGCTTGCAGGCGATGTGCTGTTAGCGACGGCTTTCGCGTCGTTCGTCTGCTGCCATAGTCCATAACGCCAAATTTGCCGCAGTGTCCTAACGCATACGTACATCGCACGTCGGACATTGGTCTCTGCGGTTATTTCACGCAGTGCTGTTTATTGGCACTGGCGACTCTACGCAAACGCCGCTGCCTTAGGTCGTTAAGAGAAGCCCGTCGACCATTGCGTTGTGGTGTGAGGTAATGCCTGAACTTCGGTATCCTCGATATCCTCAAGACACTGTGGATCTCAGAATATTGAATTCTCTAACGATTTTAAAAGTGAAATGCTACATGCATCTAGCCCCAACTACCATCCCGCGTTCAGAGTCACCTGGCCACATTATCGTCGAAAACCTTTTCATGTCAACCGCCTGAATAGAAATGACTGCTCCGCTAATGCACTGCCCTTCTATGTCCCGTGTAAGCGATCCTACCGCCGTCTGTATATGTGCGATAGCTGTTGTTGTTGTGGTCTTCAGTCCTAAGACTGGTTTGATGCAGCTCTCCATGCTACTCAATCCTGTGCAAGATTCTTCATCTCCCAGTACCTACTGCAGCCTATATCCTTCTGAATCTGCTTAGTGTATTCATCTCTTGGTCTCCCTCTACGATTTTTACCCTCCACGCAGCCCTCCAGTACCAAATTGGTGATCCCTTGATGCCTCAGAAGATGTCCTACCAACCGATCCCTTCTTCTAGTCAAGTTGTGACACAAACTCCTCCCAAATTCTATTCAATACCTGCTCATTAGTTATGTGATCTACCCATCTAACCTTCAGCATTCTCCTGTAGCACTACATTTCGAAAGCTTCTATTGTCTTCTTGTCTAAACTATTTATCGTCCATGTTTCACTTCCATACATGGCTACACTCCATACAAATACTTTCAGAAACGAATTCCTGACACTTACATCACTACTCGATGTTAACAAATTTCTCTTCTTCAGAAACGCTTTCCTTGCCATTGCCAATCTACATTTTATATCCTCTCTACTTCGACCATCGTCAGTTATTTTGCTCACCAAATAGCAAAACTCCTTTACTACTTAAAGTGTCTCATTTCCTAATCTAATTCCCTCAGCTTCACCCGATTTAATTCGACTACGTTTCATTATCCTCGTTTTGCATTTGTTGATGTTCATCTTATACCCTCCATTCAAGACACTGTCCATTCCATTCAACTGCGCTTCCAAGTCCTTTGCTGTCTCTGACAGAATTACAATGCCATGGCAAACCTCAAAGTTTTTAATTCTTCTCCATGGATTTTAATACCTACTCCGAACTTTTATTTTGTTTCCTTTACTGCTTGCTCCATATACAGATTGAATAGCATCGGGGAGAGGCTACAACCCTGTCTCACTCCCTTCCCAACCACTGCTTCCCTTTCATGTCCCTCGACTCTTATAACTGCCATCTGGTTTCTGCACAAATTGTAAATAGCCTTTCGCTCCCTGTGTTTTACCCCTGCCACCTTCGGAATTTGAAAGAGAGTGTTCCAGTCAACATTGTCAAAAGCTTTCTCTAAGACTACAAATTCTAGAAACGTAGGTTTGCCTTTCCATAATCTTTCCTCTAAGAGAAGTCGTAGGGTCAGTATTGCCTCACTTGTTCCAACGATTTTAGAAATAGCTATCCCATCACTATTGTCGCCTCAGTGAATTTCCATCATTGTTTCTTCGACGTAAAGTTTGGAAAGTATGGACGACATCCCCGTCTTACACAATTGGCAGCCCGAGCACTTGGTTCCCAGTCCTCCAGACCTATTGTTCCATTTGCCTCTTGTACATGTTATATATTACCCGTCTTTTCCTATAACTTACCCCTATTTTTCTCAGAATTTCGCACATATTGGACCATATTTTTTCGTACGCTTTTACCAGTTCGAGCAATGCTTTGAACGTGTCTTGATTTTTCTTCAGTCTTGCTTCCTTGATAAACCGCGATGTCAAAACTGCCTCTCACACACCTTTACCTTCCCCAAAAACCAAGCTGATCGTAATCTACCAGGTCTTCAATTTTCTTTTCGGTTCTTCTATGTACTCTTCTTGTTATCAACCAGGATGCATAAGCTTGGAAGCTCATTGTGCGATAATTCTTGCACTTGTCGGCTCCTGCTGTTTTCGGAATTGCCTGGATGGCGTTTTTCCGAAAGTCTGATTGTATATCACCAGTATCATATGTTCTTCACACCAACGTGAACAGCCATTTTGTTGTCACTTTCCCCAACGATTTTAGAAATTGCGGTGGAATGTTGTAAGAGGTGCATGACTAAGGAATTTATTGCTAGCACACTCGAGCAGATGTAATTTCGATGGACTGCTCACGCGCTGCCTGCGATATGTAAGCTATAAGAGAATCTCAGACCAAAGAGCAGTGTTGGCTGCAGTAAGAGCAGTGTCAGTAGGAGTAAGTAGCAGTCTGGTGTATTGAGTTGGCGGGGCCAGTCGTTTGGAGCGATGGCGGTGCCTGAGGGATGTAGTATGAGGAAGTAATACCGTGTAAAAGAAATAAATTAAACAACCACAGTGGTTTACTATGAAATGGAAATTTCACAATTGTAATGAACGAAAGAAAAAGCAATACCTTGTCATGAAGAGTAAATGGATCAGAATTAACAAGCATTAACAAAAATAATCTATACACACTGTTTGATGGCAGTCTTGACTAATTATTTTTCTTTCAGAATATGAGGCGATTATTGCAGGCTGTCAGACAGAACCACACATGTTAATTTTAGTGATTAAATATGCCAGAAGTAAGAAACTCTATAACATATGAAATAATGAATGACAATCAATAGTTGTATGAAGTAAATGGAAATATGAATAATGAATAATGAAGTGTCTATTTTTTTCAGATGATAATAAATGATGATGAATAGTTATATGAAGAATCTTTTAATATGAATGATGAAGTTTTTCTTAGCAGATGACGATAATGATGAAGTTTATATATTTTCTATTACTTTTAGAGATGCTATGTAGTTATTTAAATATTTGTTGTAGTTCTTTTTGACAGTATGTCATATGTCGCATAGTATAATGACTGAATGTTTCGGGAAAGACAGCTAGAGTACAGACATATTAAGTACACGTTTCATTACCTCTTAATTCGAAGTTTACTACTTTTCAGCATAATATGAATACATTTCTTCTTTCAGCTCAATAATCCAGTTTGTATTTTTTCCAGGAGAAGCTTTTCATGATATTAATATGCTATAAGCACTTAGTTATGAAACCTGTACTAGTACTTGCATTTTTTTAGCCACTTGTGTGTGTCATTCATGAATGAGATCACATATACTCTACTTGTTTCATAACTTTGCTACAGCTGACGCATGACGAATGACGTTATTAATCCTTATTTCCAGCAATAAGTCCAAAGCAAATATTTTCATGTCCCAGCAATTCACTATCGATCCCAACGCAATGCATTGCTAGCACAAAAAGAAAATTGTTACCAGTCGCAACTGTTACCAGTATACAACTAAATAATGCTACCAGTTTAAGATATATTTCTGGTCCTAAATATAATGCAGATTTTTCTGATGTATTGATTCCATCATGTCTATGTATTATTGGACTAAACACCTTGAGTACTAGTTCCAATGTCTTACATTTTAAATATGTCTTATGTCATTTGCATGATATCAAATATAGTCACTAGCAGCTTGTTGCTACACTCAATAATTCCTGTTTTGAATGATGACAACTGAATAATACTGAATTATGTTTTCTATGTAGTAACATAAATGCTTCGTAACTGGCCAACGAGTGCCAATAATTACTGTAATAAGATGACTTATCAATAATATTTTGTAATACTCCATTGTTACTACATAAAGGTTTTGTAACTGGCCAACGAGAGCCAATAATTACTGTAATAAGATGACTTATGAATGATGTTATGTACACTTCATACATATTACATAAATGATTTGTAAATAGCCAACGAGTGCCAATAATTACTGTAATGATATGACTTATGAATGATGTTTTGTAATACTGCATAAATGCTATGCCAATAATTAATTATGAATAATGTTCTTTAATACACCATACATACTACATAAATGTTTAGTAACTGGCCAATGAATGCTAATGATTACTGCAATGAGATGACTTACAAATTTTCTTATGTAATACTCCATACATACTACATAAATGCTGAGTAACTAGCCAATGAGTGCCAATAATTAATCAAATCGGTTGATTCACTAGTGTAATTCTGAATGATGACTAGCATAAGACCTAATGTATCCATCTTCTGACCCAATCACCAGCAATAACTCCGATATCCGTATGTCCTGTCCATCCACATGATCATGGAGCACTATCTTTGATTTTTGCACTAATTCTACGCTGATGTAAGAGTATGGATTCTACAAGAATGTGGTGTTGACATCAAGCTGTCCACCACTCTGACTAAAGGAGATATCATTATGGTCCTACTGTTTGGTGTACCTAATATACTACCAAAATGATAACATACAATATTAATACAACATTTCAGTGTCTTGGCTACACTGATAAATACTTCAGGGAAGAGAACTTCAGATTGTCTCACTTGATTTTTGCTTCTGTAGAAAGATATGGACTTTTAGTGCAGCTATGTGCAACCCACTGTGCTACAACCATGATGCTATCCTTCCCATTCCATTCCTAGTTCTTATAAAATGTGAAAGATTTTTACAGTGTGTATGCACTTTATCTCATCACTTAATGTGATCAGTTCATGTAAAGATGCTAAAGACTTATACGGTGTGTGTGCACTTTATTTCATTTCTCAATACGTTTAATTTCTTGTAAAATGGTAAAGACTTATACAGTGCGTGTGCACTTTATGTCATTTCTTAATATGTTCTGCACACATTGCGTATGAACTTTATGTCATTTCTTAATATGATCTGTTCTCATTGCGTGTACACTTTGTCATTGCTCAATATGTTCTATACTCAGTGCGTGTGCACTCTGTTTGATTTCTTAGTATGTTCTGTACTTATATTATTTATCAATAATGTTATACATACATACATACACATATATATATATATATATATATATATATATATATATATATACACATTCCAATATACTCTGTGACTCTAGACTTAGTTAACTAAATATTTTATACAAAAATTTGTTGCTCATGGCAAGTCCAATTGACTCACCATCGCTGCCAGTTTCCCCCCCCCCCCTCCCCCCAGTGGAGGGTTATGTAAGTGGTCCATGACTAAGGAATTTATTTCTAGTGCACTAGAGCAGATGTAATTTTGATGGATTGCTCATGCGCTGCCTGCTATATGTAAGCTATAAGAGAATCTCAGACCAGAGAGCAGTGTTGGCTGCAGTAACAGCAGTGTCAGCAGGAGTAAGTAGCAGCAGGCAGTCTGGTGTATGGAGTTGGCGGGGCCGGCCGTGGGGTGCGATGGCGGTGCCAGAGCGATGTAGTGTAAGGTAAAAGCAGCCTGGCGCATATGTACTATTGTTATATCAAGTCGCATGTAACTGTTTTTTAAAAAAATCTGTTAATAATAATCTTTCTTATAAAAATTTACTTTTAACATTCATTCATCTGAATTTAAAGAATTTACTAATTTCTCCAATCCATGGTCATCCCGATTATCGTAAAGAAAAATCAGTTGTTTCTTATTATACATGAGAAATCTATCGGCCAACATTGCACTAGGCTGTGCCAGAAAAATTTCTTGTAGGAGCAGATATATACACGTTATCCGGCGACTTCACTGCGCTAAGAATTTTCAGTTTATTCAGAATGATCTTTCAGGGCCATGATGCAGCACTGCTGACGTCCAAAATTTACCAGTTTAAATTCACAAATCAATTATTGAAAGGTTATAAGTGAGCCACAATTTTATTGAGAGGCTAGTCACGTTATTATTGCGAGGTTATGGAATAATAAACTGTTGGGAAGTTACGCTGAATGTGAATGATATACATAATTTTACTGTTGGGAGATTACAATGTTATGTGATGCCGTCAGTCATACGACCACACCGCCGCTTGAGAGATCGATCTGCCTGATGCGATTCTCTCGATAAACGGAACAGAAGAACGTCTGTGCTAGTCAAAGAGTACACAGCCAGTCGCAGTACTAATGCTCGCAGCGAGGCGCCGCTAGGCCACTTCATGTGCAGCAGGAGAGTAGTGCAGTTGTGCCAGTCTACAGTTCGTAGCCGCGCTCAGTGGTCAGCCAGCGCCGATGTTAGTCATCGTCTACAGCTCAGTCATTGCTGCCATCAAGTCTTTGTAGCTCAGTTCCAAGTTAGTCATCAAATTCACCGTATTCCACATTCAAGATTACGAGGGATTAATTCGTCACTGCAATATTAGTGACTGGTAAATTATGTCAAACTACAGACGCTTAGTTTAGTCGCGTCTTCTATAACTGTCAACCAACTGACCATGGACTACAACAAAGTTAAGTCATAAAAACTTTCTTATTTTGTACTCCTGCTAGTTAACTGTGTTTACCTGCTGTAGCTAGCAAGCAGCTTTGGCATAGTAGAACCCACGTTTCCACCGCCGTGGCTACCTCATATTTGCCACCTCACGTTGATGGACTCGATTATGGTGGAAGATCGAGAGCCATCATGTTATATATCCTTTCTGACTTATTTGGTATTAAGTCGCCCAAAGCTCTTTTAACTTCGGAGTCTGTTACTCGATCCTTCTCTATATCGTGTTCATCATATTTCTTCTTCTATCCCATCATCAGCCATGTCCTCTGCCACACTTAACACCTATCCGCATTTGACAGTGCAATTCCCATTGCACTCTTAATGTTACCACCCTTTCTTTTAATTTTACCGATGGTTCTTTTGACGTTTCTATAGGCTGAGTCAGTCTTTCAACCGTCATTTCTGTTTCCATTTGTTCACACTTTTCATGCAGCCATTTCGCCTTAGCTCCCCTACACTTCCTGTTCATTTTATTTTTTGCTAAGTGATAAGTGACTTTTATTACTGTATTCCTTAATTTCCCTGCACATTTTCGTACTTCCTTCTTTCTTGAACCAATTGAATTGCTTCTTATTTTATGGATGGTTCCTTCGCAGTTACCTTCCCCATGCCTGTTCCTTTCTTTCCAAATTCTGAGACTGCCCATTTTAGAGATATCCATTCCTCTGCAACTGAACTACCTACTGAGCTATTCATTATAGCAGTATCTATCACCTCAGAGAAGTTTAAGCGTGTCCCTTTATTCCTTAGTACTTCCGTTTCCCACTCCTGTGTGCATTAATTGTTCCTGGGTGGTCTCCTTAGGTTCACCTTAGTCCTTGTCATTACTGAACTGTGATATCAGTCTCCATCTGCTCATAGGTACGTCTTACAATCCACTACCCGACTTCGAAATCTCTGCCCGACTTTGAAGTAACCCATCCGAAATCTTCCCGTATCTCCCGGCCTTTTTAAAGTAAGCCTCCTCCTCCTCTTGCGATTCTTGAACAGAGGTTTCGCTATTACTAAGTGATATTTATTGCAGAACACTATTAGTCATTCTCCTCTCTCGTTCCTATTATGAAGCCCAATATTCTGCCGTAGAGCTTTCTTCTACTCTCTCCCCTACAGTCTCATTCAAATGCCTCATTACTATTATATTTTCATCTACCTTTACGTACTGAATTGCCAGTTCAATAGGATCATATATTTTCTCTTTCTCTCTTCATCCTCTGCTCGCGACGCAGGCATGTAGTCCTAATGTTTACACCAACGCTTTTAAATATCCACACACAAAATAACCAACGGGTATAAGTCGGAGGACCTACGCAAAACATTATACTACCATGCCATGACAGATATGGTTGTTTTCGAAGATAAGTGCTACGTATCCCCTAATAGTCACACGAAAGTATTTCGAAAAATGACTGTTAGCGCCATCAGCAGCACAAGTGTATATCGTTCTCTACCTGGTTCAGTTAAAACAACCATCTACACAGGAAGGTACAAAAAAGAGACGGCAATTATATATGGATAGTCAACATAGAGAATGGGGTTTTTTAAAAATTGTTTTTAAAACAGTAGTACTTATTCAGTGAACATCAATGGATCAAAACTACATGTTCGTCAAACACGACGCAACCAAATGTACGACGTAAATAACTGTCTTAAGAGTCTGTTGAGCGCAGTCCATATAAACTTGTTCTACGTTAACAAAAATTCAAATGGTTCAAACTGCTGTAAGCACTATGGGACTTAACATCTGAGGTCATCAGTCCCCTAGACTTAGATCTACTTAAACCTAACTAATTTAAAGACATCACACACATCCCGTCCCAAGGGAGGATTCGAACCTGCGATCGTAGTAGCAGCGTGGTTCCGGACTGAAGCCCCTGGAACCGCTCGGCCATAGCGGCCGGCCTACATTAGTACAATTACAATATGTATACTTGGTGAGTACTTGACTCGTAATAACTGAAACGTTATAATTTTCCAAAGTACAGGTACTACAGACTCGTCAAGGAGATCCTTTGAAACAAGTACAGAAAGTGAATGTTTCTTAGTCTAGTCAAAGATTACAGTAATAAAAATATACCAATGTCGTAGGGTGCGTTCTTTGAAAAACTACATAGATATATGACCTGATATACAATGAGGAGATATAAGTCATGTGATAGCGTTATGCGCGTACATAGATGGCGCTAGTGTCGCGGAAACTAGGTATAAAAGAGCAGTGTATCCCACGTGATTATGACCCCATGATGGGAATTAACAGACATTGAACGTGGAATGGTAGTTGGAGCTAGAAGCACAGGACAGTCCATTTCGAAAATAGTTAGGGAATTCAACATTCCGAGGTCCACAGTGTCAGGTCAAGAGTGTCCTGTGATTACCAGATTTCAGGTATTACCTCTCACCGCAGACAACTCAGTGGCCGATGGCCTTTACTTGACGTCCGAAGGCAAAGGCGCCTGTGTAGAACTGTCAGTCCTGACATGCAACACTGCGTGACATATTTGCGATAATCAATGTGGGACAAATGACGAATGTATCCGTTAGGACACTGCTGCGATATTTGGCGTTAATGGACTGTGGCAACAGCACGATGACGCCTGCAAAACCTGTCTTGGGCTCGTGACCATAACTGTTGGACCATAAACGACTGAAAAACCGTTGCCTGGTCAGATGAGTCCCGATTTCAGTTGGTAAGAGCTGATGACGGGGCTTAAGTACGGCGCGGACCTCGCGAATCCATGGTGAGAAGTTGTCGACAAGGGACTGTGCACGCTGGTGGCGGCTCCATAATGGAAGGTTTCCTGACAACAATGGAGTTATATTGGATAACAATGTGTCGTTTCACTTGGTTGTTGGCGACTGGCTTGAAGAACACTCTGGACAGTTCGAGCGAATGATCTGGCCATCCAGATCGCCTGACATTAATGCTATGGAATAACAATGGGACATAATCGAGGGGTCAGTGCGCGCACAAAATCCTGCGCCGGCAACAATTTCGAAATTATGGACGGCTGTAGAGGTATGATGGCTCAGATTTTCTGCGGGAGACTTCCTACGATTTGTTGAATGTATGTCACGTCGAACTGCTGCACTACTCTGGGCAAAAGGCGTCGCAGCATGATGTTAGGAGATATCTCACGACATTTGTCATTTCTGTGTAATGTGATACGTGGACCTTAGTATTACAGAAATTAAGCAGGATGTGCATAAGAACTAAACACTGTGAAAAGAATCGGTCCAGAGATTCATAATGGAGTTGAGGTTTCGAAACCTTATACTACGTGATAGATTGCAGAAGCTGTTACTGATGTATGTAGATCGACAGAAGCCATAAAAGTACGAGAAACGCTCAACAGAGGTATAGGAAAAATCTATTTGTACTAAACAATTCATTCTCTTCAGTCTTGAAATTATGTTAAAGCGAGCAGTAACTAGTTTTTGTGTAACATTTGGCTCGTGTGGTAATGAGCAGTCAACGGTGAAAGACCTACAAAATGATGTTGGTTTGTACATATAGGAAAGTGACCGTCCGCTGAATGTATTTACCTAGCTGTTAAGGGTATTACTACATACGAGACTGTAAAGGCAGGTTAGACCATCTATTTATTTGTTAGCAGCGAGAGTCAGGATATACAAAATATTAGTGTAGTCAAAAAGAATGTAAAACTTAGACCTTGTAACACAACATCCAATTGATATCCACAAGAGCCAACAATTACGTCAAAGCTAGTTGCTACTCACTTCAACAAAATTGTAAAGCTGAACAGGAGTAATAACTACAAACAGGTTTTGTCTACGCCTCTTTTCATCGTTTTCCGTGCTTTTATTTTTGTGCCAATGTACATACACTGGTGACCTCATCTGCGATTCATCACACAGTATATCGTGTCGGAAATCCCACTCCATTACGACCCTCTAGACCGGATCCTTTCACATCATTTATTTCAGGAAAATACATGGATACTAAGATAGATGTACCGTCTTATATCAGGCTATGTATCTATACCATTTTTAAAAGAATGGAGGCTACATCATCATCTTTTTGTTACTGTAATCTTTGACTAGACGGAAAACCTATGTATCCTTATAGGCATTCACGCTTCGTATTTGTTTCAAAAGATCTCTTTGACTATCACATAATATTTAAACCTTGGAAAATTATAAGTGTCAGAAGTGTCAAGTTCTCAACAAGATACATCACTGTAATTGTGATAATGCACAGCACGTTCATATGGATTATGTTCAGACAGACCCTTATGTGCCGTGCGGTTCTAAGCGCGTCAGTTTGGCACCGCGTGACCGCTACGGTCGCAGGTTCGATTCCTGCCTCGGGCATGGATGTGTGTGATGTCCTTAGGTTAGTTAGGTTTAATTAGTTCTAAGTTCTAGGGGACTGATGACCTCAGTAGTTAAGTCCCATATTGCTCAGAGCCATTTGAACCATTTGAAGACCCTTATGACAGTTATTTACGTACTGCATTTGGTTGTGTCGCATATGACGAAGATATATTTTTGTTCCATTGATGTATATTGTGTAAGTACAGCGGTATTAAAAACGTTTCTTTCTCTTTTTTCTTCAAACTTCTCATTTCAATATGTTGCCTAATTTATATGCCCCTCTCTTTTGTACCTTACAGTTCTGCTGCGAAAATTGTTTTTATCACTGAAACAATTAGAGAGCAAATACAAAATTGTGCAGCTGACATTGAAAATATGCTTCTTTCTAAATATTTAACAAGCTTAGGTAGGCAACTAAGAAAACCAGAATGAGATTTTCACTCTGCAGCGGAGTGTGCGCTGATATGAAACTTCCTGACAGATTAAAACTGTGTGCCCGACAGAGACTCGAACTCGGGACCTTTGCCTTTCGCGGGCAAGTGCTCTACCATCTGAGCTACCGAAGCACGACTCACGCCCGGTACTCACAGCTTTACTTCTGCCAGTATCTCGTCTCCTACCTTCCAAACTTTACAGAAGCTCTCCTGCGAGCTTCTGTAAAGTTTGGAAGGTAGGAGACGAGATACTGGCAGAAGTAAAGCTGTGAGTACCGGGCGTGAGTCGTGCTTCGGTAGCTCAGATGGTAGAGCACTTGCCCGCGAAAGGCAAAGGTCCCGAGTTCGAGTCTCTGTCGGGCACACAGTTTTAATCTGTCAGGAAGTTTCATATCAGCGCACACTCCGCTGCAGAGTGAAAATCTCATTCTGGAAACATCCCCCAGGCTGTGGCTAAGCCATGTCTCCGCAGTATCCTTTCTTTCAGGAGTGCTAGTTCTGCAAGTTTCGCAGGAGAGCTTCTATAAAGTTTGGAAGGTAGGAGACGAGATACTGGCAGAAGTAAAGCTGTGAGTACCGGGCGTGAGTCGTGCTTCGGTAGCTCAGATGGTAGAGCACTTGCCCGCGAAAGGCAAAGGTCCCGAGTTCGAGTCTCGGTTGGGCACACAGTTTTAATCTGTCAGGAAGTTTCAACTAAGAAAAGTTTTATTATTATATGGAGGTGTGCCGATATACCGTAATGTATGTACTTCGTATGCATCCTTTCACCTTGAAGACCAGCGTTGTAATAATGGCACTTGCTCATACGTAGCTTGGAGAAACCATTGGTAGTGGATCTATAGTCATTAGGTTTATTTACTTGTTTCATGGTCCTCTACTCTCACGTTTCGTTTGTAACTGCAACAGTCAGACACATTGTATAGTGTTGCAGCAGTATTTTAGTAGCCTTGGCAGCAATCATCGAGGAAGTCGAGAGGAGCGTTGCTGGAATCACAACAGGTCGGTATATCGTGCACGAATGAATAACAGAGAAGCACAAGGGATGTAAACAAATATACTCGCAAATTTGGGTTACATTGTTCTCGCAAAACTCTGTTGAAAATAAAATAAAATAAAATAAAAATAAAAAGACTGTATTCGAAAAAGACTTTCCCCACAATCAGGTTGCTCCCTCCATATATCTCGCTAGAGGTCATGTGTAATAAGACGGCGAAAACTCTCTCTTAAAATACGTGCATGGGAGTTCCCAGCTACAGTAGAAACAGTGGAAGGTCGCTACCAATAACAGTTCGCTACCTTATTATTTCAAACATCTTTATAATTTAAAGTAATTGTAATCCCAGAAGGATATCAGTGAAATTATGGCTACTGCATTTTCCGATCTGTATTACACATATCAGCGAATCCACAGACAGCTTGGTGTCGTGCAATACAGACACACCCCACCACCTTCAGAACAAGATACGTTGGGTAGAAGTAATCAGTTTTTCCAGGTCCTCCAGACGAGATCATAAGGTAAACATCGATAACGAGGAGGAGGACGAAGGAAGGCGAAAAGGGTTTCATTGACTTTGAAGTTAGTAGAGCAGATAAAGTGGCTCAGCTTGAAAGTTACTTGTCACAACGTCAACTTTCGATGTTCTTTTTTATTCCGCTTTTTCAGAATCGCAAGTATGTTGCGAAGATGCCGTATACCAAATGGTCAGTTGCTAAAGCTATCACAGTCTCCGAGTAGTTGAGAAATTATGTCCGACGAGAGTTACTTGGGAAGTAGATGCCTGTGCAAATAGCCAGCGCGGACGCACCGTGTGGCCATAGCGCATTGCATTCTAGTAAGTTCTTGCCTGCGTTTCAGGCTGGTCTTTGCGTGTTGCTCTGACTGTTGTTTCCATGCTTTTGCTATCACCGACCAACCTATGTAATTATAACTAAGTTAGAAACTGCTCTCACGTGATCATTCTCATACAACGAGCTGCAGTAGCATATTTTCAAGTCCTTAATGTGCCTTTGTTCCCGGTACTGTTATATCTTTCTCGCATAGTGTGTGGTTCTTACGCTGTGTGGTACTTATGGGATACCATTAATGAACTGAGAATTTAGATATTAATTTATTCCACATCTAATAACAAATAGTAAAGATAATACACAATTTTGTTGCTGAAGTTGCAGCGTCAGTTGCTAACAGTAGTGCTGAATGTAGAAATGTATACTGGGTGTTACAAAAAGGTACGGCCGAACTTTCAGGAAACATTCCTCACACACAAATAAAGCAAAGATGTTATGTGGACATGTGTCCGGAGACGCTTAATTTCCATGTTAGAGCTCATTTTAGTTTCGTCCACCTATGCTCAATGGAGCACGTTGTCATGATTTCATACTGCATACTCTACCAGTGCTGCTAGAACATGTGCCTTTACAAGTACGACACAACATGTGGTTCATGCACCATAGAGCTCCTGCACATTTCAGTCGAAGTGTTCGTACGCTTCTCAACAACAGATTCGGTGACCGATGGATTGGTAGAGGCGGACCAATTCCATGACCTCCACGGTCTCCTGACCTCAACCCACTTGACTTTCATTTATGGGCGTATTTGAAAGCTCTTGTCTACACAACCCCGTGAGACTTTTCGTGCCCGTATTGTGGACGGCTGTGATACAATACGCCATTCTCCAGGGCTGCATCAGCGCATTAGGGATTCCATGCGACGGAGGGTGGATGCATGTATCCTCGCTAACGGAGGACATTTTGAACATTTCCTGTAACAAAGTGTTTGAAGTCACGCTGGTACGTTCTGTTGCTGTGTGTTTCCATTCCATGATTAATGTGATTTAAAGAGAAGTAATAAAATGAGCTCTAACATGGAAAGTAAGCGTTTCCGGACACATGTCCACATAACATATTTTCTTTCTTTATGTGTGAGGAATGTTTCCTGAAAGTTTGGCCGTACCTTTTTGTAACACCCTGTATAGAGATACAAAAGATTTATAAACCTGTCATTTTTCCATGCAATGTCAATTCAGAAGATGTCGAGCCCTGGCCACTATGAAAGTCTGTAAGTGTTATTCGACCGGGAAACATACAAAATAGGCTTAGTACATTTTGGAAATTTGTGCTAAGGTCTTATGGGACCAAACTGCTTTGGTCATCGGCCCCTAAGCTTACACACTACGTAATCTAACTTAAGGTGCTTACACTAAGGACAACAACACACACACCCATGCCCGAGGGAGGACTCGAACCTCTGACATAGGGGGGAGGGTGGAGGGAGGCGCACCGTGACAACGCGCCACAGACCGCTCGGCTACACCGCGCGGCAAATAGGCTTCATGTATAAATCTTAGAACTGAAGTACGCCTGTGGTTGGGGCTCCGGAGAGGGGATGTCTGCAACTATTGGCAGCAGCGTAATCGTTAGTGGTTCAAATGGTTCTGTGCACTATGCGACTTAACTTCTGAGGTCATCAGTCGCCTAGAACTTAGAACTAATTCAACCTAACTAACCTAAGGACATCACACACATCCATGCCCGAGGCAGGATTCGAACCTGCGACCGTAGCGGTCACGCCGTTCCAGACTGTAGCGCCTTTAACCGCACGGCCACACCGGCCGGCGTAATCGTTAGTGGCAGCGCCCTCGTGCTGCAGTGCCGGTCGTAGGAAAAGCGGCGGGATAACTGGTGGCGTGCGTGTTTGAAAGTGCGGGACTTACTTAACGTTCATTGCTGTTTCAGAAAGTTATCTTTTGATGCACGTGATACAGAATGAGTTTTCATACAACCCTCTGCATGAATATATCACACTCTCCTTTAGTAAAATGATTCTACTATTTTTCCATAAGTCTATAATTCTTCTCTGTTCAGTACTTTCTTTTGAAGTGGCACCGTAAGCCATATGGTGGACGTAGAGACAACTGTGCTCTTTCCTGTACCCAGGATTACAGCTTTATTTACAAGAACTACACATTGATATGAAATTTCCGTGTCATTAGAAAAATTATTTTTAAAGATATGACTATTTAGATGGCATTGTTGTCTTTTTGCACTCTGCCTTTAACTTTTTTGAGTATGAAACGTTACCATCTTTTGCCTTCAATAGGAATGTCAGTCAATGCAAATTACAACTGTCGTCAGAATAAACTTCTTTCAGAACTGCAATTTGCAGAAACCTTTTACAAATCTTTGCGTGCTTTACTGGTAGCTGGTAAGTGATAGCAGCAGAAGTAATACCTGTCGTTCCCCAAGAAATTGTTATAGGCCCTTTGCTGTTCCTCGCCTACATAAACGAATTAGGAGACGATCTGAGCAGTCCTCGTAGATCGTTTGCAGACAGTGCTGCCGTCTACCGTCTTCTGAAATCGTCAAATGATCAGAATGAACTGCATAATGATTTAAACTCGACATCTGTACGATCATAAAAGTGAAAATTGACTTTAAATAGTGAAAATGTAGAGTGATCCACGCTAGTGGTAAAGGGAATCAGCTAAATTTCGTTTGCACAATAAATCACACAAATCTAAAGGATGTAAATTCAACTAAATACTTAGAGATTACAAATACGGACAACTTAAATTAGAACGATCACATAGACAATTTTGTGTGGAAAGCAAACCAAAGGCTGTAATTTATTGGAAGCACACCTACAAAATGCAGCAGGTCTGCTAAAGAGATTGCTTACACTACGCTTGTCCGTCCTATTCTGAAGTATTGCTGTGTGGAGTGGAATATGCATCAGATAGGACTGACGGAGGACTTCGAGAAAATTCAAAGAACAGCGGCTCATTTTGTATTATCGCGAAATAAGGGTGAGAGTGGGACATGATACGTGAACTGGAGTGGCAGTCATAAAAACAACGCGTTCTCCTTTGTGACAGGATCTTCTCACTAACTTTAAATCACCAAATTTTTGCGCAGAGTGTGAAAATATTTTGTTGGCACCCACCCACATGGGGAGAAATGACCATCATAATAAGTTAAGAGAAATCAGAGTTTTCATTCAAAGATTTAAATGTTCGTTTCTACCATACGCTGTTCTAGATGGGAACGGGGGAGAAATAACATGAAAGTGGTTTCACGAAACCTCTGCTGGACAGTTAATTGTCCGTAGCAGACTAATCAGGTAAATGTAGATGTAGATGTAAACAGCGTGGAATTTCAGAGACTGCTTCCTGTTAGTAAACTGTGATTGCTATAAGTCTTTTGATTTCAGATTTTGTACAAATTGGTATTAGGTAATCAGACAGACCACGCACGCCCACTACACATGCTTCACGTATAAGTTTAATCACACATACATTCTCCGAATCAGATTATGACAGTGATAGAAGTAACTGTAACCATAAAATTCACTAAGATATTCATTTATACCCACAATTTTATACGTTGTGCCACGTAACTACTACTGATAATGCTTCAAAATATGGCAAAATTCCATTATAGATAATTTCTTGGGTCAAAACGCTATAAAAAAGGGACACTTATTTAGGGTGTTTTTCTGGAGACATACTTCCGGGTACTCAGAAGAAGAAAGAAGGAAGGTTGGGTTTACCGTTCCGTCGACATTGAGGTCATTAGAAGGAGAAAACCAGCTCGGATGGTGTCAAGGATGGAGAAGAAAATCGGTTGTCCCTGTCAAAATAACCGTCCCGGCATTAACGTAGAGTGATTAAGGGAAATCACAGAAAATTTAAATCTGGATGGCGTACAGCGGGTATGAACCGTTGTCCTACCACATGCGAGTCCAGTGTCTTAACCACTGCGCCACCTCTCCCAGCCCGACGTACTCAGAACAGTAAAAAAATCCAGATGGCATACAAGCTGCCGTGTCCAATGAACATACCAATTTTTTTCTGAACTACAAAGAAACTATGGAAAACTCAAACGTGGGTTAACAACTGAGATGTGCAGAGGCGTAACACAGGACTGTCATGTTGGAAAACAGTGGCTCAGATCCCCGTTCGATTGTCACATTGGCAATCTACTTAGTTGTAAATGAGTCCAGCGGCGTGACAGGTAATTTTTTAGCGGATGTGCCTCCCTGTGTTAACACTCGGAATGTAGCGTAGTTCTGTGCTGCAGACTTGGAGTGTCCTGTCAGACGACTTTATGAATGAATGGTGAATGGATAGTATCAGTTGTGTGTTTTTCTTATCAAAATATGCATATGTATGGAGTGCCTTTTGTTCTATGACTTCATGTAATGTAACAAAGCGCTTCTATAAACCTTCCGTAAGATTAGAAGATGAAAGCATAAGTCAGTTGAAACTGATCATCTCGGAACAATAAAAGTGTGTTCTTCATTTCCGATACATTTAAGGATTCCATAATTTCCCTGATTCACTTTGGACGAATATGTGGATTGCTTATTTCAAAAGAATACTTCCGATTTCCTTCTCGGTCCTAATTCAGTGCGAGCTTGTGCTTCATCTAAAGATCTCGTCCTCGACGCCCGTTGAAAACACATCTCCATCTCTTTTCAGGTGAGAGATAATGTCCGGTCTGCTGACGAGTTATACAATCTTGTAGACACAATATTTCAGTGGTCCGTCTGATCGCCATCTTCAGGTGTAAACGTGGTTTGTTAATTTCCCCGGAACTGATTCGCGATGTGAGTAGAAGCTCTTTTATAAGTCGTGGAAGACCAAAAGCGAGTGCGCCAGAAATCATCGCTGCTGATCCCTGACGTAACGAAGGAACAACGTTCCAGTAGTGAAAACTTACGGGAACGATGAATCGCAATCGGGTACCTCTATCAACACAGTATCTGTCAGTGAGAGCAAGTTACGATTGAGATCAAGTTACAATACTGTTAAACTATTTTTTATCTTGTCGTGGCATAATCTTTGCCTCTGCGTACTCTGATATATTCTTAGTTGAAATGTGGTAGGTGTTGGACGTATTTAGTAGTGCTGTGTCGATTTGTGATTGTATCTGTTAGAAGGATAAAGGACAGCAAGGATGAATATCATGTGCACGTTGAAAGGTATATATATATATATATATATATATATATATATATATATATATATATATATATATATATATATACAGGGTGAGTCACCTAACGTTACCGCTGGATATATTTCGTAAACCACATCAAATAGTGACGAACCGATTCCACAGACCGAACGTGGGGAGAGGGGCTAGTGTAACTGTTTAATACAAACCATACAAAAATGCACGGAAGTATCACAAACCTACGTTATTTTTTAATGGAACCACGTTAGTTTTGTTAGCACATCTGAACATATAAACAAATACGTAATCAGTGCCGTTTATCGCATTGTAAAATGTCAATTACATCCGGAGATATTGTAACCTAAAGTTGACGCTTGAGTACCACTCCTCCGCTGTTCGATCGTGTGTATCGGAGAGCACCGAATTACGTACGGATCCAAAGGTAACGGTGATGGACCGTAGGTACAGAAGAGACTGGAACAGCACATTACGTCCACATGCTAACACCTTTTTATTGGTCTTTTTCACTGACGCACATATACATTACCATGAGGGGTGAGGTACACGTACACACGTGGTTTCCGTTTTCAATTACGGAGTGGAATAGTGTGTGTCCCGACATGTCAGGCCAATCGAAGTTCAATGTGGTGGCCATCATTTGCTGCACACAATTGCAATCTCTGGCGTAATGAATGTCGTACACGCCGCAGTACATGTGGTGTAATGTCGCCGCAGGCTGCCACAATACGTTGTTTCATATGCTCTCGGGTTGTAGGCACATCACGGTACACATTCTCCTTTAACGTACCTCACAGAAAGAAGTCCAGAGGTGTAAGTTCAGGCGAACGGGCTGGCCAATTTATGCGTCCTCCACGTCCTATGAAACGCCCGTCGAACATCCTGTCAAGGGTCAGCCTAGTGTTAATTGCGGAATGTGCAAGTGCACCATCATGCTGATACCACATACGTCGACGCTTTTCCAGTGGGACATTTTCGAGCAACGTTGGCAGATCATTCTGTAGAAACGCGATGTATGTTGCAGTGCTCTCCGATACACACGATCGAACAGCGGAGGAGTGGTACTCAAGCGTCAACTTTAGGTTACAATATCTCTGGATGTAATTAACATTTTACAATGCAACAAACGGCACTGATTACGTATTTGTTTATATGTTCAGATGTGCTAACAAAACTAACGTGGTTCCATTTAAAAAAACGTGGGTTTGTGTTAAAAAACATACTTCCGTGCATTTTTGTATGGTTTGTATTAAACAATTACACCAGCCCCTCTCCTCACGTTCGGTCTGTGGAATCGGTTCGTCAGTATTTGATGTGTTTTACGAAATATATCCAGCGGTAACGTTAGGTGACTCACCCTGTATATACAGGAACAGATCGTATGAGCGCATGTTGACTCGAAGCAGGGCTCGTGAATTGCTTTTAAAACAGAAAATAAGGGATTCGAAGAGATTAGCAATGGCAGATCGAGACCTTGACCGAATTGAGGTAGAGACTCAGCATGAAGATGGACAGAGAATAGAGGACAGTACAACAGACGATGCAGTATCGCGAGAAATAGGACAGATAACGCACCATAACGAGGATAATGTACGTCAAGGCATAGAAAACGTAAGTCATCATACGACAGAGGAGCAGGAAAGTAGAGAGACAGTCGATGAGGATTCTAACTTGTGTCTTGAATACGTAGAACCCATAGTACAAGTAATCAGAACTCCCTCACCACAGAGTACAAGGAATGCGAGCAGAAACGTGTCACAGCACAGTTCAATGCAATCGGTTGCGAACCAACACTTGGGCGAAAACACAGAGCGTAGGACGTCGGAAGAAAACGCAATAGGACCCACCAATCTGGCAGAATTATTACAACAAATTACGGAAACCATGACAAGGCAAAATAAAGACAAAGCGAACCAAATTCAAATTCAGAATGTAGAAACCACGAGACAAATGCGTGAGATTAAAGAACAAAACAAAAAAAAATTCAGTTACACCTAAGTCATATTGAAGACGAGGCAAAAGAATCTCGAGAAGTGATAGGAAACTTAATAACAGGTCACAATCAATTGAGAACAGACATTGACAAGGTACAAGAGGACGTACAAATATTGCGTAATGACATTCAAGACGAGATCAAAACATTGCGTAACAACACCCAGGGAGAAGTCAAGAAACTAGAGAAACAGATAAACGAAGTTACTAGACAAGCAGCAGGTACAGCGCGTAAAGTTGTTTAAAACAGTGTGTTACACAAACGTATCACAAAAGCAGCGCTGAAAAGATATGATAACCGCATAGTCAAATTAGAAGCGCAAACGAAGCGATAATTTCAGAAATTGCGAACAGAGTTGTTGCAAACCATTGAAGAGCGTAGTGAACATGATCGAACAAGCACAGAGTCTGCAACCACATCCGTATCTGTAACAGCATCGGCAAAACAAGCAATTAACGAAGATATCATGCATTTGCGATTCCAGTCACAGGCGGAAAGTAACATACGTGACAATGGAAAGCCAGGTCGCGAAGAGTACAGTGCAATGCATTCAGCTACACGTTCACAACCGATGGAAGAAAATTATTGTGTACCACTCCAACGATACTACGCAAGGGTAGGCGAAAGTTACGGTGGATAATATCCTATGGATCTACCACAACCGGAAAGAACGACGGGAGAAATGATCAGAAACAAAAGTGGCGAAGAATCCCGAATTTCATATGGAACTATGACGAAGTGCGACAACGATCATTTCCTCACAGTCAGAAAATTTCAACACTTTCGAGAAGGAAACTCATTACATCCACGAACTTTTATTGATCAATTCCGAGTAGGATTACCAGAACACTGGACGCTAGCACACAAATTAGACTTTATATGTGCACACATGTCAGGAACAGTCGCAGAAACCATGCAGAATGTTGCAGCGACATGCCGATCGTACGAAGATTTCAGAGAGAAGTTTCTCTCACGATATTGGTCCAGCGAAGCACAGAACAGAGTGAAGTACGAATTATTACAAAACCCATATTTTGAAAATTCAGGAGAGAAGAGTCCCGTGAAATTTTTCGAAGCAATGGCAAGCAAAACTCAATGCTTAGATGTACCATACAGTGACGTAGAGTTGATTAAATTATGCGCGATGAAGCTACCATTGAAATACCAGCAATCATTAGTAGGGCGCGGAGGCAATGACGTCGAAGCATTTAAAGGTATTCTAAGGGAACTAGAGTTCATATTTTCGGAAGATGACGCAAGAAAAAGACGAAGCGCACGTGAAAACGAAAGCAAAAAGCAGTGGAATCCACGAAGAAACAATAATTACGAACCACGTGATAACTTCGCACCATGAAACGACAATAGATTTCAACAAAGAACCGGTTATGGATTTAGAAGAGAATATGGCAACAACTATAATTCATCCAGGAACGGCAACAACTATTACAGAGGGAATAACGACAACCGGAACGGGTACTGGAGAACCAATAAACCGACAAATTATCAACAAAGAAACCACTATCAACAAGCTGAACAAGAAAAGAGAATACGGATAGAAGAGGTGGAGGTAAGACCACCAAACCCCGATAAACATTCGAATTGACAGCTAATCGCCCATGCCAAAGAGAATGACGCACCGACCCAGGATAATTGCAGCACCTTGAACAGAGAAGTAAAAATCTAATCACAAGAAGAGAAGAAGGAAGAAACGAATCCGCAGGGACCAGATGAAAACGAAGACAAGAAAATAACATTATCGTGTTGGGACGAAATTAATTGGGAGAATCCTGACGAGGAAGACGAATTACCAGAGGCATGCACAACGAATGTAGGAGGAAAGGACGAAGTAATGAGTATTGCAGAGCTATTTGAGATGGAAACCAGGGAAAGCGAATTCAATGAGGATAATGCGCAGTCGACAGAAGTTGAAAATAAGTTACGAGTGGGCACAAAACCCAACGTATATAATGATGGAAGTTATGAAGCGATAATTAGAGCATTTAGATGCGATTATGTGGAAGTAGCGACGAAGAAGGAGAAGATAGACGAGGATGAGGAAAAAGTAGAGGATGTTGAAGAAAGCGTAAATGAAGGAAGAAATAGAGAAGAGGAAATAAAAGAGAGAGAAGTAGCAGTCGAAGCTTATCCTACAGAATGTTCGAATTCACAAGGGAAATTCCTAAAAAGACTCATGTATGATTCAGTGGAGGATTCGTTGATGCAGGAAGAAGAAGAACAGAACCAACTCTTTCAAATTCAACCAATTGTGAAGGCCATGGTAAAGCATATCCCAGTCAATATTGTAATTGATAGCGGAAGTGAACTGACTGCGATCTCAGAAAATTTAATCATGCAGTGTAATGCCATTGAGGAATTGCCAGTTCTGAAAACACGTAAGATTAAAGTAAGAGGTCCTACTAGAAACAATGCTGCGGAAGTTACGAGACAAAAAAGGTTAACTCTTTCGTGCCAAGGTCAAAAGATCGAAACCAACTTCGTGATTATACCTAAACTAACTGTAGATTTGATTCTAGGTGCAGATTTTTTTAAATGAGAGACGAGCGATAATAGATATGGGGAAAGGTAGCGTAACATTCGGGAATGTCACACTTCTCTTTGAGCAAAAGCTAAAATTAGGAGAAATACCAGTTATAAACAAACAATTAAGAATGACGCGAGATAAAGAGGATGAAGAATTAGAATGGTATGTACAAAAGGGGGAATCGCCTCAACTCATGTTAGAAATTCGTAAAGAAATTGACGAAAAATTGCAAGAAGTTTAAGGTATTTCGGAACACAGTAAAAGAGAATTAGAGGATATTTTACGAGATAAAACCTAAGACTGGCAGTATTAAGCACTTTCAGTACAGATTTGAAGATTAATTTTATTACTGGTAAATAATCAGCACAATATTTCAAGATTATTTTGCAGATAAGATCGTCAGGAGAAAGAAGAATGAAGAGAGAGGAATGTGGGGAAAAGAAAGTAGTTTCAATAAAAACAAAAACAAAAATAACACCAATAGTACCATAGATTAAGGTGAAGGGATAAAGCGTAGATAGTCTAACAGGATGAAATACTAAAATGCTATACACCACGACACTACACATGTAACTGCTCCATGTAAGCCGCTACATGGCTCGACCCCACAACTAAAGACACCTGAGTGCCCTTCCGACACTCAGGGAAGAGCCTGATGATAATTAGTAAGATAGGGTTATTTAAATATAGACGATCATTTTAATATTAGAAATGGTAATTGTCTGCAAAGTGTGAATGCGAACGTATGATGAGGTATGCGTGAGATGTCGGCTGTGGGTGTGCTATAGGCATAGTGGAAGTGTAGCCAACCTCGCATCTAGTAAAGCGCGACGGCACTGCACCAGAGAGGCATAAGCTCCACGCGCGTCATTAGCGCTCGTTAGGTTGGCAAATAACTGTGTGCGATATCTCTGAGTCCTTGCGGCCACGATGTGTGGATCCGGACGAGGGAGACTGTATCGGGGTTGTTGCTGTGAAGACCTGGGTGAGTAAGCACGCTCTGCTGTATTGCTCCGATAGTTAGCGAAGATTTAGAATTCCATGTTCACTTTGAACTTGGAAGCAGCTTCCCTGCTGAGGAAAGCCACTATGGTATTTCCTAGAATCACCTCGGTTGGGAGAGATAGGGAGATGATTTCTTTTGCCAAGTAATTTCATGGGAATTGTGTTCACTGCACTTGGGAGTGAACAGGCGCTCATTGCCTAGTAATACTCAGAATTGTTCAATTTCCATTTCAGTGTGAGTGTGAAGTATATATGCAAAGTGTATTTTATTAAAATGTGTTTATTGACTACTGATTGTGGAGAGATTGGTAACACGTGGTCTGCAGACCCCATGCATTTCTTGGAGAGAAGCTTCAGCTCAACGTAATCACATTTCGTGATCGAGCTGGATCTTCTACGTAAATTCACGCGTGTGATTTAATTGCTCCTTCATAATATCCAGTAAAACTCGCGGCTTTAGTTAAACGTGAAGACGGGACTTGCCCGAATTAAAGTTACAGTTGGAACCATGTGCTCTCTCCCAATGTTGTCCCACTTGGTGTATGGGAACCTTCCTCTTTTATATGTTGGATAAAATGAATAGAGTGAATGTTAGTGTGTGTGTGTGTGTGTGTGTGGCTAAATGATGATAGAAATGTGCAGGCGGCAGTCATTGTCGATTCACGGCACATGTTAGCCGGATGTTTAACTAAGTTTACTTAGATATTATACTATTTGTATCACGCCAGCATTCCGTGATAAGTGAGAGGTTATATTTGAGATGGTAATGTTTTATTGAATAAATGTGATTGTGTTATTATACAAATATGTTACAGTGACTTCTCGCAGCCACACCATATTCCCTTATCATTTCACAGAATATTTGGTATGCGTATTTCAGTTAATCACCTGTCTATGTCCCACTCATGGGCATATTTCATTTAATAAACTCTAAAGGTGGTATTAACATTATAATAATATTCTAATTCAAACTTGATCAAAATCACCAAATAAAACTTTAGTTTGAGTATTGATGCCTGTTGCTGCAAATGGCCGCCAGCGTCTTCTATAGTACAGGTGCCATTAATAAAAGTGAGGAGGCCTGCCGAGGGTGCGGAAAGCAAGTATCGTGCTCACAAAAAAATAAAAAAAACTAATTCGAGGATTTTTGTAGAAGTTAAGACTGAAAGTACCTTAGAATTGTAACATGGAAAGGGCGCCGAAATTTGTAAAGCTTTTTAAGAAGGCGTAAAACAATGTAGGTACTAGACATATGTTAGATGATTATAAGTAAAACTTTTTGTAAGAATCATTGTAAAAACACCAGCAAGGACAAGATGCAATGACCCACTAGTTGCAACGAGAGAAGTATCAAGAAAGAAAAGGACGTAATTAGCAAGACACGATTCCTACAAGGCAGCAGCGTCGAGAGGAAGGAAAGGACAGCGACACCAACAGAGGGTATCGAAAGTGGGCAATAAATTTGCCCGCTCGGCGGAACCCTGCTGCGACAGAACACGGAGCTGCATAGTGGCAGAGCCCTGCAGAGACGTGACGGAACACCGAACGCTGGAAGGGTCTCCGAGCGCCCCGAATGAACGGAGCATGCAGAAAACGGCCCGTCGAGAAGACCGCTTGGGCAAGCCACCACGCTGGTGCACGAAACTGAAGAAAACTTCCACAAAGTAAAAATGACACGCCCAAACAATTTATCAAACTGTTACTAAGAGGAGAACTTCAAAGCGACTAGTTATCAATATATATTTCCATATCCTGCCCAGAGAAGAACCAAGAAGCAAGTAAGAAGCAGAGAAAAAGCAGGAAGAACAGAAGTAGAAGTTTCGCAAGATTGAGACCAAGAAACAAGATGGGTGAAGAATAGACAACATACCTTCCCAAATCCCTATCCTATTGAAAACTAGTCGTCTGCGAAGTATTACAACGAAAAAACGACCGTTTTCAGCGACACATAACGATGACTTTCACGCATACAAAGCCAGTAAACCACGAGATTCTACACTCACAGCTCCATTCCATTATGGGACCTCCACAACAGCAACACACACTTGCAAAGCCAACAAGGAATGCTGAACGAAGCTGTACATCAAATACTTGCCCACATCCATCTCGCTCAAGTCCACCACCTTCGTGCAAAAACATTCGCCAACCTCATGCTTAAACATTCATAGGATAGTGCGAATGTGTGAAATCAAATTATGTGATGTAGGAATTGTGCAAAAGAAACGTATGAAAAACTAAATAAGTTAAGCACACCTGACGGCTAATAAACAAAAAATAACAGTCATTGACTATGGACTTAAGTAAAAAATAGACTATCAATAAAAACAAGTCATTAGTTCTGAAATGGACAGTATATGGAGAACAAAAGTAAGGCATAATAAACTCTAAAACTATATGCCACTTATTTACTCCTCATAAAAATAAAAGAATAACTACTTATTTCCTCCTTATAAAAACAAAGAATAAAAAATTATCTTGTCAGATGTTTTCCCTTTTTTAAACATTTGTACCATTTGTTAGGATAATATCTCAATACTTGTGTATGTATATTTCTTTGTCAAAGCAATTCTTGGAAATATATCTTATTTGTTAGTGTAGCAATGTTGAAATGAGTGTCTAGAAACAAAAACATTTTACTTGTACATGATATTTAGAAAATGTGTTATGAATAGATTTTACTTAATTACTACATTTATAAAAAATATATATTTCTAAGAAAATCGATGTGCAAGACTCCTCACTTTCGATAACAAACTTCTTAAAAAACAAACTTCACACTTAAATAAAGAAAGAAAATAATTAAAAATTAATAATAGCATAAAAATATTCTTCTCTTGTCAGTTTTGAGAATAATGTGGAAGAATATAAAAGTATAAATTAGTAATACAAACTAGCATAGAACACAATTATGTGGCTGAACTGTAGGCAACAAAATTTAGATAACATAATAATTTTTGACTGACTTAGACAAGGATTCAATGATTTCCTAAGTTCAGTGCAAAAATTAAGTTCGAAGGGTGGTGATATGTAAGGTGTCTGGCAAATCTAACACCTTCCATGAAAACCCTGACATGATAAGCAAATCTAGTAGTATGTCACATAGCTCCAAATAAATCGTGACATTAAATTAACCAAAGTAATATGAGAAACGAGTGAGCAAATGGAATACCACAGACTAACACAAGAATGCCTAAATGCATGTCATACCTAACCACTGTGAGACAGACACAGTTCTGAGGGGAGAAACGAGAACAGAAGCGGAGAGCCGAATCTTGTTAAGCTGGAAGGCCCTATGATAAGGGATGGACACCCACATCGCCAGCTAACCACTAGGACCACACACCACCCACAAGTTTTAGCATGAGACTTATTCGCATCTCTGTTACGTCAGGACCACCCCCTAGCCCATGTTAAAAGCTAAAGCCCTCCAGAAGAACAGTATAGATCTTACGATAACACAAAAAGGGCCACACCACCCGCAAGTGTTAGCGTGAGACTTTTTCGCGTCTCTGTTACGTTAGGACCACCCCCCAGCCCATGTTAAGAGATAGAGCCCTCCAGAAGAACAGTATAGATTTTGCAATAACGCTAAAATGACCACACCAGCTGCAAGTTTTAGCGCGAGACTTTTTTGTGTCCCTGTTACATTGCAAACTTTAAAAAACATTGCCCCACCACTAAAAGTATAACGTTTCTCATTCGATAGACAGAATTTTTGTAGGCGGAGCTTAAAGTTAACATTGAGACCCTGATTGGTCAGATGAAAACACAGCCAGATAGTTATTTTAAACCAACTTCGGTAAATTGTAGTAAGGAGAAGTTAGAAGAAAGTTGCTTCCGAGAGGGCGAGCCGTATGGAGCTGCACCGGCCGCCGCCCCCTGGCGAACACCGACAAGGTAATGAACGCACGCAATGCCGCATTTTTGAGCGTATAAGGCTTCACTCAGAACTGCAGAAGTCTCATCTGTTACATCCACTTTTTACGTAATACTAGTGTCGATCCTCAATTAAAGCTCATGGTGTTCACATTTGCCACTTGAAGTAAAATTCTGAAACTCGATGATTTTTCTGTTATATAGTTACTGAGAAGCCACATCAGCCACTGTAATTTACGATAAGTTAGATTAGTAATTAAAGATAATTGAGGGTCACTGTAGATCATTTTGATAGTTTTCTCTCTTGTGAAACTTAATTTAAACCTAGATTATAGATGTGATATGGCATAGGTCATCCTTCGATCCATTGTAGTACTTGGAAACTCATTCAGGGAATATTCGTTCACATTTTTGTTGAACGCAGTTGGTTTTTACCATTCTGTATTAAAACATTTCCTTTTACCAATAGTGCAATTTATAAACTATGTTTTGTGAGTAGAATAAAATTTCCAATGGTAAACTTAACTGCTTTTTCGACGTTATTTTACCAGCCAACTAAAAATAGGAAAGCCTTGAACCCCTTCCACTAAATTTAGTTAGTAATACGATTCTTTTACAGGGAGTGCAATGGAGCTGACGCTGAAATCATTAAGTATTTGGTTAAATCATCGCTAGTCTCACTGAACTCTTCTGAATTCTACATGTCATGTTTGGTCTGGCGTCTCCTTACCAGCAACAGGTCCCGGGTTCAAACTAGTCAATTCCCTAAAAAACACGCTCAGAGCGTCGTTGCGCGAAAGTGGTAGGGAGACACGATATAGAACAAACAGACACCACGCAGAATGTTAGAACTCTCCACTTTCGCGTCTTCACCCTTACTCTCCCTCTGCCCGTCTCCGGCCGCGTATCCCGCGTGCCGAACATCATCGCTCAACTGACTAGTGCAGTTCCCTTCCTTGAAGCCGTCCATCTAATTGGCTACAGATTATTCTACATTATTTTACATTGTCAAATATTTAAATGATAAAGGCTTGATCACTTTCACGTTCTAAATAAAGAAACAATAGTATACATTGCATAATAAACGAGAAATTCTTATATAGAAAACCAATACAATTTCCTTTGTAACTCTGAATGTCACAGCCAGTAGCCTTGCACCAATGTGTTTTCTAATAAATAAATAAAGAACAAAAGTAACTATTATGCACTAAACTTTACAAAAAATATTCTATTACCTTATGACTCAATAAGGTATCATGCTGTCTTCGTTCAATGTGTTTCGTGTGGAGGCAATGATGCTCTGATGCTTAACTGAAAATACTTATAAATTTAGTACATTTTTTAAACAAATAAAGTTACAGAGTTGATACTTACAACATATTTCATTGTAATGATGCGCTTTTATATGAAATGCCGTTCCTTAAGATCGACCAAAGCGTTCAGATATTAGCATTCAGCTCTTTGTTACAGAACTTGTTAATTTTACTATAAAAGTAAATCCTATACTAATACAGATATGTTCAATATTCAAGTTTTATTGAGATCACCATAAAATTTTAAGAAAGATACTTGATTAAAATTACTATGGTTTCATACCCTGAATTACTACAGCAAAAAATAGTTTTGATAGATCTTTCCCTTTATGGTCGATCTTAGATCGACCATTTTTAACACTGCTACTCCTCCCTGCTCACAAACAGCTCCTACAGGGTTTCCCTATGACGAGGTTCTCGTCTGTCTCACGCGCACACTACAGCACTTAGGTTTGATCAACAGGGCCTCATTTAGCACGATAGACGCCTCTGGACTTTCCCCATCTCGCGGCGAATCTGCGCTCTTTGCAGCACACTATCCTGGATGACAGGATTCGTTTCACAATTCCTGGAAGACTGTCTCGCTGTGGCCGAGCGGTTCTAGACGCTTCAGTTTGGAACCGCAGTGCTGCTTTGTTGCCAAGTTTGAAGCCTGCCTTGGGCATGGATGTATGTGATGTCCTTAGTAATAGGTTTAAGTAGCTCTCAGTCTAGGGGACTGATGACCTCAGATGTTAAGTCCTATAGTGGTTACAGCCATTTGAACCATTTTTGAAGGCTGTCTCTTTCGGCCATATACTAAAATGAGAGCGTAATGCTCGTTAATTCACAGCAGGATTTCAGCCTCTGGACTGGTACATATTGATATTCATTGCTTCAGCCAATAAAATTATTTTAGATAAAGGGGAGACTCAGTATGTCTCAGGAATATTAGCTGTACATGATTAATGCATAGTCGGTTGCTCTGCGGCAAGGGCAGCCAATCATCCTACCAAATAAGCTCAGTTCCTTATAGGTGGTGTGTGTGTCTTGCAAGTAACGAATGCCACTACTGACAATGTACCAATTGACTACAGTATACAGAATGGAAGTTTACACATATGCTGTACACTTGAGTTCATAAGAATTATAACCAGAATTTTTTTTCAACAGCCTTAATTTGGGCACGAAGATAATAAATCACTGACTTTCACTGAAGCAGGGTGGCTCCCTTAGTTATAGCTCCGTCCCAGTGAGTGACACATCTGCGAATTCTCCGCTCCATGATTCACACTGATGGCACCACCAGGATTCGTAAAGGGAAGGAATGGCCAGGCAGTGGAGTGGTGGAGGTCGGTGGGGAAACACAGTGATGTACCGGTACACGAGTAATGCTGGGTAGTAAGTAATTGTCTGTCGAATAGCACTGGTTTCAGTTCTGGACTACGTTTGTGCTTACGTGGATTGCTGGCTTAATTTACATTTGGTGATGTCTTATAGTTGTGAATTGAGACGGAGAATACAGAAGAGCATTGAGTTTCGTTACGCAAGTGATAGGATATTATATTTGTAGCCAGCAAAGCATTGATCTGGTTCAGTGACTTGAACACCCCTGCATCCAATACTTCTGCTGCGCTGATAGACGCCCAGTACTGGATGTCTTAAATTACTGGTGTATTAGAAGAGCATAAATTATTCACTTTATGAATCTTAACACCAATGGATGATGAGGTGCTGTCGAGTAATTGACAGTATGTGATGTTATTCTGTGCCACCAATTATTGTTCTCATCTTGCCATAGCCTTTCCGAATTTCGCACTATTGCCTACAGTTGTTAGTCTGATTCGGCATATGCTGTTGTGTGTGAGAAAACGTTCAATGAGTCTGAAGCTTGTTCTGCATGTTGGCATAAGGGCACAGAAATTAGTAAACGAATCCTGCTAGCGCCCAAGGGGTTTGATTTCTTACTTTGTGTTATGAATGAACAGGCTTACCTAAAAATAATAATATTGGGTGAGTACCTAACTGATCACGAGCACCGTCGTGAGATTACTATGATGAGTGAAATCGGGAATGAGGAAATGATAATGCTGCCATTGTAATTATCTTGTAGCTTGGGATTTGCAGTGACTGTCAGTGGTCAGTCTTTTGCTCTCCAAGCGTTAATTATTGCTTTTTTCAGATTCTGTAAAGAAATGTCTACCATTATCAAAACATATCTATTTCCTCTCCAGGTCTGGGGAAGAGGCCTCAAACAGTCGACGAACCAGTCTTCCATAGGTTTCTGTTCCCACTCCTAACTTAAAAAACGTGTATGGGCAATCGAATTTCGCTTTCCACACCTTACATTCCGAGCACTGAGCCACTTCCTTTCCCACGTAGAAATTCAATGTTAATAGCTTTGTAAAGTCCCTAAGTGTACTCCACACAATGAGCGATGGAAATACAGAAGGACTGCTGGTACAAGCAGTTTTGGTAAACAAATCTTCGGCATCCCATCAGTGTGGGTACAACAGAGCATGAATCTTCTAAAGCACCTAGAGAATCGACTTCCCTGACTACCGTCAACTGCCTCTTAAAACCGCCTAATATCTCCCTTCATCGTGTTTTGCCGGTAAATTTGTGTACAAGGAGCGGATGTCCCTTAGAACTGCAAAACACATGACTTTAGGGGTATGCCATTTAATATTCAGGATCTTTTATGTGCCTCACTGCTGTAGACGTACTGACTGCCCCACGAGACACCCTGCCAGTCTTCCGGGACCTCGTCTAAACCCAACCGAGAAGTTCGTTATTGGTCTCCACTGCAAAACATTAATACTCGAAATAGTAGCGAAACTTTTCTAATCCAAGTAATTGGACTAGAGCCTCCAATTCGACAAATACTTCATTTCATGAACGGGCAGGGATCTAGAGGTGTAAACAATAGGCTGACTTTTTTCCTTTTGTTCCAGAAACACAACCGCAGCAACAACAGAAAGGGAATGCGTCCGTTTCAAGAACAAATTCCTTTCCAAAATCTGCGATCGCTTAGACCGGTGTATTACTTAAAGCCAGATTTAATGCATTAAACATTGCTTGTTGGCTCTGAGACCAGCAAAAGGTATCACCTTTTCTACGGCGTTGATGCAATAGTGCAGCAAGCTGTGCAAACCTGTGGATGAATTTGTGAAAGAAGTTAATCACCACGATAAATCGAGCTATTCCATTTTTGTCTTCTGGATAATTGTGTACGGATTTAATTCGCTATTCACCGATTTAATTCCTTGGGCCAAAATCAATTGCCCCAGAAAGGAAGTTCACTCTAAATGTGTATTATTGTGCTTTACTAAGAGACTGGCCTCCCTTAGGCGCTGCAAAACCTGCTCTAAGTGATTAAGGGGCTCAGAAAAAGACCACTATAAACGAATATGTCATCAAAATATTTATGAGCGAACTGAGAGTTTAAATCTTCAAAGATGGACTCCAGTAAACGAGTTAGGACAGCAGCGTCCGTTGTCAAGCCATATGGGACTCTGGTAAATAAACTTAGTATAGAAGGCTGCTAGGAAATTAGCTCTTTTTTTTGACGGTATTTGATGATAAGCCTGATTCGGGTCTAATAGTATGGAATAACGGAGACCTGGTAACGGAAGTGATTCTAGTACGACCCTTTGGTTCTAAGGTCGATAATGTACCACCGGTCGGTACTCCCTTCATCTCTCCTTTAAGAACTAAACTATTTGGAGCTGAATAGGATAAAGGTAACGATCTAATAATTCGGTCCTCTAGGAATTGATTAATAATGTGCTTCATCTCCCGCACGTTGGGTGATGACACAGGTTAAGCGACTGTCATACTTGCACCTGATACGTTAACTGAATATCATATTCGATCTTGTTAGTGACACCAAACAAGTCTCTCAAAACCTCAGAGAACTGATGACAGAAATTTAACATTTTCTGGGCTTCCTGTGGCTTAAGGTAGCCTCAATGGGATTTTTTCTGATGCCTTCGCTGAATTAATACTACTTATTCGCTTACGCTCGTGCAGTCTAAACTTCTTCTCCGTCCGAAACTCAAAGGAAAATTTTATTCCAGCGTAATTCAGAACACACTGAGTTTTGACTATAAAATCACAACCGAGACTAACACTGGAAGACAGACCATAGGTATGTGCTAACTATTCTAGCGGCCAAGACAGACCCTGAATTTTTACTTGAAGGACATCTTGCCTATCAACGGCAAACTTTCCCTCTCCACTGTACGACATTTCTGATTAATGGATTCCAACGTAGCGGTCTTACAAATAGACCTGTCCATTTGGTACCAATGATAATCAACTAAGAAACAAATACTCTCCAAATCTAGTAAATTACAGACCTATTAGCGGTGCAAACGAAGCGAAGGTTGGATTCAGCAGCGTCATCCTACTACAACCCTTTGGCGCCCCAGCGCTTCGCCAATACCGTCAGCTGTTCTTAAGATTGCTTCGCTGAAAATTACAATCGCGAGCCGTTTGTCTACCTGACTGCATTGAAAACAATTACCCTCGAGAAAGAAACCTTGCCTGATTTGTTCTGGGACCAGATTCACTGGACTTAGTAATTCGTACTTCGTTGTTGTCCTCCTTTCACACTCCAAGTGAATGCTTTGCAGAGTGGCTACTAACTTATCAACTTCCTCGAAGTGCTTAGCCTTCCCCACAAAAACCACCCGAGAGCGGTCGCCAACGCGCAAGCATTCCAAAATGTGTTTAAAAGTGACATTTCTGTAATTTGTCAACATAGTGCAAACCTAGCCTCTCAGATATCCTCCACGTAACGAACAATACCTTCATTTCCTCCTTGAATTCCAAAATAATACCTTTTTGTTGACTTACTCTTACATCTAATGGACAAGTTTTGATGAACAATTACCTACGCAATCCCTCTAGGCACTCATATTCGCGGATACTTCCCTCGAAAAGCACGCTTAATCTATCCCGATGAGACAATAAATCACACGAAACATCAGAGTGTGCAAAAACTGCATAACGTCTACTGGATGCTGTAACCTAATAGTTAACCATAAAAATTAAAGGACGTCAACTGGATGCTGTAACCTAACAGTTAACAACAAAAACAGCAGAATTTCCGTACTCGTTTCCACTTACAAAACTACTTCCTGTAGTATCCTATCGGGTTGAGAAACTTATTTAAGCAATGCCACACTTCCACAACACCACTTTCCACAACAGCCCTGCGCTGAACGTTTCCATTAATGTCGCCTTCTGATACTTCTTGCAAATGCAAGACATTATTCCAGACCTGAAGCTCCACCAGTTTGCTCCGTGTTTTTTACTAAAAGTTGAATTTATACCTTACCTGTGTTATTTATAGCCAAATCTTGCACACGATTAGCCAAACGGCTTATCTGAGTTTGAATACGCAGTATCTGCTTACGGAACAGGCAGATATCCTGCAAAAAGTCAATATTGGCTTGTACTACGGAAAGGTATTCGGGACACAGATTAGCAGCGGCGACAATCTCGCTTACATACCGTTTACTCAGCTATGACAGGGAATGGGAAGTGCCCCGCAATCTCTGCGCAGATTCCGACACATTTCCCTCAGTGAATTATCACGTTACTCGTAGTTCGTGTTGGAAAAATTCCTGTTTTAAGTGGGAGATGCCAATCATTTCACGGACCGAGGAAATTAACCTGCTACACGACACAAGAGCACCAAGCAATAAATCTCAACTAATCTAATTACCTAACTTTGTCAATTTTCCCTTGTATTTCTTGTGACGCACCTACGCTCTTACTACAACTGATATGGAGAAAGATATTTCTACTACGGTAGGAACTGCATGCAATAGGGTAGCGGCAGGTACTGGATTCCAGTAGAGTAAGAGTTTAATACAATAATTGCTTTTATTTTCCAGCAGTCCTCACAAGGGGATTTAGCACAGTCTTTTAAAAAATATACTCCATTTAATATACACACATCAAAAAAAGTTTTCCATCACCCAGTTCCCAGATCTCCTGAAGATAGACGTTAACTGTGGATATTGTATCACAGACACAGTCCCTTTGACTGTTCAGAGATGTCACTAAACCCGCACAAAAATGTAAACAACCATGCATGAGCAGCGCCTAGTGGACGGAAGGGGTCCGACAGCAGATCAGTTCCAGTCATTCCACCAGGAAGGAGATACACGGCTCGTGATGTCTGTAGTTCTACCATGCCTATACGGTCAATACCGCGGTTCGATCGAGTCCGCATAGTCACTTTGTGCCGGGAAGGACTGTCAACAAGGGAAGTTTCCAGGTGTCTCGTAGTGAACCATAGCTGTGTTGTTCGGAAATGGAGGAGATACAGAGAGACAGAAACTGTCGATAACACACCTCGCTCAGGCCGCTCAAGGGCTACTACTGCAATGGATGGCCTCTACCTACGGATTACGGTCCGTTGGAATGCTTTTCATGCAGCCACAGGACGTCGTGTTACGACTCAAGCTGTGCGCAATAGGCTGCATGGTGCGCAACTTCACTCCCGACGTTCATGGCGAGGTCCATCTATGCAACCACGACACCATGAGGCACGGTACAGATGGGCCCAACAACATGCCGAATGGACCGCTCAAGAATGGCATCACGTTCTCTTCACTGATGAGTGTCGCATATGCCTTCAACCAGACAATCGTCGGAGTCGTGTTTGGAGGCAACCCGATCGGGCTGAAGCATTAGATACATTGTCGAGCGAGTGCAGCAAGATGGAGGTCCACTGTTGTTTCGGGGTAGTATTATGTGGGGGACGACGTACGCCGCTGGTGGTTATGGAAGTGCCGTAACCGCTGTACGATAGGTGAATGCCATCCTCCGACCGATAGTGCAACCATATCGGTAGCATATTGGAAAGGCATTCGTCTTCATGGACGATAATTCACGCCCCCATCGTGCACATATTGTGAATTACTTCCCTCAGGACAACGTCATCGCTCGACTAGAGTCACCAGCATGTTCTCCAGATATGAACCCTAGCGAACATGCCTGGGATAGATTGAAAACGGCTGCTTATGGACGACGTGGCCCACCAAACACTCTGAGGGATGTACGCCGAATCGCTGTTGAGGAGTGGGACAATCTGAAGCAACAGTACCTTGACGAACGTGTGGATAATATGCCACAACGATTACAGGCATGCATCAATGCAAGAGGACGTTTCATCGGGTATTAGAGGTACCGGAGTGTACAGCATTCTGGACCACCACCTCTCAAGATCGCGCTGTATAGTGGTACAACATGCTATGTGTGTTTTCCATGAGCAATGAAAAGGCCAGCAATGATGTTTATGTTGATCTCTATGCAGTACAAATGGTGTGTGTGTCCTGCAAATTACGAATACCACTAGCCCCAGTGGGCGTTTTGGCTGTAACATATATAAAGGAAGGTTACGCACATGCCACTCACTGAAATACATGGGCCACTTGGCTACTACATACAGAAAGGAAGGCTAGACACACGCCACACACTGAAATACATAAAAATATAACCATTCAGTGTCAACATGTCATGAAATGCGCGCAAAAATAATTACTTGTTAAGCTGTGTTTGGCTGTACATTGGATTTGATAATCCGAAGCCACAGTATCATCAGTATACGCAACGTCAACGTTTAGTTGGCTCGTACTTTACGTTAATATGTCGGTTGCCCAGTAAGAGTGCACCGAATTGATTTTCTCAGCCGAAAACAATGATACGAATACGAAACGTTAAGTACGTATTATCTGAAGTCTCCTTAGTGAGCGCGACAAGCTTCTGTCACTTCCTACAGACAGAGTAGCTGCAGGACAGTTGCAAAATGGCGTCTGTAGGTGATATACGTTCCAGTCAACGTGCCGTCACTGAATTTCTCACTGTAGAGAAAGAAACTATGGAGAATATTCAGAAACACTTGTGCAAAGTCTTTGGACCATCTGCTTTCGACAGAAGTACATTTAGTGCTGGGCACGGAGGGTGACGTCATCGAAAGGCAGTTCGGCGGAGCTATACGATTTGCAGCGGTCAGGGAGACCACCCACAGCTGTCACACCTGACACACCTGATCTAGTCGTCTCGGACTTGTTTGGGCCATTAAAGGATACCTTTCCTGGAAGACATTTTGAGGACGATGAGGAGGTGATTCACACAGTGAAGCACTGTCTCCACCACCAACACGAGGATTGGTACCGACAGAGTATACACGCCCCTGTTTCGCGATGGAGGAAGGCCATAGAATGGAATGGAGATTACGTGGAGAAATAGGATGTGTAGATAAAACACCTTTCTTTCGTGTGCGTAATTCTCATTATGTTCAACAACGAACTGTTGAAGAGAAAAAGATGCGATGCATTACTTTCTAGGCAACCATCGCAGTTTTCTGGAAACTAATCAGAACACAAACTGGCTTCACTACAAGAAAACACTTAAAACAATCTTTAACAGAAATACGTCTAGTCTCAATAAAGCGTAACCGGGGACAATACTGTCAAAGTGGGTCTCCTGCAGAACAAGATGCACTGGCTCAGATTAACCAGCGAAAGCTCTCCAGATTCAACACAGTTCTGCTGAACGGATGAAATGGCCGTAAACCATCAGTGAATATATCTCGTGAACCTTCAGGTCAATTTCAAAGCATTCGTGTCAGAAATATTCGATACAAGTGACGCAACACGTTGCCGAACGACACTACTCGACAGCACCTTCCTGACTGGCACAACACAGCGATAAACCGCGGGGACAACCCATCCACCGCAATGTGTCGCACCTCTGCACTCCTCCACAGTAGACGGTGTACCAAACAAGGGCTCTAACTAAAGACCCAAGACCTCTACCGTCCGGCGTTGAATCTTCACTTTTCCTCTGTCCTAACGGCCCACAGCGAAGTCAATCTCGCCGCACTGCAGCAACACTATCTTCGACCGCTTTCATCAGGTATCTGTAGGAGCCGACAAAGGGCTCACATACAATAAAGCGCCAAAGAAACTGATATAAGCATGCGTATTCAAATACAGAAATTTGCAAACAGGATGAATACGGTGCTGCGATCGGCACGCCTGTATAAGACAAATGTCTGGTGCAATTGTTAGATCGCTTACTGCTGCTACAGTGGAAGGTTATCAAAATTTAAGTGAGTCTGAAGTTGGCGTTATAGCCGTCGCACGAGCGAAGGGTCATGGAATCTCCAAGGTAGCGATGAAGCGGGGATTTTTGCGTACGACCATTTCATGAGTGCACTGTAAATATCAGGAATCCGTTAAAACATCAAATCTCCGACATCGTTGCTGTCGGAAAAAGATCCTGCACTAACAGGACTAACGATGACTAAAGAGAATCGTTCAGCATGACAGAAGTGCAACCCTTGCGCAAATTGATGTAGATTTCAATGCTGGGTCATCAAAAAATGTCAGCGTGCGAACCATTCAACGAAATATTATCGATGTGGGCTTTCGGAGCCGAAGGTCCGTTCGTGTACCCTTGATGACTGCACTACACAAAGCTTTACACCTCGCGTGGGCCCGTCAACACCGACATTGAGCTGTTGATGACTGGAAACATGATCCCAGGTTGGACGAGTCTCTATTCAGATTGTATCTAGCAGGTGGACGTGTAGAGGTATGAAGACAGTCGCATGAATCTATGGATCCTGCATGTCAGCAGGAGACTGTTCAGGCTGATGGAGGGTCTGTAATGGTGTAGGGCATGTTCAGTTGGAGAGATATGGGACCCCCAATACGTGTTGATATCACTCTGACAGGTGACACGAACGTAAGAATCTTCATCTACATCTACATCTACATCCATACTCCGCAAGCCACCTGACGGTGTGTGGCGGAGGGTACTTCGAGTACCTCTATCGGTTCTCCCTTCTATTCCAGTCTCGTATTGTTGGTTGGCTCTGAGCACTATGGGACTCAATTTGTGATGTCATTAGCCCCCTAGAACTTAGAACTAGTTAAACCTAACTAACCTAAGGACATCACACACATCCATGCCCGAGGCAGGATTCGAACTTCGACCGTAGCGGTCTCGCGGTTCAGACTGCAGCGCCTAGAAACGCACGGCCACTTCGGCCGGCCTCGTATTGTTCGTGGAAAGAAAGATTGTCGGTATGCCTCTGTGTGGGCTCTAATCTCTCTGATTTTATCCTCATGGTCTCTCTGCGAGATATACGTAGGAGGGAGCAATATACTGCTTGACTCCTCGGTGGAGGTATGTTCTCGAAACTTCAACAAAAGCCTGTAACGAGCTACTGAGCGTCTCTCTTACAGAGTCTTCCACTGGAGTTTATCTATCATCTCCGTGACGCTTTCGCGATTACTAAATGATCCTGTAACGAAGCGCGCTGCTCTCCGTTGGATCTTCTCTATCTCTTCCATCAACCCTATCTGGTAAGGATCCCATTCTGGTGAGCAATATTCAAGCAGTGGGGGACCAAGTGTACTGTAACCTACTTCCTTTGTTTTCGGATTGCATTTCCTTAGGATTCATCCAAAGAATCTTAATCTGGCATCTGATTTACCGACGATCAATTTTGTATGATCATTCCATTTTAAATCACTCCTAATGCCTACTCCCAGACAACTTATGGAATTAACTGCTTCCAGTTGCCAGCCTGCTATATTGTAGCTAAATGATAAAGGATCTTTCTTTCTATGTATTCGCAGCACATTACACTTGTCTAATCACCCTCATTAATTCATGTCCATTGTGCATCCTGACGGACAATTTCAATAGGACAATGTGACACCCCACACGTTCATGATTGCTACAGAGTTGCTCCAGCAACACTCTTCTGAGTTTAAACACTTCCGCTGGCCACCAAACTAACATAAATAAACAATAACTGCACAGGAACGGTAATGGACTAGCGACTGATCATTATTGATTTACCTATTTCACAATTAATGCTACGGACCACTAGGTAGATTAACTCAGCTGCGTTGGAAACAAAAGTAGTGCTGATATCCGATTCCCATTCCACCGGCTTTACACAGTCATCAGTAGTCACCACTTATTTAGGGTAGTATCAGTAACGAAGCCGAGTTCAGGCTTTACTACCCGAATTTCAGATCTAACGGTCGTATTTTTTACTCTGGAATCGTTCTTTGGGCAGTAGTAAATTGTGCAGGCTACTGCATAGAAAAGCTTGTAGAGGAAATGAAGTGATTGTCCTGGAATTTATAGTGAGGCCCACTATGGCTGGCCACGAATGATTAAAACGTTAAACGCCTCCGTGGAGGATTTTAAAACTCTCCTCTAGCGGTTTAACGTTTCCATTTGCCGAGAGATAGTAAATTTAAAGGCAGTGTCAGCGGTAGGAATCTCCACGTCAAATAAAATTAAACGACGTACACGGACCCGCACGTTGCGTCAGGGCGGCTGGCGTAACGACCGGGAATCGGAGATTAACGAGAATGGCGGGCACGAACGGGCGCGATTACTGGGCCAGTTCGGCCGTTACCATCAATGGCGACTGGACGCTAGTAGGGCGCCCAGCGAGAACACTCATTAGGCCGATCGCCGTTGGCGCTCTTCATCTGTCCGTCGGCGCCAAACGGGACCACCCGAAGGCTTCTGACAAGCCGAGTGGCAGAGCGCCAGTCAGTTGCGGCCGCAGGGTTGGCACCCCTGTGACCTTGTCGCTTACTACCCGTAAAGTGGATTGAGCAGCACGCCATCGGGCACTGAGAGCTGATTGGATGGCCGCTGGTAACACGCTCTATTGTGTTACTGTAATGTATCGCTTAGGGGTGAGCACGAAGCTGAAATTCAGAGCATTTCCAGGGAGTGGTCCGCTAATGTACGCCAACTAGTCGATCGTTTTGACTGGTTTGGTGGCAGAAATATTAAAAAAACGTATGTGTACAAGACAACACTTAAATGATTTTTCTGTGGCTTCGGGGCAGAATAGTTTCACATTAGGTCATCCGCACTGAAATTGCATTCTTATTCCGCTGATATTTATTTATTACCTACCGGTTTCCTATTTATTGTGAGGTCGATAAATAAATTGAGATGTACCTCTTGTCTGTTCTCCGGACCTTCCGCAGCGTCGCGCGAAGTCACATTCGCAAGTACATGTCGCCAGCCTCTCACCTGCGAGAGGGAGTTCAAATTTCTTACTATCCCAAAGTAAATAATTACAATGAAGCGGCAAAGAAACTGGTATAAGACTGCGTATTCAAATACAGAGATATCTAAACAGACAGAATATGGCGTTGAGGTCGGCAACGCCTATACAGGACAACTGTCTGGTGCAGTTGTTAGATAAATTACTGCTCCTAAATGGCAGGGTATCGAAGTTCAAGTGGGTTTCAAGGTGGTGTTACAGTCGGCGCACGAGCGATGGGACACAGCATCTCCAAGGTAGCGATGTTGTGGGGCGTACGACCATTTCACGAGTGTACCGTGAACATCAGGAATCCGGTAAAACATTAAATCTCCGACATCGCTGCGGCCGGAAAAAGATCCTGCCAGAATGGGACCAATGTTGACTGCAGAGAATCGTTCAACTTGACAGAAGTGCAACCCTTCCGCAAATTGCTGCAGATTTCAATGATGGGCCATCAACAAGTGTCATCTTGCGGCCCATTCAACGAAATATCATCGATATGGGCTTTCGGAGCCGAAGGCCTACTAGTGTACCCTTGATGACTGCACGATATAAACCTTCACGCCTAGCCTGGGTCCGTCAACACCGCAATAGGACTGTTGACTGCAAACATGTTGCCTGGTTGGACGAGTCTTGTTTCAAATAGCATCGAGCGAATAGACGTGCAAGGGAGACAATCTAATGCATTCATGGACCCTGCATGTCAGCAGAGGACTGTTCAAACTGATGGAGACTCTGTAATGGTATGCAGCGTGAGCAGTTCGCGTGGTATGGAACTCCTGATGTGTCTAGATACGACACTGACAGATGACACGTACATAATCATCCTGCCTGATCAACTGCGTTCTCACGCACTTGGGCAATAACGGCCGGAGAGTGCGACATCCCCCCGTCCAGAAGTGCTATATGTGCGGCTGCTTCCGGCGGAGGTTCGAGTCCTCCCTCGAGCATGGGTGTGTGTGTTTGTCCTTAGGATAATTTAGGTTAAGTAGTGTGTAAGCTTAGGGACTGATGACCTTAGCAGTTAAGTCCCATAAGACTTCACACACACATCTGAACAATTGCTACAAACTGGCTCCAGGAACACTCTTCTGAGTGTAAATACTTCCGCTCAGTCATGAACATTATTTAACATATCTGGGATGCCTTGCAACGTGCTATTTATGAGAGATCTCCACGCCCTCGTACCCTTACTGATTTATGGACAGCCCTGCAGCATTCATGGTGTCAATTCCCTCCAGATATTAGTCAAGTCCATGCTACGTCATACTGCGGCACTTCTGCGAAGTCGCTGGGCCTCTACACGATATTAGGCAAGAAGTGTACCAGTTTCTTTGGCTTTTCAGTGTAAAATCCCTGTTGCTTCCAGGCTACTCTCAGGTAATGCGATACGATATTGCAGCCTAATTCGGAATAACACAGACACTGCAATATCGTATTTAACCGCCTACTACAGGCAAGTGACATTCAAGTAAAATGTCTCCCTTGTACTGGAATATACATAACGGATGTGCGAGAACAGATTGTAGAGAAGTGTTTGCGAAATATGGGAATTTAGGTGTCACCGTGTTTCAGGCTCTGGCATCCTAATGGTAAGGCGTCCAATAGAGATTAACGGCAAATTTGGGTTCGATTCCCTGTCTGGTACAAAATCTCGTTCTTGTCTTTCCATTATGCTGCTGGTGATTGTTCATTTTCGCAACTGTAGTTTCATGTACTCCCAGGTAAGGTTCCTAGACAATCTTTGGACTGTAAACATTCACTACTAACAGGTGAATAAATCACACATTCAGTTGGGTAGTAACAATTGAGACGGTCGGTGTGTATTATAGAAAGTTTACTGCTTGCGTGCTAGGTCTGACTCGCCGATAGGCGATGGTAACGGGGGGGGGGGGGGGGAGGAGGGTAGCGCGAGCACAGGCTTCAGCAGAGCAGTTACGGACCGTCTCGTGTCAGTTGCTGTGCGGTGAGACTGATATTCATTTGGTAGATTGCTCAGTGATGGCCGAGAGATACTGTGGGCAACTTTTGTGTAATGAAATATGTTATCTGGCCCAAATGGTTCAAATGGCTCTGAGCACTATGCGACTTAACTTCTGAGGTCATCAGTCACCTAGAACTTAGAACTAATTAAACCTAACTAACCTAAGGACATCACACACATCCATGCCCGAGGCAGGATTCGAACCTGCAACCGGAGCGGTCGCTCGGCTCCAGACTGTAGCGCTTAGAACCGCACGGCCACTCCGCCTGGCAAAAATATGTTATCTGTTCTGCTAGTTGACTACAGGCCATGTGGTCTTCACAGTGAGAAGCGTGTTCGCCTGCTGTCTAAGATTCTGAGTCTGAGCTCCGGGTGCTATTATGCAGAGTTAACTCTGATTTGCAGTCGTACTGTTCTATAACAGTGTCAGTCTGGTGACAGATGTTGCACAGGGGAAGCTTTCCCTCTGTTTTGATTTCACCATGGCTCCACGATGGGTGGAGAACCTGTTTGTTGGCGTCATTTAAGCTATACTTCATGGCTCCATTATCCGTTGTGAGCATCTTCGATTGTAATCATATCACACTAACAGAACTAAGAGTGTGATGTGAGCCCGTTCCAGGAACATTTCAGCGGTGCCTCTTGTGGTGGTTGTTTTTTCCACCCTTTCGGACCTACGTTTTTCCTGGTGGAAGGAATCTTTTGATAATGCTCCTAGGTGATTTTTTAACAATTTTAGATGCAACATTTATGCAAAATGATGTACCCGCTTTCCCGACACACTTTCTACACCTTGCTTCATTTTATGGACTATAATTACCAATAACGAAAAATTCTCTATTGTAATAATCAGAAAAAAATATCATTCAATAATTACCACATAAAATAACTATCACAGTATTCAATTATACGGTGGAATAAAGCGAACCAACCACATCTGTCTATTGCGGTGTCCACGAGCTGCTATGCACTGCTTTATTGACTTTCTCATATTTTCATAGTGATGCCCAACATTTGCGCATGATGAAAAGGTTAAATATTCACAAGTGTGTAACTCAGATTTCCGTTGGGAAAAATATTGGTGTTACCGCTGAGATACACTAAAATTTAATTCACAGAAATGTAGCCAGAGGGCCTGCATGGATTAATAGTATTAGCAAACTGTTAAAAGTAGCATGAATAATTTTGTTTAAATGTTTCTTTTACTTCTGGGTATCTAGTTTATGAAACAGATTTTCCCTACTTAGATCAGTTTCAAAAAATTTGTGGTCGTGCTTCTGGTGATTTCTATCTCTTGGCCATTCCTGTAAAGACTTTCAGGTTGAAGCACTATTGCTGCTATATTTCTTGTATCATTTCAGTTACGTTATTTTAACTTATTTTAAGGTCTTTTTTAAGGGTTCTTCCTTCATTTATTTGAAAGAGAACTTTGTTTTGATTAATAAGGCTGGATAGACCACTGGGGGAGGGGAGGAGGCTACTTAAGGGCTTTGAAAGGAAGTTATTGGACTGTGGTGTTATAAGTTGTCTTCTCTGTTTTAGAAAACCAAATGCTCTGAAAGTGCTTCCAAAGTGCTTGTTGTAGGTCTGTCATACGTTGCATTGAAAAGGATCTATTTTTTTAATTTCTTGATGGTGAGTAGTTTCGGACACCTGTGTCCAACTTCAAACCATCCGTGAAGTAAATGTGACAAATACAGGCGATAGACCATGTACAGAAACTGCTACTGCAGTAATCGAAGCGGTATATGGCAAGCTCTCCCTGGAGGCACCACCTTATCGTAGTACTATCCGTGCGGGTGGGAGAGTTTGCGTGTTCCTGTGATGCTGAGAGCTATACCGGTGGTAGCGTAGCTACTGGCAGGTTCAACCTAGCCGGTCAGGTCTCAGCAGAGGAGCCAGACGAAGTGTGCCTCACAACGACCTACCGTCCTTTCCTCCCTTTCCCTTCCCTTTCCTTCTTCCCTTCTGTCAGTCTCTTCATCGGTGTAGGAGGCGGGTAATATCAATAGGTAAACACTCACGGCTTCTGTACCGACGAAGCAAGGCACCTGTGATGTGCCTTAAGGGCGTATGTCAGGATACTTCCAGTGGCATATGGCCATTCACTGCATCCCCTGCCTCTTGCCAGTCGTATCGGCCCTACGATCCACTGCCAACCAGAGGCAGAGGACGAGAGTGTGGATCTGCATCTGCGCAACTGCTTGTCCACTTTAAATACCTTCACGCGCAGATGACCCCGGCAAAGTTTCAATGGAATATGAGCTTTGAAAGTCCTGCGGCGATGGAGTACTGATGGTGAGGCAAGGGTTTGGTGTACCTGAACCTTAGTTGGTGCTCTGCACGTTAGGCGGTCAGACGGTGACGGTCGTTCTGGTACTCGTGAGAGACGGGAGGACTGGTTCGGCAGCTCGTCAGACGACAAAGCAGCCCTATTTAGGATCGCTCTGCTTTCCCTAATGCAGGGAGGGGCCTAGAAAAAAAAATAATAAAATACACAGTTACCTTAAATATCTAATGATTGGAGTCTGGAACGTCCGTACTTTACAGGATAACGACCATAATCAGTGCCCAGAGAGAAAGTCAGGACTTATCGCAAGGGAATTGGCTAGATATAATATCGACATTACCGCCATAAGTGAAACATATCTTAGTGACTCTGGACAGTTATGTGAACCGCTCGGAGGTTATACCTACTACTGGAGTGGAAAATCATCCACTGAAAGGGCGGAAAGTGGGGTAGGCTTTGCCATACGCAATAAATTGGCATGCTCACTAACAGAACTCCCAAAAGGTATCAGTGACAGAATAATAACACTCAGACTTCACCTGGCAACCTAGAAATATCTTCACTTGATCAATGTATACGCACCTACATTGCCATCTCCGGATTAAGAGAAGAACAAGTTCTACCAAGACCTCTGACGTGTCCTTCGGGATATTCCTTCTGCAGATAAACTTCTGTTACTTGGTGATTTTAATGGTCGTGTTGGGAATGATTTCAGTGCTTGGAATGGAGTCCTCGGTCGCCATGGGATTGGAAAATGCAACTCGAATGGTTTGGATCTTCTATGTGCCGAGTTTGAACTCAGTCTGACAAATACATATTTTCGTCTACCTGAAAAATATAAAACGACATGGATGTATCCGCGATCTAAACACTGGCACCTTCTGGATTATGTGATAGTTCGGAAAAAAGATCATGGTAGCGTACTGGTCACACGTGCAATGAGAGGCGCTCAGGGATGGACAGACCATCGACTCGTGAGGTCCAAATTAAAGATAACTTTGAAGGCACCACGCCGAGCTTCACACAAAATACCAACAAAATTGTCCTGCAAAATCTTGGCCAATGATCAGACTATGAGAGCAAAACTGGATGAAAAATTTAGTGTCGATGGCCTTTTGATATCTGAATCTGCCCCTGTGGATGAACAGTGGAGTGCATACGCTAGCAGACTGCGTGGCTGTGCTTCAGAAGTCTTGGGAAATCCTCAGAAGAAGCACCAGGACTGGTTTGACGACTCAGATCCAGAGATCAGAATGCTAATTAATGATTTCAGAACCTCTCTTCGCACCCCTGATAATAACAAGCGTAGAGCAGCGCATTACAATCTGAAAGTTAAGGTACGTGCTCTCAAAGACAGTTGGTGGGCAAATAAAGCAAATGAAATACAGTTATATGCCGACACACACCAAAGGGGCAGATTCTTTGAGTCCCTGAAAACTATCTTTGGTCCAAGAGTTGGGAAGATAGCACCAGTCTATAACAAAGATAAAAGTTGTCGGCTGACGCAACAGAGTGACATCCTGTCTCGGTGGGCGGAGCATTTTAATGACGTTCTTAATCCCGACCATCAGACAACCGATATTCCATACATAGAAGCACTTGAAGACCTGCCAGTTGAGGAACAACATGCGGATGCCCCTTCCTACGATGAATTCATTTCAGCACTGGCTAATCTGAAAAATGACAAAACAGCAGGATTAGATAACTTGCCATCAGAGCTATATAAATATGGGGGGCCAAACATCAAGAAACCACTGTTTGCTCTGATCTTAAGGATTTGGGAGTATGAAATGATTCCACAAGACTGGAAAGATGCTTGTATTTCCAAGATCTATAAAGGCAAGGGTGGCATATCAGACTGCAGCTCCGACAGGGGCATTTCTCTTCTCTCAGCAGCGGGAAAAGTCCTTGCCCACATAATTAACACCCGGTTAACACACTTTGCAGAAAAACTGCTACCAGAGATCCAGTGTGGCTTTCGCCCAAACAGAGGCACAGTGGATGCCATATTTGTTGTCAAACAAATGCAAGAGGAAAGCTTAGAGCAGCATCGGCCTTTGTTCATGTGCTTTGTAGACTTGGAAAAAGCTTTTGATCGTGTCCCACGGGAAGCTCTCTGGATCATACTAAAGAAAACTGGGTGCCCTGACAAAATTGTCAGTTTGATTCAGCAGTTTCATGAAAACATGATGGCAAAAATCCGCCATGAGGACAAGCACTCAGAACAGTTTCCCGTGACATGTGGTGTAAAACAAGGCTGTGTTCTGGCTCCCACACTCTTCTCACTTTACTTCGCAGTTGTCATGAGAGACGCGACAAAGCCTGTAGTAATCAAATTAGTCTCGACACAAGGACAGACAAAAGTGTCTTCAACATCTCTCGCCTCAGAACAAAAAGTCGCGTAACCAAACTATCCATCTTAGAGATTCTCTACGCGGATGATGTATGCATGGTGGCTAATTCTTGCGAAACTCTTCAGACTTACATAAATCTGCTAAATGCCTCCTGCAGAAGATTTGGCTTAGCCATTAGCATCACTAAGACGCAAGTTCTCAAACAGCCACTTAGAGGTCTTAATGCAGGTAACTCCAGTATTGAGATAAATAACAAACCCTTGCAAAATGTGTCAAATTTCAAATACCTGGGAAGCCAAATTAGAAGTGACAACAGCCTGACAACGGAAATCGCAGCGCGTATAGCCAGCGCAGCCTCAGCCTTCGGTAAGCTTAATGACCGAGTATGGAAATCACATGATCTCAAACTACAAACAAAAACTGCAGTCTACAAAGCAGTAGTATTATCCACCTTACTCTATGCCTCGGAAACCTGGTGCTGTTATAAAGCTGACATTAAGAAGCTAGATAAATTTCATCTTCGATGTCTGAGATCAATTCTGCGCATCAAATGGGAAGACCGTGTCCCAAATACGGAGATTTTGCGCCGCGTGAAACTGGCTGGTATTGAAGCTTTAATAATGAAACATCAACTGAGATGGAGTGGTCACATAGTACGCATGGATGACAGTAGGCTACCTAAAGCGGTGTTCTACTCGCAGCTCTCGTGCGGGAAGAGGAGGAAAGGTGGTCAACACCTGCGATATAAAGACACCATTAAACGCCACCTTGCAGCCTGTGGCATTCCAAGCAACCGTTGGGAGGAGCTAGCATTGCGCCGATCGGAGTGGCGATCAACTGTACATAAGAGCATCGAACAATTCGAGCAAAAGCGTCTAATGAACCCGGATGCTAAAAGAGAGCTCCGAAAATCTCAGCTCAAGCCTGTCTACAAGTATACTTACAACTCTGCTGGTCAACTTCACTGTGCTACATGCAACAGGATATTCAAAGCGAAATTCGGATTCGCGAGCCACATCCGAGCCTACCACAACAAGGACAGAGAAGACTGACGGAGTCGCTGTCGCCGGACACGGCGAGGAGGGCATCATATGGCAAGCTTAACAGAAAAAATACACCACATGGCACGGACCTTAGAGAACACGTGTCCGAAACTAGTCACCATCAAGAAAGAAAAAATAGATACCTCTCCCCCTAACTTACGACGCAGCTACAACTATTTATTTCAATTATAAGACAAGTTGAGGACCTATTCTTTTCATCTGGAGCATGCTGCAAATTCGTTCTAAAAGTATATTCTATGTTACATGCCTGTGTCTGAGGGCGGTTGCTATTAGCATAATTTTGGGGGACGGGGAGCTTGCGAATGTTTCTCTGTAATCAAGATGGATCAGAATTTAATTTTGTCATAAGCTTTACTACTGCTTCATCATTATCTGTAATCTAGCATTTGTAATAAAGTGTGGATGTGTTAAATTTATGGCCCCTAGGCTATGCTCCTAGCGCTCCTGATTTCCTAAGTAAACTGCCTTTCTCCTGTTTTAAGAATTATCTGATAAACTTTTTAATAATTCTTTGGTTATTAAAGAGAGGTAAAGTTCTGTAATTGCAAACGATAGTTACTCGAAATTAGCAATACTTGGAGCAGAGAGTTGGAGGGCTAGGCAGTAAATACAAAATTCTATCAAATTTTCTTCTATTCCCAGTGGCATTAACAAAGGAAATTCTGCACAATTTAAAGATAGTCATCCGCATGAATATAAACAAACAACTAAATCGTTTTCCTAGTTCAATTTACACAATTTTTAAAACTGACCAATAGAACAAAAACTTCGAAATCGTGTCCTCTAGAGTAAACACGCCGAGCACATACACTCATACTCAAAAATTAAGGGTAATCGCAGAATGTTAATAGCATAGCCACATAGGGAACACACACGACGAAGATCTGTAAGTCCACGGTATTGGTGATAAGTTGAGAGAACCGTCCAGAAACACATGTGCTACAAAACGCCATTGTTTCCTGTGCATGTACCCCGTCTTCAATATGGAATATCAACATGCACACGTATACAGGCCGAACAACGGGTTGGCATACTCTGGATCAGGTGGTCGAGCAGCTGCTGGGGTATAGCCTATTCTTGCACCAGTGCCTGTCGGATCTCCTGAAGTGTAGTAGGGGTTTGAAGACGTGCAGCGATACGTCAACCGAGAGCATCCCAGACGTGCTCCATGGGGTTTAGGTCTGGAGAACAGGCCAGCCACTCCATTCGCCTGATATCTTCTGTTTCAAGGTACTCCTCCACGATGGCAGCTCGGTGGCGCTATGCGTTATCATCTATCAGGAGGAAGATGGGACCCACTGCTCCCCTGAAACGGCAAACATGCTGGTGCAAAATGAGGTCTTGATACACCTGACCTGTTACAGTTCCTGTGTGAAAGACATGCAGGGTGTACGTGCACCAATCATAATTCCACCCCACACCATCAAACCACGACCTCCATACAGGTCCCTTTCAAGGACATTAAGGGGTTGGTATCTGGTTCCTGGTTCACGCCAAATGAAAACACGGAGAGAATCACTGTTCAGACTGTACCTGGACTCGTCCGTGAACATAACCTGGGACCACTGTTCCAATGACCATGTACTGTGTTCTTGACACTCGTTGCCATAATCCTGAGATCACACTTTGTGGCAAACGGGCAGCACGTCCTATGACCTGCTGTGTTTGACCAGCTTCCACTCGCCCTGGTATTCTACCCCTCGTAACGTCATAATATGTGTTCTTTGAGCCATTTTCAACACACAGTCACCATTAGCACGTCTGAAAACGTCTGCACACTTACTCGCTGCACCGTACTCTGATATGCACCAACACACCTCTCCCGTGACTAGAGGTCATTGGAATGCGCCTTGCAAGTCTCCAGGCGAATAAACCATGTCTGTTCCATCATCTGTAGACTGTGTGTCTGGAGACAACTGTTCCAGTGGCTGCGGTAAGGTACCGAGCAAGGCTACCTGCAGCACTCCATGGCCGTCGGCGGGCACTGATGGTGAGATATCGGTCTTCTTGTGGTGTTGTACACTGTGGACGTCCCGTACTCTAGCACCCTGACACGTTTCCTCTCTGCTGGAACCGTTGCCATAATCCTGAGATCACACTTTGTGGCATACGGGCAGCCCGTTCTATGACCTACTGTGTTTGACCAGCGTCCAGTCGCCCTGGTATTCTACCCCTCATAACGTCATCAATATGTGTTCTTTTAGCCATTTTCAACACATAGTCACCATTAGCACGTCTGAAAACGTCTGCACACTTACTCGCTGCACTGTACTCTGACATGCAACACACCACTGCGTGTGTGGACTGCTGCCATCGGTACCGTGCGACGACCGCAGGTCAAATACACCACATGGTCATATCCCTAGCTGATTTAAACCCGCAAACCACCCACCAGAGCTTTGTTTCACCATGTATCAGCATTATCCCTAATTTATAAGCATGAGCGTATGTTTAGCTCATTCACACCTGGCTTCCAATAGGTTATTTATGAGAAGCGGCACTAGTAGCTCAATTTACTATAAGACAGCAGAGTTACATAAATACAGTATGCATGATTACACGAATGGGAGTGAATCCAGCTGATTACCAATGAAAATGAAAAATTCATGTAGAAATTAACTTCAGTGTAAACACTATCCGGTGTGCTGCTGACCATGTAATCATTAAGCATATTAAAAGTTAAATATTAAAAAATAATTCATATCAAAGCAAAACTAGGCATGTAGCCCTTAAATTATATTATTAGCTTCTGCATTAGTAGATCTTAAAACAGCTTATCTATAGTTATCATTAGCAACACATAAAGACGCACTCATATGTAAAAGACACTGTTAATTTTATTTTACTTCCTCAATGCACGACCATGAGCATTAATAAGCCTTTATTCTCAATGACACTGAAAATAAAATATTTTAAACCGTAGTAAGGCTCCAACAATACCGAATAATATATTGGTATTTTTATGTAGATGACATCACAAGCCTTCTAGATGAAACATACAGCTGCATTTAACAACTCCACAGTCATATAAACGAAGCAGAAACGTTAATACCATATAGACAGAACACAGAAGAGCATTAAAAGTAACAGCTGACATTCCACACTTGCTGAACACCTTATCGACAAGAAATATAACCCAACAGACATCAATACTGAATTCTGTTCTCTGTTCCCAAAGGATTATTATATAACACCAATCTATGGAGCCCCTTCCATCCCCCACAAACACACAATAATAATAATAATAATAATAATGAAAATCCCACAAAACTACTCTTCTCTCTCTGTCGCTGTCCCTCCCTCTCCCTCTCTCTCTCCCTTTTCACACACAAACACACACACACACACACACACACACACACACACACACACACACACACATCCACACACACACACAAACACACACAAAATGCATAGACACTCCTGAAAGATTCAGAACAACCACCAGGAACACCTTCAATAGTTCCAATGTCAGCCATCATGTTTTTACAGCTGGTAAACAGTGAAACATTAATAGTGACAGCTCAATATATAGAACTTCACGGTGGAGAAAATGAGGAAAAAAGAAAAGGTAGGTGAAATATAATGTAAATAGACACACACACACACACACACACACACACACACACACACAAAACCTCCCACATAAAATTATTTAATTCCTGGCATAGCAATAACAGTTTCCAAATTGTAATTTTTGCTAAATAATTTATCTACATTACGTTGTATATCGTTGCAGATGACAAACTGTGAAAGAAAACATCCACTGTAAAAACATAAAATACCAGGAAAACCACACCATATGCTAAAAAGGTATGCATTCGTATTATGTGCTTCCTCAAAAATCTGTAATTATGATTTTAAAAACTAGTCTCTACATATATATACAATCAGTAAAGAACAGTCTTTATGTTTAACAGCCATGAAATAAAAGAACACTGATGATGCTGCAACTACAGTGAAACATGTTTGGGATAAAAAACAAAATTGTGTTTTGATGAAGGCAGACCCCATCCAAAAACATATGTACTGTTAAAGCAAACATGGACAAAGCAGTTTCAGCCGCAAGATGATTATTTCGACGTCCTGCCAGGCTTTTCTGAGTAAGCTCTACAACAAATTCTGGAACACCACATTAAAGTTATAACAAACTATTTTAAATATAAAATTCAACAGAATTTGTCTTTCACATAATATAATACCTAACAATATACATGTAAGTGTAAACACCATGTCACCTGCAGCCCAACGTGCCAAACACAAAGCCCAAATTGAGTGGCTGAAGCAATAAATTAGACACCTACATGCTAAAAGGCAGGAACTCAAAATTCACCTGGAACTACAAAATCACATCGTAATCTTCTAAATATTTAGTGAAATTATGAATACTGTCAAACAACCACAGAATCACAAATAAAATCAAATTCAACAACAAAAACCAAACAATCTTTTAAAACAAAATGAAATAATTATACATAAAAGTAGAAAGCAAACAAGACCTACATTCTACAAACATCTAGTAAACCTTACTGACATTCAACTAACTAGGAAAGAAATTTTCTAGAAAAAGGCCCAAAATACAATGTCAATACACACATTACACACAAGACAGTGGAGAATCTTGTCACAGAAAGTGAATACATCATAAAATAAAAAGAAAGAAACAGTAATGAGAACTTCATTGCGGTTCTGACAAGAGAATTAGTTGCAGAAGAAATAAGATGCATAATAAAGGAAAACAGGAACAACATATTGACAGGGATAAAAACTAAAGAAGAAAACACCTCCAGAAGAATAAAGAATACACTTAAAAACCTTTAGGAACTCGTTACGAGATCAGACAAGGGCAGCACCATTATAATAAAACAGGATGAATACAAGGTTAAAACCATCGACCGAACAGAAAGATACCAGAAAAACACACTTCTAAAAAATATCTCACACATATTCACAAATTAGAAGGCAAAATGGCTGAAACAAAAGAATTTCCGAGCACCCACATCAAACAGCCTACTAAACCTCCACAAGGTGGGCATTATGATACGTCCCATTGTCAATTTCATAAGCGCACCCACGTATCACTTAGCCAGAGTAATGTGCATATATTTTCTGAAACATTAAATATACACGAATAACAGATGCAAAACAACACAGAAGAGCTGATACAAAAACCAAAGAATATCGACATATCCACAACAGCCATACTCACATCATTTGACATCACATCCATGTACACCAATATCCCCACCACAGAAACCATCAACATCATCAAACAACAAGTAGAAGAACAGGCAGAAATTTCCAAACCCCACGTAAATGAAATAGCTAGCATTCTAAAAGTAATCACAGAGAAAAACAATTGCTCATTTGACAATCAGATCTACTCACAAGAAGACGGGCTTCCAATGGGATCACCAGTCAGTAGACTCCTAGCCTACATTTCTCTCAATCACACTGAAAATAAAATATTTGAAACAATGGTAAAACCCCAACAATACTGGATAATATATTGGTATCGTTATGTAGATGACATCTTATGCCTTCTAGATGAAACACCCTGCCACATCCAACTTCACAGCGAAATAAACGAAGTCCTCGGAAATAAAATTCACCACAGAAACAGAAAACGAAAAATCGTTAAATTTCATTGACCTCACCATATACAGACACAACAACGAACACCAATTCTCCATATTCAGGGAAGTGACCACCACCAGCACAGCCATTCAGAAACATTCAAATCATCCGATTGTGCACAAACTAGCTGGCTTCCAATATATGCTACACAGACTGAACAAAATTCCACTTACTGAAAACAACTATAAAAAATCAATTACAGACAATCAGACAAATAGTTTTAGTGAATAAATACGATACAAACACTATAGATAAACTGAAACACAAGATTAAAACAAAATTAAAAAGGATACCCAACACACAGGAACAAAAACCTTCACACCGTCTTACAAACACACAGAACTCACATATGAGGACACATGAACAAGAAAGAGCCAGGACAGCAAACAAGAAGTTTACTCAGACCTGCAACAACAAAGCAGCCCTCAAAATAGGCAACATACTGAAAAACAATCGTTAGAAATAGCCTATAGGACAGGCAACTCTACAGAGGGAAATCTGAGGACAAACAATACAAGCACAGACAAACACAATACATCTGGTACTTATCAACTGACATGTCAGGACTGCAAATCAGTTTATACAGGACAGACAAGCAGAAACTTTGATACCAGATGCAAAGAACACAGAAGAGCATGAAAAAGTAACAGCTGTCATTCCACACTTGCTGAACAACTTGTGGACATGAATCATAACTCGACAGACATCAATACTGAGTTGAAAATTCGCAAATGCGGTAATAGCCTCCACAAAAACTAATAATTGAAGAAAACTATCAAATACAAAAAGCCATAGTTGAAGGAAAACAAGTAATAAATGAATACACAGCTGTCTGCAATGGAACTCTGTTCTCTGCTCTCACAGGATTATTAGTTAACACCAACCTATAGAGACTCCCCCCCCCCCACACACACCACACCACCCCCAACATACACAATAATAATAGTAATAATGAAAAATCGACAAACCTACTTTCCGTCTCTCTCTCTCTCTCTCTCTCTCTCTCTCTCTCTCTCTGTCGCTCACTCTCCCTCTCTTTCTAAGTTTTCACACATGCACAAAATGCACAGACACCTCTGAAAGATTCAGAACAACTGCCAGCAACACTTTTAACTGTTCCACTGTCAGCCATTTTGTTTTTACAGTGAAACAGTGATAATGATAACCCAAGATATAGAACTTCACAGTGAAGAAGATGAGAAAAAAAGAAAACGTAAGTGAAACATATTGGAAATAGGCACACACACAGAAATTAAGTAATTTGTGGCACAGCCATAACAGTTTACAAATCGTAATTTTTGCTTAAATAATTTGTCTACATTAATTTGTATGTGGTTGCAGATGCCAAACTGCCGAAAGAAAACACTGTTAAAACATAAAACATCAGGAAAACCCCACCATGTGCTAAAAAGTTATGAATTCATAATTTTATGTGTGTTTCCAAAAATCTGTAATTACAATTTTAAAAACTGATATATACATGTATACAAACTGTAAAGAACATTCTATGTGTTTAACAGCCATTAAATAAAAGTCAACTGATGATGGTGCAACAGCAGGGAAACATGTTTGGGATAAAAAACAGAATTATTCTTTGCTAAAGGCGGACCCCATCCAAAAACATACGTTAAAAAAATGGTTCAAATGGCTTTGAGCATTATGGGACTTAACAGCTGAGGTCATCAGTCCCCTAGAACATAGAACTAATTAAACCTAACTAACCTAAGGACATCACACACATCCATGCCCGAGGCAGGATTCGAACCTGCGGCCGTAGCTGTCGCGCGGTTCAGGACTGAAGCGCCTAGAACCGCTCGATCACACCGGCCGGCCACATATGTAAGGCAAACACAGGCAAAGGAGCTTCAACCCCAAGACGAGTAGATATTGTTCTATACCTAATGGCATGCCAAAAAATTCTTGATTTTTACATGGCTCATCTGCCCGAAACACACATACTGCTGTTATAGTCTTCTTCATACATCCTGATGAGAGACGGTGCCTCCTTTTGTAACAAACAATAAGAAATCCGTGCGTTTATTTATTTATTTATTTTGAATTTCCATATCTAAAGCAGTGCAGTAGCATCTACAACATTAAATATTTTTTTTTTACTGGTTTCACTAACACACATAATAAATTTCATGAAATGGAACTACACTCCTGAAAATTGAAATAAGAACACCGTGAATTCATTGTCCCAGGAAGGGGAAACTTTATTGACACATTCCTGGGGTCAGATACATCACATGATCACACTGACAGAACCACAGGCACATAGACACAGGCAACAGAGCATGCACAATGTCGGCACTAGTACAGTGTATATCCACCTTTCGCAGCAATGCAGGCTGCTATTCTCCCGTGGAGACGATCGTAGAGACGCTGGATGTAGTCCTGTGGAACGGCTTGCCATGCCATTTCCACCTGGCGCCTCAGTTGGACCAGCGTTCGTGCTGGACGTGCAGACCGCGTGAGACGACGCTTCATCCAGTCCCAAACATGCTCAATGGGGGACAGATCCGGAGATCTTGCTGGCCAGGGTAGTTGACTTACACCTTCTAGAGCACGTTGGGTGGCACGGGATACATGCCGACGTGCATTGTCCTGCTGGAACAGCACGTTCCCTTGCCGGTCTAGGAATGGTAGAACGATGGGTTCGATGACGGTTTGGATGTACCGTGCACTATTCAGTGTCCCCTCGACGATCACCAGTGGTGTACGGCCAGTGTAGGAGATCGCTCCCCACACCATGATGCCGGGTGTTGGCCCTGTGTGCCTCGGTCGTATGCAGTCCTGATTGTGGCGCTCACCTGCACGGCGCCAAACACGCATACGACCATCATTGGCACCAAGGCAGAAGCGACTCTCATCGCTGAAGACGACACGTCTCCATTCGTCCCTCCATTCACGCCTGTCGCGACACCACTGGAGGCGGGCTGCACGATGTTGGGGCGTGAGCGGAAGACGGCCTAACGGTGTGCGGGACCGTAGCCCAGCTTCATGGAGACGGTTGCGAATGGTCCTCGCCGATACCCCAGGAGCAACAGTGTCCCTAATTTGCTGGGAAGTGGCGGTGCGGTCCCCTACGGCACTGCGTAGGATCCTACGGTCTTGGCGTGCATCCGTGCGTCGCTGCGGTCCGGTCCCAGGTCGACGGGCACGTGCACCTTCCGCCGACCACTGGCGACAACATCGATGTACTGTGGAGACCTCACGCCCCACGTGTTGAGCAATTCGGCGGTACGTCCACCCGGCCTCCCGCATGCCCACTATACGCCCTCGCTCAAAGTCCGTCAACTGCACATACGGTTCACGTCCACGCTGTCGCGGCATGCTACCAGTGTTAAAGACTGCGATGGAGCTCCGTATGCCACGGCAAACTGGCTGACACTGACGGCGGCGGTGCACAAATGCTGCGCAGCTAGCGCCATTCGACGGCCAACACCGCGGTTCCTGGTGTGTCCGCTGTGCCGTGCGTGTGATCATTGCTTGTACAGCCCTCTCGCAGTGTCCGGAGCAAGTAGGGTGGGTCTGACACACCGGTGTCAATGTGTTCTTTTTTCCATTTCCAGGAGTGTATATGATTCTACACACTTTTTCAAGTCTCAGACATCTATAACGTATATACGCAAAGTGGAGTGACGAATAAAAATCTGTACCAAGGCTGGGATTCGAACCTGGGTATGCTGCTCAGGAAGCAAATGCGCTAACCACTCCGCCACTGTGGCTTTGCACAGCTGCACCGTCTACACTAGAGCCACGCTGCTCAATCCAAATCCCCATTCACGCCTCAGCGCACTTGGTATTCCCCCAGAAAGTCGAACAGCATTGTGGAGATTCTCCAGCTGTGCTGAAATAGCGCCTCAGCATCGAACGAAATGGGGGATCCCTCCCGAAACACAGGAGAGCCTCTGTAATGCTATTCCATTTTAGAGAGAACACTAACTGGGCTAAGACGTGAATTGTAATTTGGATTGAGGAGGGAGGTGTGCTAGTGTAATTTGTGCAGTTTTGCGAATTCACTGTGCCAGGGTGGTGACATAGTGATTAGCGCATCTGCCTATTGGGCAGGAGACTTGGTACATATTTTTATTCGTCGCTTCAGTCTGCATACATACACAATAAGTTTATTCATCTTTGTGCAAGTATGAACAAGTTAATATTACAGCTGTAACTCAGCTTGCCCATGCTAGATATTAGCTTCTTTACATTCTCACTTAACTTCACATACCGATGTTCAGACTTAAATTTTCTTCTCCAAAATGTAACGCAGAGTTGAGAGAATACTCGTGAAAACTATACTAGTAATAATTACGTCGCTAAAAAGAGGACATTATTCGAAACACAGAGTATAAAGTTAACAACGAAAGTTATAATAGAGCGTGAAGATATATGTCGTTGGCGTTATTTCTTATTTGGACAGTTTCCTCAAAATCTACAGAGTCTAAGAAATTTGACATGAATTTTCTTAGATGCATATGAACAAAAATCTACTTCGAAAGGAGAGTAAATTCATTGAAGACTCCTCTACAGATCTGTAAAGTGTATGCTGATCTTTAAGTTCATAAGGCAACGCTTAGTATTTAGCAAATAAGAGGAAGATGATCAATAGTCTGAATAATCTTCTACAACAAGTTCATATGTACTTTTATCATCGCTCAGTAAAATAGCTTAGCTTAGCTTAAATAAAGCATCACACTTAAGGAAATACTGAAGAAATTTCTGCCGGCCGGTATAGCCGAGCGGTTCTAGGTGCTTCAGTCCGGAACCGCTCAGCTGCTACGGTCGCTGGTTCGAATAGTGCCTCGGGCATGGATGTGTGTGATGTCCGTAGGTTAGTTCGGTTTAAGTAGCTCCAAGTCTAGGGGACTGATGACCCCAGAGGTTAAGTCCCATAGTGCTTAGAGCCATTTGAACCATTTTGAAGAAATTTCTTTCAAGTAATTTTATTGCTGTTTTTCTCCTGATTTAACAGCTGTCAATCCGTATTTCTTCACGCTGCTCCTAAATCAATACTTTCAATAACAAGAGGTTAAGTCCCATAGTGCTTAGAGCCATTTGAACCATTTTGAAGAAATTTCTTTCAAATAATTTTATTGCTGTTTTTCTTCTGATTTAACAGGTGTCAATCCGTATTTCTTCACGCTGCTCCTAAATCAATACTTTCAATAACAAAAGGTAAATATAGACAATATTCAACTAAAATTTGTTTACTATCCCACAAAAGTAAGTCATAGCTATGCTGTCCCTAGCAATACGTACTGACGCCTGATATGTGACAGTTTGCTTGGCAGTTCGTACATTAGCAACTAATTTAGTAATCTTTTACGCAGCGGCCACATCGGTAGACCTCTAACACACGAAGAAAATACAATCTTCTACGGACGTAGGGCAGAAAGACAACAGTTCAATGCTTTTTTCACTTTATACGTGGACCGCAGCTCCACCTACGCTACGAAGCACAGTCCCCTGTGGGCAGTATAGAAAGCCCTTTACACGTAATCCTTTTTTCCCTATCGTTTCTTCACAGCTATTTACGGCCTATCCCTTTTCCCGTTTACCTTCCAACTCTGTCTTCCTCTGCACGGTCGCCTCCTCTCTCTCGTTGCCTTGTCCCCTCTGCGCTAGCATCTAGATTACGCCGCACAACAAGTGCATACAAAGAAGGCCGCCGTCTAACCCCAGCGCCGTGCATTCGTGTATGTGCGCTCCCCCTTTCGCAACCGCACATTAAATTAGCGCACGTCTCGTGAAATAGGAAGTCGGCGAGCATTATCTGGCGACCAAATCCGCCAGGGAGTTTCTCTGCGTAAAACGAGGCAGGTTTTCCCTCCCACGCTGAATTCAATGTTGGGGAAGATTTCAGACCTCCGGTCGGTTTTGTAGTTGCAACCTACGTACTACACTAACACGGACTAAAAACGAAATGTGTATAACTGTTAGTTCTAATCCACAGCGAAAATAGCATAGATTGTCTGTTCTTGTCCCTGTTTGTCCTCTATTTCTTACCATTCAGTTCAAGCTAGCTACATTCTGATAGTATCCATTATTCCATCCATTTATTCGTGGTACCAGTAAGACTTCACAATTACCTTTTCTGACGTGTACTTAAATTATTTCATATCTACGTCAAGCTTCTGCTTTCATCGGTGTAGATTGCATTTATCCTCTATGTCGACATTCCAGAAACGTAGCTATCATACTTTTAATATGCAAGTATGTTATCTTAGCCAAATTTGTACCCTCATTTAATTCATTTCCCTGTTCATTCTTTCCAATACGCAAAATGATTCCAAATTTTGAAACAGGGTAACATGAAATACAGGTGACATAAACTACCCTTGATGGAAAAAAACGATCACTTGTGAAGCACACTTGTGTTTCGGTAACATCTACTAAACGACATATTTATTCCTGCTGCTCGGATGTAAATCATCTGCAAACGAAACGTGTATGGTCACATTGCAGTGTCTCGCAGAGTTAATTCGTTCAGTGCGTACCAGTTGTCTGCCCCAGTGAAATTCAAAAACCAATCACTTTCTCTCGCATCTAGAAACGTATTATTGCGCCAAAACTGATATTTGTCGCTTTCATGTCGATAAGCCACCCGCAATATTTTTTTAGCGCAACGCAATCTGACTTTCAGTAATCCCTACAAAAGAATAGCCGTGACTAACAATAACCTATACCTTTCATGAATCACTTACCTTACAAAAATCTTCGTTACTCGAACTACTGCAATACAGCGAGCTGCAATACTGCCAGCTAGATAAAAGATTCTAACCACTGAAGGCACTAATTACTGATAGGCATAGGTAGCAAATGAAAGATTTTGGTAGAGAAAAATCGATGTATTTACCTTAATATTGTTCTAAAGTCATTATATATATATATATATATATATATATATATATATATATATATATATATATATATATTATTTTGAGCTTTTCCACATTACAGAGGCTTATCTCCAACATAATAATTTACTTGGAAATTACAATACAAACAATAAACGTTCTTAAACTATAATCTCAAAATATTTCTCCAGGTGTTTCGATCTTGTGTGTCCTCTTCCTCTGCACCCATTCTCCTCATTGTGTGCTGTACATTTTGGAGCCAGGTTGTCATAGGTCGTCCTCTTCTTCTTCTCCCCTCCGGTTCCCACTCCAGTATCAATTTTGGTATTCTGGTTTTCTCCATTCGTCGTATATGCCCGTACCACTGTAATTTCTTCCTATCCATTACGTCATATATTCTTTCTTTTATTTCCATTCTCCTTATTACTTCGGTGTTCCTTATCTTTTCTTTCCTGGAGATTCTTGCCGATCTTCTCCAAAAGTCCATCTCTAGAGCTTGTAATTTTTTAATGTGCTTCATGTTAATTGTCCAGGTCTCCGTTCCATACAGAACCACACTCTCTAATATGGATTTATATATTAGTTTTTTAGTTCTGCTCATTACATTCCTGCTCCATAAGACTGAGTTGAGCATCCCAACGACCCTCCGTCCGCTACTAATTCTTTTATTGATTTCTGACTCTGATTTTCCCTCAATTTCTAGAATGGATCCTAAATAACAGAAAGTGTTTATCTTTTTGATTTTCTTTCCTTCAATGTATAGCTCATCTGAATCATTAGTCAAGTATTCTGTTTTTTGGTAATTAATCTTCAACCCCCAAGTTTTGTATGCTACTGCTAGTTGATTGCACATATAGTTAGCATCCTCCCCATCTTGTGCTACGACTACTTGATCATCAGCAAATAATAAATGATGTAGGTAAACTCCATCTCTTATTTCTAATCCCATACTATTACATTTACGAGACCATGTTCTAAGGCTAATATCTATATCGATTTTAAATAATGATGGTGACATGGGACAGCCTTGTAAAAGGCCTTTGCTTGTTCTAAATTTCTGTGAAAGTTTATTACCAACTTTCACTTGGCAAATGTTATCTTTATACATCTGTTGTATTATTTTAATCAAGGGAGGGTTTATGTTTGCCATATGTAGTGGTCTCCAAAGTAATTTTCTTGGAACAGTATCATATGCTTTTTCTAGATCTATGAAAATTAATCCTATATTTTTTGATTTTTCCCTATGTTTCTCCAAAATCTGTCGTAATGTGAAAATATGGTCTACACATGATCTCCCAGCCGTGAATCCACATTGTTCTTCTTGGGTTCTAAAATTTTTTTCCAGTTTGTTTTTAATTACTTTCGCAAAAATTCTCATTAATGTGTTTGTAACACAAATTCCTCGATAGTTTGAACAAATTTTGCGATCCCCTTTCTTAAATATTGTATTAATGTAACCTAGCTTCATCTCGTTGGGTATTGAATCTCCATGTATCATTTTGTTGAAGAGCTGTGTTATCAGTTTCACAATTTTGTCACCACCATATTTCAGACACTCCAGATTGATATTGCCTGGTCCCGGTGATTTACCATTCTTTCCTGTTCTCAACGCCTGAAGTACTTCACTTTCTAAAATCTGGATCTCATCATCTTCATGTCCTTTATCTTCCCCTGTTCCTTCTTCTAGATATTCTTCTCTGTCCTCATTTAATAATTTTTGGAAATACTCTTCCCATTCCTTTTGTGTTATCAGTTGGAGATTAGTTTTGCTTTTTGTATCCTGTCGAAGCCCTTTCAATACTGACCACGCTTCTTTTGCTCTCCCAAATCCTAATTTGCTATTCACCTTGGCACATGTTCTTTCCCATGCTTCATTTTTTTCCATCCTTATTTTTTTCATCACTTCATTCTTCTTTTCCTTGTATATTGATCTTGTTTCTTCTGATTTATCATTCAACCACTGAAGGAACGCATTTCGTTTTTCTCTAACTAGGACCTCTAGTTCCTCTGACCACCACTCTGCTGCACGGTTGTGGTTGCTATCTTTTTTACCCAACACCTCCGTTGCTATGATTTTCACATTAGCTTTTATATAGTCATATATTTCCTCTGTACTTCCTTCAAATGATTCAACCAGTTTCCTTTCCATCCTGGCCGCAAAGAGTGTTCTGATACTTTCGTCTTGTAGGCTGTCAATATTAAAAGGTAAATTTTCATCTTTCTCAATGTGGTTTGTTTTATTTATGTTACTTGTATCACTCCTTGTATTCTTCCATGGCCAGAAAGACTTCATTTTAACTAGATAGTGATCTGATCCACACTGGGCTCCCCTATAGGATCTGACGTCTACTGCTTTGAAACTACTTGTTTGCCTAATGATAATATAATCTATTATAGAACGAAGTTCTTTGGTGTTCTGTTGCCAAGTATATTTATGAATGTCCTTATGTTTGAAAAATGTGTTGGTAATTTTTAGATCAAATTGTTCACAAATTGCAATCAATCGTTCCCCATTGTCATTATATTCGTCCTCTCCATGTTTTCCTACTATTCTACAAGATTCTCTAATTCCTACCCTTCTATTCAGATCTCCCATGATAATCAGTTCCTTTCTTCTTGGGATTTTTTCAATAGTCTCCCTGAGGGTGTCCCAAAATGTATCTTTCTCCTTATCTTTTGTGTCGTTCGTGGGTGCATATACGCCAATAATCACAACTTCCCTAGCAAATAATGTCATTTCAACAGTTATAATACGCTGATTGATGAATGTCCAATTTGTGATTCTTTCTTTCCATGATTTCTTTATCATAATGGAGACTCCTGCTTTGGCTCTTACTGCTTTTGATACCCCACTCCAGATATGTACATAATTATCCAGTTCTTCTTCTCCTTGGCCTTTCTTCTTTGTTTCAGAGAGTACGACAACATCCATGTTGAACATGTCAAGTTCTGCAGGTAGTAAATTTATTTTAGTGGAAACACCTTGCACATTCCAGCATCCAAACATAATTTTCCGTTTCTCATCGCCAGTTCGTCGTCCAAAGTTCCAATTTTTCCGAGGCATATTATTAGGTTTTTTAGCATTTTTATGTTTTTATGTGAGTGAGGAGCTGGCCCACTGCACAACCCCCAACCCGGAGGACCAGGTAATTTTTACTCAAGGTTTTCTTCCTTTAGCCTTTGATAAGCCAATATCATACTACAAGGCAGCAGTTGCTAGTTTTGGTCCACCCCGGGTATTTTATTTCCCCGGTACCCACCATATCTGGTGAGCATTCCCCTATCCGCCACCTGGGGAGGCGCCCGATGGGAGACCAGCAAACTCCACACGGGATATATATATATATATATATATATATATATATATATATATATATATATAAGGTGCCAAAATTAAAATTATACAGATGGCACATCTCGCAGTGTTTGACAAAAAAGTCTAGTAACATGTTTGCGTATTTCCTACGGTTGTCCCAGAAAAACAGTTCGTCTCAGGATAATGGTTTTGGAAAAGTAGATACTTGGCCGTGCACGTACGTAAGCAATCGGTTCCTGTTATTGCCCGCTGCGCGTATTGACATCGCGAGCGTAAATGGTAGACACATAGGCAACTGCGGCCTGAGTGGCTGCGTCATTGTAATACACCGAGCGACGACAGTAGGCGAGTAACCTGTGCAGATGTTTTTGCAACTCTGTTAACTGTTAGGATGGAAAGGAGGTTTACTATAGCTGAACTATGCGATATGCATTTAATTTATGCCGAGGCAAAAGGTGTTGCGAGGACAGCTGTACGAATTTATCGAGAACGCTTCCTACAACGACTGCTGTGCACCAAAGGTTTGTGTCATTGTAATTCTCTACTTGTATGTGATTATTATGCATTTGCATCTTAATAAAGTACAGTAGTTATCTGAACCTTCGTAAATTTTCGTCCGTATGCGAAACGTATCAAATGGTTAAAATGGCTCTGAGCACTATGGGACTTAACATCTGTGGTCATCAGTCCCCTAGAACTTAGAACTACTTAAACCTAACTAACCTAAGGACATCACACACATCCATGCCCGAAGCAGGATTCGAACCTGCGACCGTAGCAGTCGCGCGGTTCGGGCTGCGCGCCTAGAACCGATAGACCACCTCGGCCGGCCGCGAAACGTATCTTCTGTTTTGATATGCTTTCCGTTTTTGTTATATCATGACAGAATACAACTGACGAGTACGTATTTAATTTCCTTAGATTGAGAGATACTGGCTCTTTACTGCTCCGCGCAGTAGGCAGAGGCCCACAACGCGCCGATCGTACAGTGGAAGCTGAGGAAAGAATTCTGGACCGCATCCAGGAGGATCCTTCTCAGAGTACTAGGAGCATCGCCCGCCACGTGGGTATATCGCACACTGTTGTTCATCGCACTTTGAGAGGAGCGTTTGCGGCCTTACCACATTCAACGCGTACAAGCATTGGAAGAACAAGATTTCGCTCCACGACGTGAATTCTCAGAATGGTTTTTGCCAAACAGTGCGCCGCATGATTTTGTCAACAAGGTACTCGTCACAGACGAAGTGTGTTTCACTCGCGAAGGAATAAATAATTTCCATAAAATGCACACGTGGAGTGTACACAATCCTCGCCATGTGGTGGCAACACATTTTCAGCGACGATTTTCCGTAAATGTGTGGGCGGGTATGCTCGATACTTATGTTATTGGCTCCTATGTTTTACCAGCACGTTTAACTGGTAACTATTACCGAGCGTTTCTAGAGGAAACATTGTTACCAACGTTGTTGGAAGACATTCCGTTAGGCACACGTCATAACATGTGGTTCCTCCACGATGGTGCTCCATCCCACATTGGTCACAGAGTTCGCAGATTTTTGGATAGTCGATTTCCAGGACGATGGATCGTGCGTTCGGGTCCACGTCGATGGTCAGCACGCCGCCCTGATCTAAATCCATTGGATTTTTACTTTTGGCGCCATATGAAGGAACTTGTTTATGCTGAGCCAGTAAATAATGTGGACGAAGAAGATTTTAGATGCTGCCAATACCATAAAGGCCAAAGTGCATGTGTGTGAACGAGTCCAACGAAACTGGGTTCGCCGTAATGAAGCATGTGGAGAAGCGAATGGTGGTCATTTCGAACATTTATTTTAGTATTGTTATAAGAAGAAACGAAGTAAAGGGTTTTCTTTTCGTTGCGATGTTGTACAGAAAGAAAATGATGTGAATTTAGTATTCGTTATGGCATTGCCATAAAAAGGTGAAACAGTTGATTGTAATTAATGCACAACTATCTACCTGGTGACTGACTGAATTTGTACTAATGGAAATACATTGTGTTTGATACTAGCTTGTCACTACTACGACCTTCGTTATCGACTTGTTGAGAAACAGACTGGTTGTATTCAATTCACGTAAAGGGAATTACATATTCTTGACAACCCAAAAGCCGTTTACATTCCTTTTTTCTGTACCACCTGATTATCACACCACGTCGTTGTGCACGTATAATGATTTCAATCCTCTGGTCGGCTCGTTGCCTTTCTCTGGCCGCCGCGTCATTACAGGCAATAAGCTCGGCACGGCGTGTACTGTCGGTTGACTACGTAAACAGAAATGCGTACAGAAATGCGTACAGAAATGCGTATACTATCTATCCTACGACCTTAGGTTTTAATACAAAAATAAAGTACATGATACAAGAAAATGTCATTAGACTTTATTGTCAATCACACCGATATGTACCATCTGTATAATTTTGGCGCCTTATACCGTTTACAGTCTCTCTCTCTCTCTCTCTCTCTCTCTCTCTATATATATATATATATATATATATATATATATATATATACAGGGTGTTTCAAAAATGACCGGTATATTTGAAACGGCAATAAAAACTAAACGAGCAGCGCTAGAAATACACCGTTTCTTGCAATATGCTTGGGACAACAGTACATTTTCAGGCGGACAAACTTTCGAAATTACAGTAGTTACAATTTTCAACAACAGATGGCGCTGCAAGTGATGTGAAAGATATAGAAGACAACGCAGTCTGTGGGTGCGCCATTCTGTACGTCGTCTTTCTGCTGTAAGCGTGTGCTGTTCACAACGTGCAAGTGTGCTGTAGACAACATGGTTTATTCCTTAGAACAGAGGATTTTTCTGGTGTTGGAATTCCACCGCCTAGAACTCAGTGTTGTTGCAACAAGACGAAGTTTTCAACGGAGGTTTAATGTAACCAAAGAACCGAAAAGCGATACAATAAAGGATCTGTATGAAAAATTTCAACGGTCTGGGAACGTGACGGATGAACGTGCTGGAAAGGTAGGGCGACCGCGTACGGCAACCACAGAGGGCAACGCGCAGCTAGTGCAGCAGGTGATCCAACAGCGGCCTCGGGTTTCCGTTCGCCGTGTTGCAGCTGCGGTCCAAATGACGCCAACGTCCACGTATCGTCTCATGCGCCAGAGTTTACACCTCTATCCATACAAAATTCAAACACGGCAACCCCTCAGCGCCGCTACCATTGCTGCACGAGAGACATTCGCTAACGATATAGTGCACAGGATTGGTGACGGCGATATGCATGTGGGCAGCATTTGGTTTACTGACGAAGCTTATTTTTACCTGGACGGCTTCGTCAAGAAACAGAAGTGGCGCATATGGGGAACCGAAAAGCCCCATGTTGCAGTCCCATCGTCCCTGCATCCTCAAAAAGTACTGGTCTGGGCCGCCATTTCTTCCAAAGGAATCATTGGCCCATTTTTCAGATCCGAAACGATTACTGCATCACGCTATCTGGACATTCTTCGTGAATTTGTGGCGGTACAAACTGCCTTAGACGACACTGCGAACACCTCGTGGTTTATGCAAGATGGTGCCCGGCCACATCGCATGGCCGACGTCTTTAATTTTCTGAATGAATATTTCGATGATCGTATGATTGCTTTGGGCTATCCGAAACATACAGGAGGCGGCGTGGATTGGCCTCCCTATTCGCCAGACATGAACCCCTGTGACTTCTTTCTGTGGGGACACTTGAAAGACCAGGTGTACCGCCAGAATCCAGAAACAATTGAACAGCTGAAGCAGTACATCTCATCTGCATGTGAAGCCATTCCGCCAGACACGTTGTCAAAGGTTTCGGGTAATTTCATTCAGAGACTACGCCATATTATTGCTATGCATGGTGGATATGTGGAAAATATCGTACTATAGAGTTTCCCAGACCGCAGAGCCATCTGTTGTTGAAAATTGTAACTACTGTAATTTCGAAAGTTTGTCTGCCTGAAAATGTACTGTTGTCCCAAGCATATTGCAACAAACGGTGTATTTCTATCGCTGCTCGTTTAGTTTTTATTGCCGTTTCAAATATACCGGTCATTTTTGAAACACCCTGTATATATATATATATATATATATATATATATATATATATATATATATATATATATATATACTCTCGAGCGCTCTGACGGTAGAAACCTGAAGTGCGCCTTCAGCCGAACAAAACTTTATGAGTTTTTCTACGTATCTGTAGTGTGTCGTGACCATATGTCAATGAATGGAGCTACAGTGAATTTATGAAATCGCTTCAATCATTTGTAATAGCCCTGTATTTATATATATATATATATATATATATACATATGTCAATGAATGGAGCTACAGTGAATTTATGAAATCGCTTCAATCATTTGTAATAGCCCTGTATATATATATATATATATATATATATACAGGGCTATTACAAATGATTGAAGCGATTTCATAAATTCACTGTATATATATACAGGGCTATTACAAATGATTGAAGCGATTTCATAAATTCACTGTATATATATATATATATATATATATATACAGGGCTATTACAAATGATTGAAGCGATTTCATAAATTCACTGTAGCTCGATTCATTGACATATGGTCACGACACACTACAGATACGTAGAAAAACTCATAAAGTTTTGTTCGGCTCAAGGCGCACTTCAGGTTTCTACCGTCAGAGCGCTCGAGAGCGCAGTGAGACAAAATGGCAACAGGAGCAGAGAAAGCGTATGTCGCGCTGGAAATGCACTCACATCAGTCAGTCATAACAGTGCAACGACACTTCAGGACGAAGTTCAACAAAGATCCACCAACTGCTAACTCCATTCGCCGATGGTATGCGCAGTTTAAAGCTTCTGGATGCCTCTGTAAGGGGAAATCAACGGGCCGGCCTGCAGTGAGTGAAGAAACTATTGAACGCGTGCGGGCAAGTTTCACGCGTAGCCCGCGGAAAATTGGCTCATGCCACAACTGGAGACCGACAGCGCCGACTTCATCTTTCAACAGGATGGTGCTCCACCGCACTTCCATCATGATGTTCGGCATTTCTTAAACAGGAGATTGGAAAACCGATGGAGATCATGATCAGCAATTCATGTCATGGCCTCCAGGCTCTCCCGACTTAACCCCATGCGATTTCTTTCTGTGGGGTTATGTGAAAGATTCAGTGTTTAAACCTCCTCTACCAAGAATCGTGCCAGAACTGCGAGCTCGCATCAACGAAGCTTTCGAACTCATTGATAGGGACATGCTGCGCCGAGTGTGGGAGGAACTTGATTATCGGCTTGATGTCGGCCGAATCACTAAAGGGGCTCATATCGAACATTTGTGAAAGCCTAAAAAAACTTTTTGAGTTTTTGTATGTGTGTGCAAAGCATTTTGAAAATATCTCAAATAATAAAGTTATTGTAGAGCTATGAAATCGCTTCAATCATTTGTAATAACCCTGTATATATATATATATATATATACAGGGTGGTCCATTGATCGTGACCTGGCCAAATATCTATGGGGCTATGGTTGGCCCGCTAGATGGCGCTGCCATAGGTCAAACGGATATCAACTGCGTTTTTTAAAATAGGAACCCCCATTTTTATTACATATTCGTGTAGTACGTAAAAAAATATGAATGTTTTAGTTGGACCACTTTTTTCGCTTTGTGATAGATTGCGCTGTAATAGTCACAAACATATGGCTCACAATTTTAGACGAACAGTTGGTAACAGGTAAGTTTTTTAAATTAAAATACATTTTATTTCCATTGTTCCAATGCGATACATGTACCTTTGTGAACTTATCATTTCTGAGAGTGTATTCTGTCACAACGTGATTACCTGTAAATACCACATTAATGCAATAAATGCTCAAAGTGATGTCTGTCAACCTCAATGCATTTGGCAATATATGTAACGACACTCCTCTCAACAGCGAGTAGTTCGCCTTCCGTAATGTTCGCACTTGCATTGACAATGCGCTGACCCAAGTTGTGAGGCGTTGTCGGTGGATCACGATAGCAAATATCTTTCAACTTTCCCCACAGAAAGAAATCCGGAGACGTCTGATCCGATGAACGTGCGGGCCATGGTATAGTCCTTCGACGACCAATCCACCTGTCATGAAATATGCTATTCAATACCGCTTCAACCGCACGCGAGCTATGTGCCGGACATCCGTCATGTTGAAAGTACATCGCCATTCTGTCATGCAGTGAAACATCTTGTAGTAACATCGGTAGAACATCACGTAGGAAATCAGCATACATTGCAGCATTTAGAGTGCCATCGATAAAATGGGGGCCAATTATCCTTCCTCCCATAACGCCGCACCATACATTAACCCGCTAAGGTCGCAGATGTTCCACTTGTCGCAGCCATAGTGGATTTTCCGTTGCCCAATAGTGCGTACTATGCCGGTTTACGTTACCGCTGTTGGGGGATGACGCTTCGTCCCTAAATATAACGTGTGCAAAAAATCTGTCATCGTCCCGTAATTTCTCCAGTGCCCAGTGGCAGAACTGTGCACGACTTTCAAAGTCGTCGCCATGCAGTTCCTGGTGGATAGAAATATGGTACGGGTGCAATCCATGTTGATGTAGCATTCTCAACAACGACGTTTCTGAGATTCCCGATTCTCTCGCAATTTGTCTGCTACTGACGTGCGGATTAGCCGCGACAGCAGCTGAAACATCTACTTGGACATCATCATTTGTTGCAAGTTGTGGTTGATGTTTCACATGTTTCCTTAAATAACGTAACTATCCGGCGAACGGTCCGGACATTTGGATGATGTCGTCCAGGATACCGAGCAGCATACATAGCACACGCCCGTTGGGCATTTTGATAACAATAGCCATACATCAACATGATATCAACCTTTTCGGCATTTGGTAAACGGTCCATTTTAACACGGGTAATGTATCACGAAGCAAATACCTTCAGGACTGGCGGAATGTTACGTGATACCACGTACTTATACGTTTGTGACTATTACAGCGCCATCTATCACAAAGCGAAAAAAGTGGTCCAACTAAATTGTTCATATTTCTTTACGTACTACACGAATATTTAATAAAATGGGTATTCCTATTTAAAAAACGCAGTTGATATCCGTTTGACCTATGGCAGCGCCATCTAGCGGGCCAACCATATCGCCATCTGGTTTGCCCCTTCAAGCTAGACAAGTTTCGTTCTTTGTGGTTTTTGCGTTTGATGCTTATTTCGTGAGATATTTGGCCTGGTCACGATCAATGGACCATCCTGTATATACATATCAATTCATGACATCCAGTCTTACAAATCTCGTCTTTCTGACGGAAACACGTCCAGATTGTCCGATCTCAAAATTCTGCCATCTCTCTCCCCACATCCACCACTGCTGGCGGCTCACCTCCAACTGCGCAACGCTACGCGCTATTCACATCCAAATGCCCAACCTACAAGAGCAAATATTCGAACAATGCAAACCAGCCACAGTCTGCACACCACACAGTCAGTGATTGTCATACAGAGCGATACGTGGCGTTACTAACATAAAAACCTGAACAGCCTACTTACAACGTTCATTGCTGAAAGCAGCTGCCCATACAGTGTTAACTCTGGCATAGCAGCTCGCGACGACACCCGGTCACCAGCACAAACGTCAACTGGACACTGTTGGTATCCACCTGGTGCGCTGTTGTGGAGTGTGATGAGTCGGTTAAGGGTCCATTCTCCTCAGTCGCCATTATTATAAGCGATTTTTACGATTTGTTTGGAAGAAATAATCAAGCAATGAACGTAAATCGTTTTGCACATTTTTATTGGTTTTTGGACAATGTTTTCTGATTTTATAAGAAATTCAGTCATCATTAAAGCCCCTTCCCACCCACATCGTAAAACTAAAGTTGCTATCCCGAAAATGAGGTTTGCCCATGACGGAAGTACCGCATTCCGCAAATCTTATCTGAAACAAGAAAAAGACAGTTTTCTTAATTCATAGGATATTGCGCACGGAGTAATTTGGTAGAATAATAAAAGGGCGGACGTTTAAACAGAGATGTAATTGTACGGTGTGCTTTTGGCCACGTTTTTTTTGCAATAACTAATGAAAAAATAAAAATAAAAATTAGCTTATTGCTTCTATTCGATGTGCTCGAGGAGTAATTCAGCTAAATTTCAGGTAGATATCTTTTTTTTTAAGTGTACGCAATCCAGTACATCAGCTTGAGGTACAGTGGATTTCAATCTGACGTTATGGACTGCTGGCACACTCTTAAAGATATCTTTCTGAAATTTGGCTGCATTACTCCTCGGGCATGTCCGCAAGGAGTAGTAGGCTAGTTCTCTTATTTTAATTTATTCGTTAGTTACTGCAAAAAATCGTGACAAAAAAAAAACACGAGGAAAATACATCTTCGCTTAAAAACGTTCTCCATGTTAATATTTTGTCAAATTAAAAAAAAAAATGCTTTGTTTGCTTCATTAGGTTTCCCAAAAAAATCGTAAGAGTCGTATTGGCTGACTGAGGAGAGTGGACCCATAAGGACTGAAATGGACATTCTTGAAGTGAGACGAAGACACTGAGTCCAGCGAGTATTTGTTCTATTTTATCTGATTTCATGGATATCGCAAGTGTGTTGTTGACAGCGTGGTGATGAATGAATTGTGTCTCGTAATGCGTTACTGATTTTTGTTAAGTACGATTAAAGTGACCAAACGCTACTAATTTATGCTGATATATACAACAACCGCTATCTCACACCAATTTATGCTGATGTATATAACAACGGATATTTCACTTCTACGAAATGTATAATAGAATAATTTGTCTATATTTAAGGAGAATTGCCATTTATACTACCATAGGATGTTTTGTCCTATCTTTCTGCATTTCCTTGTGATTGTCCGAAGGAGATGGTTTCGTGTAATCAACAGTATCGTCAGCGAGCAATGCAATTAAGCTGATCCTGTCTAACAAATTGCTCGTGTACACTGCGAACATCAAAGTTCCTTGGAAAGCACTCGATTATTGGTTATGTATTTAATGTATTTAACGCTCTTTCCTACCTTCTGTTAGTAGAAGCGTTGACTGCGGTTTGTGGTTCTCCGTGGGGAATTGCATCGTAGTTTGCTAAATTGGCCTCTTTCCGGCAATTGCTGTTGACGCAGGAAATCGACAAGATTTTCGTTTGTTTTGAGTGGACCGTTTTCATGTAGTAGAAGTTTAGCAGGAACCGTAGCTGTAAGGTCTAATGAAAGCAAAAAATTTACAGCCCACATGTGTAAAAATATAAATAAATCTAGGTTTTAAATGACGATGTGCAATTTTCCTCAAGGACGGTGGACTCCTCATGGAATCTACGGGAAGAGAAGTGGAACGTCAGTCGAAGAGAGCATTCATTCCTGCTAGTTATTGAGAATCCAGATGCAATTCAATTCGTATGCGATTACCACATTTAATTTCATTTGTGCCGCCCGCGGTGGCCGTGCGGTTCTAGGCGCTGCAGTCCGGAACCGCTGAGAGCTGAGAGAAAATTTGGAATACATTTCACATAAATTTTCTCAGCATGTTATAGTCTTAGGTGGAGATTTCAATTTACCAGATATAGACTGGGACACTCAGATGTTTAGGACGGGTGGTAGGGACAGAGCATCGAGTGACATTATACTGAGTGCACTATCCGAAAATTACCTCGAGCAATTAAACAGAGAACCGACTCGTGGAGATAACATCTTGGACCTACTGATAACAAACAGACCCGAACTTTTCGACTCTGTAAGCGCAGAACAGGGAATCAGTGATCATAAGGCCGTTGCAGCATCCCTGAATATGGAAGTTAACAGGAATATAAAAAAAGGGAGGAAGGTTTATCTGTTTAGCAAGAGTAATAGAAGGCAGATTTCAGGCTACCTAACAGATCAAAACGAAAATTTCTGTTCCGACACTGACAATGTTGAGTGTTTATGGAAAAAGTTCAAGGCAATCGTAAAATGCGTTTTAGACAGGTACGTGCCGAGTAAAACTGTGAGGGACGGGAAAAACCCACCGTGGTACAACAACAAAGTTAGGAAATTACTGCGAAAGCAAAGAGAGCTTCACTCCAAATTTAAACGCAGCCAAAACCTCTCAGACAAACAGAAGCTAAACGATGTCAAAGTTAGCGTAAGGAGGGCTATGCGTGAAGCGTTTAGTGAATTCGAAAGTAAAATACTAGGTACCGACTTGACAGAAAATCCTAGGAAGTTCTGGTCTTACGTTAAATCAGTAAGTGGCTCGAAACAGCATGTCCAGACACTCCGGGATGATGATGGCATTGAAACAGAGGATGACAAGCGTAAAGCTGAAATACTAAACACCTTTTTCCAAAGCTGTTTCACAGAGGAAGACCGCACTGCTGTTCCTTCTCTAAATCCTCGCACAAACGAAAAAATGGCTGACATCGAAATAAGTGTCCAAGGAATAGAAAAGCAACTGGAATCACTCAACAGAGGAAAGTCCACTGGACCTGACGGGATACCAATTCGATTCTACACAGAGTACGCGAAAGAACTTGCCCCCCTTCTAATAGCCGTGTACCGCAAGTCTCTAGAGGAACGGAAGGTTCCAAATGATTGGAAAAGAGCACAGGTAGTCCCAGTCTTCAAGAAGGGTCGTCGAGCAGATGCGCAAAACTATAGACCTATATCTCTGACGTCGATCTGTTGTAGAATTTTAGAACATGTTTTTTGCTCGAGTATCACGTCGTTTTTGGAAACTCAGAATCTGCTATGTAGGAATCAACATGGATTCCGGAAACAGCGATCGTGTGAGACCCAACTCGCTCTATTTGTTCATGAGACCCAGAAAATATTAGATACAGGCTCCCAGGTAGATGCTATTTTTCTTGACTTCCGGAAGGCGTTCGATACAGTTCCGCACTGTCGCCTGATAAACAAAGTAAGAGCCTACGGAATATCAGACCAGCTGTGTGGCTGGATTGAAGAGTTTTTAGCAAACAGAACGCAGCATGTTGTTATCAACGGAGAGACGTCTACAGACGTTAAAGTAACCTCTGGCGTGCCACAGGGGAGTGTTATGGGACCATTGCTTTTCACAATATATATAAATGACCTAGTAGATAGTGTCGGAAGTTCCATGCGGCTTTTCGCGGATGATGCTGTAGTATACAGAGAAGTTGCAGCATTAGAAAATTGTAGCGAAATGCAGGAAGATCTGCAGCGGATAGGCACTTGGTGCAGGGAGTGGCAACTGACCCTTAACATAGGCAAATGTAATGTATTGAGAATACATAGAAAGAAGGATCCTTTATTGTATGATTATATGATAGCGGAACAAACACTGGTAGCAGTTACTTCTGTAAAATATCTGGGAGTATGCGTGCGGAACGATTTGAAGTGGAATGATCATATAAAATTAATTGTTGGTAAGGCGGGTACCAGGTTGAGATTCATTGGGAGAGTCCTTAGAAAATGTAGTCCATCAACAAAGGAGGTGGCCTACAAAACACTCGTTCGACCTATACTTGAGTATTGCTCATCAGTGTGGGATCCGCACCAGATCGGGTTGACGGAGGAGATAGAGAAGATCCAAAGAAGAGCGGCGCGTTTCGTCACAGGGTTATTAGGTAACCGTGATAGCGTTACGGAGATGTTTAACAAACTCAAGTGGCAGACTCTGCAAGAGAGGCGCTCTGCATCGCGGTGTAGCTTGCTCGCCAGGTTTCGAGAGGGTGCGTTTCTGGATGAGGTATCGAATATATTGCTTCCCCCTACTTATACCTCCCGAGGAGATCACGAATGTAAAATTAGAGAGATTAGAGCGCGCACAGAGGCTTTCAGACAGTCGTTCTTCCCGCGAACCATACGCGACTGTAACAGGATAGGGAGGTAATGACAGTGGCACGTGAAGTGCCCTCCGCCACCCACCGTTGGGTGGCTTGCGGAGTATAAATGTAGATGTAGATGTAGACTGCTACGGTCGCAGGTTCGAATCCTGCCTCGGGCATGGATGTGTGTGATGTCCTTAGGTTAGTTAGGTTTAAGTAGTTCTAAGTTCTAGGGGACTGATGACCCCAGAAGTTGAGTCCCATAGTGCTCAGAGCCATTGGAACCATTGGAACCAATTTCATTTGTGCTCTTGTAATACACCGTTGGTTTTAGCTTTGACTACAGAAAACATGTGACTTTTCCTCGGTATCCAGTATACAACCGAAGTGATCGAATCAGATTAATGGAACATATCTCGAAGATTATGAAGTACAGTTTTTACAAGTTTTTTTTTCCTTTATGGTGATTTTAATACCCGTATAACAGGTAGGCTGGCAGCAGCACAATACGCCGCTCTTCAGCCAAAGACAGTACAATGAGAAAACAGAGAAGACACATGAGTTGGAACAAAACGGCGGGGAAAAAAACAGTAGACACTTGAACATAAAAAACATGAAGCCGTTCACACTCGATGACAATCCACACTACAAACTGTTGACACGAAGCACAAACACTGAAGATGTCGATGGCACTGGTTAACGATGGAGTGTGACGGTGAACACTGAACACTAAACACGACGCCGACGGCACACACGTGACACTGATGGCGATGATCTCTGGCGCGCGAATGTCCACTCAGCATGTGCAAGTCTGGGGACGTGCCAAGAGGGGAATAAGGGTGAGGTGGGGGGGGGAGAGGAGAACAAGGATGCCAATGGCTGAGGAGATGGGTGGAGGAGGAGAGGGACAGGGGAGGGGAAGCCCGGGGGAGGAGTGGGGAGAAATGGAGGAGGGAGGGAAGAGGGAGAGAAGGGAGGAAGGGTGCCCAAAGGAGCAAACACAGGAAGAGGGAGGGAGGATCAAAGTTGATAGGAAAGGTAGGTGGAGGGGAGGAGGGCATCATCAGGGAGAGGGAGCTGGTGGAAGCCACCTTGGGAGAGGGTAAGGAGGGTGGAGAGATGGAGACCGGGTGGGACGTGGGAATACAGGCGCGGCAGCGGGCGGGGCCGGGAGAGGATGGGCAAGACAAGCGGGTGAGGAGGATCGAGTTTGCGGGAGGTTTACAGGATCTGTAGCCTTTCAAGGAAAAGGAGGAGGTGGGAGAATGGAATGAGATCGTACAGGATCCACATGGGGGAGGGGAGACGGAGGCGATAGGCGAGGCAGAGAGCATGGCGTTCAAGGATTTGAAGGGATTTGGGGGGGTGGAGATCAAGGCCACATGGGTGTAACAAAGGATAGGGCGGATGAGGGATTTATAGATGTGGAGGATCGAGGAGGGGTCCAGACCCCACGTACAGCCAGAAAGGAGCTTGAGGAGACAGAGTGGGGAGCATGCCTTGGCTTGGATTGTCCGGAGATGTGAGGTCCTGGAAAGTCGATGGTCGAAGGTGACGTGGGTGACGCCAAGGCACTTAAGGGTGGGGGTGAGGGCGATAGGATGGCCATAGATGGTGAGATAGAAATCAAGGAGGCGGAAGGAAGGGGTGTTTTGCCTACAATGATCGCCTGGGTTTTGGAGGGATTGACCTTGAGCAACCACTGGTTGCACCAAGTGGTGAACCTGTCAAGATGGGATTGGAGAAGGTGTTGGGAGGGCTGCAGGGTGGGGGCAAGGGCAAGGAAGGCGCTGTCATCGGCAAACTGGAAAAGGTGGTAAGGCTGATGGAGGAGATGGCGGACGGCGGTTTACCAGGTTTAAGGAACATCAGGATACGGGAGGTTTTCCACAGGTCGGGGTAATAACCGGTGGACAGGACTACATTGTGGAGCCTGGCCAGGGTGGAGAGGAAAGAGAATGAGCTTCAGGAAGGTGACGGTAGGTGACAAGATGATGACCTGGAGCGGTGTTGCGTTTCGTGCAGAGTGTAGCAATGAGATCCTGTGTAGTGATAGGGGCATTGAGTTCCCTTGTGCAATGTTGTCCGAGAACTGGAAACCAGGTGTGAGGGGAGGGACAGAGGTGTCAGTTCGGTCGCAGACATCTGGAAAGTGGGAGTATTCGAATTGGGGATCCTTGGGGACGGAAAAGACATCGGAGAGGTAAGAGGCAAAGTGATTGGCCTTACTAATGGTGTCAGGGAAGGGGTGATCATCATGGAGAAGAGGATAGTAGGGGGAGGGTTTAGTTCCGGTAAGGCGACGGAAGGCTGACCAGCACTTGGACGAGTTTATATGTAGGGTAGCATTTAAACGGGTGCATGTCTGTCGCCAGTCCCGGCGTTTCTTAACCACGAGGAAATTTCGAATGTGTCGCTGGAGTTCCCGGTGTCGTCAGAGTGTGTCTGGGTCACGCATGTGGAGGAAGGCATGGTAGAGACAGCGGGATTCACGCAGGAGGAGGACGGCCTGTGGGGGTAAGGTAGGATGGTGGGGGTGGATGGCGACAGTAGGGATGTGGGCCTCCAAAGCCTCAGACAAAGTCTGCTGGAGAAAGGAGGCGGCATGGGTTACATCGTCAGGGTGGTGGTAGGTGAAGGGGTGGCTATCGACCTGGGTGGAGAGGGTATCCTGGTAGGCATTCCAGTTGGCATGGGAATTGTCATGGACATACTTTGGGGGAGGGTCATTACGAGGGTCGGGGCGGGGGCGACGACTGTCTGAAACGGTGAGGAGGACAGGCAGATGGTCACTACCAATAGGCTCCAGGATATCCACCGTTATGGGGCCAAGGAGGTTAGGGGAGTGGAGTTGGATTCGAGACGGGTGTGCTGGGGGATGGGGATGAGGTCGCCTTGAAGGGAGGAAAGGTGCCGATGCCACCGCCGTAACTAGGCGGCGGAATGACTATGAATGTTGAGGTCGGTAGCGATCACGTAGGAGGAGAAGGTACGGTCAATGTGAGAGAGGAAGTCGAAGGGAATAGCGGCGTTAGGGTGGACATAGATGGTGGCGCAGGTGACGGTAAGGCCGCGGAAGAAGAGACTAAGGATCAGGTGTTCAGTGGGGTCATGAAGGAGAGGTTGGAGCCGAACTGGGATCTGGCGGTGGTGACTAATGGCAACTCCGCCACACGCAATTGGGAGGGGATTATCGGAGCGGTGAAGGAGGTAGGGCGACGTGTGGACAGTGTGGTGGGGTTGGAGGAAGGTTTCATTGAGGAGGAAGACATGCACACGGTGGGTGGCAAGGGTGTGCAGGAAGAGGTTCTTGTTGGCGGGAAGGGAGCGGATGTTGTTGAAAAGGATACGGTGCTGTCGTGCCATAACAGGGATTTAGACGAGGGTGTCAGGATGGGAGAAGTTGAAATGGGCCTGGTTGTGGGAGTAGGTGGCATACATTTTGAGGTGGAAGACGGAACGGGCGGCGAGGGAGACCTGTTTGAAGGTGTGAGGGTGCTGGAAAGGGTGGAGGTTTTGTAGGACAATGGTTAGGAACCTGATGATGCCCTCAGCGGTGGGGGGGATGAAGGGAATTGCCAGGAGGGTTGGGGGCATCCTGAGGATGGACGGGGACGGTGAGTTCAGGAGTGGTCAGAGGGGGTTGGGCTTTATACTTTTGGGAGTAGGTGGGATGGGGGATATTGCAGATATTACAGGAGGGAGGGGATTGAAGGTTAGGGCACTGCCAGAGGAAGTGCGCTTGGCTACAGTGCGGGCAGGTGGGGGCCCCGTGGCACTAGGCTGTTGGGTGTGTGTTATTGTGCAGACACCTCTGGCAGTGCAGGGATTCAGGAGGGGAATGGGATGGGTCGACCTCATAGCGCTGGTGGAAGAGGAGGGCACCCCCCTTCAGGAGACAGTCAATGGAGGAGGTGTGCTCAGAGGAAACCCGCATAAGGCGGGTGGGGCCGGCCGAGTTGAAAATGCGGCAGACTGCCCGCACCTCCAAGGTGGGACGCGCCTTGAGCTCCGCCAACATCTGCTCCTCCGTGATCATCGGACTGAGCCGAGTGATCACACGGTGGTGAGGGTCGGCGGGCGACGCAGGGGTTGGGGTTGGCGGGTAGGAGATGGAGAAGGAGCAGGGGTGAGGGAGGCGTTGGGGCCAAAATTGGTGATGGGGAGGCGGGAGAGGATGTCAGTCTGGAGGGTGGGGCTGGGCGACGAGAGGAGAACTGAATCCCGTCTGGGAGTGAGGAGTGAGATGGGAGAACCAGGGAAGTGTTGGCAGAGGAGGAGGGACAGATTCCGGGCCTCGAGAAGGGAAGGATCGGGATGGGAGAGGAGGTATTTGTATAAAGAGGGGGGGAGGAGGAGGAAGAGGAGGAGGCGGAGGGAGCAGGGCCAGGTGGGGAGACATCCATGGCATCCTGGGGGGGGGGGAGAAGGAGGACAGGGCGGGGCCTTTTTGGGAGCGGAGGAGGTGGTGGTTCCACTTGGGCGTTTAACGGCGGCAGAGGGGTGGGTGGTGACATGAGGGACAGGAGCCATACAGAGGTGGTGAGAAGGGGCAGGTCCCGGCGTGGACGCAGCAGTCGGCGCCAGAGATGTTGACGGTGTGTTTTTACAAGAACGTACAGCATTAAAAATTTATACCGAGAGTCTCAGTAGAAGCGACTACAAAATATTACTGGATGTTTTCACAGCGCCACTGTGTTAACACTGGGTGTTCATAACTAAACTATCGCTACTTGACCAAGTGTAGACGGATAACTGTTTACCATATGGGTATCAAACTTAATGGAAATGATGTTCAGACTGTACGGTGCAGGATTTCCGTTGTTGTTGGCGTTAGTGTGATATTTCGCCGTTAGGCTGCGGCGACACAGGTTTGAAGCATAAGCATAAGCGTGCATTACAGTTGCAGGCAATCAGCGTGCGTCTGGACAAGATAAGCAGAGCTTTGCTCGTAAAGCTGATTTATTAGAACAAAAGCAATAGTGCTGCTTTCGCGAGTATTGACGCAGTTAAGAAATACAGAGAGATACTCTTTCTGCACCGGGTTTGAAGAACGTGATATGGAAGTTAGAATTAATCAGAATTGCTCCTTGGAGAGGCCGACGTCCCATTATGCCACAAACTGTTGAAGAACATAATTTTTCCATGGCTGAGACTTTTGGACGCAATATGCATTGTTCAATCAGTGCACGTGCTGTGTCACAGCACTTAAACGTCCCATGGTCCACCGTCAGAAAAGTGCTGTGAACAGTTGTGAGATGGTATCTGTACTGCGGTTCCATGTTGTCGTGGATGCAAATGATCGTCACACATAGCAATGTTTGTAACCTGAAACGTCAACATGGTATTCAATTAAAACATCTCACCCTGTCATGTGGAAAATAATATGTATTTCTTTCAATGGTTTATTCGTTATTTCTCTTCCACAGGTCCTTAAAAATGTTTCGTTGTGCTACAGTCACTCGTTTTTCATTGAGACCCACTGGAGTAGAGAAATTTTAATTATAAAAACCTTGTATAAGCTAGTCGTACGCCCACTATGTAGTGAATATATTATAACTGTTCGTACATTACTTTTAATTCTGCAGTTTCTTTTTATGGAAAGAAAACCCTTAAATATTCATATATGGTACACAAAAATTATATTACAGAAGTTATTGTTATTTCAGAGGATTAGTAATCTTATGGCTTTCTCGCTATTAAACGTAAGAAACTAATTTTGTTGTAAAATATATTATGGGATGTTCGTTACTTATGTAAAAACATAGTGGTTCTGGGCTAAGTACCCTCGACAGTAGTGATTGTGGAAAGGTATTCTTTCTTTAAAGTAACCGATACATAGCTTTTGCTATTTTCTTTGTAATTTGGACTCATGCCTGTGACTATTAATGTGTCGACGAAGTGACTAGCATCACCATTAACAAGTTGTACAACGATATGGTACAACCACGAGCAAACAACACATTGATAACCCCGCACAACAGCGTCAATAGCATTTAACAGGGGAGTGCGACAATGGTGCATTCTGTGCACTGTTTCGCCCATTTTATTAATTGTTAGATAATGGAAACAAGAAGTTGGCCCGCATCTCGTGGTCGTGCGGTAGCGTTCTCGCTTCCCACGCCCGGGTTCCCGGGTTCGATTCCCGGCGGGGTCAGGGATTTTCTCTGCCTCGTGATGGCTGGGTGTTGTGTGCTGTCCTTAGGTTAGTTAGGTTTAAGTAGTTCTAAGTTCTAAGGGACAGATGACCATAGATGTTAAGTCCCATAGTGCTCAGAGCCAGCCAAGAAGTTGACCTGGGAATCAAGTTAATTCCTAGAAACGTAAATTTAAGTACTTTACTATTTGTTGATGACAATTTTAGAAAAGGCGGAGGATAATTTACAATTTAGCCTACATCGATTGGACTTAACGATTTAACAAGAAAACTCTACAACATGCAAAATCAGCTGAACAGGTAACTGAAAACTGAGCGACTGTGTTCACTACATTTTCAGCTCAACGACTAGGAACGAGATTTGAGAAACGAATTTCTGGGGTTTACTTTCAAGAAGGAAACTACAACCCACAGCAATCACCAGTATAAATTATCCAAATCGGCATGAGGAAGGAAGAACAGAAACCAGGAGTGCAAGTGTAAAGTTAAGTAATTAGTACGTAAATTATCAATGCTCTAAATAATTAAAACTCAAAAATTCCTTAACATAAATTAATTCCCAAGAATGTAATTGCATCACTTTACGACAGTGAATGACTCGCTGCATTGTATAGGAAATAAATAAATTACGTTGCTCGGTGTATTAAATTTTTTTTTCCTGGATATTGTAAGTGCATGTCTCGTGGAAGCAGCCGTTATTTCGTTATATTCTTGAGATGAGTTAACTGTTTAAACATGAGAATATAATATTAATTGCGACTCAACTCTTATCAGCACACATTTTCTAAGCAGTGCTGTTAAAAAAAATAGCACTAAGAGACATCGATATTTTATCGGCTTTGTCCACAGTTGAATTGATTAATAATGGGGCATTAATACAGTTTACAGAACTTAGTAAAGAATTCCGGGAATACTAAATCTTAATTACTTGCTTAGGGATTTGGAGGTCGTAAACAACGAAGCGAAACACAAAGTTTGCAAAAAATTTTAACGTCTTTAGAAACTATGCCGCCCCAATAACGAAAGTCTGCCACATATCAGCTACTAACTGTGTTCGTCAACCCATTGAAACTGTGAATAATGATTTGTAAACTGAGATGCTGGAGACAGACATTTAAGTTTTGAGGAAAGTAAAAGCAGAAAAACAAACGAAACTTAAACGATTTGAGATACCCTTGACAAACAGTACAAGTTCTCTTTGCCGTATTCTTTCATTTAGCTTTAAAGTCATTCGACGTCAAAGATAAAATCAAATTACCCTAAGATGTACTGTCAAAATGTTTTAAACCAACAGTTCAAATACGACGTCTACTGAACGGAAACAAAAAGGGTAAAATGTAATTGAGGTGACACTGTCGATTCATTGACTTTAAGGGATCCCTGAACGCATATGTCTGTTTGCAAAGAAAAAATCCTTTTTCGAGTCTAGCTCTCCTGAAACAGAAGGAGGATTTTAAATGAAGACTTGGTGTTCTCGAAGATATTCTACGTTTATTGAAGAGTAAGTGAAACAGTTTTATTACTCTAAAGAGGCTAGGATTTTTGACGAGATGAATGTTGATTGTCACTTGTGTTACGATTCGTCGGATGACGTAATAGTCGGTCCACACTCTTGTGTCCAAGTTGTTGTGACTCGTAGGCTGTGTAAGAAGTGGAAGTAAGCAGCTTATTTTGATTTCGACGCAACTATGACTAGTATTTTAGTTTGGAGTGTCATCAAGACAGTCGAAGAATTTGGATTGCATGCTGTAGCTGTAACATGTGATCTACGTGGAAAAATTAAAAAAGTTTGGAACGAATCTTGTGTCGATGTAAACAAAATCCAGCAGGAATTTATAGGTATTCTTCTAAGTACCACAGCTATTAAAGTTTTAGCCGTTTTATGCCATAGACAGTGGCATTACGCCAGCTAAGACTTCCAAAATAGCTGACACAGTAGCACTGGAACATTTTAAACATCGTAAGGGAGACCTAATGATAGCGCATCATCGAAGCGGACTTAACTGTAACTGGACGTGTAAGGCAAGACGTAATTGGGCAGCAAGCCGATTTTCTCGACAAACAGCTCAGGCGTTGGAGTATATTTTTTACAAAGATATCGAAAGTAATAAAGTAATTTTATCGAGCTCACTACCGATGTCGTCGATATCTTGCACTGCAGTTCCAAATTTTGAGTGTTCAGCTCTATGTACTGGATGTGGAATGCATTACACAGTTCAGGAGAAAGCTCTATAGATATTAGTAGACGTTTTATTAGCGATGAAAGTTAGTGATAGAGATAGATTGTTACCTTTACAAAAATATATTTCGCCTGTAGTTGCATTCTGAGGGTTCGGTGGTTGCATTATAAAACATGTTATAAACACAGTTATCAACTACTGATTTCCACTAATTTAGAGACTTCGTTTTGCCAACACATTTTATTTTTCCATGCCATTACCGGTTTCAAACCTTTGTTCATCTTGCAACGGAGCCATTTAACGAAGACGTAAGTTCGAAACAGGCAGTGGCATGGAAAAATAAAATCCGTTGAATAAAATGTCTTTCAGTTAATGGTTGGTAGCTAGGTTTATACTTTTCGCCAATAAAATCTGTCGTTCTTCTTTTCAGAAGCCGAGAATTATGACATATATTAACTTCCAGACTCAATCAAGATTATAAGCTATTTTTTATTTTTATTGTTGTTGTCAGTTCATGAGTACTTGTTCACCAAATATCGCCCATAGGAAATAAAGATTGAAGACGGGCGTTGTAGGCTGAAAGCGATTATGACTGTGTCATAAAAAGGTAATTGTTACAAAAAATATAATATTTCATAGGAAGTCACTCACAGACTCCACAAAAGTTTCCCTTTTTGCCTAAATCAAACCTTTTCCATGGCCACAAGAATTGGATATAGTTTGTAATAACCCTGCACCATTTGAAGCAGGAAACACGATACGTCTCCTCACATTGACGGGTAACAAAAGAGATAGTTCTATCTCTGGGAACACGCCAACTGCTGCAAAGTTACACGCAGCCTCTTCTCAGTGTGACGTGGACTCAGATTCTGCGTCCCTAAATATTGCTACCAGTGTAAATATTAATGATGAATCGCAGCACGAGAAATGTCAGAAGTTGTGAGAGTCGAAGAAACTTTGTTAACAGATGATGTGATAGTGCGACGACTCCGTAATTTCGGATATTCTTCCATATCCACTGAAATACAGTACATGCAGACTATACTACATGTAAATACCAAAATGTTGATCAATTATTGAGATTTCGAACAGTAAGAAGTGAAGTAGAAGAGCGTAATGCAGACTGAGTGCACGCCAGAATGTACAAAGCCTTGCAGTTTGAAGCTGAATTTTCTAATTTTCATCGAAACAGAGAATGCAGACAAACGAAAACTGTGGCAACATATTTGTGATCAGTTTTGAAACAAAAGTTTACCGAGGTTCGTGACACCATTGTTTCTCTATGAGTAAGAACAAGAACGTTGATTATGGTTTAGAATGTGGATCAAGAACCTACGTATATTAGAAGCTATGAGAAAATATTACACAAGGAAGAAGTAGCTGTGGATTGTATCTTCAAATGGTAACGGCAATGTAAATTAACATCTAGCTCATCATCAGATGAGGGAGTTGTATTTTACACCAAACTTAATTATTATTTACTGATTCATAAAGTCTGATAAATTTATCGTGTCACTTTATTTTATATGTCCAACTGTTTCTTGACCTATATGTAAGTGATATGAACGAGGAATACGCCACAGCATCTATGTTTCCGTTCATTTACCGTATAACCACGCTACCCCGCCTCTCTGCTTATCCTCACTACGGCGGCAGGGGCTCCAGCCAACATGAAGTTTTTTTTGCCGGAATGGCTTACCTCTTCCTAACTGTCACGTTTATATTCGACACAAACATATTTCTCGTTTTCGGAAAAGTTTCTTATGCTGTTCCCAATCTGCATTTTATTGTTTATTTACTTCTACCATCGCCAGTTATCTTACTACCCAAACAGCATAATTCTCTGAATCACCTAACTTCTTTCCACTACACTCCGTTAAGTTTGTTTTATTCATGTACATCTCATATTCATAACACTTTTCATTTACCAGAACTTCCGAGGTTCTTGCCGTCTCTGACACAATAGGAAAACCTTAAAGTTCTAATTTCTGCTTCTTCGATTTCAGTTCCCTTACGAAAGTTTTTTGTATGTTTCTATACTGCTTGGAATGTGTACAGACTAAGAAACAGACTAGAAGTCTGTCCCACTCTCTTCTAATGTAGACAGCCTTCTTTTTGAATACATCTTCACTAAGAACTGAGCTACGTGTACAAGCTGCATATAACCTTTCGCTGCCTCTGATTTCTCCCTGATCTCGGAATTCCATTATTGCTTCCAGTCATCACTTTTAGAGGCTAAAAAGTAAGAAAAGTAACAAACTGAATGCTGAACTATAATTTATCACGCCATATATTGCTCATTGGGTATGGTAGATTCAAGGTTTGATGGTTTTGTTAACTAACAAGTCGAGCACACGTAGAAAGCACAGAAACACACAAGTTAATCATAAGCGAACAATTTCTTTCTTCGAACTACGCTGACAGTCGAACGGGCGCCTTTGTCGTGAATGCGGCGATTCCCGGATCACTTTTAGCGCGAATTCACCCTGAATTAATATCCCAGAGAAATTGATTATCAAAGAAGGCGGCTTCCAGGGAGCCTACAGAGAGCACTTTTATTCCGCGCACACAAAACATCTTCTCCCACCACAGATCCCTCCCACCACCCCATTTCTCCATCACCGTTGCCACGGAGCACACCCCACTTCTTGTCCGAAGGAATATTAACTACTAAAGAATTCGTCCCACCCACTGTAGCTCCAAGCCCACACCAGCACTTCGGGGCAAATATACAATATAAAATAAGGAATTCAAATTAGTTTCAACGAGTAGCGCCATCTCAGAGCAGCACCCTGCGGGCACGCAAAGAAAAAGAAAAAAGAATGGGGAAATTAATGAGGTCTCTTGCTTTTGACGTAAGGATCAGACTAAAATATCTTTCGCGCTCAAAAGATGAATTAAAGATTGCCTGTTACTTCGGCATTCAAGTTTGGCCGAGGGTGCGCTGATATTGTGGTTGGAACAATTGCCGGTGGCAGTATCGGTCGACATTGCAATAAATGGCTTTACTGTCTGTACCGGAAGATCAAGTTTTATTCTGTGTTAGTGACGCTTAATTAAATTACTCCTCCCCTCCCTCTATCATATGCTCGCACACACACACACACACACACACACACACACACACACACACACACATACACACAGAATCATGTGCGCACTCACGCACTCACACTGAATTACGCGGGTAGTAAACAGATGAAATGTTACCGCGTGATGCAATAGAAATCAACAGTATATTTATATTTATTTCGTCACTTCTGAAAAATATGTATGTTCATGTGGTATACTGTCACGCAAAAGGAGGGAACATAAATTGCTACGAATAACACTGAAAATACTTCCTTGAAGAATATTCATTGTATCAACAGAGAGCTAACGGAGATCAGCGCGATATTCGTTAAAACCTTAAACGTACGCCGTTTTCCATGAGGAATTCGAAGTGACCAACCATGTAAATCTTAAAATTAAAGTCAGTGGCTGCGTTTTTGGAAAAAATCAAATGGCATAAAATCTAAGGAAATGAACTGTTGCTGTGTTCAGTGGCAAAGTAAGCCAATTTATGAATTTAGGATGAGTACTGTTGACTGTAACCTTTCACATGTTACAAACGATTATTATCCTGTGACACTCGGAGTTTAATGAACAGACGCTCCAGTTGTTATAATGCTCTTTATTTCAGTATACGACGGTTTCTGCTTCTATACCGCAGACATTTAGTAGAGGAGCTGAAAGCTGTGCTCTGGTGAAGCACTGTCCTGAGAAATGAACACCCGTTTATGCCCACAACAGATAAAGTTAAGATGTATGGCACTACTGTTAGGGATTTTTACTATTCCATCAACATAAATAATCATGTCCCTGTTTAAGATAGTGTCAGTCACAATATGCAGACAAACAGGATATGTGCATTTACCAGGGACAAAGGTTTTACGATGCTCAGAGACGGAAGATTATATGTAGACTTCCAGGAACAACGCAGTTCTTCGAACTGTCTCATAAATGGCTTCTGCTCTTTTCAACACAGCACCAGCTACTTCCACAGAACACAAAGAGTTTTTTCTTTTTTGTATCCAGATTATCTGGCTTTGCCGTCTTAGACTAAGTACTTTGACGAAGTGGAATTTCACTTAGCAAATGATTTGAAGATGACGATCATTTTCATTACAATAAGAAACCCCTTCAGCCAAACCCAGTTAAAACTTAAGAATTTTCTTGCCACTTTTAAGCATAGACAGGCACATCATAAATTCAGTGTCTTATGGCTAAGAGGACAATAGTATTGTGCACCATTCCCAAAATATTTAGGTGTCACACTTCATCACAACAAACAGCGCTGCTACAACACAAGACTGAAAGTAGAAGCTAGAAACATATACAAAACATTATAATGAGTGTGAACGACAGTATCCGTGGTTCTCAGGCATGAAATTTAAAAGCAACAGCGCTACCGTTCAACTATGCCGTGACAGCATGTGTGTGTCAAGTCTGGTGCAGGTTTAAGGATGTGTACTCAACTCTGGCACCAAACTGGTTTCAAATGATGATTGATCTCACAATGTTGTCACAAACCCGTAGTATCTTTGCAAGGTCTGCCCACGACGAGGAAATAGAAAAGATACAACCCCCTGGCCAATGGGCATCATCTGGAAACGATTCTCACTGACTTCAACCATCTTAAGATATCTCCCTCCTGGGCAGCAAGAGAAGCAGCCAGTGCGGTACGCCCTCAATAGCCCTCACTATAGAGTCAGAAGTCCCAGATGTAATCTCCAAACAAGGGTGTATCCAGTCCATTCTGCGGCCCGCTCCGCGCCGCTTTCTACACCGAAGAAGATCAGCTTCGGTCAGCTCTAAATGCTCTCACGGTTGCCTGCTTTTAATCATCCATTGTGACAATTTGGCGCACTTCACTGTACACTTTCCGTTTATGGTGTGCTAGAGTTGTCCGTTAACCACATTCTATGCCATTTCTCTTTTTTTTCCTAAAAACCATTTACCATTAACTTAAGACACAAATACTTTAGTCGTAAGAAGGGTGTTGTTTTCTCGCCGGCCGCTATGACCGAGCAATTCTAGGTGCTTCAGTCCGGAACCGCGCTGCTCCTACGGTTGCAGGTTCGAATCCTGCCTCGGGCATGGATGTGTGTGATGTCCTTAGGTTTAAGTAGTTCTACATGTAGGAGACTGATAACCTCAGATGTTAAGTCCCATAGTGCTTAGAGACTTTTTAACCATTTTGTTGTATTCTCACTCAAATGGCTCCGAGCACTATGGGGCTTAACATCTATGGTCATCAGTCCCCTAGAACTTAGAACTACTTAAACCTAACTAACCTAAGGACAGCACACAACACCCAGCCATCACGAGGCAGAGGAAATCCCTGACCCCGCCGGGAATCGAACCCGGGAACCCGGGCGTGGGAAGCGAGAACGCTACCGCACGATCACGAGATGCGGGCTTTTCTCACTCACCGCTATGGTAAACGGCATTCGTTTACAACTGCAGCACATTCCAAATTTGTGTGCTGATTTCCTATGCCCCTCAATATGTTGATTTGAGTGTGAGGATAAATATTGAGGGTCCCATTAGAGCAGGGGCAGCCACACGTGCAGTAATTCACGTGTGCATGCGTGCAGTCCAGAGCTCAGACTGTCTCAGAACTAATCGGTACATTTCGGCTTCGCTCGGTCCTTCTCGGAGATACTCGATACAGCGCGACATTACATTCAGCAGTGCGGTGCGGCATTTTTCGGTCGGCACGAAATTCTTCAGTTCTCCAGGATCGTGAAGTCACCGTTGTTCCCTTGCGCTGCCTGTTCAAGGTATTATCAGTCAGTAGTCTGCCTACTGCCAAGACTGTGTCTTCGTACGGAAAATTTCTGAGGCCAATGTTCACTGCCTTCAGCTTCTTCCTTCTGTTTGCTGTATTTACTTCCATCTTTCATGTCATCCAGATGCTGAGTTCTTCTTCTTCCTCGTCCTGCAGCTCCACTGATTATTCCTTAGATATCGTCGTGTGCCTATGTGTCTGATCCAGTTGGTCTTTCTCTGAAGAATTCTGCTCAACATAGTTTTCTTCTGTCCTACTCTTCTCCATATACCGACATTCGTCAAATGATCTGTCTACTTGCTCTTCTCTAGTGTGGTAACACATTTCAAAATTTTTCAGGTATTTTTTCTCCTTTTCCTTCATGGTCCATGTCTCCGTTCTGTAGAGTTCAATGCTCCAGATGCAGGACTTCACCAGTTTCTCCCTTAATTCCAAGCTCGACTTGCCGGTCAGCAGAGCTCTTTCTTGTAGAATGTGGCTTTGGCCACTACGACACTTGCTTTCTGCAGTGACCTTCCCAAGTGCCTGAACTGCATCACATTCTCTAGTTCACGATTGTCGACAGTTATCCTCATAGGTTTCTCTCACTTTTGTATCCACCTATCTAAAATATAGTCGCATCACTGACGCGAACCTTATTTTGATAAGGAATAACATTCCAACATTGTGCAGAAGGAATTTTAGGATTTAGTTGACGATGAAAGTGCAAAAGATTACAACTATCGACACGCATTTTGTTCGGGAGTAATAGTTCTGTACCTCCAGAAGAAATTTTTGCTATATTTTCAAGCATGGAGTGCGTGATGAAATTGCGGATCGCGGTAGTAAATGTTTTGAAGTCACACGCATTGTTTCACTGTCAGTTAAAAAGTTCTGAACGAAGAGTACGGAGGCTTTATATATTAAGCTGCTGTAAAGTACATTGCCTCCCCCATGAAACACAGACCTCGCCGTTGGTGGGGAGGCTTGCATGCCTCAGCGATACAGACAGCCGTACCGTAGGTGCAGGTGAGAGGCCAGACAAACGTGTGGTTCCTGAAGAGGGGCAGCAACCTTTTCAGTTGTTGCAGGGGCAACAGTCTAGATGATTGACTCATGTGGCCTGGTGACTTCAACCAAAATGGCCTTGCTGTGCTGGTACTGCGAACGGCTGAAAGTAAGGGGAAAGCATAGCCGGAGCGTGGAATGTCAGATCCAATGATCGGGCCGGTAGGTTAGAAAATTTAAAAGCGGAAAATGATAGGTTAAAATTATGTATAGCGGGAATTAGTGAAGTTCGGTGGCAGGAGGCTCAAATGGTTCAAATGGCTCTGAGCGCTATGGGACTTAACATCTGTGGTCATCAGTCCCCTAGAACTTAGAACTACTTAAACCTAACTAACCTAAGGACATCTCACACATCCATGCCCGAGGCAGGATTCGAATCTGCGACCGTAGCAGTCGCGCGGCTCCGGACTGAGCGCCTAGAACGGTGGCAGGAGGGATAGGACTTCTGATCAGGTGAGTACAGGGTTAGAAATACAAAATCAAATAGGGGTATTGCAGGAGTAGGTTCAATAATGAATAAAAAAAAAGGAAGCGGATAAGCTACCATGAATAGCTTAGTGAATGCATTATTGTAGCCAAGATAGACACGAAGGCCACACCCACCACCGTAATACAGGTTTATATGTCAACTAGCTCCGCAGATGACGAGGAGATTGAAAAAATGTATGCTGCGATAAAGGAAATAATTCAGATAGTTAACGGAGACGAAAATTTAATAGCCATGGAGTACTGGAATTCGACAGTAGGAAAAAGAAGAAAAGGAGAAGTAGGTGAATATGGACTGGAGGAAAGGAATGGAAGAGGAAGCTAATTCGTAGAATTTTGCACGGAGCATTATCGTAATCAGAGCTAGCACTTGGATCAAGAATCATGAAAGAAGGTTGTATACGTGGAAGAGACTAGGAGACATCGGAAGGCTTCAGATTGATTATATAATGGTAAGAGAGAGATTTCGGAACCAGATTTTAAACTGTAAGACCCTTCCAGGGCAGATGTGGACTCTGATCACAATTTACTGGTTATGAGCGGCAGATTAAAACCGAAGAAACTGCAAAAGTAAAGGATTGTACGGAGACGGAGCCTGCATACGAGGTGCATTCAAGTTCTAAGGCCTCCGATTTTTTTTTATAATCAACTACTCACCCGAAATCGATGAAACTGGCGTTACTTCTCGACGTAATCACCCTGCAGACGTACATATTTTTCACAACGCTGACGCCATGATTCCATGGCAGCGGCGAAGGCTTCTTTAGGAGTCTGTTTTGACCACTGGAAAATCGCTGAGGCCATAGCAGCACGGCTGGTGAATGTGCGGCCACGGAGAGTGTCTTTCATTGTTGGAAAAAGCCAAAAGTCACTAGGAGCCAGGTCAGGTGAGTAGGGAGCATGAGGAATCACTTCAAAGTTGTTATCACGAAGAAACTGTTGCGTAACGTTAGCTCGATGTGCGGAAGCGTTGTCTTGGTGAAACAGCGCACGCGCAGCCTTCCCGGACGTTTTTGTTGCAGTGCAGGAAGGAATCTGTTCTTCAAAACATTTTCGTAGGATGCACCTGTCACCGTAGTGCCCTTTGGAACGCAATGGGTAAGGATTACGCCCTCACTGTCCCAGAACATGGACACCATCATTTTTTCAGCACTGGCGGTTACATGAAAATTTTTTGGTGGCGGTGAATCTGTGTGTTTCCATTGAGCTGACTGGCGCTTTGTTTCTGGATTGAAAAATGGCATCCACGTCTCATCCATTGTCACAACCGACGAAAAGAAAGTCCCATTCATGCTGTCGTTGCGCATCAACATTGCTCGGCAACATGTCACACGGGCAGCCATGTGGTCGTCCGTCAGCATTCGTGGCACCTACCTGGATGACACTTTTCGCATTTTCAGGTCGTCATGCAGGATTGTGTGCACAGAACCCACAGAAATGCCAACTCTGGAGGCGATCTGTTCAACAGTCATTCGGCGATCCCCCAAACCAATTCTCTCCACTTCCTCGATCATGTCGTCAGACCAGCTTGTGTGAGCCCGAGGTTATTTCGGTTTGTTGTCACACGATGTTCTGCCTTCATTAAACTGTCGCACCCACGAACGAACTTTCGACACATCCATAACTCCATCTCCACATGTCTCCTTCAACTGTCGTTGAATTTCAATTGGTTTCACACCACGCAAATTCAGAAAACGAATGATTGCACGCTGTTCAAGTAAGGAAAACGTCGCCATTTTAAGTATTTAAAACAGTTCTCATTCTCGCTGCTGGCGGTAAAATTCCATCTGCCGTACGGTGCTGCCATCTCTGGGACGTATTGACAATAAACTCAGCCTCATTTTAAAACAATGCGCATGTTTCTATCTCTTTCCAGTCCGGAGAAAAAAAATCGGAGGCCTTAGAACTTGAATGCACCTCGTATACTGAAAGAATCAGAGGTTGTAGAAGGTTTCAGAGGGAGAATTAAATAACGATTGACAAGAACACAGGAATGGAATACAGTAGAAGAAGAATAGGTAGCTTTGAGAGATAAAATAGTGGAGGCAGCAGAGGATCAAGTGGGTAAAGAGACGAGGACTAGTAGGAACCATTGAGAACACATGATATATTCAATTTAATAGATGGAAGGACAGAATATAAAATGCAATAACTGAAACAGATGAAATGGAATACAAATGTCTGTAGAATGAGGTTGACAGGAACTGCAAAATGACAAAGCAGGAATGGCTAAAGCACAAATGTATGAATGTCGAAGCTTATATCACTAGAGTTAAGATAAATGCCACCTACAGGAGAAAACAGAAGCATCTGTATGTATATCGAGAGCTCAGATGGAAAACTAGTCCTAAGCAAGGAAGGGAAGGCAGAAAGAAGGAAGGAATATACAGAGGGTCTATACAAGGGGATGTACACTATGTGATCAAAAATATCCGGACACGTGGCTGAAAATGACTTACAAATTCGTGGCGCCCTCCAACGGTAATGCTGGAATTCCAAATGGCATTGGTCCACCCTCAGCTTTGATGACAGCTACCCCTCACGCAGGCATACGTCCAGACAGGTGCTGGAAGGTTTCTTAGGGAATGGCAGCCCATTCTTCACTGAGTGCTGTACTGAGGAGAAGTGTCGAGGTCGGTCGATGAGGCCTGGTACGAAGTCGGCATTCCAAAGCATCCAAAAGGTTTTCTATAGGTTTCAGGTCGGGACTCTGTGCAGGCCAGTCCATTACAGGGGTGTTATTGTCGTGTAACCACTCCGTCACAGGCCGTGCATTCTCAACAGGTGCTCGAACGTGTTGAAAGATGCAATCGCCATCCCCAAATTACTCTTCAGCGGTAGGAAGCTAGAAGGTGCTTAAAACATCAATGTGGGCCTGTGCTGTGATAGTGCGACGCAAAACAACAAAGGGTGCAAGCCCCCTTCATGAAAAACACGAACATACCATAACAGCACTGCCTCCGAATTTTACTATTGACACTACACACGCTGGCAGATGACATACACTGGGCATTCGCCATACCTACACCCTGCCATCGGATCGCCACAATGCGTACCGTGATTCCTCACTCCACGCAACGTTTTTCCACTCTTCAGTCGTCCAATGTTTACGCTCCTTACAACAAGCGAGGAGTCGTTTGCCATTCACCGGAGTGATGCGTGACTTATGAGCAGCCGCTAGACCATGAAATCAAAGTTTTTTCACCTCCCGCCAACTGGCATAGTACGTGCAGTGGGTCCTGATGCGGTTAGGAATTCCTGTGTAATGGTCTGGATAGATCTCTGGCTGTTACACATTACGACCCTCTTCAAATGTAGGCAGTCTCTGTCAGTCAACAGACGAAGTCGGCCTGCACGCTTTTGTGCTGTACGTGTCCCTTCACGTTTCTACTTCACTATCACGTTGGAAACAGTGGACCTAGGGAAGTCTAGGAATGTGGAAATCTCCCGTACGGACGTATGACACAAGAAACACTCAATCTCCTGACCACGTTAAAAGTCCGTGAGTTGCGCGGAGCGACCCATTCTGCTCTCTCACGATGTCTAATGACTACTGAGGTCGCTGATATAGAGTACAATGCTTCTAATATGAAAAACGTATTTTTTGTGGTGTCCGGATACTTTTGATCACATAGTGTACTTGAGGGCAGATTATGGAAATGGAAGAGGACATAGATGAAGATGGGATGGGAGATTTGATATTGCGTGAAAAATTTGACAAAGCTCTGAAAGACTTTAATCCGAACAAGGCCCCGAGAGTAGACAACATTCCGTTAGAGCTACTGATAGCCTTGGGAGAGCCAACCATAACAAAACTCTTCCACGTGGTGAGCAAGATGTACGAGACAGGCGAAATACCCTCAGGCTTTAAGAATAATATAATAATTCCAATTCCAAAGAAATCAGGTGGTGACAGACGTGAAAATTACGGAACTAGCAGTTTAATAAGTCACCGGTGCAAAGTATTAATTAGGATCCTTTACAGAAGAATAGAAAAACTCGTAGAAGCTGACCTCAGGGAAGGTCAGATTGAATTCAGGAGAAATGTAGGAACACTCGATACAGTACTGACTCTAGCATTTGTAGACTTGCAGAAAGCTTTTGACAATGTTGAATGCATTGCTCTCTTTCAAATTCCCAAGGTAGCAGGCGTAAAATAAAGGGAGCGAAAAGCTATATACAATTTGTACGGAAGTCGGAAAGGTTCAAGAGTGGAATTAAAATTCAATATGAAAGTATATCAGTGATACTATTCGCCGATGACCTTTCTAATCTGAGTGAAAATGAAGACGAATTACAGGATCTGCTGAATGGAATGAACAATCTAACGATTACAGAATATGGATTGAGATTAAAAGACGACAATAGTGATAAGAAGTAGCAGAAATGAGAAGAGCGGGAAACTTAACATCGGGACTGATGGTCACGAAGTAGATGAAGTTAAGGAACTCTGCTACCTAGGCAGCAAAATAAGCTATGACGGACGGAGCAGGGACGACGTCGAAACCAGATTAGCACTGCCAGAAAGGGCATTCCTGGCCAAGAGAAGTCTACTAGTATCAGACATTGACGTTATTTTGAGGAAGAAATTTCTGATAATGTACATTTGGAGCACAGCATTGTATGGTGATGAAACATGGACTGTGGGAAAACCAGAACAGAAGAGAATCGAAGCATTTGAGATGTGGTTGAACATTGGTTGAACATTAGATGGACTGATAAAGTAAGAAATCAGGAGGTTATGCGCAGAATCGGAGAGGAAAGGAATATGTGGAAAACACTGACAAGAAAAAGGGACAGGATGATAGGACATATGTTAAGATACCAGGAATTGACTTCCATGGTACTAGAAGAAGATGTAGAGGGCAGAAACTGTAGAGGAAGGCATCCAGCAAATAACTGAGGACGTAGTATGCAAGTGCTACTCGTAGGCGAAGAGGTTGGCACAGGAGAAGAATTCCTGACGGGCTGCATCAATCCAGCCAGAAGACTGATGACCAAAAATAAAAAAATGAAAAAAAAACAGAAACCAGATGGCAGTTATAAGAGTCGATGGGCACGAAAGGGAAGCAGTGGTTGAGAAGGCCGTGAGATAGGGTTGTAGCCTATCCCCGATGTTATTCAATAGGTATTTGAGCAATCAGTAAAGGAAACAAAAGCAAAATTAAGAGTAGGGATTAAAGTCCACGGAGAACACGTAATAACTTTGAAGCCTGCTGACGACATAGTAATTCTGTCAGAGACAGCAAAGGGCTTGGAAGAGCAATAGAACCAAATAGACATTGTCTTGAAAAGAGGATACAATATGAACATCAACAAAAGCAAAAAGACGATGTTGAAATGTAGTCGAATTAAATCAGATGAAGATGAAGGAATTAGGTTGGGAAACGAGACACTTAAAGTAGCAGATGAGTTTTGCTATTTGGGAAGCAATAACTGATGATGGTCGAAATAGGGGGATATACAATGTACACTGGCAATAGCAAGATAAACGTTTCTGAAAAAGAGAAATCTGTTTCTGAACGTATTTGCGTAGAGTGTAGCCATATATGGAACAGTAAACAGTTTATACAAGAAGAGAACTGAAGGCTTTGAAATGTGGTGTCACAGAACAATGCCCAAAATTAGATGGATGGATTGTAAGGTGTCAGGCAAATCCAACACCTTCCATGAAAACCCTGACATGATAAGCAAATCCAGTCGTATGTCACATAGCTCCGAATAAATCGTGACATTAAATTAACCAAAGTAATACGAGTAACGAGTGAGCAAATGGAATACCACAGACTACCACAAAAATGCCTAAATGCATGTCATACCTTCCCACCGTGGGACAGACGCAGTTCCAAGGGGAGAAACGAGAACAGAAGCCAAGAGCAGAACCGTGTTAAGCGAGAAGGCCCTACGATAAGGGACGGACGGACACCCACGTCGCCAGCTAACCGCTAGGACTACACCACCCGCAAGTTTTAGCGTGAGACTTTTTCGCGTCTCTGTTACGTCAGGACCATCCCCCTGCCAATGTTAAAAGATAGAGCCCTCCAGAAGAACAGTATAGATCTTGCGATAACACAAAAACGGCCATACCACCCGCAAGTTTTAGCGTGAGACTTTTTCGCGTCTCTGTTACGTCAGGACCACCCCCCAGCCCATGTTAAAAGATAGAGCCCTCCAGAAGAACAGTATAGATCTTACTATAACGCTAAAAGGACCACACCAGCTGCAAGTTTTAGCGTGAGACTTTTTCGTGTCTCTGTTACGTTGCAAACTTTAAGAATTATTGCCCCACCATGAAAAGTATAACGTTTCTCATTGGATAGACAGAATTTTTGTAGGCGGAGCTTAAGGTTAACATTGAGACCCTGACTGGTTAGATGTAAGCACAGCCAGATAGTTTTTTTTTAAACCAACTTCGGAAAATTGTAGTAAGGAGAAGTTAGGAGGAGAGTTGCTTCCGAGACGGCGAGTTGAGCGAAGCTGTGCTGTACGCCGTCCCCTGACGAACACCGACAAGGTAATGAACGCACGCGATGCCGCATAACAGCGCATAAAGCTTCACTCAGAACTGCAGAAGTCTCATCTGTTACACCCCCTTTTTACGTAATACTAGTGTCGATCATCAATTAAAGCTCATGGTGTTCACTTTTGCCACTTGAAGTTAAAATCTGAAACTCGATGATTTTTCTGTTATATAGTTATTGAGAAGCCACATCAGCCACTGTAATTTACGACAAGTTAGATAAGTAATTAAAGATAATTGAGGGTCACTGTAGACCATTTTGATAGTTTTCTCTCTTGTGAAACTTAATTTAAACCTAGATTATAGATGTGATATGGCATAGGTCATCCTTCCATCCATTGTAGAATTTGGAAACCCATTCAGGGAATATTCGTTCACATTTTTGTTGAATGCAGTTGGTTTTTACCATCCTGTATTAAAATATTTCCTTTTATCAATAGCGCAATTTATAAACGATGTTTTGTGAGTAGAATAATATTTCCAATGGTAAACTTAACGGCTTTTTCGACGTTATTTTACCAGCTAACTAAAAATAGGAAAACCTTGAACCCCTTCCACTAAATTTAGTTAGTATTAAGATTCTTTTACAGGGAGTGCAGTGGAGCTGACGCTGAAATCATTAAGTATTTGGTTATATCATCACTGAACTCTTCTGAATTCTACATGTCATGTGTGGTCTGGCGTCTCCTTACCAGCAACAGGTCCCAGGTTCAAACTAGTCAATTCCCTAAAAAACACGCTCAGAGCGTCGTTGCGCTAAAGTGGTAGGGAGACACGATATAGCACAAACAGACACCACGCAGAATGTTAGAAGATAACGTAACTAATGAGGAGCTACTCCGAAATGGTTCAAATAGCTCTGAGCACTATGGGACTTAATATTCATGTATGCAATGAAGTTTCAATAACAAAAGTACGCTGAGAACTCCACGAAGAAATCATTCACGATAAACTAGGTGCATACAAAAAAGAAGATACCTACTTATCGAACGAGTACGAAACATCAACTACCGGCCACTATATTACGCAATTGCATGCCTCTATGTTACCACTCATTGTTTCCATGAAAAGTACGTATATACCAGCTGCCCGCTGTGTTTAATATCTGCCACACCAAGGGACTTGCCGTTGCCTTGATGATACTCATAACGAATGCCAGCCACATGGGAAACTGCAAGCGCTTTAAATCCAAGAGCATATTTGAATCACTGGGTGTCAACGGAAAGCGACGAATGAATATGTCACCTGCGGAGTTCGTAACAATCAGGTTCTACGTTTCTGGTTCTGTCTTTTGCGAATATACACAACTTTCAAATCAAAAGTAACAGTAATTACGTTATAGATTATGCTTTGACTCCTTTCGAAATTACAAATTAAAAATTAGATATGTAATACATAATGTACCTAAAATCTAATTGTAAAATTTTACCATTTCAATACACTTGATTTTCTGCAAGAAATATCTTGATTGTAAATAAACGCTGTATGATAAGATGATTAGTTGCGCCATCTGGTGTTCCACTTTTCAGTTGGTATCTCATAACGTTTTTAAGAAACTCGTCTTTCATTGTTTCAGAGTAGTTTTTCTCTGTTCCAAGTAGGGATGTTCGAACTATTTCTCACTGTTCGGGAAATGTCGGGTTGAGTTCAATCTTTTGATCGACCCGCGATCTAGTGGCTTTCTTGGTACTATATCCACGACCTGCCTCAACGTTTTAATGGCACTGTTGACAGCAAAATACGGACTGAAATATTTTCTAGGAAGCACGGACTACAATATCTTCTTGGATATAAGTCGTATGTAACAACGGCAGTAATCAACTATGTTTTCAGTGATGTTTCTATAAAATTCTCATGATTTCGCACTGACGTCTGTTGGTACTATTTCTATGATGGGTAATGACGTTGTAATTTATTCTCGCGATAGAAGTTACAGTCAGTTTACCACAATATATTTCGTTGGTTCGCATTTAATTTTTCATTAACTTTCTTCATTGTTTCGTGTGATGGTAGAAATTTTGAAGTAAATCAGCCAAGAACGTAGAAGTAAATCGGTTAAGTACTTTTCGAGACGTTTGGTAAAAACGCTTATTTAAAATTTCTAGGTTCATTCTCTAATGATCGTGTAGATACCTGAAGTTAATCAGCCACGAACTTCTACAGATTTTTGGTAACATGCACATAGGTTTCAAGTCAGATGACGAAATCTTGTGTAGACAGTTATCTTCCTCGACAGCTGGTTGTTTCTCGCTGATGAGTTGCGTATTTGGGAATCTCTGAAATGGGCTCTCCATAATAGCGGGCGGGGAGTGCAGAGTCAAGAGTGATTACTCAAGAAAAGCACTTTTTATTACTGATGCCTTCTATACATTACTTTGATGAAAGTGGCGCAGGAGCTGGTCGAGCCAGCAGGCAGAGTGTGACGCTTACGTTAGGTGGTGTGGCAGTGTAACCGCAATGGCGTTCTTGCTGACTCATTAGTGTGTCTACTCAAATGCGTGACGAAGCGTGTGGCTGGCATACGCTGTCAGTGACCCGTGGTGGCTGGGACAAACCTCCAACAACCTTGGAGGCCAGCTGTCAAGCCACGCAATAGCGGCCACTGAGCGGCTTCGCCCCAGTGGATATGTTATGTAGACAAACAACTTCGCCTAGTTCTTGATGCATCTTGTTGAGATTGGTGTAGCTTAGCCGTACATTCATCCTATGACTCGCATGGAGTCTGCACCAGCCGAATGCACAACGCCGAAGGAATGCTACTACCATATGAACTGCAGGTACTTATGCTCCCTAATGCCGAATATTATATGACAGGTGTTAAGTTGCATTTAAGTACTCGGCTGTGGAAACGCCGCATTGTGTAAGCCAATCAGTTACTGACGGCAGAACGCTGTAGTGCAGGGTCCTGCGGTATCACTATTGCTGGACTAGGCTGCGGAATTAACGTCGGTGGCCAACCCGTATATCGCTTGCTGGGTTGCGAAGGCCGCAACAAACAGTTTGGACAGTTATATCGAAGTTTTCTGTGGGTCTTATGATAACGTTGGAAAATAACATGTTAAGTTTGGTGCACAGAAACACTTTAAACTCTTACTTTCATTCGAAAGAATCATGGCGCGATTAAATGTTGCAGGATCACAATCATCCAATTCACGAGGCGCGTTCAGTAAGTAATGCAACACTTTTTTTCTCGGCCAGTTTGGTTCACAAACTGCTGAATTTGTTGTGAGACATTGTGGAATATTTACACTTCAGCGCCTTTGGTTTCATGTAGTTCTGATAGGTGGCGGCGCTATCGTAGCATTCACAATGGGGTCTGCAGTGGAGGTGCTTTTGCAGCAGAGACCTGACATTGAGTCTGTTTTGGCGGAAAACCCGCACATCGCAAACATTCACACGTGGTTGCAGTGTGTATACGGAGACCTACTAGCGAATAAAAGCACGTTGACACGTTGGGCGAGGCGCCTGTCATCATCGGAAGAAGGTCCGATCACGAGCGTGCCGTCCGGTCGCGCACAGTTGTGACTCCAGCAATGCTGAAACGTGCGGACACTCTCATTCAATATGATCGACGGGCCACACTCAAACATCTCGCTGCTTTAATTCGACGCCTCTGTTGGTGGTGCTGAAACACTCGTCCACCAATTAGGTTACTCGAAGGTAATTTCCCGCTGCGTTCCTCACCGCCTAGCAGAAGACAATAAAGAGCAATGAAGTACTTGCGAGTGATGAGGCTGATCGTGACAATGTTTTATCGATCATGATGGGCTATGAAATATGGGTTCATCATTTCGAACCGGAAGCAAAACGGCAATCCATGGATTGGTCCCACGCCACCTCTCCTCCGAAGAAAATGTTCAAAGCAGTATTCTCAGTAGGTAAAGTCACGCCGACGGTCTTCTGGGACACTAAAGATGTTATCTGTTTGATCTCTCCACCTCTTGGTGCAAATATCGACTTTGCAGTGTATTATGCTACCCTCAGGAAATCGAAGAAACGACTTCAGCGGGTTCGTCGTCATGGAAATGCAAACGAACTTGTCTTTCTTCATTACCTGCGCACCTGAAAGAATCTCCCAAAACCTCATTTGACTGTTCTTCCTCATCCACCCTACAGCCTGGATCTCGCGACTTCCGACTTCCATCTGTTTGGGCCAATGAAGGGGCCACTCCGCGGGTAGCAGTGCGTGGATGATGGAAAGGTTATTGATGCAGAAAGATATCTGAAGGTCTGTCTTTCGTTTGATGTGTCGGAGTGGATAATGAAATCCCTTATCTGCCTTGCACGCTCATCAGTGTTCGGTACTATCGATGTTACGAAATTAATGTACTTTAATTAGATGAATAAATCAATAGCAATGAACTCAATGTACATACAGTGACATGAAACGGTACCATCTCAACTCTTTAAATACACTAAACCTGCAGTATAATGAATGTGTAGTGGCAGTTGAAAATTTGTACTAGATCTGGACTCGTGTCTGTAGTCGAAGAAGAAATTTCCTCTTTGTGAGCAATGATATAAAATATAATCAGGTTTTCTATGCACTGGTGCAGAGCAAGATAATTGTTTCGTTTGCAATAAGTTGCGCTTCAATGATCATGTAGAATTTCTTTTTATTTTAGGGAACAGCGGTAGCAGATCTGCAATGTCGTACTTGGTGGGGGAACAGATGTGGAAAGAAATTGATATAGATCATTTATCGTTGACTGTAATAAGTAGTCAGAAAGAAAATTAGCTGAGATTAGGAAGTAATATAGGATGGCAACGAAGGAATCCAAATATATCATATGGGAAAACAACGTGAATTTTAGTATTAACCTTACTGCGAATTGGAACTCCAGCCATAAATATGGATGTTTAACGTAAATATTCTTTTTGAAATATCACGTTTTCGTATTGGGTGATCCACTGGAAGCTAGAAGGCTGTCCTTCAATAAATGATACTTGACTGTGCAGTGTGTTGCAGACAAGATAGTAACATTGCTTGCTTGTAAATGGGCTAATCAATTAAAAAATGAGTAGCGCAGCCAATATCATAATGTTATATTTACATTTTTGCCGTAGATTCCTATGAAAGAAGATACGTCACTACGCTGGAAATTCTTGTGAGAGAAGATAACTCGCATAAAGCGAAACATCTTTAATATACTTGAAATATAATTTTTATAGCTTTATGCTATTGTGTTGTTCATATAACAAAACCGTACTCCTTATATAAGTTTCTGTAGCAGCAGAGACGTTCGCATTCTCGTTTGTTTCATTCCATCGATATGTCGTCGATCAACTCTTGCAGCTTTATATGCTTGTGAATCACCATAACACGTCAGATTTTGTCATGAATGAGATTTAAAAATGTGTCCTCAATGAAAATAGAAAGTTGAATTGTTAAATAGAGCTGGCTGCTACAAGCCAACGTTACGCTATAAGACACACACCGAGCGCTGGTGACGCCTTAATTCTGCCAATGCGCTTTTTGCATAACAGCAAGGTTCGGTGGGATGCCTACACTGTCGCTCCGCAGCTGTCGTGGTTTAGCGGAGAACGTTACGGCAGCAGTACATCCAGTTACGGCACGAACTTTCACACAGGATATCTTGAAAGTATTTTTACCAAATTTTTACTTTTTTATACCAAACAATAGGAGATCATGAGTCGAATAGGTGCTATATTGATCTGAGAAGCAATTTCTTTCCTCGAAGAATTATTGAAGAGTGGAAGAAACCACGCGAAAATTAAAATAATAAAAATAAAAACTAGCCATCTAATCGTCAGTGTTAGTCGAAGTAATTAAAAGAAATATTTTTGACAATGAGTCACTGGCTTACTCAATCCCCCTTCCGCGTAAAATTTATTGCCAACTGGCAACCTCTCTGTTGCACTAACAGCTCCTCTCGTATTTCATCGAATCTTAAACATTTCGCTCTACTGCTTGGAGTCGAGAACGAAAATGTTCGTATTCTGATAAAAGTAGTGATTCGTAATTGATCAAAACGAGTTTGCTTGAGTTCGTGACGTACATGGTAGGCACGAAGAATTCATCAATGTTCTAGTACGTTGTAATCAAATGTCCCATATGTGACGACATTCAAGAACTTCTAAACTATTGTCACCAATTCACGTAGTTTTGCAGTTTACTTTACCGCAGAAAGTATGCAGTGTAAGAATCATCAGTGATCTGTGGGCTTCTTTAACATGTGGAAAATGTGCTAAATCACACCGTCAGCAGAAGTGATAACTAGTAATTGTGTATACGTCAATCGTAAGTTTCACCACATCAAAAGTAAAATGGTGTTTTAATGCTCACTAGAATTTTTTTATGGTGGTTAGACACGAAAAAGATCCTACGTGCAATCTGATACCTTGAAAGTGGCTGATTAGTTTTACGAGGTACAGTTTGCATTCCTGAATCTTAGATAAGCATTTGACATTGTAGTAAATTGCTACTTCATTAAAAAATTACTTTTAGAGTTTTTAGCCTGTTCTGTGATAAAATGTACTAATCAAATAAACAAAAATTTAATGACACTTCATGCATTATAGAGTACTAGGTCAGCCGCCGCTGCTTCGCTCGCGTAGACTGAATGGCGTCCAGATACTTTTTTGTTTCCATTTAACTGAATTTTTGTGTTGTTCACAAACTGCAACACCTTCTAAGCTTTTCAGCCTAATTAAGTAATATAAGCATGGTCTATTCCAAATGTACTACTGACAAAAACGCGATTTTGCTGGCTGGAGTCCAGAGTCTTTCTTAATCATGCCTTTTACGTTCCTGTGGAGATATTTCCTCAGAAACTTTCGACCCCTAATTATATTTCTTCATGTGTAACCGAGAGGTGAAAAACAATGTAGCTTTAAAAATATTTTAATGGAGCGAAATATTTTCTTAAGAAATTTTCTTCCGCTATTGTACGCCCTTGACATTTGAATTTCCAGAAACATTGAAACATGTATTCTTTTATTTCTAATTGAGAAGTCAAATACCACTTGTCATAGGCCTAGCCTTAAAAATCTCTTAGTAGTTCTTTACTAATAATTTATTTTCTAAAGAACATTGACCTACTATTTTACCCCCTTAGTGGTTTAATTTCGAAAAATGCTGAAACACACATTATCTTATTTTCTAGTTGAGAAACCAAATACCATTTATCGTAGTTCTAGCTTCAAAATTTGCTTAAAAGCGACATAGTTCCAAAATATTCATCATTTGGATTTGCAGCTCTTCTTGTTTACCGTATTTGTAGTTAAAATTGTAGGATGTTATGTAAAACACCGCCTTTCCCCAGTTCCCAAATATGTTTCAGTTCCACTGTGCCATCATCAGTGGGTTTCCGTGTTATTTAATCTGTAATTTGAACATTGCAGATAACAAGCTACCTGTAATAAATAATACACAAGTGGTCCTGAAAAAATTATGCACACCAAGTGTAAAGGTATTAATAAAACGAAACAAATTATTGTTTGAGCTAAATATCCACACAATTTTCTAATCATTTAGTAAAAATGTTCACATTACAGATTAAATAAAACGAAAACCCACTGATGATGGTACAGTGGTGCTGAAACATGATTGGGAACTTGGAAAAATCGGTGTTTTAGATAACTGGCGGACCTTACATCCTATAATACTTCCAAAAAGCTTTGCATCCTCTATTTTACCCCCTTAGGAGTGGAATTTCCGACAATACCTTCTGAAACGATACCTACAGTATAAGATCCACATCCTCTCCAAACTTCAAGTTTATATCCTTAGCAGTTTGGACTGGGCGACAATGAGTGAATTAGTCTGAGCCGGCCGTAGTGGCCGAGCGGTTCTAGGTGCTACAGTCGGGAACCGCGCGACCGCTACGGTCGCAGGTTCGAATCCTGCCTCAGGCATGGATGTGTTTGATGTCCTTAGGTTAGTTAGGTTTAAGTAGTTCTAAGTTCTAGGGGACTGATGACCTCCGAAATTAAGTCCCATAGTGCTCAGAGCCATTTTTGAATCAGTCTGATAATATTTAACCCCTCAGGGGTCGAGTTTCCAAAAACAGTAAAGAACGTATTTTTTTATTTCTAACTGAGAATCCAAATAAAAAATTTCATGGTTTTAGCTTTAAAGATGCTTTCATAATAAAACATTTACATAAGAAGATCTCATACCCTATTTCACCCCTTTAGGGTTTCAGTTTCGGAAAACAGTGAAACAGAATTTTTTATTTGTGACCAAGAAGTCAAATACCACTGTTCATAGATGTGACTTTCAAAATACTTCAGTAACTCTTTAATAATCATTCTTTCAGAAAAATCTTTCACCCACCATTTCATCCCCATGTTGATAAATTTCCAAAAATCCTGAAACACGTTTTTTTTTGTTTCTGAGTGAGAAATCAAATCCCAACTTTCGTAGATCTAGCATCAAAACTGATTTAATAGCGACATTTTTCAAAGGAAAAGCTCTTAGAATATTGAAAAATACCTTCTTAAACGACACCTACAGAGTAATATCCAACCCTTCTCATAATTTCAAGTATCTATCCTTAGCGGTTTGGGCTGGGCGAAGATGAGTCAGACTTTCCGTCAGTCAGAACACTGCCTTTTATATATAGAAGACATTGTCTTATCACAAAACACCACAATTATTGCACCATTGATTCTAGTACCATGAAACTCGCAATAACATGCTACATCAGTATCTAACAAGGAACTTACTTGGGTTTTAAATAACGTGCCTAAAGAAGTACAAAACAATCTTATTAATTTGCTTCAACAACAATACCGAAGCTGTTACTATATGCCTCACAGTCGTTCAGTAATTGTCTTTTGAAGTTGCTACCGCAGTCCACAAACGTCAGGGTTCCAAATACTGAATCATCTGGCTTCACTGCGTTTGTCCTTGACGTAACTCATCAATAGCTGCACGTCCCTGTTGGTCCTTTGCGGTGTCCGATCTCTACAGCTCTTCTAGTGGCTTTTTTCCTCTTGTACAAAGCCTCTTACCAAGGTACTGCAAGCATACAGCTATTATCTGTGTGCAACTATCATAAATGGTCACATTATACTGTAAAGTACATGACGAAAGAGACAAGAATCTTACTAAACATGATGAGACATGAACAAACCAAATAGCATAACAAATTGTAAAAGTCACAAGTTCTGTACAATTAGCAAATACTAAATTTAAGCAAAGAGTAAGGGCAAACAATAAAATACTTCTAAAGTATCAAGTTTCCATCTTAGAAAATTAATGAGAAAGGACGGGGGACGGGCGTTCGGTTGAAATGGGAAATGTCAAGAGAACGGGAGTCTCATGTGGAAGTATAATGGGGAAACATGTGTCTGTACCTTATGACTTGCCCACTTTCCCATATTTTTGCACAGTGTAATATGCACCCTTTCAGGCCACATTAGATCACTAATAGGTTGGTTGAGTCCTTGCTCCTTCATATTGCACGTACGCCACAATAGAAATAAAAAATTGTTGTATTTATTTGTAAGTCTGTTATCTCTTTACATGCACCTGCGCCAAACACACACCGTCATTTCAATGTGATTCTGATGATTTCGCATTTGGTCTTACTATTACTGCATATTTTATGAATAATATAATTTGTTATAAATATGTTTAAACTTTTTACTTTGTTGCAATCAACTCTGTAACGAAAGAAATGTATCCTCTTTCATTGATGTTCCGCCTCATTCACTTCCTCTCCCGCCCCCCCCCCCCCTTTCGCCTATCATTACTATCAGTTACATACATTGTACAGTTGTAGCAATATTATATGAGTAATGTCCTTTGTGGTTTACTTTTACATTTTGTTTTGCTGTGATTCATCATATGTACGAACATTCTTTCACGTCCCGGTATTTTAAATCATATGATACCAACAGTGTCACCTGTTGGCCACTTTGTAACTTGAGGCGCTACGTCATGCCACCTGCACTCATTTACCTTTCGGAATGTGGCATACTCACAGGACCCCATACTGTCCGTTGACTTGGTGTGTGTTTTCATGCACTCTTCATTGTAATTTCTAGATTGTCTCCTAGCTACAATCACCGATCCTGACTGTTGTAATTTTTTCTAGATATTCTGAAGACGGCTGTGCTCGAAATGCGTCGCTGAAGCAACTGCTTCTCATTTAGTGACTATTAATTACTTATCCAGCGTCCATATCAGAATTGTTAACATCTTACATTTCTTAAAATGGGCTCATACCTCTTTTATCACCACATATCACACCATGGATTCAGAATAAATTTTACTTTGGGAGCATGTGATTGAGCCGTGTAAAACTCGTATAAATAGGAGCAGATACGAAGTAGTGTTTATATGATAGGTGACATAGTTGTATCTTTTACCGTTTTTCTGACTTTCATCGCTAGCCAGGCATACACTACAAGTTAAACATATTTTCTGGACAGCACTCACTTTTTATATGCTGCAGCCATTTTCTGAAGTTACAAAAAATACTCCGGAAAACTAAGATTTTTCCTATATGAAAACATGTTCTAAGATACAGAATGGTCATATATGAAGGATCAATATTCTACTGAAATTTAAAAGCGTTGCA